>NC_137784.1:42539235-43180606 GCF_963455305.1 Plecotus auritus | reverse complement strand
GCATGACTTTGTATATTTCATTCCATTTCCTTCTGGCCTGATGAGTTTCTTTTTTTTTTTTTCAAATTTTTTTTAAGGTATATGTGTACATATCTTACCATTGCCCCCCCACCCCACTCCCATTCATGCCCTCACCCCCCAATGTTTTGCATCCGTTGGTTACTCTTATATGCATGCATACAAGTCCTTCAGTTGATCTCTTATTTCCGCCACCTCTCCCTAACCTTACCGCTGTAATTAGACAGTCTGTTTGATGCTTTACTGCCTCTGTAACTATCTTTTGGTTCATCAGTTTATAATGTTTTTCATTATCCCCAAATGAGTGGGATCATGTGGTATTTTTCTTTCATTGACTAGCTTATTTCACTTAGCATAATGTTCTCTAATTCCATCCAGGTGTTTACAAATGGTAGTAATTCCTTCTTTTTATGGCAGCATAGTATTCCATTGTGTAGATGTACCATAGTTTTCTGATCCAGTCATCTGCTGAACGGGCACCTAGGCTGTTTCCAAATTTTAGCTATTGTAAATTGTGCTGCTATGAACATATGGGTGCATATATCCTTTCTGATTGGTGTTTCTGGTTTCTTAGGATATATTCCTAGGAGTGGGATTGCTGGGTCAAATGGGAGTTCCATTTTCAGTTTTTTGGGGAAACTCCATACTGTTCTCCACAGTGGCTGCACCAGTCTGCATTCCCACTAGCAGTGCACGAGGGTTCCTTTTTCTCCGCATCCTCGCCAACACTTGTCATTTGTTGATTTGTTGATGATAGCCATTCTGACAGGTGTGAGATGGTATGGCATTGTCGTTTTGATTTGCATCTCTCGGACAATTAGTGACTTTGAGCATGTTTTCATGTGTCCTTGGCCTTCCTTCTGTCTTCTTTCGAAAAGATTCTATTTAGGTCCTTTGCCCATTTTTTTATTGGATCATTTATCTTCCTTTTATTAAGTTGTATAAGCTGCCTGTAGATGTTGGAAATTAAACCTTTATCAGTGATACCATTTGCAAATATGTTCTCCCATACAGTGGGGTTTCTTGTTGTTTTGTTGATGGTTTCTTTTGCTGTGCAAAAGCTTTTTATTTTGATGTAGTCCCATTTGTTTATTTTCTCTTTGGTTTCCATTGCCCTAGGGGCAGTATCGCTGAAAAAGTTCTTTTGGTATATGTCTGAGATTTTGCTGCCTGTGGATTCCTCTAGTATTTTTATGGTTTCCCGTCTTATGATTAAGTCCTGTATCCATTTTGAGTTTATATTTGTGTATGGTGTAAGTTGGTGATCTAGTTTCATTTTTTTGTATGTATCTGTCCAATTTTCCCAACACCATTTATTGAAGAGACTGTCTTGACTCCATTGTATGCTCATGCCTCCTTTGTCAAATATTAATTGCACATAGTGGTTTGGGTCGATATCTGGATTCTCTATTCTATTTCATTGATCTATATGTCTGTTCTTGTGCCAGTACAAGGCTGTTTTGAGGACAGTTGCTTTGTAATACAGATTGAAATCTGGTATTGAGATCCCTCCTACTTTATTCTTCTTTCTCAGGATTGCTGTGGCTATTCGGGGTCTTTTTTTATTCCAGATGAATTTTTGGAGAGTTCTTTCTAGGTCTGTGAAATATGCTGTTGGTATTTTAATGGGGAGTGCATTGAATCTATAGATTGCTTTGGGTAGTATGGACATTTTGATGATGTTGATTCTACCAATCCATGAACATTTATGTTCTTACATCTGTTTACATCTTCCTCTATCTCTTTTTTCAGTGTCCTGTAGTTTTCCGCATATAGGTCTTTTACCTCCTTGGTTAGGTTTATTCCTAAGTATCTTAATTTTTTTGGTGCGATGGAAAATGGGATTGCTTTTTTAGTCTCTATTTCTGTAAGTTCACTGTTGGTGTATAGAAATGCCATAGATTTCTTGGCATTAATTTTATATCCTGCTACATTGCCGAATTCATTTATTAAGTCTGTTAGTTTTTTGATGGAGTCTTTCGGGGTTTTTATGTACAATATCATGTCATCTGCAAATAAGGACAGCTTTACTTCTTCTTTTCCAATTTGGATGCCTTTTATTTCTTCTTCTTCTCTAATTGCAATGGCTAATACTTCCAGTACGATGTCAAACAGGAGTGGTGAGAGTGGGCATCCTTGTCTTGTTCCTGTTCTTAGGGGAAATGGTTTTAGTTTTTGCCCATTGAGTATGATGTTAGCTGTGGGTTTATCATATATAGCTTTTATTATGTTGAGGTATGATCCTTCTATTCCCAACTTATTGAGAGTTTTTATCAAGAAAGTTTGTTGGATTTTGTCAAATGCTTTTTCTGCATCAATTGATATGACTATGTGATTTTTATCTCTCAATTTGTTTATGTGATGTATCACATTTATTGATTTATGGATATTGTACCATCCTTGCATAACTGGGATAAACACTACTTGGTCATGGTGTATGATCTTTCTGATGTACTGCTGGATCCGATTTGCTAGAATTTTGATGAGGATTTTGGCATCTACATTCATGAGGGATATTGGCCTGTAATTCTCCTTCATTGTGTTGTCTTTATTTGGTTTTGGTATTAGGGTGATGCTGGCTTTATAGAAGGAGCTTAGAAGTGTTCCTTCCTCTTGAATTTTTTGGAATAGTCTGAGGAGGATAGGTTTTAGTTCTTCCTTGAATGTTTGGTAAAACTCTCCTGTGAAGCCATCTGGCCCTGGGCTTTTGTTTGCCGGAAGCTCTTTGATGACTGCTTCAATTTCTTCCATAGTTACTGGCATATTGAGCTGTTTAGATTCTTCTTGATTGAGTTTTGGAAGGTTATATTTTTCTAGTAATATGTCCATTTCCTCCAGGTTCTCCAGTTTGTTGGAATAAAGTTGTTCGTAGTATTTTTTAACAATCCTTTGTATTTCGGCTCGATCTGTTGTTATTTCACCTCTTTCATTTCTGATTTTGTTTATTTGGGTCCTCTCTCTTTGCTTCTTGGTGAGCCTGGCTAGAGGTTCATCAATCTTGTTTATCCTTTCAAAGAACCAGCTCTTGGTTTTGTTGATCTTTTGTATTGTTTTTGTGGTCTCAATGTCGTTTATCTCAGCTCTGATCTTTATTATTTCCTTCCTTCTGCTTACACTGGGCTTTTCTTGTTGCTCTTTTTCTAACTCTTTGAGTTATAGGGTTAGGTAATTTATTACCATTGTTTCTTGTTTTTTGCAGTAGGCTTGTAGAGCTATGAAATTCCCTCTCAAGACTGCTTTCGCTGTGTCCCATAGATTTTGGATTGTAGTGTTTTCATTGTCATTTCTTGCCATGATGTTTTCTATTTCTTCTTTGATCTCTCTGGTAACCCAGTCATGGTTTAATAGCATGTTGTTTAGCCTCCATGTGTTTGATTTCTTTGGGTTGTTTTCATTGTAGTTGATTTCCAGTTTTATGCCACTGTGGTCTGAGAAGATGCTTGATATGATATCTATCTTCTTGAATTTGAAGAGACTTTGCCTATGTGCCAACATATGGTCTATCTTTGAGAATGACCCATGTGCACTTGAGAAGAATGTGTATTCTGTGGCTTTGGGGTGAAATGTTCTGAAGATGTCAATTAATTCCATCTGGTCTAGTGAGTCATTTAGGATTGATGTTTCTTTGCTGATTTTTTGTTTAGAGGATTTGTCCAATGGTGATAGTGGGGTATCAAAGTCTCCTACTATGATTGTATTGCTGTCAATCTCTCCCTTGATATCCTCCAGAAGTTTTTTTATGTATTTGGGTGCTCCTGTATTGGGTGCATATATGTTTACCAGAGTTATTTCTTCTTGTTGGATTGCTCCCTTTAGTATTATGAAGTGGCCTTCCTTATCTCTTGTTATGTCCTTCAGTTTGAGATCTAATTTGTCAGATATAAGTATTGCTACCCCAGCTTTTTTTTCATTTCCATTTGCCTGGAAAACCTTTTTCCATCCCTTCAGCCTCAGTCTATGTGCGTCTTTTTTTCTGAGGTGGGTTTCTTGTAGACAGCAGATATATGGGTCATGTTTTCTTGTCCACTCCATTACCCTATTTCTTTTGATTGGGGCATTTAATCCGTTTACATTTAAAGTTATTACTGATAGGTACTTATTTGTTGCCTTTCCTATTCTTTACACCTGTGTTCCTTCTTTGCTTCCTATTTCTTTTTTTTTTTTTTTACAGCAGACCCTTTAACATTTCTTGCATTGCTGGTTTGGTGGTAATAAATTCCCTTAGCCCTTTTTTGTCTGTGAAGCTCCTGATATCACCTTCAATTTTGATTGATAGCCTTGTTGGGTACAGTATTCTTGGATTCAGACCCTTCCTTTGCTTGACTTTTTATATTTCATTCCATTCCCTTCTGGCCTGATGAGTTTCTGTTGAGAAATCAGTTGCTAGTCTGATGAGGGTTCCTTTGTATGTAACTTTCTATCTCTCTCTTGCCGCTTTTAAGATTCTTACTTTGTCGTTGGTGTATGCCAATTTAATTATAATGTGCCTTGGCATTGGTCTTTTGGGGTTCATTTTGCTTGGGACTCTGTGAGCTTCTTGGATTTGTGTGGGTTTTTTCTTCTCTATATCAAGGAAATTTTCTGTCATTATTTCTTCAAAGAGGTTTTCTATTCCTTGCTCAGCTTCCTTTCCTTCTGGAACCCCTATTATGAGGATTTTGTTTTGTTTCGTGTTGTCGCAAAGATCCCTTAGGCTCTCCTCCTGCCTTTTAATTTTTTTTTTCTTCCAGAAGTTGTTCTACTTGGGTATTTTTTCCTATCTTGTCTCCTAGCTCACTGATGCAGTCCTCTGCTTCTTCTAGTCTACTCTTGATGCTTTCTATTGAGTTCTTTACAGCAGCGATGTCATTTTTCATTTCTTCTTGGTTCTTCTTCATTTCCACTTGGTTCTTGCTCATATTGTCGAATTTGTCTTCCATTCTTTTCAGCCACCTTATGACCATTTCTCTGAATTCTTTTTCTGGAAGGTTGCTTGCCTCCATTTCGTTTACTTCCTTTTCTGGTGATGCCTGCTTTTCTTTCATATGTGGGCTGTGTCTTTGTCTCCCCATGGTCTCTCTTCTCTGGGTGTCTGGTTATGTAGTTCTCTCTCACCTGCGTTGATTTAAAGGCACAAAATACAGCACTACCAGGTACAACACACAAGGCACTGAACAAAAATGTATTCAAAATATTAATAACCTCCAATAAAGGTGACCACCTGAGAAAGGCAAATTAGGGGATAGGAGAGAAAGAAGAAGAGGAAAAAGAAAGGAAGAAGAAGAAGAAGAAAAAAAGGAATGTCAAAATGAAATTGGGAAAAGGGAAAAAAAGAAGAAAAAAAAAGTAAGAGAGAAAAGAAAGAGACTAAGAGAGAAAGGGTAACAGACTATATGTATTGGGGATAAAACTCCAATAGAACAATCACTTATCCCAGCAAATGCCAGCAACAAGTACCTGGGGATTAATACAAACTACAACACCAACTAATATTGAGTGAGGCAAGGGAAAACAGAAGCACTACAGAAACAAAAAAATAAACAAAAGAAGAATAAGCAAAACAATCTCACAAAAAAGCATAAAAATTCTGTATAATCTACATTCAAGTGAACAACAACAAAAGGACAGAGAGAAAAACAATTTTTGGATAGTTAAGACAGCGATGAGAGAGGTGTGTATGGACTTGGAGTAGGGGATTGGAGATTGGATATATAAGTAGGGTCAAATTTTAACGGGAGTAAACAGAAAGAATAGGGAAAATCTAAAGCAGGAAAGGGGTAAGATAAACAGGACACCGAAAAGGGAAAAGTGAGGAAGAGAGTGATGGCATAAAGGTAGAGTTGAGATAGAGTAAAATGATGCTAAAGGAAAGATAAAAATAGAATGTAGAACATTAATCCCAAAACAAAATGAAGAGAAAATAAAATGACACTTAAAAAAAAAGATAAAATAGCAGTAGTAATAATACGGGTTGAAAATAAAAATGTAATAATTAAAAAGGTAAAATCAAGTGAGGAAAAAAGAAAAAAAAATAGTTTCCTGAGTAAAAGATGCAAAAAATGAAAATAAAATAATAAAAAATAAAAATAAAATGTGGAGTAGTGAAGGTCATTCACTTCCTCTGTTGTTCTGTTTGGCGCGCCTGTTTCTGAGTCCGGACAGTATTGCAGTTCCCTGTGTTCCACTGCTCTTCAGTGTTGTAAGCCAGTCCTGATTTTAAGCAGGCGGTGTGTCTTAATTCGTATTCCTTTATTTTTGATTACACAAGAGTCAATTTGTGATTCAGCCCCTGGGTGGCAGTGTTTCTGGATTGACTTCCGGGTTTATCTATGGCCTCCCTAGGGAGTGTTAGAGCCTTCTTTCCCTGTGGCACTCACTAATGGTTTGTGGGAGTGGGCTGCCTCAGAGCTGGCTCTACGATGGTCACTCCCCACTCCAATCCCCAGGTTCCAGAAAACAACTTTCCCCTGCAGTCTCCCAGGGTGTCCCCAACTGGGTGATCCTATGTTTTGGGCTTAGTAATCAGAAGCAAGAATTTCAAGAGGAAAAAGCCCAAGTGTGCGTACTCCGTGGCTGCGCGTAAGTCTAGCACACCCCTGAAATTCTTAGGGTGTCCCTGCACGTCAGATTAAAATGGGTTGCTTTTTAGAGAGCCCTTCTGTTAGCAGCTCTGAGGACCCCCTTCCACATTCACAGATCACGCCAGCCCCAACAGCCACGGATTTTTCTAGGCACAGACTTCCCTGGTCCTCCAGCTCCAGCAAAACGCGCGTTCCTCTCTCCTGCTGGGACCAGAGACCTCACCTTATTCCAGGCGAAATCTGACCTTTCCGTGGTGGAGTGTAGAGCTCCTCTGAACCCGTGTGTTTGCGCCAATTGAAGAGCGTTGTTCTGGGGCTCGCAGCTGTTCCGTGGGTGCCGCAGTTGTGGATTCTCAGGCTTCCGATAAGCTCCACTTTCCGGTTCCAGATGGCGCAGACTCCGCGTCCAAGCCTGCAGCTCCCAGAGGGGACCCAGCCGCAGTGGGAGCTGCCAGGTCAGGGGAACCCCGTCTAGCAGTCTCCCACCTTCTTCTGGAGTTCAGCTGTCCCCCAACTTGCCAAAAAACACTCCTAGTGCGACCCCCAGCTGTTCTTTCTTTCTGCTCCGGGACAAGGCTCGGAACACGTCTGTGTATTCCGCCGCCATTTTTCCTCCCGCTGGCCTGATGAGTTTCTGTTGAGAAATCAGTTGCTAGTATGATGCGGTTTCCTTTGTATGTAACTTTCTGTCTCTCTCTTGCTGCTTTTAAGATTCTTACTTTGTCGTTGGTGTTTGCCAATTTAATTATAATGTGTCTTGGCATCGGTCTTTTGGGGTTCATTTTGCTTGGGACTCTGTGAGCTTTTTGGATTTGTGTGGGTTTTTTGTGTTTTTTTTTTTAATATATTTTATTGATATTTCGCAGAGAGGAAGGGAGAGGGATAGAAAGCTAGAAACATCGATGAGAGAGAAACATCGATCAGCTGCCTCCTGCACACCCCCCACTGGGGATGTGCCCACAACCAAGGTACATGCCCTTGACCGGAATCGAACCCGGGACCTTTCAGTCCGCAGGCCGACGCTCTATCCACTGAGCCAAACCGGTTTCGGCTTGTGTGGGTTTTTTCTTCCCTATATCAGGGAAATTTTCTGTCATTATTTCTTCAAACAGGTTTTCTATTCCTTGCTCAGCTTCCTTTCCTTCTGGAACCCCTACTATGTGGATGTTGTTTTGTTTCATGTTGTGCCAAAGTTCCCTTAGGCCCTCCTCCTGCCTTTTAATTTTTTTTTCTAGAAATTGCACTACTTGGGTATTTTTTCCCATCTTGTCTTCTAGCTCACTGATGCAGTCATCTGCTTCTTCTAGTCTACTCTTGATGCTTTCTATTGAGTTCTTTACAGCAGCGATGTCATTTTTCATTTCTTCTTGGTTCTTCTTCATTTCCTCTTGGTTCTTGCTCATATTGTCGAATTTGTCTTCCATTCTTTTCAGCCACCTTATGACCATTTCTCTGAATTCTTTTTCTGGAAGGTTGCTTGCCTCCATTTCGTTTACTTCCTTTTCTGGTGATGCCTGCTTTTCTTTCATATGCAGGCTGTTTCTTTGTCTCCACATGGTCTCACTTCTCTGGATGTCTGGTTATGTAGTTCTCTCTCTCCTGCATTGATTTAAAGGTACAAAATACAGCACTACCAGGTACAACACACAAGGCACTGAACAGAAATGTATTCACAGTAATACTAAACTCCAATAAAGTGACCACCAGAGAAAGGCAAATTAGGGGATAGGAGAGAAAGAAGAAGAGGAAAAAAAAGAAAGGGAAAAAAAGGAGTGTCAAAATGAAATTGTGAAAAGAAAAAAAAAAGTAAGAAAGACAAGAAAGAGACTAAGAGAGAAAGGGGAACAAACAATATATATGGGGATAAAACTCCAATAGAACAATCACTAATCCCAACAAATGCCAGCAACAAGTACCTGGGTATTATACAAACTGCAACACCAACTAATATTGAGTGAGGCAAGGGAAAACAGAAGCACAAAACAAACAAAAAAATAAACAAACAAAAGAAAAATAAGCAAAAAAGTCTCACAAAAAAGCATAAAAATTTGATATAATCAACATTCAAGCAAACAACAACAAAAGGACAGAGAAAAACAATTTTTTGGATAGTTATGACAGAGAAGAGAGAGGTGTGTATGGACTTGGAGCAGGGGATTGGATATTAGATATGTAAGTAGGTGAAATTTTAACAAGGGGTAAACAGAAATAATAGGAAAAATCTAAAGCAGGAAAGGGGTAAGATAAACAGGACACCGAAAAGGGGATGGTTAGGAAGAGAGTGATGGCATAAAGGTAGAGTTGAGATAGAGTAAAATGATGCTAAAGGAAAAATGAAAATAGAATGTAGAAGACTAATCCCAAAGTAAAATGAAGAGAAAATAAAATGACACTTAAAAAAGAAGATAAAATAGCAGTAGTAATAATACGGATTGAAAATAAAAATGTAATAATTAAAAAGGTAAAACAAGTGAGGAAAAAATAAAAAAATTAGTTTCTTGAGTAAAAGATGCAAAAAATGAAAATAAAAAAATAAAAAATAAAAATAAAATGTGGAGTAGTGAAGGTCATTCACTTCCTCTGTTGTTCTGTTAGGCATGCCTGTTTCTCAGTCCGGACAGTATTGCAGTTCCCTGTGTTCCACTGCTCTTCAGTGTTGTAAGCCAGTCCTGATTTTAAGCAGGCGGTGTGTCTTAATTTCTCGTATTCCTTTATTTTTGATTACACTGGAGTCAATTTGTGATTCAGCCCCTGGGTGGAAGTGTTTCTGGATTGACTTCCGGGTCTATATATGGCCTCTCTAGGCCGTGTTAGAGCCTTCTTTCCCTGTGGCACTCATTACCGGTTTGTGGGGGTGGGCTGCCTCAGAGTTGGCTCTCTGATGGTCACTCCCTGCTCTGATCCCCAGGTTCCAGAAAAACACTTTCCCCTGCAGTCTCCCAGGGTGTCCCCAACTGGGTGATCCTATGTATTGAGCTTAGTAATCAGAAGCAAGGATTTGAAGAGGAAAAAGTCCAAGTGTGCGAACAATGGGTCTGCATGCAAGTCTAAGCCGCCAGCACAACTTTGAAATTCTTAGGGTGTCCCTGCACATCAGATCAAAATGAGTTGCTTTTTAGAGATCCCTTCTGTTAGTAGCTCTGAGGACCCCCTTCCACATTCACGGATCACGCCAGCCCCAAAAGCCATGGATTTTTCTAGGCACAGACTTCCCTGGTCCTCCAGCTCCCGCAAAACGCGCGTTCCTCTCTCCCGCCGGGACCAGAGACCTCACCTTATCCCACGCGAAATCTGACCTTTCCGTGGTGGAGTGTAGAGCTCTTCTGAATCCGCGTGTTTGCGCCAATTGGGGACCGGTGTTCTGGGGCTCGCAGCTGTTCCGTGGGTGCCGCAGTTGTGGATTCTCAGGCTTCCGATTGACTTTGTATATTTCATTCCATTCCCTTTTGGCCTGATGTGTTACTGTTGAGAAATCAGTCACTAATCTGATGGGGGAACCTCTGTAGGTAACTCTCTGTCTCTCTCTAGCAGCCTTTAAGATACTTACTTTGTTGTTGGTGTTTGCCAATTTAATTATAATGTGTCTTGGTGTCCATCTTGTTTGGGACTCTGTGAGCTTCTTCAACTTGTGTGAGTTTTTTCTTCCCGATATAAGGGAAGTTTTCTGTCATTATTTCTTCAAACAGGTTTTCTATTCCTTGCTCAGTTTCCTCTCCTTCTGTAATCGCTATTATGTGGATGTTGTTTTGTTTAGTGTTGTCCCAAAGTTCCCTTAGGCTCTCCTCCTGTTTTTTAAGTTTTTTTCTAGATGCTGCTCTGCTTGGGTATTTTTTCCTACCTTGTCTTCTTACTCACTGATATGGTCCTCTGCTTCTTCTAGTCTACTGTTGATGCTTTCTATTGAGTTCTTTATTGCAGTGATGTCATTTTTCATTTCTTCTTGGTTCTTCTTCATTTCCTCTTCGTTCTTATATATTGTTGAATTTGTCTTCCATTCTTTTCAGTGACCTCATGACCATTTCTCTGAATTCTTTCTCTGGCAGGTTGCTTTCCTCCATTTCATTTATTTCCTTTTCTGGTGATGCCTCCTTTTCTTTTGTATGTGGGCTCTTTCTTTGTTTCCCTCCATGATCGCTCCTCTCTAGATGTCTGGTTATGTAGCTCTCTCTCTCCTGTGTTGACTTAAAGGCACAAAATACACCACAACCAGACACAGTGTACAGGGAACCAAACACAAATGCATTCACAATACTATTATCCCCAAATAAAGGTGACCACCATAAAAAAGAGAGCTAGGGGATAGAAAAGAGTGCAAAAATGATATTGATAAAAGGAAAAAAATTAAGAGCAAAAAGAAAGAGAAGAAAAAAGAAGGGGTGAAATATATATATATATATATATATATATATATATATATATATATATATATAGAGAGAGAGAGAGAGAGAGAGAGAGAGAGAGAGAAAGCTCCAATAAAACAACAAATAATCCAAAAAGTGCAAACAACAAACACCCAGAGATGAATGCAAACTACAGATAACAACTAATCCAAAATATGGAAACTACAAACCCTCAAATAACAAACATCCAGATGAATCTGAGGAAGCAGAGCTTATTTCCAGAAGGTAAGGTCAAGAACTTGAATGAATGGGGAAATAGCCACAATTCAGTATAAAGGAGGTAGGGAGCGAATGAGTGTATAAGAAAAAAGTAAATAAATAAATAAATAAATAAATAAATAAATAAATAGAAATGTATATATATTAAAGTATATATATTAAAATATATATATATATATATATATATATATATATATATATATATATATATATAAATTTATATATAACTTTTCCCCTTTAATCCATTTATCTATGTATTCATTTACTATTGGAAAAGGAGAATAGAGAGTTGCTAGCCCTGAGTGTGTGATTGTAATTAGTTAATCTATTAGTAGAATAAGAGAACAAGCAAGGAAAGGAATAACAGAAGCAAAAAAAGCAACAACAACAAAAACAAACAACAAAAGAAAAAACCCAAAAAAACAAATACCATCAAGCAGTAAAAACCAAAATAATCAACAAACATTAACAAGACAGAAAGAAATAAAAAGGCAAATAATTTTTTAAAAAAAGAAAGAAAATAGAAAAAAACAACATGAAACAAAACAAAAGGGAAGTAAAAGAAAACCTGGATAGTGAAGAAAGGGAAGAGAAAATTGTGTATGGCTTGGAGCAGGGGAGCAGAAATTAGATATATGAGTAAGATAAATTCTAACATGGAGTACAAAGAAAGGATAGAGAAAAACTAAAGCAGGATCAGGGTAAGTGAAACAGGGCAAAAGGGGAACATGAGGAAGAGGGTGTTGGTATAAAGGAAAAATTGAGATAGAGTAAAATAATGCTACCCGAATAATAAAAATAGAATGTAGAACACTAATCCCAAAATAAAATAGAATAAAATAAAATAAAGAAAAAATTAAATAAAACTTTTAAAAAAGGTAAAATAATAGTATTAATAATAGTAATTAAAAACAAAAATATAATAAATAAGGTAAAATCAGGTGAGAAAGAAAAAAAATAGTTTCTCAAGTAAAAGATAAAAAATAAAAATGTGAAGTAGTGAAGGTCGTTCGCTTCCTCTACTGTTCTGTTTGGCAGTTCTGTTTCCTGTCAGGTAGACAGCCCAGTATTGGTGTTCCCTGCCCTCCACAGCTCCTCTGCATCATAAGCCACAATCCTTTTTTCAAGCAGTTGGAAGCTCTTTGTTTCTTAGCCTGCCTTTAGTTGCATTGACACAAGAGTCAATTTCTGACACAACCCCTGGGTGGCAGTGTTTCTGTATTGATATCCAGGGTTAAAAGGCTCCTCCCCTACCCAGCATTTAGATGGCTTTCCCTGCCTCACTTAATGCTGGGTTAGAGGGATGGACTGCCCTAGAGCTGGCTTTCTGTTCGTTTCTCTGCACTCTAATCTCCAGGTACCACAAAAACAGCTTTCCCCTGCAGTCTCGGCGAGTGTTTTTTTTAATTGGAAGATCCTATGTACTGGGCTTAGTAATCAGAAGCAAGGATTTTAAAAAGAAGAAAAAAAAAAGCCACAGGATGCACGCAGACTTGCATCTTCCCCTGGCACTCCGCAGCCGGCACACTGGCAGAACTCCAGACTGCCCTCCTGTGCCCAGCCCTGCCATGGGTTAATTTCTATAGTCTCCTTCTTCCCGCAGCCCTGTGGACCCCCTTCCACATTCGAGGACTACACTTACCCCAACAGCACGTATTTTGGGGGGCGCAATCTTCCTTTGAGACTCTAGTTCCTGCTGTGCACATTACATGCACATTTTGTGCACATGTCTCCCTTCGGCCTGGACCCCAGATCTCACCTCTTCCTAGGCAATAGCTGACCTTTCCATCCACGGATTTCCTCACTGTCCACGGATTTCTCACCAGCTGTGTTTAATTCACCAATTCCGGGCGGATATTAATCGATTCAGCTGTTCCTTCTTTCTGCTCTGTGAGAAGGCACGGGGGTTGTCTGTGTACTTGTGACATTTTGTCTCCACCTGGACAGACTTTCTAGGTGCCCACGTTTGGAGAGGCTGTATCTTGGTATTCCTGGGTTCGCAGCTGAGGCAGCTGGTCCCTGGAGGTTGTGGTTGTAGGGTCCCGGGTGGTATCCGAGGGTTTCCCCGGTTGAAGTTAAGGCTGGGCTTCAGATCCCAGCCACTCTCCCCTTCAAGATGGTGCAGTCTCTGTGCAGAGCCAGCCACTCCTGGAGATATTTCAGCAGCAGTAGAGGCTGCCCGGCCAGGGGAACCCAGTCTGGCAGTCCCCTACAATTCCTTGGAATATAGCTATCTTTCACTCACAAATACATATACTCCCAGCATATCCACTCACTCTCCTTTTGTTCTCTCACTCACACACTATCTTGCAGCCTGCTGTCCTGTTGGCAGCCATCTTAGAATATATCCATCAGTTTATGTTGTTCATTATATTCCACAAATGAGTGAGATCATGTGATATTTATCTTTCTCTGACTGGCTTATTTTGCTTAGCATAATTATGCTAGTTAAGTTAGTGTGGAGAAAACTTAGAGGAGAGTTAGGGAGTATTGAGATGGAGCAGAACATGAGTTAGATTTTAAATTGGGTGGTTAAAGAGGGCCTTACAGAAAATGAAATACTTCAGTAAAGACCTGAAGAGTGAATAAGCGAGCCACATACCTATCTGGAGGAAAAAAAATTCTAGGCAAGGGAAATAGCAAATGGAGTGTGCCCAGTGAGTTTGAGGATCAGGCAGGAGACCACTGTGGCTAGAGTGGAAGAGTAAGAGTAGCTGGAGGTGAGGTTAGAGAGGGAAAGAAATACATCAGACAGGGCTTTGTTGGCACAGAGAGATTAACTTTTAAAAAACTTACTATTGGCACTATTACAGATGTCTTCCACCCATCCTTTGCCCACATCTCCTTTTAAAGACTTTTCAAAGGCCAGAATTTGATTCCAGTGTATCTGACTCCCAAAACCCACTTTTAACCACCATGCATACTGCCAAGTTTACCCAAACCATATGGGGTGTTAGTGTTTCTAAATCCAGTGGAGCCCTGAAGAACATTGCACAGCAAAACTTGAAACCAGTCCTCCACACTCCCAGTCCCACATTCCTGATACTTAGAAGAAAACCTTCAAACATTTTAGGAAGCCTAGAGATGATGTGATACAAGGCTTTTTAAAAAGCAAACAATGAGCTGATATATATTAGTCTACATCTCACATCATGACCCTGAATCAAAGGCCTGTTTGTGGTGCCAATGGATTTTTAAAAATATATATTTTATTGATTTCAGAAAGGAAGGGAGAGGTAGAGAGAGATAGAAATATCAATGATGAAATAGAATTATTGATTGGCTGACTCCTGTATGCCCCACACTGGTGATGGAGCTTACATCCTGGGCATGTACCTAGACCAGGAATCGAACTGTGACCTCCTGGTTCATAGGTCGACAATCACTGAACCACACTGGCCAGGTCTGAGGGGTTTTTATTAAAATCATCCAGGTATGCCTGTATCTGATGATAAATATTTTCTTAAGTATCTGTGTCACAATATAGATGAGGATTCAAATGTTTATAGATCACTGAGATTTAAAGTGATTGGAAATAAACAAGATTGCTGAACCTCTAACCAGGCTCACTAAGAAGCAAAGAGAGAGGACCCAAATAAACAAAATCAGAAATGAAAGAAGCGAAATAACAACAGACCCACAGAAATACAGAAGATTGTTAAAATATACTATGAACAACTCTATTCCAACAAACTAGACAACCTGGAGGAAATGGACATATTCCTAGAAAAATATAACCTTCCAAAACTCAATCAGGAATAATCTAAACATCTCAATTGGCCGATAACTATGGAAGAAATTGAAGCAGTCATCAAAAAGCTCCCAGCAAACGAAGCCCGGGGACAGATGGCTTCACTAGGGGAGTTTTACCAAACATTCAAGGAAGAATAAAACCTATCCTTCTCAGACTATTCCAAAAAATTCAAGATGAAGGAACACTTCCAAGGTCATTCTATGAAGCCAGCATTACCCTAATACAAAACCAGAAAAAGACAACACAATGAAAAAGAATTACAGACCAATATCCCTCATGAACATAGATGCCAAAATCCTTAACAAAATCTAGCAAATCCAATCCAGCAGTACATCAGAAAGATCATACACCATGACCAAGTAGGATTTACCATATCTGCAAATGGTACAATATCTGCAAATCAATAAATGTGATACATCACATAAACAAATAGAGAGATAAAAATCACATTGTCATTTCAATTGATGCAGAAAAAACACTCGACAAAGTCCAACACCCTTTCTTGATAAAAACCCTCAGCAAAATGGGAATACAGGGATCATACCTCAATATAATAAAAGCCTTATATGACAAACCTATAGCCAACATCATACACAATGGACAAAAACTAAAACCATTTCACCTAAGAATAGGAACAAGACAGGGATACCCACTTTCACTACTCCTGTTTGACACAGTAGTGGAAGTTTTAGCCATAGCAATTAGACAAGAAGTAGAAATAAAAGGTATCCAAATTGGAAAAGAAGATGTGAAACTGTCATTATTTGCAGATAACATGATACTGTACATAGAAAACCTTAAAGACTCCATCAAAAAACCATTAGACTTAATAAATGAATTTGGCAATGTAGCAGGATACAAAATTAACGCCAAGAAATCTATGGCATTTCTATACACCATTAGGGAACTTACAGAATGAGACTAAAAAAAATAATCCCATTTACCATTGCACCAAAAAAATTAAGATACCTAGGAATAAACTTAACCAAGGAGGTAAAAGACCTATACACGGAAAACTACAGGACACTGAAAAAAGAGATAGAGGAAGATGTAAACAGATGGAATAACATACCATGTTAATGGACTGGTAGAATCAACATCATTAAAATGTCCATACTACCCAAAGCAATCTATAGATTCAATGCACTCCCCATTGAAATACCAACGGCATATTTCACAGGCCTGGAAAGAACTCTCCAAAAATTTATCTGGAATAAAAAAGGACCCTGGATAGCCACAGCAATCTTAGAAAGAAGAACAAAGTAATGGGATCTCAATACCAGATTTCAAGCTATATTACCAAACCACTGTTCTCAAAACAGCCTGGTACTGGCACAAGAACAGACATATAGACCAATGGAATAGAACAGAGAATCCAGATATTGACCCAAACAACTATGCTCAATTAATATTTGACAAAGGAGGCATGAACATACAATGGGGTCAAGACAATCTCTTCAATAAATGGTGTTGGGAAAATTGGACAGATACATACAAAAAAATGAAACTAGATCACCAACTTACACCATACAGAAAAATAAACTCAAAATAGATACAGGACTTAAATATAAGACGGGAAACCATAAAAATCTTAGAGGAATCCCCAGGCAGCAAAATCTCAGACATGTGCCGAAGCAATTTCTTCACTGATACATCTCCTAGGGCCATGGTCAGCAAACTGCGGCTTGCGAGCCACATGTGGCTCTTTGGCCCCTTGAGTGTGGCTCTTCCACAAAATACCACGGTCTGGGTGAGTCTATTTTGAAGAAGTGGTGTTAGAAGAAGTTTAAGTTTAAATCTTATACTGTTGATATTTGGCTCTGTTGACTAATGAGTTTGCCGACCACAATTTCTTCACCGATACTGCTCCTAGGGCAATGGAAACTAAAGAGAAAATAAGCAAATGGGACTGCATCAAAATAAAAAGCTTTCACACAGCAAAAGAAACCATCAACAAAACAAGAAAGCCCACAGCATGGGAAAACATATTTGCCAGTGTTATCACCTATAAGGGTTTAATCTCCAACATTTACAGGGAACTCATACAACTTAACGAAAGGAAGATAAACAACCCAGTTCAAAAAATGGGGTAAGGACCCAAGTGGATACTTTTCAAAAGAAGACAGAAGGAAGGCCAAGAGACAAATGAAAACATGCTCAAAGTCACTACTCTTCTGAGAGATGCAAATCAAAACAACAATGCGGTACCATCTCACACCTGTCAGAGGCTATCATCAAGAAATGACAAGTGCTGGCCAGGATGCGGAGAAAAAGGAACCTTCATGCACTGCTGGTAGGAATGCAGACTGGTGCAGCCACTGTGAAGAACAGTATGGAGTTTTCTCAAAAAACTGAAAATGGAACTCCCATTTGACCCAGTGATCCCACTTCTAGGAATATATCCCAAGAAAACAGAAACACCAATCAGAAAGGATATATGCACCCCTATGTTCATAGCGGCACAATTTACCATAGCTAAGATTTAGAAACAGCCTAAGTGCCCATCATCAGATGAGTGGATTTAAAACCTGTGGTACATCTACACAATGGAATACTACACTGTGGTAAAAAAAAAAAAAAAAAAAAAAAAAAAAAAAAAAGGAATTCTTACCATTTGCAACATCATAGATGGAACTGGAGAGCATTATGCTAAGTGAAATAAGCCAGTCAGAAAAAGATAAATATCACATGATCTCACTCATTTATGGAATATAATGAAGAACATAAACTGATGAATAAAAACAGATCTAGAGACAGAGAAGCATCGCATCCAACCTCAGAGGGAAGGTAGAGGAGGGTGGGAGTAAGGGGGTGAGATCAACCAAAGGACTTGTATGCATGCATATAAGCCTAAGCAATGGATACAGGCACCAGCGGGGTGAGGGCATGAGTGCGGGGAGGGGCAATGGGGGATATGGGCACATATGTAATATTTTAATCAATAAAGATAAAAAAAGAACTGAAAAAAAAGTAAAGTGATTGGAAGATATTTGTCTTGTCCACAGAGGCTGCTTTGGCCCTCATCTAGAATGTCTGGTTTCTCTGTCTAGTCTCTGAGATGAAAAGTATTTAAGAGGTGGAGAAAGAAAAGATTTTTGAGCAAACGGGAAACAAAGCAATTTGTTTTTTACCCAAGTAACATGCGGAATCAAAAGCTGAAGCAGTAAATTAAGACAGTGTCAATAAGAAATATTGATATACCAAACAACTTGAATTTCAGAATGGGTTTCTCCATACTGGATCTTTGCTCAGAAAGGAACATCTTCCCACAATTCATCCTACACACATATCCTTTTGAGAATAGGCTTCATTAGGAGGAAGTAAGATATGTGCTAGCACTGCTCTCTCCAGTGATTCCTGGGATTTAGAAGCACTGACAGAGGCAGTAAAGCACTGAACAAACTGTCAAATTACAGCGGGAAGGCTGGGGAGTGTTGGGGAAGGGGGGAAAGAGATCAACCAAAGGACTTGTATACATGCATAGAAGCACAACCAATGGACACAAGACACTGGGCGGGGGGGTGGGGGTGGGATGAGGGCATGCGACGGGGGGTAGGGGAGGCTGGGGGAAGGTCAATGGGGGAAAAAAGGAGATATATGTACTACTATATGTAATACGTTAATAAAAAATAAAATAAAATAAAAAAATAGAAGCACTGACCCTATGCTATCCAGTGTGCTCAGGAAAGCAAAGCAATATTTTGAGTCAGATGAGTGTTAGCACTGTTCTTTTAACCTTTTTTGATGGAAATGTCTTGGATTACATAATTCTTTGCCTCAGTAAACTTTCAATCTGCTATGGCTCCTACTGCCGTCCCCTCTGCTATTCCCCTATTTTTTCTTATCTTTGTGTTTCTTTCACCTTTCTCTAATTTTCCAAATTAACTTCCATCATGATCTGAATTTCATAACCCTTGATACCCATATCCACTGATAATATTATGTCTTCAGTAACACCACAACTTTTGTTTTTCTTGGTTATTTTTCTGGTAACTGGAGTTCATAGGCTCTCATGACTATTTCCATGAACATATCCTGTTTCTATAAGTTGAGCGAGTTGAAAGCTCAGATAAGAAGATACACAGAATGTTATCAAATATCATCTCACTATTAAATCATAACACATAAAAGAAAACAATACTTTTTCTTTAAGAAGTTTAGCATTTGTAGAAAGTACATAATGAATATATTAAAATGCTCCATAATTTCAAAGTACTGAACCAATTAAAGAAATTACTATTATCTCATTTAATTGTTGCAAGTTCCTGTGAGCTAGAATAGACCTTATTATCCACAATTTGTAGATGAGGAAGCAGAGCCTCAAAGAAGTACTGATGTATCTGAGGCCACACAAAAATTAGTAGGCACAGTTGGGATTCAAACCCTAAATGTGATATTAAATTCAATGTCCTTTCTTTTTAAAAAAATCTTTATTGTTGAAACTATTACATAGGTCCTCCTTTTCCCCGGTTAACCTCTTCCAGCCTACTCCAGTATTCCCACACCCTGCAGGCCCTCACTACCTCATTGTCTGTGTCTGTGGGCTATGCATATATGCATACAAGTTCATTGGTTGATCTCTTCCCATCAACCCTCCCCTGCCTTCCCTCTGAGGATCAACAGTCTGTTCATGCTTCTATGTCTCTGGGTCTATTTTTGATCATCGGTTTATTTGGTTCATTAGATTCCATATATGAGTGAGATCATGTGATACTTATCTTTCTCTGACTGGCTAATTTTGCTCAGCATAATACTCTCCAGGTTCATCCATGCTGTTGCAAATGGTTAAGAGTTCTTTCTCTTTCACAGCAGCATAGTATTCCATTGTGTAGATGGTAGCACTGTTTTTTAATCCACTCATCTGCTGATGGGCACTTGGGCTGTTTCCAAATCTTAGCTATTATAATTTGTGCTGCTATGAACACAGGGTGCAAATATTCTTTCTGATGGTGTTTCAGGTTTTTAGGATATATTCCTAGAAATGCAAATGCTGGGTCAAATGGGAGTTCCATTTTCAATTTTTAAAGAAAACTACATTCTATTTTCCACAGTGGCTGCACCAGTCTGCATTCCCACCAGCAGTATACTAGGGTTCTCTTTTTCTCCACAATCTCGCCCACACTTGTCATTTGTTGATTTGTTAATGATAGCCATTTTGACAGGTGTGTGGTGATAGCTCATTGTCATCCCAAAGCAATCTACAGATTCCATCCAATCCCTATTAAAATACCAATGGCATATTTCACAGACCTAGAACAAATTCTCCAAAAATTTATATGGAACCAAAAAAGGCCCCGAATAGCCACAGCAATCTTGAGAAAGAAGGATAAAGTTGGAGGAATCACAATACCAGTTATATTACAATGCCACTGTGCTCAAAACATCCTGGTACTAGCACAAGGACAGGCATATAAATCAATGGAATAGAACAGAGAACGCAGAAATTGACCCAAGCCACTATGCTCAATTAATATTTGACAAAAGAGGCAAGAGTATACATTGGAGCAGAGACAGTCTCTTCAATAAATGGTGTTGGGAAAATTGAACAGATACATGCAAAAAAAATGAAACAACCAACTTACACTATACACAAGAATAAACTAAAAGTGGATAAAAGACTTAAATGTAAAATGTTAAACCATAAAAGTCCTAGAAGAAGCAATAGGCACCAAAATCTCAGACATCTTTTGTAGCAATATGTTTACCAATACATTACCTAGGACAATGGAAACTGAGGGAAAATAAACAAATGGGACTACATTAAAATAAAAAACTGCACTACAATAGAAACTATCAACAAAATAACAAGAACGCTCACTACATGGGAGGACATATTTGCCAATGATACATCCAATAAGGGTTAATCTCCAAAATATATAGAATACTCATATAACTTAACAAAAGAAAGACAAACAATCCAATTTTTAAAAATTGGCAAAGGACCCAAATAGACACTTCTCCAAAATAGACATACAGAAAGCCAAGAGACAGATGAAAAAATGTTCAAAGTCACTAATCAATGTCCTTTCTTATAAAGAAGACTTTCCTTGGTCCCTAGCTGGTGTTGTTCAGTGGATAGAGAATCAGCCCGCACACCAAAGGGTCACAGGTTTGATTCCTGGTCAAGGCGTATACCTGGATTATGGTTGTATCCCCTGCCCCAGTCGTGGCAAGTGATGGAGGCAACCAATCGATGTGTTGCTCTCACATTGATGTTTTTCTCTCTCAATCTCTCTCTTTTTCCCCCTAGCTCCCTTCCTTCCACTCTCTAAAAATCAATGAAAAAAAAATATCCTCTGTTGAGGATTAACAACAACAACAACAACAAAGACTTTCCTTGGAATAAACATTTCAGTCATTGATAAACTGAGGCCAATAGGTAGTTGTAGGTCCTTGCATCATTGCAGAATTAAGTCTTTACTCCAAATCATCTAGTTTCACCTAGTTTATTACTCTGCCTTTAGGTCAGTCTCCTTTCAATGTGCTTTGTAAAGGAGGTTGCCAGATCCATGCATGTACTCTTCTGGAAACTGTTCAGGATCTGGGAAACCCAACTATCAGGAACCAAACTCAGAACTTCTTATAATCCTCCAAACTTTTGTTTATGAACTTTTCCTCTCATATCTCAGTGGGTCAGAAATTCGTTGACAAAAGCTGTGTTAAAAAAAATTGCTCTCTGATTTCAGGCAGAGACTGTATTCAAGTTTAAACTCCTAAGGATAAAATAATCAAGATGTTTTTGTAAAATATATCACATCTATATTATACATCTTAGCATCCATTCAGATAAAAATGGCACCCTAGGTATCCAATTACATTCTACAGATTGGAGCAATTTATAATAATGATCCTGAAGGTACCAGCTTCCAATTTCCTATTCCACTAGCTTACATATCTTTATTGGACCTCAATTCACAATTTATGAAATTGAGTTTTTGAGCTAGATGGGCTCTGAGTTATTCTTCATCCAGAAAAATCTGTGATTACAATGCCAGGATGGCCTTCTAATGAGCTGTTGGTGCCCAAGGTAGTCACCCCCCTCTCTAGACCCTGGAAAGCAAGGGAGACAGATTAAATATGAAAAGTTCCTTCTGGATATGTCATTCTGTGGTACTGTAGGAATGTTCTATTGCTTCTGGAATGGATCATATCACTTTTAACCAGATCTAATCTTCCAACACCTGCATTCTTTTATCAAAGCCCTTTTGGCTTCAAGTTTGAACTCTGGCCTTCTGACTGTGCTTTGTGATGAGAAGAGCAAATGGCTCTCTGTAGCCCCAAAGTACAATTCCTTGACTGTGGTATTTCAGTCTTACTGATGTGGGCAAAGGCAAGAGTTTCCAAAAAGCTGTGCACCTGGGGTCAAGCCTGAGAAAGGGCACTGCTTGTGAAACTAGATAATAAGGAAGAAACACCCTAACCAGATGCACATATTTTTCCTTTTATGTCAAATACAACAGCAAATATATATTAAATGCCTACTATATGCTGGACTCTATCCTTTGAACTAAGGATACATATCTGTGATCCAAACTGATAAAAATACCTGCTTTTAAGGAGCTTGTATTCTATCATGGAATATTTATATTAAGTAATTAATATAATATTGAGCTAAGAGGATAGAGCAGGGGTGGGCAAACTTTTTGACTCGAGGGCCACAATGGGTTCTTAAACTAGACTGGAGGGCCGGAACAAAAGCATGGATGGAGTGTTTGTGTGAACTAATATAAATTCAAAGTAAACATCATTACATAAAAGGGTACGGTCTTTGTTTTTTATTTCAATAGTTTTATTCATTTCAAACATTTTAACAAGAAGAATGTAAACACTAATTATTTTAATCTGAAACTTCAAAAAATGGAGGAATCATAGCACAATAACATACCTTATATTGAAGATGGCAAAGGCAAAATAAAATTGCCTAACAAAGGAAAGGTACAAAAGCCTTTCAAATTAAACTTAAATATAATAAAATAATTTAAAACTAAAACAAATAGAAGAGAACAAAATGTGTAAACAGTAAATTAAACATTTTCTTTAGTGCAACTTCCAAATTATGCCCGGGACGTAGATGTAGATGGCAATGTAGACTGGGTTGAAAGGTTTTGGTCTTTAAAACATCAACTTCAGTGGGAACAGTGTTGTTGGTCTCCTTTTTAGCCAATGCTCTGATACTGTGCTCTCCAGGGGCGTGTCTCCCTACATCACCACAATAACGTGTCTATGCATTCCCAGGGTGATGTCGGGGGACGCGTCCGCGGTCATTACAAGGAGCCTTTGGAAGATTGAGAGATTGTTCCTTCTACTGAATGGGCGGATATAAATCCGCCCACTCAGAAGAAGGAGCTGCAGCCATGTTTCCCGATGTTGCCATGTTAACACTGCTGCTGGTGAAGGAGCGGAGCGGAGAGCAAGAGAACCCTCCGCTCTTTCGGCTCCGCAGGCCAGATAGAACAGCCGAACGAACAGGCGGATCCGGCCCGCAGGCCGTAGTTTGCCCACGGCTGGGATAGAGTGTGATAGGGGAATATTATTTCAGAGAATGGCAAAGACGGTTTCTCAGACAGAGTGACATTTGAGCAAAGATTAGAAGAAAGAGTAGTCACTAGCCAATTGGCCATCTGGAAAGAGACCATTTCAGGAATAGGGAAGAGTGAATCCAAAGGCCCTAAGGCTAAAACATGTTTCATGTGTAGAGAAGAACAGTGAGATGGCCATTACAGCTGGAAGGCACTAGGTGAAGGGGAAAGTGATAGATGATGAGGATAGATAGGTAGCAAAGAAAAATTTCATGTGGTGCCTTATAGGCCATGG
Organism: Plecotus auritus; assembly: GCF_963455305.1. NCBI lineage: Eukaryota > Metazoa > Chordata > Mammalia > Chiroptera > Vespertilionidae > Plecotus > Plecotus auritus. The sequence goes on along the minus strand of NC_137784.1, from coordinate 43,156,841 downwards.
TAAGGACTTTGGATAGAGATGAAATAGAGACATATTGCCAAAGAAATTTGCATGGATAAATATGACATCTGACTTCAAGAGAGGGATCCAGCCAGAAAGCTGAGGCTTTATTTTATAGTCAGAGACAAACAAGGAGCTGGTCAACATAGTTACAAGGTTCTTGTGAGTTTCATTTGGTTTGGCAGCACTTGCTACACCTCCCACAGCCCATTAGCTACCTAGGAAGGATCTAGGGAGCATCATAAGGTCAAGCTTAATTATGCTAAGAAGGCTCTGCCCTCTAAGCTGGGACTTGTTTGTGGCTCTGCCACAGGTCAATCCAAGGCTTAACTCTAGAGCCGCTCCCTACAGGGAAGGATAGGGCCAGCTTATAGGGTTTGAAGGACTTGCTCCTTCACAACGGCATCACAGAAGGTTCAGTGATACATATTTGCTAATCCTTATTCAGCCTAGAGTGTTGAATCAGGCCAAAACCCTAAGTTATAAGAAATTCCTAGGAGGATAGAAAGAGTTTTGAGACAGAAAAATATTTAGTTTGAGTGGATTTATGGTTTGCCTTTGAAGGTGTAAGATGGTGTCTTAATGTATCCAAGAGATAGGTTGCTGGGAAAGAAAGAGACCAAGCAAGGCACCTCCAAAGCATGGTCAAAACCTGAGATAAGGTATTCCTTCCAAGAGCTATGATCTATTCTGGCCTTGCAGGGGGGCATTGGGAATGTTCTCCTAAGTACACGCTGACTCACATATGCCACTTAGAGACGGAAAGTTGTTTAACTGACACTTCTCAACTAATAACAGTTTTTTTTCTAGAAGAACTAGGGATGCTCCTGTTTTCTTTTCATGAAGTCATGCCACCCACATCCTCCTCTTCCTCTACTACCAAATATGATAAGGGTCATGTGTAGAAAAAAGGTGGTTCAAGAGCCTTATCTGCCCCCTAGTATAATTTACTGGTGGATATGGGTACTCTTTCTGAACCTAGATTAATAGAAAACTTGCAGATGGTACTAGAAGTATACCAGACTCCATGGATGGGCTCTCATGCTGGGCCCTTTGTTGAATTCTTCCACTTGTGTATATCTTCCCCTATCTCATTTTTCAGCATCCTGTAGTTTTCAGAGTAAAGGTCTTTTATCTCCTTAGTTAAGTTTATTCCTAGGTATCTTAATATTTTTGTTGCAGTGGTAAATGGGATTGCTTTTTTAGTTTCTATTTCTGTGAGTTCTTTATTTGTGTATAAAAATGTCATGGAGCCCTAATCGGTTTGGCTCAGTGGATAGAGCGTTGGCCTGCAGACTGAAGGGTCCCAGGTTCGATTCTGGTCAAGGGCATGTACCTTGGATGCGGGAACATCCCCAGTAGGGGGTGTGCAGGAGGCAGCTGATCGATGTTTCTCTCTCATCTATGTTTCTAACTCTCTATCCCTCTCCCTTCCTCTGTAAAAAATCAACAAAATATATTTTTAAAAAATTTAAAAACCATAAATTATTAGGTGTTAATTTTGTATCCTGCTTCATTGCTGAATTCATTTATTAAATCTAGTTTTTTTAATGGAGTTTTTAGGGATTTCTATGTACAATATTATGTAAACTGCAAATAATGTCAGTTTTACTTCTTTTCCAATTTGTATACATTTATTTCTTCTTGTCTGACTGCTATGGCTAGCACTTCCAATACTATGTCGAATAGGAGTGGTGAAAATTGGCATCCTGTTTTGGTCCTGTTCTTAGGGGAAATGATTTTAGTATTTGCCTATTGAGTATGATGTTGGCTATAGGTTTGTCATATGAGGCTTTTATTATGTTGAGGTATGATCCCTTTATTCCCACTTTGCTGAGAGTTTTTATCAAAAAGGGGTATTGGATTTTGTCAAATGTTATTTCTGCATCAATTGATATGATCATGTGGTTTTTGTCTCTCAATTTGTTTATGTGATGTATCACATTTACTGATTTGCAAATATTGTACCAACCTTGCATCTCCAGAATAAATCTCACGTGGTCATGGTATATGATCTTTTTAATGTATTTCTGGATGCAATTTGCTAATATTTAGTTCAGGAGTTTAGCATCTATGTTCATCAGGGATATTGGCCTGTAATTTTCTTTGTAGTGTTTTTACCTGGTATTAGAATTAGGGTAATTCTGGCTTCATAGAAAGAGCTTGGAAATGTTCCTTCCTTTTGAATTTTTTGGAATAGTCTGATGAGGATCAGTGTTAGTTTCTCCTTGAATGTTTGGTAAAACTCCCATGTGAAGCCATCCAGAGCAGGGCTTTTGTTTGCTGGAAGTTTTTTTATTACTATTTCAAATTCATTGGTAGTTATAGGCCTATTCAAGTTTTCTGATTCTTCCTAATTGAGTTTTGGAAGATTGTATTTTTCTAGGAATATGTCCATTATGTCTAGGTTGTCCAGTTTGTTTGAATAGAGTTGTACATAGTATTTTTTTCAATCCTTTGTATTTCGGTGGGGTCTGTTGTTACTTCACCTCTTTCATTTCTGATTTTATATGGGTACTCTCTCTTTGTTTCTTGGTGACCCTGGCTAGAGGTTAATTAATCTTGTCTATCCTTTCAAAAAACCAGCTCTTGGTTTTATTGATCTTTGGTATTTTTTTGGGGGGGAATGTCTCTATGTCATTTATTTCCACTCTGATTATTATTCCCTTCCATCTTCGTACTCTGGGCTTTTCTTGTTGTTCTATTTTTAGTTCCTAAAGTTGTAAGGTTAGAAAACTTATTACCAGTTTTTGTTGTTTTTTTTAAGGTAGGCCTGTAGTGTTAAAAACTTCACTCTCAGGACTGCTTTCATTGTTCCCATAGGTTTTGGATTATTGTGTTTTCATTGTCATTTGTTTCCAGTATGTTTTTTATTTCTTTTTTTTTATCTGTTTGGTAATCCATTCATTGTTTAATAGCATGCTGTTAAACAACTGTTTGATTTTTTTATTGTAGTGGATTTCTAATTTTATGCCATTGTGATCTGAGAAAATGCTTGATATGATTTCAGTCTTCTTGAATTTATAGAGACTTAACCTGTATCCTAATATGTGGTCTATCTTTGAAAATGTTCCATTTTCACTTGAGAAGAATGTATATTCCTTAGCTTTGGGGTAAAATGTTCTGAAGATGTCAATTAATTCTATCTGATCTATTGAATCATTTAGGATTGCTGTTTCTTTGCTGATTTTTTTTTTTTGTCTAGAGGATTTATCCAGTGATGTCAGTGGAGTATTAAAGTCCCCTACTATGATTATATTGCTTTCTATCTCTCCTTGGATATCTTCCAGATTTTTATGTATTTGGGTGCTCCTGTTTTGGGTGCATATACATTTTCCAGAATTATATCCTCTTGTTGAATCAATCCCTTTAGTATTCTGAAGTGGCCCTTCTTATCTCTTGTATGGCCTTCACTTTGAGGTCAATTTTGTCAGATCTAACTATTGCTACCCCTGAATTTTTTTAATTTCCATTTGTCTGAAAAAAAAAATGTTTTCCATCCCTTCACTTTCACTCTGTGTGAGTCCTTTGTTCTGAGGTGGGTCTCCTGTAGACAGCACATATATGGGTCATGGTTTCTTATCCATTCAGCCACCCTATGTTTTTTTTTATTGCAGTATTTAATCCATTTACATTTAACGTTATTATTGATAGGTACTTGTTTATTGCCATTTTTATTCTTTATGTCTGTGTTCCCATCTCCATTTATATTTCTTCTTTTTACAACAGTCCCTTTAGCATTCTTGCATTGCTGGCTTGGTGGTAATAAACTCCATTAGCCTTTTTTTCTATGATGCTCCTAATTTCCCCTTTAATTTTGAATGATAGCCTTGCTGAATAGGGTATTCTTGGATTCAGTCCCTTGCTTTGCATCACTTTGTATACTTCATTGCATTCTCTTCTGGCCTGTTGAATTTCTGTTGAGAAATCAGTTTATAGTCTAATGTGAGACCCCTTGTAGGTAACTTTCTGTCTCTCTCTTGTAGCCCTTAACATTCCTACGTTGTCATTGATGTTTGCCAATTTAATTATGATGTGTCTTGGTGTTGGTCTTTTGCGGTTCATTTTGTTCAGGACTCTCTGTGCTTCTTGGACTTGTGTGAGCTTTATTTTCTTTTTCCCAGAATCAGGGAAGTTTTCTGTCATTATTTCTTCAAACAGTTTTCTATTCCTTGCTCAGCTTCCTCTCCTTCTGGTATGCATATTATGTAGATGTTGTTTCATTTAGTGTTGTCCCAGAGCTCCCTTAGACTCTTCCTGCTTTTTAATTTTTTTTCCAGTTGCTGCTCTGCTTGGATGTTTTTATCTACCTTGTCTTCTAACACGCTGATTTGGTCCTCAGCTTCTTCTAGTCTACTGTTGAAACCTTCCATTGTGTTCTTTATTTCAGCTATGTCATTCTTCATTTCCTCTTGGTTCTTACACATGTTGGTGAATTTCCTATCCCAGCATTTGATCATCCTATAACCATTACTCTGAATTCTTTCTCTGACAAACTGCTTGCCTCTATTTCATTTAGTTCCTTTTGTGGTGAGTCCTCATTTTCTTTCATTTGGAGATTATTTTTTTGTCTCACCATTTTTGCTGTTCCTTATATTTCTATGTATTAGATCAAACTGACATGCCATCCCGATTTTTGAATTGGTCTTATGGAGTAGATGTTTTGTGGGTTTTAGTGGTCCAGTATCTCAGGTATCCTGGGCTGGGAGTGCTAGGGAGGCACCCTACTTGAAATATTTGTGTTTCCTGATGTAGTTGTGTCTTGAATGTTATTGTCCCATCTGTGCATGGAGTATTCTCTCAGGGTGTCTAATTATATGGCTTGATCCCTACCATGTCATGCCAAACATTGTGGAGGTGCTAACTGAACAACACAAAATACAACACGACACAACATGACAAAAAGGAACAGAACAAAAATGTACACAAGGTACCTATAACCTCAATAAAAATGACCACCATAGAAAAGAAAATTAAGAGGGAAAAAAGAGCAAAACTGGTAACAAGAAAAGATATCCAGAAAAGAAAGAAAAAGAAAAGGAAAGAGATAGAAAAAGAAAGAAAAGAAACAATATGGGGAGAAAACACAATGAAACAAAAAATTAAACCAAAAAGCACAAACAAAGAACACCCAGAAAAGGTGGAGGGAAAGAATCTGAGAGGCAGATCTTAAATACAGAAAATAAGGTTAAGGAATTGGATAAATAGGGGAAGGACCGTGGTTTAGTATAGAGGAGAGAGAAAAAGAATGAGTGGAACAGAAAAAAAAAATTAATTAATTAATTAATTGATTGATTGATTAATTATTTTTTTAAAAAGGAGAGAGCAGGTAGGCCTGAATTTATGAAGTGAAACTAATTCAAACATTAGGAGAAGAAAAGAGCAAGAGAGGAGGGAGAAAAATTCAGGGTGCTTGTCTGGGTAGAGTCTTTTGTAGCTGTGGTCTTAGGTCTATATTCCCTGAGTGCCAGCTGCCCTGTGGATTTTCCTTTTGTCAGTTTGGTGTTATGTCTGTTGCCAAGGAATGTGGCTTTGGTGCAATTCAGCTTCCACTTCACCCTCTTGGCCCGGTGGCCATGGGGCCCTCTACTGCCCAGACACTTGTTCTTACCATTCTCCAGTCATCTTCTACCCTTCCTTATTGATAAATGGCTCTTCAGCTGTATCTAATTTGTTCATTATGGGTGGATGGTCTCCTATTTAGTCGCTTTCCGGTCTGGCCCTGGAACGAGGTGCACTACACTTCTCCCTATTTTGCCACATTTTCTTCTCCTATTTGTTAACTTTTTAAGTACAGCCATTCTCACAGGTGTGAGGTATTATCTCATTACGATTTTGATTTGTGTTTTTATGATGACTAGTGATGTACCTAATTTAGATTTCATTTGAGCATCTGCATGTCTTCTTTGGAGAAATGTCTCTTCAGGTCATTTGCCCATTTTTATTTTTGTGTGTTTTTATATGTTGAGTCGTGTGAGTTTTTTATATATTTGGGATCCCATTTGTTTATTTTTGCTTTTTATTCAGCCTTACCTAGGTATATCTATCCAAATAAAATATTCCTAACACCAACAAAAAGTTTATTGCCTATGTTTTTTTGTAGGAGATTTAAGGTTTCATGTCTTATATTCAGGTTTTAATCCATTTGAGTTTATTTTTTATATGGTGTAAGAAAGTAGTGCAGATACATGTTTTGCATGTATCTACCCAGATTTCCAAGCATCATTTATTGAAGAGACTGTTATTTTCCCATTGTATAGTCTTGCATCCCTTGTCAGGTTAATTGGCCATATAAGCATGAATTTATTTCTGGTCTTTGTTGGCTTTCATACACTGTTGGTTGGAGTGTAAAATGGTGCAGCCACAATGGAAAACTGTATGAAAGTTCCTCAAAAAATTAAAAATAGATGAGGAAGGAAAAAATGGCGGTGGAATAGACAGACGTGCCCAGAGCCTTGTCCCGAAACAGACAGAAAGAACAGGTGAAGGTCCCATCGGGAGAGTTTGTGTGAGTTGAGGGACACCTATACAACAGGAGACGGTGGGGGACTGCTGGAAGGGGCTCCCCTGACCGGGCAGCCCCTACTACTGCTGGGTTCCCTCCTGGAGTGACCGGCTCAGATGTGGAGACCGCGCCATCTTAAAAGGGAAAGTGGATGTTATCGGAAACCTGAAAATCTACAACTACGGTACCCACCGAACAGCTATGAACCCCAGAACACTGGTCCCCAATAGGCACAAACACACGGATTCAGAGGACTATACACTGCACCATAGAAAGGAGAGAGAACACTACATAACCACACATCTGGAGAAGAGAGACCATGAAGAGACAGAGAAACAGCCCGCATATGAAAGAAAAGCAGGCATCACCATAAAAGGAAGTAAATAAAATGGAGGAAAGCAACCTGCCAGAGAAAGAATTCAGAGAAATGGTCATAAGAAGTGGTGGCTGAAAAGACTGGAAGACAAATTCTACAATATGTGTAAGAACCAAGAGCAAATGAAGAAGAACCAAGAAGAAATGAAAAATGGCATCGCTGCTGTAAAGAACTCAATAAAAAGCATCAAGAGTAGACTAGAAGAAGCAGAGGACCACATCAGTGAGCTAGAAGACAAGGCAGGAAAAAATACCCAAGTCGAGCAACTTCTAGAAAAAAAAAAGTTTAGAGCAGGAGGAGAGCCTAAGGGAACTTTGGGACAACATGAAACAAAGCAACATCCGCATAATAGGGGTTCCAGAAGGAAAGGAAACTGAGCAAGGAATAGAAAACCTGTTTGAAGAAATAATGACAGAAAACTTCCCTGCCAAAACCGGTTTGGCTCAGTGGATAGAGCGTCAGCCTGTGGACTGAAAGGTCCAGGGTTCGATTCCGGTCAAGGGCATATAACTTGGTTGGGGGCACATCCCCAGTAGGAGGTGTGCAAGAGGAAGCTGACCGATGTTTCTCTCTCATCGATGTTTCTGACTATCTATCCCTCTTCCTTCCTCTCTGTAAAAAATCAATAAAATATAATTTTTTTAAAAAAAGAAAACTTCCCTGATATAGGGAAGAAAAAAATCATGCAAATCCAAGAAGCTCAAAGAGTCCCAAGCAAAATGAATCCCAAAAGACCGACACCAAGGCATATTAATAATTAAATTGGCAAATACCAAAGACAAAGTAAGAATATTAAAAGCGGCCAGAGAGAGACAGAAAGTTACCTACAAAGAACCCCCTTCAGACTAGCAACTGATTTCTCAAAAGAAACTCATCAGGTCAAAAAGGAATGGAATGAAATATAGAAAGTCATGCAAAAGAAGGGTCTGAATGCAAGAATACTGTACCCAGAAAGGCTATCAATCAAATTGAAGGTGAAAACAAGAGCTTCACAGAAAAAAAAGTACTAAGGGAATTTATTACCACCAAACCAGCAATGCAAGAAATGCTAAAGGGTCTGCTGTTAAACAAAAGAAATAGGAAGCGAAGAAGGAACACAGTGGTAAAGAATAAAAATGGAGACAAATCAGCACCTATCAATAATAACTTTAAATGTAAATGGATTAAAAGCCCCAATAAAAAGACATAGAGTAACGGATTGGATAAGAAAACATGACCCATATATCTGCTGTCTAAAAGAAACCCACCTCCAAAAAAGAGACACACACAGACTGAGGGTGAAGGGATGGAAAAAGGATTTTCAAGGTGAATGGAAATGAAAAAAAAAGCTGGGGTAGCAATCCTTAAATATGACAAATTAGATCTCAAAGTGAAGGACATAACAAGAGGTAAGGAAGGCCACTTCATAATACTAAAGGGAACAGTCCAACAAGAAAAAATAACTCTGGTAAATGTATATGCACCCAATGCAGGAGCACCCAAATACATAAAAAAAAACTCATGGAAGATATCAAAGGAGAGATTGAAAGCAATACAATCATAGTAGGGGACTTTAATAAACCACTATCACCATTGGACAAATCCTCTAAACAAAATATCAGCAAGGAAACATCAATCCTAAATGACTCACTAGATCAGATGGAATTAATTGACATCTTCAGAACATTTCACCCCAAAGCCACAGAACATACACTCTTCTCAAGTGCACATGGATCATTTTCAAAATGGACCATATATTGGGTCATAGGCAAAGTCTCTTCAAATTCAAGAAGATAGAAATTATATCAAGCATCTTCTCAAACCACAGTGGCATGAAACTGGAAATCAACTACAATAAAAACAATACAAAAAAATCAAACACATGGAGACTAAAGAGCATGTCATTAAACAATGACCGGGTTACCAGAGAGATCAAAGAAGAAATAAAAAACATCATGGAAACAAATGACAATGAAAACACAACAATCCAAAATCTATGGGACACAGCGAAAGCAGTCTTGAGAGGGAAGTTTATAGGTCTACAAGCCTACTGCAAAAAACAAGAAACAATGGTAATAAATGACCTAACCCTACAACTTAAACAGCTAGCAAGAGAGCAACAAGAAAAGCCCAGTGTAGGCAGAAGGAAGGAAAGAATAAAGATCAGAGGTGAGATAAACGACATTGAGACCAAAAAAAAAAACAACAATACAAAAGATCAACAAAACCAAGAGCTGGTTCTTTGAATGGATAAACAAGATTGAGGAACTTCTAGCCAGGCTCACCAAGAAGTGAAGAGAGAGGATGCAAATGAACAAAATCAGAAATGAAAGAGGGGAAATAACAACAGACCCCACCGGAATACAAAGGATTGTTAAAAAATATTATGAACAACTCTATTCCAACAAAGTGGACAACTTGTTGTCTAGGAAATGGACATATTCCTAGAAAAATATAACCTTCCAAAACTCAATCAGGAAGAATCTAAACATCTCAATAGGCCAATAACTATTGAAGAAATTGAAGCAGTCATCAAAAAACTTCCAGCAAACAAAAGTCCAGGGCCAGATGGCTTCACAGGGGAGTTTTACCAAACATTCAGGAAACATCAAAAACCTATCCTCCTCAGACTATTCCAAAAATTTCAAGAGGAAGGAACACTTCCAAGCTCCTTATATAAATCCAGCATCACCCTAATACCAAAAACTGATAAAGACAACACAATGAAAGAGAATTACAGGCCAATATCCCTCATGAGCATAGATGCTAAAATCCTCAACAAATTTCTAGCAAATCAGATCCAGCAGTACATCAGAAAGAACATACACCATGACCAAGTAGGATTTATCCCAGGAATGCAAGGATGGTACAATATCCACAAATCAATAAACGTGATACATCACATAAACAAATTGAGAGATAAAAATCACATAGTCATATCAATTGATGCAGAAAAAGCATTTGACAAAATACAACACCCTTTCTTTATAAAAACTTACAACAAGGTGGGAATAGAAGAATCATACCTCAACATAATAAAAGCCATATATGACAAACCCAGAGCCAACATCATACTCAATGGGCAAAAACTAAAACCATTTCCCCTAAGAACAGGAACAAGACAGGGATGCCCACTCTCACCACTCCTGTTCGACATAGTACTGGAAGTACTAACCATTGCAATTAGAGAAGAAGAAGAAACAAAAGGCATCCAAATTGGAAAAGAAGAAGGAAAACTGTCCTTATTTGCAGATGACATGATATTGTACATGAAAAAACCCGAAAGACTCCAGAAAAAACTAATCGACTTAATAAATGAATTCGGCAATGTAGCAGGATACAAAATTAAGGCCAAGATCAATGGCATTTCTATACACCAATAGTCAACTTACCGAAAGAGAGACTAAAAAAGCAATCCCAAGGGAGAAAAATGGCGGCGGAATAGACAGATCTGTTCTGAGCCTTGTCCCAGAGCAGAAAGAAAGTATGGCTGAGGGTCGCACGAGGAGTGTTTGTTGGCAAGTTAAGGGACAGCTAAACTCCAGGAGAAGGTGGGGGACTGCTAGACTGGGTTCCACTGACAGGGCAGCCCCCGCTGCAGCTGGGTCCCCTGCAAGACCTATGGGCTCGGATGCGGAGACTGTGCCATCTTGAAAGGGAAAGTGTAGCTTATTAGAAGCCTGAAAATTCACAAATGCAGCACCCACTGAACAGCTGCGAGCCCCAGAACACCGTTCCCCAATTGGGGCAAACAAGCAGATTCAGAGGAGCTTTACACTACACCACGGAAAGGTCAGATTTCACCTGGGATAAGGAGAGAGAGAACTACATAACGAGACATCCGGAGAAGAGAGACCATGGGGAGACAAAGAAACAGCCCACATATGAAAGAAAAGCAGGCATCACCAGAAAAGGAAGTAAACGAAATTGAGGCAGCCAACCATCCAGAGAAACAATTCAGAGAAATGGTCATAAGGTAGCTGAAAAGAATGGAAGACAAATTCGACAATATGAGTAAGAATCAAGAGTAAATGAAAAATGACATTTCTGCTGTAAAGAACTCAATAGAATGCATCAAGAGTAGACTAGAAGAAGCAGAGGGCCACATTAGTGAGCTAGAAGACAAGGCAGGAAAAAATACCCAAGTAAAGCAGCTTCTAGAAAAAAAAATTAAAAAGCAGGAGGAGAGCCTAAGGGAACTTTGGGACAACACAAAAAAGAAACAACATCCACATAATAGGGGTTCTAGAAGGAAAGGAAACTGAGCAAGGAATAGAAAACCTGTTTGAAGAAATAAAGACAGAAAACTTCCCTGATATAGGGAAGAAAAAACCCACACAAATCCAAGAAGCTCACAGAGCCCCAAGCAAAATGAACCCCAAAAGTACGATGCAAAGGCACATTATAATTAAATTGGCAAACACCAATAACAAGGTAAGAATCTTAAAAGTGGCAAGAGAGAGACAGAAAGTTACACACAAAGTAACCCCCTTCAGACTAACAACTGATTTCTGGACAGAAACTCATCAGGCCAGAAGGGAATGGAATGAAATATACAAAGTCATGCAAAGGAAGGGTCTGAATCCAAGAATACTGTACCCAGCAAGGCTATCAATCATAACTGAAGGTGAAATCAGGAGCTTCACAGACATAAATGTACTAAGGGAGTTTAATACCACCAAACCAGCAATGCAAGAAATGCTAAAGGGTCTGCTGTAAAATAAAAATAAAAAGAAATAGGAAGTGAAGAAGGAAAACAGGGGTAAAGAATAAAAATGGAGACAAATAAGCACCTATCAATAATACCTTTAAATGTAAATGGATTAAATGCCCCAATCAAACGACATAGTGTAACGGATTGGATAAGAAAACATGACCCATATATCTGCTGTCTACAAGAAACCCACCTCCGAAAAAGAGACACACACAGACTGAGGGTGAAGGGATGGAAAAAGGTTTTCCAGGCGAATGGAAATGAAGAAAAATCTGGAGTACCAATACTTATATCTGACAAATTAGATCTCAAAGTGAAGGACATAACAAGAGATAAGGAAGGCCACTTCATAATACTAAAGGGAGCAATCCAACAAGAAGAAATAACTCTGGTAAACATATATGCACCCAATACAGGAGCACCCAAATACATAAAAAAACCTCCTGCAGGATATCAAGGGAGAGATTGACAGCAATACAATCATAGTAGGAGACTTTAATACCCCACTATCACCATGGGACAAATCCTCTAAACAAACATCAGCAAAGAAACATAAATTCCAAATGACTCACTAGACTAGATAGAATTAATTGACATCTTCAGAACATTTCACCCCAAAGCTTCAGAATATACATTCTTCTCAAGTGCACATGGGTCGTTTTCAAAGATAGACCGTATGTTTGGACATAGGCAAAGACTCTTCAAATTCAAGAAGATAGAAATCATATCAAGCATCTTCTCAGACCACAGTGGCATAAAACTGTAAATCAACTACAATAAAAACAACCCAAAGAAATCAAACACATGGATACTAAACAGCATGCTATTAAACAATGGCTGGGTTACCAGAGATATCAAGGAAGAAATAAAAAACATCATGGCAACAAATGACAATGAAAACACTACAATCCAAAATCTATGGGACACAGCGAAAGCAGTCTTGAGAGGGAAGTTCAGAGCTCTACAAGCCTACTGCAGAAAACAAGAAACAATGGTAATAAATTACCTAACCCTACAACTCAAAGCATTAGAATGAGAGCAACAAGAAAAGCCCAGTGTAAGCAGAAGGAAGGAAAGAATAAAGATCAAAGTGGAGAAAAACGACATAGAGACCAAAGAAACAATACAAAAGATCAACAAAACCAAGAGCTGGTTCTTTGAAAGGATAAACAAGATTGATGAACCTCTAGCCAGGCTCACCAAGAAGCAAAGAGAGAGGATGCAAATAAACAAAATCAGAAATGAAAGAGGTGAAATAACAACAGATCCCGCCGAAATATAAAGGATTGTTAAAAAATACTACGAATAACTCTATTCCAACAAACTAGACAACCTGGAGGAAATGGACATATTCCTAGAAAAATATAACCTTCCAAAACTCAATCAGGAAGAATCTAAACAACTCAATATGCCAGTAACTATGGACGAAATTGAAGCAGTCATCAAAAAGCTTCCATCAAGCAAAAGCCTGGGGCCAGACGGCTTCACAGGAGAGTTTTACCAAACATTCAAGGAAGAACTACAACCTATCCTCCTCAGACTATTCCAAAAAAATTCAAGAGGAAGGAACACTTCCAAGCTTAATCTATGAAACCAGCATCACCCTAATACCAAAACTGGATAAAGACAACACAAGGAAAGAGAATTATAGGCCAATATCCCTTATGAATGTAGATGCCAAAATCCTCAACAAAATTCTAGCAAATCAGATCCAGCAGTACATCAGAAAGATCATATACCATGACCAAGTAGGATTTATCCCAGGAATGCAAGGATGGTACAATATCCGCAAATCAATAAACGTGATACATCACATCACATAAACAAATTGAGAGATAAAAATCACAGAGTCATATCAATTAACGCAGAAAAAGCATTTGACAAAATCCAACACCCTTTCTTGATAAAAACTCTCGGCAAAGTGGGAAGATAAGGATCATATTTCAACATAATAAAAGCTATATATGATAAACCCACAGCTAACATCATACACAATGGGCAAAAACTAAAACCATTTCCCCTAAGAACAGGAACAAGACAAGGATGCCCACTCTAACCACTCCTGTTCGACATAGTACTGGAAGTACTAACCATTGCAATTAGAGAAGAAGAAGAAATAAAAGGCATCCAATTTGGAAAAGAAGAAGGAAAACTGTCCTTATTTGCATATGACATGATATTGTACATAAAAAAACCCGAAAGACTCCATCAAAAAACTAACAGACTTAATAAATGAATTCAGCAATGTAGCAGGATACACAATTAACGCCAAGAAATCTATGGCATTTCTATACACCAATAGTGAACTTACAGAAAGAGAGACTAAAAAAACAATCCCATTTACCATCGCACCAAAAAATTAAGATACCTAGGAATAAACTTAACCAAGGAGGTAAAAGTCCTATAACCAAGGAGGTAAAAGTCCTATACGCGGAAAACTACAGGACACTGAAAAAAGAGATAGAGGAAGACGTAAACAGATGGAATAACATACCATGTTAATGGATTGGTAGAACCAACATCATTAAAATGTCCATACTACCCAAAGCAATCTATAGATTGATTGCACTCCCCACTGAAATACCAACGGCATATTTCACAGACCTAGAAAGAACTCTCCAAAAATTCATCTGGAATAAAAAAGGACTCCGGATAGCCGCAGCAATCCTAGAAAGAAGAACAAAGTAGGTGGGATCTCAATACCAGATTTCAAGCTATATTACCAAACCACTGTTCTCAAAACAGTCTGGTATTGGCACAAGAACAGACATATCGACCAATGGAATAGAATAGAGAATCCAGATATCGACCCAAACCACTATGCCCAATTAATATTTGACAAAGGAGGCATGAACATACAATGGAGTGAAGACAATCTCTTCAATAAATGTTGTTGGGGAAATTGGACAGATACATGCAAAAAAAAAATGAAACTAGATCACCAACTTACACCATACACAAAAATAAACTCAAATTTGATACAGGATTTAAACATAAGACGGGAAACCATAAAAATACTAGAGGAATCCACAGCCAGCAAAATCTCAGACATATGCCGAAAGAACTTCACTGATACTTCTCCTAGGGCAATGGAAGCCAAAGAGAAAATAAACAAATGGGACTACATCAAAATAAAAAGCTTTTGCACAGCAAAAGAAAGCATCAACAAAGCAACAAGGAAGCCCACTGTATGGGAGAACATATTTGCAAATCTTATCACTGATAATCTCCAACATCTACAGGGAACTTATATAACTTAATAAAAGGAAGATAAATGATCCAATAAAAAAATGGGCAAAGGACCTAAATAGAATCTTTTCGAAAGAAGACAGAAGGAAGGCCAAGAGACATATGAAAACATGCTCAAAGTCACTAATTATCTGAGAGATGCAAATCAAAACGACAATGCGGTACCATCTCATACCTGTCAGAATGGCAACCATCAACAAATCAACAAAGGACAAGTGCTGGGGAGGATGTGGAGAAAAAGGAACCCTGGTGCACTGCTGGTGGGAATGCAGACTGGTGCAGCCACTGTGGAGAACAGTATGGAGTTTCCTCAAAAAAATAAAAATTGAGCTCCCATTTGACCCAGTAAACCCACTTTTAGGAATATATCCCAAGAAACTAGAAACACCAATTAGAAAGGGTATATGTACCCCTATGTTCATAGCAGTACTATTCACCATAGCTAAGATTGGAAACAGCCTAAATGCCCATCAGCAGATGAGTGGATTAGAAAACTATGGTACATCTACACAATGGAATGCTATGCTGCTATAAAAAAGAAGGAATTGTTACCATTTGCAGCAGCATGAATGGACCTGGAGAGCATTATGTTAAGTGAAATAATCCAGGCAATGAAAGAAAAATACCACATCATCTCACTCAGTTATGGAAAATAAAGAACATTATAACCTGATGAACGAAAAGATAGATACAGAGGCAGTAAAGCACCGAACAGACTGTCAAATTACAGCGGGAAGGCTGGGGAGTGTTGATGAGGGAGGGAAATAGATCAATCAAAGGACTTGTATGCATGCATAGAAGCACACCAATGGACACAAGACACTGGGGGAGTGGGATGAGCGCATGCGACAGTGGGTACAGGAGGCTGGGGGAAGGTCAATGGGGAAAAAAAAGAGATATATGTACTAATATATGTAATATTTTAAACAATAAAAATATATAATAACAAAAAATTAAAAATAGAACTACCATATGACCCAGCAATTCCATTTCTGGACATTTACATGATAAAAATTAAAACACACTCTGTTATGTTGATCTATTATATGTTTTTCATTCCAGTGCCATGTTGTTTATATTATTACTAGAGGCCCAGTGCACGAAATTCGTGCACGGTGGTGTGTGTGTCCCTCAGCCCATCCTGCACCTTCTCCAGCCTGGTCACCCCTAACTGCCGTCTCCTGCCAGCCTGGTCACCCCTAACTGCCCTCCCCTGCAGGCCTGGTCACCCCTAACTTCTCTCCCCTGCAGGCCTGGGTCCCTCCTAACTGCCTTTCCCTGCAGGCCTTGTTGCCCCCAACTGCTCTCCCCTGCAGGCTTGATCGCCCCCAACTGCCCTCCCTTGCAGGCCTGGTCCCTCCCAACTGCCCTCCCTTGCAGGCCATCTTGTGGTGGCCATCTTGTATCCACATGGGGGCAGGATCTTTGACCACATGGGGGCAGCCTCTTGTGTGTTGGAGTGATGGTCAATCTGCATATTACTCTTTTATTAGATAGGATAGAGGCCTGGTGCACGGTGGGGGCCAGCTGGTTTGCCCTGAAGGGTGTCCCGGATCAGGGTGGGGGTTCTCTTGGGGCATGGACGGCCTGGGCAAGGGGCCTGTGGTGGTTTGCAGGCCGGCCATGCCCCCTGGTGACCCAAGTGGAGGCCCTGGTATCTGCGGTATATTTATCTTCTACAATTGAAACTTTGTAGCCTGGAACGGAGCCAAGCCTTCTGCTTGCTCCGTGGCGGCAGCCATTTTTGGGGAGATTTATGTAATTGAAACTTTGTAGCTTTAAGCGGAGGCCTGGGCCAGCCAGGGTGGTGGAAAGCTTGGCTTCCTCCATCGCCCAGGGAAACCCTAGCCTCCTGCTCTTTCCAGCTCCGTGGCTGCCGCCATTTCTATTTGGGTTTATGTATCTTCTATCATTGAAACTTTGTAGCCTTGAGTGGAGGACTAGGCCGGCAAGGGCAGGCAGAAAGCTTGGCTTCCTCCATTGCCAGGGAAACCCAAGCCTCCCTCCTGCTCTCTGTGGCCATAGCCATCTTGGTTGGGTTTCTTTGCATATTCGATCTGATTGGCTGGTGGGCATGCCTGGTGGGCGTGGCTTGTGGGTGTAGCAGAGTGATGGTTAATTTGCATGTTACTCTTTTATTAGATAGTATATATTTTCAGTATAGTTTATAATCAGGTACTGTGATGTCTTAAGCTTTGTTCTTCATTCTCAAGATTACTTTGGCTATTTGATGACTTTTGTGGTTCCATTAAAATTTTCTATTATTTATTCTATTTTTGACAAGTAGTTCATTGGCATTGTGATAGGTATTGTATTGACTCTATAGATTTATTTGGGGAGTATGGAAATTTTAACAATATTCATCCTCAAATCCATGAGCACAATATATCCTTCTGTTTATTTGTGTCCTCTTCAATTTATTTTAGTTTTTACAGTACAGGTCTATCATCTCCTTGCTTAAATTTATACCTAGGTATTTAATTATTTGTATATAATTATAAATGTTATAGTTTTCTTAATTTCTCATTATGATAACTCAGTGTTAGTGTATAGAATTGCAACATATATTTGAACATTAGTTTTGTACTTGCAACTTTACTGAATTCATGTGTTAGTTGTAATAGTTTTTTGGTCTAGTGTTTAGGATTTTTATATAGTATCATATTATCTGTAAATTGTGAGAGTTTTACTACTTCCTTTCTAATTTGGATGCCTTTTTGTTCTTGTGTAATTTCTGTGGCTAGGATTTCTGGTACTATGTTGAATAAAAGTGCTGAAAAATAGCAGTCTTATTTTTTTCCTGATCTTAGTAGAAAAGCTTTCAACTTTTCACCATTGAGTATAATGTTAGCTGTTGGTTTGTCATATATGGTCTTTATTATGTTGAGGTATGTTCTCTCTAAACCTACTTTGTTAAGTGCCGCGACCTTTGTGGTGGGGTTCAGGATCTGAAGTTGGGGCCAACGCACAAATGAAAATACTATACAAGAAATATGAATTTAGAAGGCATTGGGGGCCAGGTGGAGCCTCTTTCTTGAAGAGACACACTGAAACTGGGTCCTGTCTGATTTTATTCAGTTTTAGATACACATCTTGCTCTCAGTAAAGCATGGCAAACAGGTAGCAGACAGACCATCTCTAAGTTCAATAAAGATCAGTAAAGATCAGTAAGGTCCAGTAAACATTTACTTGGAGGCTATCAGGTCAGGAAATTGGTCCAAGCTACCACTATCTCAACAAGAACAATCAGTGCTTAGTGTCAGCCCTGCTAATGCTCAAGGTCCATCAGCCTCCCGTGTTCCTTGGTGCATGCTCATGACAGTATTGGCAAGCGGTGGCTTCCCGCAGTTAAGTAGTTTTTTAAAGTCATGAATGTTTCTATGTTTTTGTTAATAGTTTCTCTCTCTCTCTCTTTATCTCTCTTGAGGTATAGTGGTAAGATGTATTGAAGTCAAAACCAAGGACTGTTTCCAGGTGCCCAATGTCTCATCCATTACCAGGGGGGTTAGCTCTGTCTTGCCCTTGTAATCTTACATAGGTGAATGGAATAAGTCCCAGGCCCGGTAAGCATAAGTGCCCACCAGGAGGGTCAGGTTCCAGAACCATAGCACCATCACCCGTGGCTCTGACAGTCCAGCATAGTCTCTGCTCATATCTGGTTAGCTTAATTTCTGGCCCTGGCTGTGCTCCACTAGGGCTGCACTTGAGGACCTAGGCCCAGGCTTGGAGTCATGCTTGGGCCCACGTGGATGCCAGGCCTACACGGTTGCCTGTTGGTTTGCCTGTTCTCACATGTTCTCTCCCCATAGCAGCCACTACTCCAAGCGTAGGTCAGATAATTTCATTTTGTTTATATATTGTTTTTCTGGTTTTATTTAGTTAACTTTCTGTGTTCTTCTGTAAGATGTTTATTTTGAATTATTTGTCAGGCAATTTATATATCTTTATTTTTAGGGTCAGTTTCTGGAGATTTCTTTTGTCCCTTTGGTAGTGTCATATTTCCCTAATTCCTTGTGTTTCTTGTAGCTTTGTATCGGTATCTGCACTTTTAATAAAGCAGACACCGTTTCCATTCTTTAAAGACTATATTTGGCAAGCTCTCATTCTTTTTTATCTATGTGCACATTTCTGTCCTCTCACTCTCTCTTGTGAAAAAAGCCTCAGGGTTTTGTGTCTTCTCCCAATATTTTAGAGCCATGTTTGATGCTGCAAATTATCCAACTCTTTCCCCTAGGGCAGTGAACTCATATGCTATGACATTTGGTAGAGCCCCACTTTCCTCCCTACCTCCTGAATAAGAAAACTCAGGATTGTGTGCCACTTCTCAATCCCATTGAGCTGTGCTGGGTACTGAAAGCTATATTCCTTTTTTCCCTAGGGCAGTAGGCACAAGAGATTCTTATGACATAACACCCAAAGGAAGTTTTTCTAACTTCTAAATTAGTCAGGATACATATCCTAAACAGAAGTTTGTTTGTTTCCCTCAACCTAGCACAGTGGTCGGCAAACTCATTAGTCAACAGAGCGGCAAACCGCGGCTCGCGAGCTGCATGTGGCTCGCGAGCCACAGTTTGCCGACCACTGACCTAGCAGATCTTCCTAACCTTTATCTACAGATGGAAGCACAAGTTGAAAGTCATATTTTGCCTGAATAAATTTGTAAGAGTTCAACAAATTTACCCTGGATACCATGTTTTGTACTATTTTGGTCTTCTATCCACCAAGAGTGTGCAACTATGGAAAGGTACCGCATTTTTATGATTATACTTTTAGTATAAATTTGTTGAGGAAGTACATATAACTAAAAACTAGTCTGGATTGAGGAACTTCTGAAAATAATTTGAACTTTGTAAATTACATCATTGTCTCTGCTTTATAAACATTTTTGTCATTCTCTATGAGACATTAAGTATTCAGGATACAAATAATGACTGATGGCCCCCAATGATATGTAGATCGTTTGTTATAACTCTAGTCATCTCGGAGGATCATGATCCAGAGGTTAGATGACACATTCTTAAGTTTATGAGACCTAAAATATCACATCAACAAAACAGTCATCAAATCTGGAAGGGGAATTACAGTGAGCAATAATGCATCACCAGATACCAAAGAAGAGTAACTAAAATTAATAGTGTCTTACAAGTTACCTTGAATTAGGTAACAGATCAGGTTTCTATTGTTTAACTAACTTCCAGAAAACTAAAAAATTGAAAGAAAGGTTGTGCCGTATTCCTAACAGCAAATTATAAATTTTGATAATTCATCATTTTTTTACTAACCTTACTCTGGATTTCATTTTTGTTATTCTGTTTGTTTGTTTTTTAATTCTAACTTCTAATTTGTATTTTAAACACCTGTAAGCCATTTTAAATACTTTTGGAAATTTAGGTGGGGTATAAATTACTTATATTAAAAATTTCTTATAGATACTCAAAATTATTTAAATGAATTTTTAGCAATATTAACACCATCTTGAATCTCAAAGTCCTAGAAAATATATTTTAGAGTTTTAATAACTATTGAACATAAAGCACAAAATAAGAGTCATGACTTTGGAAATGTAGCCTACCCATGCACAGACATAGATGTTCAAAGAGACCTGTGGTTTGATATAATGTAATCTTGTAATCTAATTTAAACTGTGATTCAAACTTGGGAAATGTGTTTTTTCTTTACCATAAAACATTTTTGTAATTAATTTTCCAATTTATCAACATGGAATTTACCCTCAGGCCTTATTTTTCTTTCGGGTCTGTATGCCACAAGACTACAATTCCCAAGTTGGAGACAGATGTCCACACTGGCTGGAAATCTGCTCCCTTGTTTGTCTTGAGGCCTGGACTACATTAGAATATCAGAGGTTAAAGAGTAATATAAAAGGAGCATTCAGAAACTGGAAACATAATATTTTTGGATTAAAGAAAAATCACTCATCTTACATTGAAAGGTGGGTTACATTTAAGCAACTAACAGGATAATGCCTGAATATATCATTTAAAAGCATGAAATTATGGCCAAGTCAATTGAAATTTATCAGTAGATTTTAAAAACCTTTATCTTAACCTCAAAGCAATTTATATGTGTGGTTTCTAGGATAATCATTTATGCCAGTTCTCTAAACTGTCAAGGTAGATGGAAGTCTTATGTTACATAGCTGTTTGTCCTCCTCAGAATTCTTTTTAGGTTTCTGCCTTTTAAGTTCATGATGGGTTACTTATTTCATGGGAATGAATAAGATGTATGTTTTTTTTCTTATGTCCCAGGTGCCTCACCATACCCAGGAGTGCAAATAGATGAAGAATTCTGCCGTCAGCTTAAAGATGGAATACGAATGAAATCTCCTGAATATTGCACTCCTGAAATGTAAGTTTTTCTCCAGGCTAAGGGTCATCAGACTAAATTAATTTGAATAAAAGGGTCAAAGTAAGCATTACAGATCATATAAGACTAGAGGCCCGGTGCATGAAATTCATGCACTTGGGGAGCCCCTGAGCCTGGCCTGCGCCCTCTCGCAGTCCAGGAGCCCTGGGGGGATGTCCGACTGATGGCTTAGGCCCACTAAGCCGACAGTCAGATACCCTTAGTACTGCTGTGGAGGTGGAAGAGGCTCCCACCACTGCCACTGTGCTCGCCAGCTGTGACCCTGGCTACTGGCTGAGTGGTGCTCCCCCTGTGGGAGCACACTGACCACCAGGGGGAAGCTCCTGTGTTGAGTGTCTGTTCCCTGGTGGTCAGTGTGCATCATAGTGACCTGTCATTCCACCATTCAGTCATTTGTGTATTAGCCTTTTATTATATAGGATACGCTATAGATGAGGCCCCCCAGAACCATAAGAAATGCAAAAAATTCACTGTTAACTCATTCTCAAATTGCCCCCACTTAAAATCAAATTGCCCGAGAGAAACCAAGATGGCGGCATAGGTAAGCACCTAAACTGCTGCCTCGCACAACAATTTCAAAACTACAACTAAAAGACAGAACGGACACCATCCAGAACCATAGGAAAGCTGGCTGAGTGAAAATTCTACAACTAGAAGGAAAGAGAAAAGCTCACAGAGACTTGGAGGTACGGCAAAGGGTCTTTGTGCGCTCAGAGGGAAGGGCGGCTGAGAGCCTGGCTGACTTTCTCTGGCGGAAGGGGGAAGGAAGCCCCCGACCGCACTGAACCTCAGTTCTGACTGCACTGAACCCCAGTCCTGGGCGAAACCCCGTGGACCCAGGCTCATACAGGGGGAGTCTGGACTGTCAGGTAGAGAGAAAGGCACCCGGAGACTCGGAGACCCGGGGGAGCCCCAGCAGGCAGGGTTCCAGAGGGGCGCGCGCGCCAGTGTGCACAAAGGCTGCGGAGGTTGCCACAGGCTTTCCCTAGCAGAAGGGAGTCGGAAGCTCCTGACTGCACTGAACCCCAATTCTGACTGCACTGAACCCCAGTTCCAGGCGAGCCCCTGGGGACCCGCGCCATTATGGGGGGGAATCTGGACTCTCGGGCGGAGACTCGGGAGCCGGGGAAGGCGGAGGTCTGCAGGCGCGCGCATGCCAGTGCACACAAAGGCTGTGGAGGTTGCCACAGGCTTTCCCTAGTGGAAGGGAGTCAGAAGCTCCTGACTGCACTGAGCCCCAGTTCTGACTGCACTGAACCCCAGTTCCAGGCGAGCCCCTGGGGACCCATGCTCTTGTGGGGGGAATCTGGACTCTTGGGCGGAGACTTGGGAGCCAGGGAAGGCAGAGGTCTGCAGGCACGCACGCGCGCAAGGGCAAGGCTGACTGGAAGCCAAGACTGTCTGCTCCACCCTGAGACTCCACCCCATCCAAGCTGAACACAGAGGCTATTGCAATTTGGCAAGTCTAATCCTATAAGGCTATCTCCAACACCGAACTTCTCCCAGCATAGACACAGCTGATCCTTACAGCCAACTGGCCTGGAGGTCAATTCCTCCCAGTGATACCAACAATAATCAAGACTTAACTACAACAAGGCTGTACACACAGTCCACAAAGGGGTGCACCAAGAGTGTCCACCTCAGGTTAACTGGGGAGGCCGACCCACTGGGCCATATAGGAAACCTAGCACACAAATCTACCCTACCAACTCAGGGAAGCAGTGAAAATGCGGCGTCAAAGAAACAGATCACAAACGAAAGAAATGGAGGAAAACAAACAACTGGATATAGAATTCAAAACCATGGTTATAAGGCTTTTCAAGAATATCCTAGAAAAGGCCGATAAATATAACGAGACCCTCGAAGATATGAAAAAGGACCAACTAGAAATTAAACATACACTGACTGAAATAAAAAATATTATACAGAGACCCAACAACAGACTAGAGGAACACAAGAATCAAGTCAAAGAATTGAAATACAAAGAAGCAAAAAACACTCAACCGAAAAAGCAAAAAGAAAAAAAAAATCCAAAAAGTTGAAGATAGTGTAAGAAGACTCTGGACAACATCAAGCCTACCAACATCAGAATTATGGGGGTGCCAGAAGAAGAGAGAGAGCAAGATACTGAAAACCTATTTGAAGAAATAATGACTGAAAACTTCCCCCACCTGGTGAAAGAAATAGACTTACAAGTCCAGGAAGCGCACAGAACCCCAAACAAAAGGAATCCAAAGAGGACCACACCAAGACACATCATAATTAAAATGCCAAGAGCAAAAGACAAAGAGAGAATATTAAAAGCAGCAAGAGAAAAACAGTTAATTACCTACAAGGGAGCACCCATACAATTGTCAGCTGATTTCTCAACAGAAACTATGCAGGCCAGACGGGAGTGGCAAGAAATTTTCAAAGTGATGAATAGCAAGAACCTACAACCAAGATTACTCTACCCAGAAAAGCTATCATTCAGAATTGAAGGGCAGATAAAGAGCTTCACAGATAAGAAAAAGCTAAAGGAGTTCATCACCACCAAACCAGTATTATATGAAATGCTGAAAGGTATTCTTAAAGAAGAAGAAGAAGAAGAAGGTAAAGATAAAAATTATGAACAACAAATACATATCTATCAACAAGTGAACCTAAAAATCAAGTGAATTAAAAACCTGAGGAACAGAATAATCTGGTGAATATAATAGAATCAGGGGCATAGAAAGGGAGTGGACTGATAATTCTCAGGGGGAAAGGGGTATGGGGGTGTGGGGTGTTCAGGAAGAAACTGGACAAAAATCATACACCCATGGATGAGGACAGTGGGGGGGTGTTAAGGGCAGAAGGTGGGGTTGGAACTGGGTGGAGGGGAGCTATGGGGAGAAAAAGGAGAAACAATTGTAATAATCTGAATAAAGATTTATTTTAAAAATAAATAAATAAAATAAAATAAAATTGCCCCCCCCCCTGTAGAGTGTGTGCTGCACTTGGGAACCACTGGGCTTGACACTTCCTCTCTGAGCTTCATTTCTGAATACAAACGCATATACCATGGGAATTGTAATCTCTTCTCTGCCTACCTTACTGGGTTGTCGTGAGGAGGTTCTGAGCTAATAAACCTAGAAATGTTTTATCAAGTAAGTGATGTCTAAACGGGAAGGGATTGCTATTTTTAAGCCCACGGGTACCCTCGCAAGTAGCAGGGGCTGATTAGGGAAGGAGGGCATGATTGTTTCTTGGGACTGTAGCTATTGAAGCTTTGTAGAGGGTTCTGCAGGCCTCGTAGGGGTGGGCTCTGGCCAGCAGCCCTGTAGCAGTGGTTGTCCCTGGAGGCGCTGGCCGAGGGGACAGTACAGGGGTGCTAGGGGGGCAGTGAGGTCGAAGGGGGAGTAACTGCCAAACCTCCCTGCTTGGCACCATTCTTTAAATTGTATGTGGCCATTTCACACCTGTATGTACTCAGGGCAGGGCTCCAATCTCCTGGAGCATGGCGGGAGCTGGGCCAGGGCAGGGCCAGATGGGCTAGGGGACAGATTTAGCCATGGCCCCTGGCGAGGTTCAGTGTGCTTCCACTGCAGAGACGGCGCCGCTGCTGTCAGGGGGGGTGGGTCTGACCCTGGGGGGCTGCTCGGGCCTGCCTCTACCAGGGTCTGGAGTTATAGGGAGGAGAGGCATGCCTGGCCCCAACGAAGGGGGCCCAGCAGTGGCGGACTGCAGGCCCTGGGTGCCTCAGGGGTGCTGACGGGTCATTGCTGGTGTGCTATTGTTGTGGGTGACCCTGGTCGGGGTGGCAGGGGAAGATATTGGGAGTCAGAGGTGCAGGCTGTGGCTACCACCAAGGCTGGGTCTTCTCCTTATCTGGTCAGCTTCCTTGTCCCCCTGGGGGTGCAGGGTCTGGGGTAGGGTGTCCATGCAGAGGGATTGGAAGAACTCCCTGTGGCTGCTTCCTCTTCCTTCTTTGCAGTCTGGGCTCCTGTCAGGTGCTCTACTCAGACCCCCAGGAACTTGGCTCTGGCTTCCCCACCTCTCCATGGCTCCCTGCCTCCCCTCTCCACTCAGCTCTCCCTGACCACCAGCCTGCCATGAGGCTGCTGGGGCACCCTGCTGTGGGCAGTGCAGTCCTGGGGCAGGGGGTGGGGGTGTGGGGAGAAGCTCCAATATAGTTTAGTAAACTCCGGGTCCACGTTGGGATTTGGCTGCGGGGCTGTGGGGGAGTCTGCCTAGACGGGACAAAATCACGCAAGACCAAGAGTCCCACCCCATGGCCCCACAGCCCCTGCTGAACGGTCATGATGTGATGGCATCCCAGATAATTTGCATATTCCTCTATTATTAGTATGATAATAAGTAAAATCTTGTTTAATGCCAACACACTCCTTTTGCCTTTCTCATGTATAAAGGCATACATCAAAGGTATTGCAGTTTTATTTCCAGACCCTTGCAATAAAGATAACATTGCAGTAATGCAAGTGCAAGTCACACAGTTTTTTTTTGGTTTCCCATTGCATATCCTATATAATAAAAGCCTAATATGCTAAGTGTCCAGTTGTCAGGTTGGCCGTTGAACCCATCCAAAATGTAATATGCTAATGATATGCTAAGGCTGCTTAACCACTCGTTATGATGTGCACTGACCACCAGGGGGCAGATGCTCAAACCGGTAGGTTAGCTGGCTGCTGGGGTCCAGCCTATTGGGACTGAGTGAGATGGGCCAAACACGCCCTGGAGCCCTCCCGCAGTCCCTCCCCAGCTAGCCAACCTCCCATGTCCCTCCCTGGCCCCGATTATGCACTGGTGGGGTCTCTCAGCCTGGACTACACCCTCTTGTAATCTGGGCTGAGGAACCCTACCACACACACCTGAGTGCACGAATTTCATGCACCGGGCTTCTAGTAAGAGTTATATAGTTCATCATTTTTTATTAAGCTTACTCTGGATTTCGTTTTTGTTATTCTGTTTGTTTGTTTCTATTCTAACTTGTAATTTATATTTTAAACACCTGTAAGCCATTTTAAACACTTTTGGAAATTTAGGTTGGGAATCAAATTAACAATAAATGATGAACTATATAAGACTTATATACAATGGGAAACTGCAGTATAAGTGTGATAACATTAGGTCTAAAATGAAGCAATGTACATACCTTAATGAAAATGTTATAGCTAAAAAATGCTAACCATTATTTGAGACTTCAGAAAATTATAATCTTTGTGCTGGTGGAGAGTTTTGCCTCAATATTGATTAAAATGCATTATGTGTGAAGTCCAATAAAGCAAAGAACAATAAAATGCAATATGCCTATCATAATTTAAATGTGGTCTAAGAAACTAGAAATACAAAAATCATATGAAGATGCATATACTGACATTTTTCATCAAATTAATAAATTGTGGAAAGTTTTCAACTATTAGATGTAACCATGTCACTGGTCTCTTCTAATCTTAGATTTTATACTTATATATTTATGTTTTAAAA
The DNA here is from genome assembly GCF_963455305.1 of Plecotus auritus. Lineage (NCBI taxonomy): Eukaryota > Metazoa > Chordata > Mammalia > Chiroptera > Vespertilionidae > Plecotus > Plecotus auritus. Next base: position 43,130,168 of record NC_137784.1, on the reverse strand, counting down.
AATTGAATAAAAATGGCCACCAGAAGCTTGAGTTACAAGAATAGCTTCCCTTAGCCTTCTGGAAGAGATGTGACCACACACATTATACCAAACTGGACCCAAGTTCTTAGGATCTCTTTTTTTAAAATATATTTTATTGATTTTTTACAGAGAGGAAGGGAGAGGGATAGAGAGTTAGAAACATCGATGAGAGAGAAACATTGATCGGATGCCTCCTGCACACCCCCTACTGAGGATGTGCCCACAACCAAGGTACATGCCCTTGACCAGAATTGAACCTGGGACCCTTCAGTCCACAGGCTGATGTTCTATCCTCTGAGCCAAACTGATCAGGGCTTAGGATCTCTTAATGAATCAATAAGTGAATCTAGAGAGTGACATCACAGGAATGACAGCATGAGAGGTCACCTTGTTATCTCCCTTTGAAGTTTCAACAATTTGAACAGCACTAATTCAACAAAGGATTTCTTGCTCAATGCACAACCAAGTCTGAGATATCTACTCATTGAAATATCTGAGGATGGGCAAGTAGGAGTGAACAAAAAGGTAGAAAGGTGAGACAGTGCTAGTGATGTGCAGCTTGGGGCTCAAGGTGGGGCTCAGCCCTGAGAGGGGAGGAATCAGGTTGCCTCTGGCACTCCCTTCAGCCAGAAGGAGCAAACAGAATGAGCATACCTGTAGAAGTGGGCAGTACTGCCTGAAGCTGATCCCAATGACCTGGCAGGGGCAAAGCACAGAGGTGTGGCTATGGTTGCATGATAATTCCAGACAGATAAACAATAGCAAGGCTATCCCCACTTATCCTCCTAGGTCTCCCCTCCCCTTAAGCTCCCAGAGCTAGAAGCAGGCCCCCGAAGAAGGTGTAGCTGTGAGTGTCAGGTTGCAGAGCACATTATCTGCAAACCCAAGAACTGGTACTATTGAAATACCTTTACCCTGAGCAACAGGCACATTCTGCAACTAATCACAGGGTTGGGTGGAGACACAGAAAGGAGGCCTCAGAGGTCAGCTAGCTAGCCACCATTACTTGTAGAGCAAAGCAACAAAGAAAGCAACCAACTTCCCTCAGCTCACCTCACCCCCACCCTTCGAAGCTGGACTGCTAGCAACATCTGGCTGCAGGGCACAGCACTTGGATATCACGGATTTGGAAACCCATTGCCCACCACACTCACCTATGTGGTTAGTTCCCTGAGTCAGAGGTGACCTGAACACAGGGACAAAACCCATTTTCTACCACCCTGAGGAGACCTGAAAACCCAGAGCAGTGCAAGAGAACTAAAAATGTGAGATTCAGCACCACCTACTGGAAAACAATAGAAAGACTTTTTATCAATCTATAGAGAAATGCCATGCATACATAGATGCATAGACAGAGTTAGGATCCATCAAATACTATGAACAAACAAAGTAGAAAGATAGCTCAGAAATACAGTGAAAAATCTCCAGAAAATAAATATGGAAATATGTAATTTAAATGACAGAGAACACTAGATTGCAGTTCTGAAAAAAATCAATGAGATGCAAGAAAACACAGTAGGCAGTTTAATGAACTCAGAAACAAAATCAACAAACAAAATGTGTACTTTTCCCAAAGAGATTGAATCTTTAAAAACAAACAAAATAAAAGTTCTGGAGATGAAGGACTCAATAAAAGATATAGAGAATGAACTAGTGAGTAAATGAAATAAGTTGACTAGATGGAGGAAAGAATTAGTGATATAAGAGATAGAAATCTAGAAATGATGCAAATGAAAGAAAAGAAAGACTTGATCATAAAAAAATGGAAGAACTCTATGAGAACTATCTGATTCCAACAGTAAGAGCAATATAACAATAATAGGCATACCAGCAGAAGAAGAGGAAGAGAATGGGACTGAGATCCTATTCAAATAGTTGATGAAAATTTCCAAAACCTATGGAGAAAGAGCTAGGTCCTCAAATCCAAGAAGCAAACAGAACACCTGGTTACCTAAATCCAAAGAGGCTATCTCCAAGGCATATTTTATTAAAACTGTTAAGAATTAATGATAAAGATGTGTCAAGGCAGCCAGAAAAGAAGAAAGTAATCTATAAAGGAAATACCATTTGGTTATCATAGGACTTCTCAGCAGAAACTCTACAAACCAGAAGAGAATGCAATCAAATATTCAAATTACTGAAAGAGGAAAATTACCAGCCAAGAATAATACATCTAGCAAAGTTATTCATTAGATATGAAGGATAAAGACTTTCCCAGACATATAAAAGCTAAAGGAATTTACCACCAGAAGACTTTGATTGCAGGAATTACTCAAAGGGGTTATTATACCTGAAACAAAGAACTAAAGCTCACAAAACTCTGAGTAAGATCAACAACAAACTCACAGCATAAATATTTAGTGACAACAAAAACCTAAAAAAGGAAGCAGTAAAGATCTGAATTTGCAAAGGGGATGGAGAATAGATGCATTCAAAATAAAAATAATTACTGTATGTATAAAACTTTCTTTTTCATAAACCCATGGTAACTACACACACACACACACACACACACACACACACACACACACAGACACACACATTCTCAAAGGGGAAACAAAGGAAAGAAGTATGGAATACCACCAAACTAAAACAACAGACAGAAACACAAAGGTAAAGAACCAATGGGTGCACAAAGCTACCAGAAAACAAAACATAAAATGGCTATTGGAAATCCTTATACATCAATAAACACCCTAAATGTGAATGGACTGAATTCACCTATAAAAAGGCACAGAGTAGCAAACTAGATCAAAAAACAAAACCCAGCCGTATTCTGCTTTCAGAAGACACATCTAATCTGCAAAGACAAATATAGGCTCAAAGTGAAAGGGTGGAAAATGATTCCCCAAGCGAATGATATCCAGAAAAGCAGGTGTAACCACTTATATCTAACAAAATAGAGTTTAAGGTAACAAAACTAACAAAAGAAAATATGGATATTTTATAATGATAAAGGGGACACTACACCAAGAAGATGTAACATTTCTTTATACATATGCACCCAATCAGGGAGTACCCAAATATATACAGAAGTAAAGAGAGAAACTGACAAAAACACAATCAGGGTAGAGGACCTAAATACCCCATTGACAGCTATAGATAATCCAAGCAGAAAGTAAATATTGACCTCAAATGACACATTAGACCAAATGGACATAATTTACAATCACAAAGCCTTTCATCCCAGAACATCAGATTATACATTCTTATTCAGTGCACATGGAACATTATCAAAAACAGACCATATGTTGGGACATAAAACTAGCATCAACAAACTTAAGACAATTGAAACCATACCAAGCATATTATCTTACCACAATACTTTGAAATTAGAAATCAACTGAAAAAGTGAGTTAAAAAACAACAGGAACTATGTGGATATTAAACAACATGCTACTGAAAAATGACTAGGTCAAAGAAGAAATAAAGGGTGAGATTAAAAAAAAAATAGAGAAAGGGGATCCAAGATGGTGGCTGAGAACATGGATGTTATGCTCACATCCTCCCAGGACTAAACTTGAATTACAACTAAAATACAGAGCAACCATCTTGAATAACCAACTGAAGACTAGCTGAAGAGAAGTCTTATAACCAAGAATTTAAAGAAAAAGTCACATCAAGACTGGTACGAAGGTCAGAGATACAAAAAATGGCTAGCCTGGCGCACACAGGCAGTGAATGTAATTCAAAAGGGATATTTCAGCTGCAAAAGTTCCCCTAGGGCAGTGGTTCTCAACCTTTCTAATGCCATGACCCTTTAATACAGTTCCTCATGTTGTGGTGACCCCCAACCATAAAATTATTTTCGTTGCTACTTCATAACTGTAATTCTGCTACTGTTATGAACTGTAATGTAAATATCTGTGTTTTCCGATGGTCTTAGGGACCCTGCTAGCGGTTCTCAACCTGTGAGTTGTGACCCACAGGTTGAGAACCGATGCTGTAGAGCCTAAGACCATCAGAAAACACAGATATTTACATTACAGTTCATAACAGTAGCAGAATTACAGTTATGAAGTAGCAACGAAAATAATTTTATGGTTGGGGGTCACCACAACATGAGGAACTGTATTAAAGGGTCGCGGCATGCGAAAGGTTGAGAACCACTACCCTAGGGAGTGTGAGGTTTCAACCCCATACCAGAATCCTCAGCCCAGAGCATCAAAGACAGGAAGAGGCTCACAGATAACATCTGTCTGTGAAAATTAGCAGGGATTCTGTTTGCCAGGGAGAAATGGGAGTATCCTAGAGACACAATGCACTCTAAAAGGGATAACACACTAATTTTGTTTGCAGCCACTCACCCTGGGCTCCAATGGAGGGAGTACAGAGAAGATTAGAGTTGTGTGAAGAGAGACTGTTTTGCGGCTCTGGGGAGAAAGCTAAAGAAACAGTTGCTGGTATGCCCGTGCAGAGTCACTCTCCCAAACCACAGATGATATTTTTGGAGGGAACACTCCTCTCTATAGGGCATCAGCCTGAGGGAAAGCAATAGCCACACCCTTTGGACTCCCACTTTCCCCACCATGCAGAGATTATGCCCTACTGAGGAGTCAGCTGCCTGACATGGGTGTAGATTTTTGGGGAGAAGCAGGGATGTCAGTGACTGAATTGGGTGGCTTTGGAGTGGAAACTATTCCCTTCACTTTCCTGTTAACCTGACTGGTGCCTCCCATTGATGAGAGAGCTACTAGCCACACTCACAAGGTTCCCATAGTTCCACTCTCCAGGATCCTGCAGCCCCATCCTCTTGACTCTTGGTGGCTCTACCCTATCATGCTCTGGACAGAAACCAGGAAAAACTGAGATGTATGGCTTAGGGTTGGGTGTCATTCCCCCCACACTTTTCCAAGCTTTTCCAGCAACTCCCACTCTCCCAACTCCCTGCAGCTCTGCCATGCTGAGATCAGGCACTTGGCAGAATCTGGAACTAGTGAATTGTGTGGCTCTAGGATGTGGGAAACTTTTCCCTTGCATGCCCCAGCAATGCAGAGTCCTCCGTTCACACAGCCAATTGTTGGTCTGCTTGGGCATGGTAAATTCTGATGGCCTTACCTTGATGACTCCCTGAGACCTTACCCCACCATAAATGTGTGTGAGCATCCAGCAGGTGGCAACTAAACTGGTATACCCTGTGTTTCCTGCTGAGTTGTCTCAGACCCAGCACTGGCATCGAGTATGAACCTCTATAGATATGAACACCACTTGCCCCTACCTGGTGAATCACTGATAACATACCTCATGCTACTCAAGTGCTGCCAGAGTATCTTTCAGTGACAGAGTCTAACAGTCAGCTGGCAGGGAAAGGCAGATCTTAGCATACCTTGAAACTTTTGCTGACCTGCTTTTGGGCCTAGTGCTGGTAAAAACAAGCCTTGGTGTGCAACTTGATCCTTCCTATGCACCACCAGGCCCAACAGAGGCAGCCACAAACTGTTATTCACTTTGTATCTCTAAAAATGTTGCTCAGGGCCAGTCACAGGAAGCATCTGACATTAGCCTGCACCAGGGTCCAGCCCAAGAAGCTCTAGGACCAACACCACCAGTAGACAACTTGAGATATCAGAGCAGGATCCAAATAGCTTCATAAGTGGCATATCCAAAGGGAGATCTCAGCAGGTGCCTGACCCAGCTGAAGCAAATTCTGCTTTGTGTGGTCAGCACCTTCACAGCTGCTCATACACTGAGGTTGGGATTGATCTTCACAGTCAGACAGCCTGAGGATTGACCTCACACACAAACAAGTCAATAGCATCAGGACTCAATTACAACAGGAAGCCCCACATAAACCACACAAGGGACATTCCTGCAGTACCCAGAGCAGGTGAACTAAGAGACTGCCCCACAAAAACTGGGACTCACAGCAGATCTACCTAATACATAGAAACAAACACAAAGGGGTAGCCAAAATGGGGAGAGAAGGAAACATGCCTCAAATGAAAGAAAAGGAAAAATCTCCAGAAAAAGAGCTAAATGAAATGGAGGTAAACAATTTCCCAGATATAGAGGTCAAAGAATTGTTATAAAGATGCTCAAGGAATTTGATAACTACAGCAGCATGAAAAAGGACATATATACCATAAAAAATAACCAGTCAAGCAGGAAAAATATAATATCTGAAATGAAGAACACACTAGTAGGAATAAACACTAGGTCATATGAAGCAGAGGGCAGAATCAATGATTGGGAAGACATGGTAGAAAAACACACCCAATCAGTGAAGCAAAAAGAAAATTAAATTGAAAAGGAGGAGCCTGGCCAGTGTTGCTCAGTGGTTGAGCATTGACCCATGCACCAGGAGGCCACCAGTTCGATTCCCAGTCAGGGCACCTGCCCAGGTTGTGGCTCAATCTCCAGCATGAGGCATTTCAGTAGGCAGCTGATCAATGTTGATATTTCTCTCTCATCGATGTTCCTATCTCTTTCTCCCTCTCCCTTCCTCTCTAAAACAAAAACAAAACAAAAAAAATTAAATGAGGATAGTTTAAGGAACCTTTGGAAACACATGAAGTGTAACACAATCCACATCATAGGGGTACCAGAAGGAAAAGAGAACAAACAAAGAATTGATAACCTATCTGAAGAAATAATGACTGATAAATTCCCTAACTGGTGAAAGAAATGACATACTAGTCCAGGAAGTGCACAGAGCTCAAAAATCATAACCACAAAAGTCATACACCAAGACAATTCTTAGTAAAATGGCAAAGGTTAAAGACAAAGAGGGAATCATAAAAGCAACAAGAGAAAAACCGTTAATTATCTACAAGAAAGCTCCCATAAGACTATTAGATGATTTCTCAAAAGAAATATTTCAGGCCAGAAAGGATTGGAAGGAAACATTCAAAGTGATGAAAAATCAAGGACTTAAACCAAAACTATCTTAAATAGTAAGACTAACATTTAACATTGAAGAAAAAATAATAAGCTTCCAAGACAAGAAAAAGCTAAAGGAGTTTGTTACCACCAAACCAGTAGCAATAAATACATAACTATCACTAATCATTTTAAATGTAAATGGCTTAAATTCTCCAATGAAAAGACATAGGGTATGGGGTGGAGGTGGTCAATGGGGAAAAAAGTGGATATTTGTGATGCTTTCAACAATAAAGATAAATAAATTTTAAAAGGACATAGATTAGCTGAATGGATAAGAACACAGGATCCATATATATGCTGTCTATCAGAGACACAACTCAGAAGGAGAGATTCACACAGACTAAAAATAAGAGGATGAAAAAAGATATTTCATGCAAATGGAAACAACAGCAAAATCTGTAGTCACAATACTTATATCTGAAAGAAATAAACTTTAAAACAAATTCTATAGTAATAGATAGAGAAGGATACTACATAATGATAAAGGTATCAATCCAACAAGAGGATATAACCTTTGTAAACCTTTATACACCAAACATAGAAGCATCTAAATATATAAAGTAAATATTGATGAACATAAAGAGAGAGATTGAGAGTAATATAGTCATGGGAGGTGATTTTAACAATGCATTCACATCAATGGATGGATCATTCAGACAGAAAAATCAACAAGGAAATAGCAGCTTTCAATGACACATAAGCTCAAGTAGATTTAATATATATCTTCAGAGCATTTCACCCCAAAGCAGCAAAATATATATTCTCTCAAGGGAACATGGAACATTTTGTTGTATAGACCACAAATTACGGCAAAAAGAAAGTCTCAGTAAATTTAAGAAGATTGAAATAATATCAAGCATCTTCTCTGACCTGATGGTATGAAAGTAGAAATCAATCACAAGAAAAATAAAACTGAAAAACATACAAAGATGTGGCAACTAAATAACATGTTACTAAACAATGAATGTGTTCACAATGAGATCAAGGACATAATCAGAAGTTAACCTAAAACAAATGAAAATGAGAACACAAAAACTCAATTGGCAAAAACTGAAAGTATTTTCCTTAAAATTAGGAACAAGGCAGGAATGTCCACTTTCAGCACTCTTATTCAACATAGAACAGGAATTCCTTTCCACAGCAATCAGACTAGAGGAATCCAAATTGGAAAGGAAGAAGTAAAACTGTCATTATTTGCAGATGACATGATAATGTATACAGATAACCTAGATTCCACCAAAAATCTACTAGAACTGATAAATGAATTCAATAAATTAGCAGGACACTAAATAAATATCTAGAAATAGGTTGGGAAAACCAAGATGGCAGCATAGGTAAACACCTGAACTTGCTGCCTCGCACAATCACTTCAAAACTACAACTAAAATACAAAATGGACATCATCCAGAACCACAGGAAAGCTGGCTGAGTGGAAATTCTACAACTAGAAGGGAAGAGAAAAGCACACTGAGACTCAGAGGAGGTGCAGAAGTAAAGTGGTGAGATACGGAGGCGCGCGCACAGAAAGGTCTGGCAACTGAGGATGTGGTTGTCTTTTTCAATCGGGAGGGAGACACAAGCTCCTGACTGCTCTGAACTCCAGTTCCGGGTGAGACTCTGGGGACCCAGACTCATACGGGGGGATACTGGACTGTTTGGCAGAAGGCCGGAACACGAGGGTGGCTTTTTCTCAGCAGTGCTTGCAGCGATTACCGTGGGACACTGAGACCCCAGGGGCCTCTTAGGGCAGGGCTGAAGGTCAACTATTGCTGTTTGCTCTGCCCTGTTGATTCCCTGTTGAGCCTCTGGGACAACTTCAAGCGTACCAACATCAGAATTATGGGGGTGCCAGAAGAAGAGAGAGAGCAAGATACTGAAAACCTATTTGAAGAAATAATGACTGAAAACTTCCCCCACCTGGTGAAAGAAATAGACTTACAAGTCTAGGAAGCGCACAGAACCCCAAACAAAAGAAATCCAAAGAGGACCACACCAAGACACATCATAATTAAAATGCCAAGAGCAAAAGACAAAGAGAGAATATTAAAAGCAGCAAGAGAAAAACAGTTACCTACAAGGGAGCACCCATATGACTGTCAGCTTATTTCTCAACAGAAACTATGCAGGCCAGAAGGGAGTGGCAAGAAATATTCAAAGTGATGAATAGCAAGAATCTACAACCAAGATTACTCTACCCAGCAAAGCTATCATTCAGAATTGAAGGTCAGATAAAGAGTTTCACAGATAAGAAAAAGCTAAAGGACTTCATCACCACCAAACCAGTATTATATGAAATGCTGAAGGGTATTCTGTAAGAAGTGGAAGAAGAAAAAGGTAAAGATAAAAATTATGAACAACAAATACATATCTATCAACAAGTTAATCTAAAAATCAAGTGAATAAAAAATCTGATGAACAGAATAAACTGCTGAATAGAATAGAATCAGGGGCATAGAAAGGGAGTGGACTGACAATTCTCCGGGGGAAGGGGGTTGGGGGGTGCGGGAAGAGACTGGACAAAAATCATACACCTATGGATGAGGACAGTGCAGGGAGGATAAGGGCAGAGGGTGGGGTGGGAACTGGGTGGAGGGGAGCTATGGGGGGAAAAAAGAGGAACAACTGTAATAATCTGAACAATAAAGATCTATTTTTAAAAAAAGAAAATAGGTTGAATTTTTATACTTCAATAATGAACTACCACAAAAAGAAACTAAGAGAACAACTCCCGTTTATGATAGCATTTTAAAAAATCCCTAGAAATAAACTTCACTAAGGATATAAAACACCTGTACTTGAAAAATTTAAAGACACTGAAGGAAGAAACTGAATAAGATAAAAGTTGATTCAGTACATTGGAAACCCTAAAGACTCCCCCCAAAAAATATTAAAAACAATAAGCAAATACAGAGAAGTTGCAGGATACAAAATCAAATGTACAAAAATCCAATGCCTTCCTTTATACTAACAACAAAACTTCAGAAAAATAAATGGGAAAAAAACAATTCATTTCACAATTGCAAACAAAAGAATAACATACCTATGAATAAACTTAATAAAGAACATGAAAGACCTATATACTGAAAACTACAATGCATTATTTAAAAGATTGAAAAAGACACAACAAAATGGAAAAACATCTCATGTTCATGGATTGGAAGAACCAACATAGTTAAAATGGCCATATTACCCAAAGCAATATACAGGTTTAATGCAATTCACATCAAAGTTCAAATGTCATATTAAAGAAATATATTTAAAAATCATCAGATTTGTGTGGAACTGCAGAAGACCCAGAATAGCTAAAGCAATCCTGAGAAAAAAGAACAAAGAACACTACATGACTTCAAATTATACTAAAGTACTATGATAATCAAAACCGCGTGGTATTGGCAGAAAAACAGATACACTGATCAATGGAATATAATTGAGAGACCAGATATAAAACCACATGTATATGGGAAGATAATATTCAACAAAGGAGCCAGAAACACACAATGGAGTAAAGAAAGCCTCTTCAATAAATGGCACTGGGAAATTTGGAAAGCCACATGCAAAAGAATGCAACTGGATTTTTGTCCCCATATACAAAAATTAATTTAATATGAATCAAAGACCAAAATATAAGATCTGAAACAATAAATTTCATAGAAGAAAGCATAGATACTGAATTTATGAACCTTGGTCATAGAGAATGTTTCATGAATCAAAGGCAAGGGAAGTAAAGGCAAAAATAAATGAATGGGACTATATCAAACTAAAAAAGCTTTTAAACAGCAAAAGAAACAACAACACAAAGAGACAGCCAACCTAATGGGAGGTGGTATTTGCAAACAATAGCTCCAAAAAAGGTTTAATATCCAAAATATATAAGCAACTCATGCAACTCAACACCAAACAACCCAATTAAGAAATGGACAGAGGACTAGAACAGGCACCGCTCCCAAGAAGACATATGAACTGCCAATAGGTATATGAAAAGATGTTCAAACTCACTAGCAATAAGGAAATGTAAATCAACACTACAATGAGATACCACCTCACACCTGTTAGAATGGTGATTATCAACACAATAAGCAATAACAAGTGTTGGAGAGGTTGTGGAGAAAAGGAAACCCTCCTTCACTGCTGGTAGAAATGTAGACTGGCACAGCCACTATGGGAAGCAGTCTGAGAATTCCTCAAAAAATTAAGAATAGAGCTACCGGCCCTAACCGGTTTGGCTCAGTGGATAGAGTGTCGGCCCACAGAATGAAGAAGGATTCTGGGTTCAATTCGGGTCAAAGGCATGTACCTTGGTTGCAGGCTCAATCCCCAATAGGGAGTGTGCAGGAGGAAACTGATGAATGTTTCTCTCTCATCAATGTTTCTAACTCTCTATCCCTCTCCCTTCCTCTCTGTAAAAATCAATAAAATATATTTTAAAGAAAGAATAGAGCTACCAAACGACCCAGTGATCCCTCTTCTGGGTATATACTAAAAAAAACTCAAAAACATGTATTCACAACTATGTATGTACCCCTATGTTCATTGCCATATTATTCACTATGGCCAAGACATGGAAACAACCAAAGTGTCCTGTGATAGAAGATTGGGTTAAGAAGATGTAGTATATATACACAATGGAATACTACTCAGCCATAAGAAAAGATAAAATACTGCCATTTGTGACAACATGGATGGGCCTTGAGAACATTATGCTAAGTGAAATAAGTCAATCAGAAAAAGCTAATAATCATATGGTTTCACTCAATGTGGGATATAAAACTGAAACTTGTGAACACAAACAGCAGTGTGATGGTTGCCAGAGGGAAGAGGGTAGGGTAAGGGGGGGCCTAATATATGATGATAGAAGATTATTTTACTTTGGGTGGTGAACACACAGTACAATATACAGATCTTGAAACATAAAAATCTACACCTGAAACCTGTATGATCCTACTAAGCAATGTCACCCCAATAAATTTAATAAATACAATATAAGAAGAAATAATATTATCCATAAAAAATAAAATAAAGAGTGGAAGCATATACTGTGTTCATAGATGGGAAGACTTAATATCATTAAAATGTCCATACTACCCAAAGCAATCTGTAGACTTGACACAAATCCTATCAAGGCACCAATGACACGGTTATAGAACTAGAAAAAAATATTCCAACAATTTATATGAAACCACAAACAACCTGGGATAGCAACAGTGTTCTGGAGAAAGAAGCACAAAGTTGGAGGAATTACACTACGTGATACCACAAAGCCATAGTAATCAAAACCACCTACAAAATATAAAGACAACTCACTGAATGGAAGAACATATTCACCAATGATACATCTAATAAGGGTTAATATCCAAAATTTATAAAGAATTTATACAACTGAACACCAAAAAATAAACACTCCAATCTTAAAAATGGGGAAAGGACCTGAATAGACACTTCTCCAGAGAAGACCTACAGATGGCAAATAAACATATGAAAAGATGCTCAACATCACTAATCATGAGAGAAATGCAAATTAAAACCACAATGAGATATCACCACACACCTGTCAGAATGGCTATTGTCAATAAATCAACAAACAACAAGGGTTAGCAAAGATGTGCAGAAAAAAGGTCCCTCATGCAGTTGGAGGGAATTCAGATTGGTACAACCACTATGGGAAACAGTATGGATGTCCCTTAGAAAATTAAAAATGGAACTACCTTATGATTCAATGATTGCACTCCTGGAAATATCCAAAGAAACCTAAATACTAATCCCAAAGAATATATACACTCCTGTGTTCATTTCAGAGTTATTTGCAATAGTCAAGATTTGAAAGCAGCCCAAGTGCCCATCAGTAGATGAGTAGATTAAAAGGATGCATAAAATAAAAGGAGATCTTACCTTTTGCAACAGCATAGGTGGACCAGGGGAGTATTATGCTAAGTGAAATAAGCAAGTCAGAGAAAGACAAATACCATATGACTTCACTTATATGTGGAATCTAATGAACAAAGTAAAGTAACAAATAAAATAAAAACAGACTCATAAATACAGACAGCTGTCAGAGGGAATGGGTTGGGAGACCAGGTGTTAAAGGTGAAGGGATTGAGCAAAAGAAACCCCCACCAAACTCTTACATGGACAACAATTTGGTGATTATCAAAGGGAAAGGGGGTGTGAGAATGTAGCATTGGGTAAAACCAGAGTAAATGATGATAATTCAATAAATAATACATTTTGAAAAAAACAGATACATAAAGAAAAATGAGAATGACAATATGGCATATTAAAATTTTTGTGATGCAGCAAAAGCAGTAATAAAGATATGTTTAAATTATTACAGGCCTATCTAAGAAAAAAAGAAACAATCTCATTAAACATCCTATCATTACATCTTAAAGAATTAGGAAAAGATTAATAAAAGTAGTCTGAAGTTAGCAGAAGGAAATAAGAAAAGTTAGAGCAGAATTGAATGAAATAGAAAACAAAAATACTATACAACCAATTAATGCATCAATGAGGTAGTTCTTTGAAAAGATTAACAAAATGCAGAATAAAATCATATGATCTTATCAACAGATACAGAAAAACCACTTGATAACATACAGCATACATCTATGTACAAAGAATAAAATGGATATAGAAAAAGTACCTCAACATAATAAAGACTATATATGACAAACCCTCAGCTAATATCATCCTCAATGGTGAAAAACTGAAAACTTTTCCTCTAAGATTAAGAACAAAACAAGGACATCCATTCTCACCACTTCTATTCAACATAACACTGGAAGTTCTAGCCAGAGCAATCAGGCAAAAGAAAGAAAGAAAAGGCATTCAAATAGGGAATGAAGAAGTAAAAGTTTAACTCTTTGCAAATGATATGATTATGTACATAGAAAACCCTAAATACTTTATGACAAAGTTATTAGAAACAAATACAGTACATTTTCAGTGTACAAAATCAATGTACAAAAATTCACTGCATTCCTATACTAACAATGATATTTCAGAAAAAAATAAAAAGATAATTACTTTTGCAATTGCAACAAAAGAATAAGATTCCTAGGAGTAATAAACTTACCTGAAAACTACAAAGCATTATTTATTTATTTGTTTATTTTATTTAAAGAGATTGAAAAATACACAATGAAATGGAAATATTTTTCGTGTTCATGGGTTAAAATAATCAACATAATTAAAGTGTCCATATTACATAAAGAAACATACAGATTTAATGCAATTTTCATAAAAATTTCAATGACTTCTTAAAAAAGGGACCTCAGACCATGCCCTCTGCCAAGCAGGGCTTGATGGGGGACCTCAGGGCGCACCCTCTGGCCCGGGCCAGGGGACCTCAAGGAATGCCCCCTGCCCCGGCCCAGGCCGGGGGACCTCAGGCCGCACCCCCCCAACCAGCAGGGCTTGACGAGGTGGGGCCAGCTGGGTCTGGGTCTTGTGCGATTTCGAGGCACATGTGGGTGGGTTAGGACTTGACTCTGGTTCCCATGGCGTGCCCCAGACTCTAACAGGAGGGAGATTTTCGTATACCTTTTACTAATTTTCTTTCATCTCTGACACTTTTATTATAGAGAAAGGGCAAATAGCAATATTAAAATATTTCCTCTAATTAATTCCCTTTTAATGTGCACGAATTTCATGCAACAGGTCACTAGTTGTTTTAATAAAAAGCAATTTCAGCATGAAACTGCATTTACTACTTCATTGATGACTTATTTGCTAGTCATTGGAAAATACAGGCTGGGAACACAGTGTTTCAACTTAAAATCTAAAAATGATGCATTTTACACCATTTTCCAAAGATTTGTAAAGTTATTTGAAGATCAAACTCCAATTATATAAGTTTCTAGATCATGAGGAGAACCCAAAGTTCAAGAATATTTGAAGCCAGTTGGCCACACGACAAATGCAGCTGTGTCCTCATTCACATCATTCTTGTACTGCTAAAGGAGTTTGGCAACAAATGTAAATGCTAGGTTGCTCTTTTTAAGTTAGGGTTTTCTAAATATTTGGCCTTAGAAGTGGTCCAATTATCGCTAATGATGTGCATACTTCTATGCATACAGACCTGAAACATGTGTGTATGAAGGTGACATAAGTGTAATGGACAGGTATGGTGCAGGGAGCCTTTTAAAAAACCTCATTCTAAGTCCATAGCAGAGAACATGGCTTGAAAATAATTGCAAAAATGTGATCTAAGGTGTCATCAATTGTAAAAGTTAGAAAAGCAATGGGAATGAGAAAATCGAGACTTTCTTGTGTTTTTTTTTTTTTTTCCATTTTCAGCTACCAGACTATGCTTGACTGCTGGCACAGTGTGTGCACCCTGAGACCCAACTTCTCTGACCTGGTCAGCCGTCTTGGAGATCTGCTTCAGGCCAGTGTTCAACAGGTATTCATTGCTTCCTTTATTCTGTCATTCAGTATCTTTTTGTTGTTGTCTATTAAGTCACAGTTCTTGGAGCTGTGAGCACTACAATGTTTGACTACGCCCAAATTCAGTACTCGGGAAGCTCATAATCTAGTCTATGGGAATGTAAAGGAAGTAATTATAATGTTATAGAAAAAGTGAAACAAGAAAACAGGAAAAATAATAAACCCCTGAAGAGGGTACATGTGATTAGAGACAAGGTCAGTTCTTCATTAAAATATTTATTGAGCATCTGTCTAGACTGTGCCAGGCATTGCACTGCACACTGTTGATTTAAAGATAAATGGCATGACACCTGACCTCAAGGAACGCACAATCTAGTAGAGAAGCAAAATAACAAAAACAAGGTTTGTAGTTGAGTATGATGAGTAGTAGGAAGAAGGGATATAAGGGTCTTGAGAGATGAACAGGAGTTAAACTACTGGAAAAGTACAAGAAGAATTCTAGGCAGAAGGAACAGCATTTGTTAAAATTTGGGTTTGCCATGATATTTCTTTCCTCATAAAAGGTGGAACATAAAAATAGCTGAAAACCTGCCATTCTCTGAACCATTATCTTAATACATTGATTTGAAACTCACCGGGTGTTTTTTTCAGCCTACTTATGGCCAATAGAATTGGGGAATTTTAATGGCCTCTTTCCATTACATACTGTCTGTCCATTTCAGTCCAAGTTGACAGTGTTTCTGCTCATATAATTTTCTCAAAACTTTTGTGGTCTTCCAGTGAAGCTCACTTTGTTTGACAAATACCACACCCACAAACCTTTCTGAGATAAGCACTTCTATAAATTTAGATTCTTACTGGAATGTTTGAGGAAATCTCTTTTTTATTCTCCAACTATAAGAGGAGGTTTATTCAGAAAGTCACAGAGGTAGAAGTGAGCCACATGAAATGGACTCATGAAAAAAAGCTAGAGTCAAAATAAGGGCCCTTGGAACTTAGGAGAAAGAGAGAGGCTAGGAATACATGCCTGGGGGAAGGGGGTGGGGAAAGACATTTTGGGTCCTGTGTCCTAAATGCTTTGAAAGGTGGGAATTTTAGGGGATATCCCAGAGGAGCATTTCAATAGAATATGCATCAGTTTTCCATGTGTTTCCTTTAAGGGTCGTGGTCTCCACTGATTGATTGATGCCAGGGCAAGTAATCATTAGTCAATGCAGCTGGTCCTGATGTCAGCCATGGCATGGCTTTTCTGGTTTTGCAGCTTTTCTGGGCCTGGAGCTGAAACACAACTGAGGCCTAGATATTATCCTTAGAGGTTAATGCTTAAGGGAGTGGTCCTGTAAGGGCTTGTATGGGATTCTCATGAAGCCAGTCTTCAGTTCCATGTTCCTCCTCCAAAGGGGTCTACTGCATGACTAGTGACATGCCAGGGGAGAAAAGATCAGGGGAGAGTCCGAGCTGCATGACCAGCTATATGAAATGACAAGGTTTTAAACCTCATGACCAGTGATATGCTAGGGGAGAAAAGGTCACACTGGGGGTGAGGTCCTTGTTTTTCCAGTTTTGCAATCACTAAAATTCCTAGAAACACTGTTGTTGTTTGTTGTTGTTGTTGTTGTTACTACAATAATATAATTATTTTATTCAACATATGAATGTACTTATTTTGTACAAAACATGGTGACATTTTTTTCTCTCCTCTGCCAATGAGGCCACCACTCTAGAACCTCATGCTTACCAAAACACTCAGCAGCAGTCATGACAAGTTGAAGAAAAGTGCAATTCTGAAAGTACCACATAACCAAAATGGGTAACAAAACCAGGCAGAAGTTAGCAGGTTTCTTGGCTAGCTCTCTGCTGACAGGTCCTAGTTGTACTCATCAACAGGCAATATTTTAGAAATAGAGACTCCTGAGTATTATTTAAGTAACTAGAGGCCTGGTGCACAAATTCGTGCACCAGTGGGGTCCTTCAGCCTGGCCTGCAGGATCAGGCCAAAACTGGCTCTCCGACATCCCCTGAGGGGTCCCGGATTGTGAGAGGGTGCAGACCAGGCTGAGGGACCCCACCAGTGCACAATCAGGGCCGGGGAGGGATGTGGGAGGTTGGCCAGCCAGGGAGGTACCACGGGAGGGCTCCAGGGCATGTCCGGCCCATCTCGCTCAGTCCAGATTGGCAAGACCCCAGCAGCAAGCTCACCTACTGGTCAGAGCATCTTCCCCCTGGTGGTCAGTGCATATCATAGCAAGCGGTTGAGCAGCCTTAGCATATCATTAGCATATTATGCTTTGATTGGTTGAATCGCCGACCAGATGACCGGACACTTAGCATATTAGACTTTTATTATATAGGATACATCCCAACTCTCTTGGCAGTATCCCTTTTCCACTTCCATCTGCCCAGATGTTATTATAACTACCTAATTTGTAACTTAAGAAGTTTCACTTTGGCTCACATCACTGTCAGTTGTCTATCTCCCTTTGAGCTTCAAAAAAAAAAAAAAAAAAAAACAACAGAAGAGCAGAAACTTTCAAAATAATGTCAATTGAGACATTTTATAGATTAAACCTACTTTCTAGAAGTCAATTGTTCAAAACATGTGCACAGCTGGATATAACAGATTGAGAAAATAGGTCCAGCTGGAAAATATGTTGGGTATCAGTTAAATCCAGTTATTCTGCATCTGTGGATTTAAAATGACCATCATCCACAGTGGAATAGATAAGTCCCTCTTTGCTTAGAAAATCCACAGCTTGCTTACTTGAGGCTATAGGTATGTGTTGAAGCTGGTTCTTGATTTTGTGAAAGTTCAATCCTTCAGGTCTTGGACAAGCCTTAATCAAATTTAGCACCTGGTTTTGGACCACAGTGAGGCCATTTGCCAAAGTGAGGCTATTCCACCAAAGTTCCCTGCTTCACCCATTCCTGGATTGCTGATAGGTGCTCTCCCTGCTGAGGGCTGGCTGTTAGCTTTGGTCAGCATCATGTGTGCATTCACTACTTCCAGAATATGTGCGGTGAACTCATTCGTATCCTCCAGGGGTATGATCTTAAAGGCCACCAGACTTTTTTTGTTCTGAAAAGATCTCAGATGGCCAGGCGCTTTCACATACATTTCTGGAGGGACCACAGTGTTTTCACCACTGGCATCATCTATGTCAACCCACTGGCAAACATCCATGGGTGCAGCTGTCATGTCATCTATTTTGTAAATAATGGTTGGAGCCTTCTCTGCATGTCTGATTATCCCCACAATAGTGACCTGTGCTATCTTCTGAACACTTCATCAACCAGAGTGACAGAAAGCAGCTGAGATATGGTACAGGATACCATGTTGTGGGCTTGGGCTCTTATTCTACATCATGGTCACAATTCCTTCAAGAAAGACACCCAGAAGTCTCTGGTCAGCTGAATTCACCCTAGGCCTCAGAATCTTGTTGTGGTCGCAGCACTATATCTAGATACTGTTGTTCTTTAAATTAATCTCTAGACCATATTTTCTTTTTAAAAATATTATGTTTGTTTTTGTTGTTTTTTATTAGACCATATTTTCTTCACAGTGTCATAGATTTTCTCTTTGTTCAGAAGCTGTTTATTGATTTTAGCACATACTTTATTATTTGGAGAGGCAGAATATTTGAAAATCATCAATTCCTGACTCCTTTTTATTTAACAATTTGTTCTTCCCACAAGCATATCTCTCTTCATGCATTTTATTAGCAGGAACAAAAACAAACTTATGACACCTTCAATATTTTAGTTGGAAATAACCTTATCCAGATCATTCAATTTATTAGTCACATTTTCTACTTTTTACATAACAATGGGTAATTGTATTGCTAAGTGCTCTGCCATTACATAATAAAGAACTCCTTTCATTTTCTGCTAAGATGTTTCTGAAAAACAGCCTTCTCTTCTCAAGCCAAAGTTATACAAATTGTCAATTAAAAGTAATTTATGCTATCACTATTTATCTTCTGTTTTTAATTTAAATATTATTTTTCAATTATAATTTACACTAAAGGCCCGGTGCATGAAATTCATGCACTGCTGGGGGGTCCCCTCAGCCTGGCCTGCATCCTCTCACAGTCTGGGAGTCTTCGGGGCATGTCCAACTGACGGCTTAGGTCCACTCTTCCTGGGGAGTGGGCCTAAGCCATCAGTCAGACATTCTTAGCGCTGCCACAGAGGCAGGAGAGGCTCCCGCTACCAATGCTGCACTCGCCAGCCATGAGCCCGGCTTCTGACTGAGCAGTGCTCCCCCTGTAGGAGCACACTGACCACCAGGGGGCAGCTCCTGCGTTGAGCATCTGCCCCCTGGTGGTCAGTGCATGTCATAGCGACTGGTCATTCCTCCATTCGATCAATTTGCATATTAGCCTTATATTAATATAGGATAATATTATTTTGTATTACTTTTAGGTTTATAGCATAATGGTTAGGTAATACTATACTTTACAAAGTGATCCTCCCAATATTTCAAGTACCCACCTGGCACCATACATAGTTATGACAATACTGTGGACTATATTCCTTACTCTGTACTGTATGTCCCAGTGACTATTTTTAAATATATTTTTATTGATTTCAGAGAGGAAGGGAGAGGGAGAGAGAGATAGAAACATCAATGGTGAGAGAGAATCATTGATTGGCTGCCTCCTGCATGCCCCCTACTGGGGATAAAGCTCACAACCCAAGCATGTGCCCTTGATCGGAATCGAACCCAGGACCCTTCAGTCTGCAGGCCGACACTCTATCCATTGTGCTAAACCAGCTAGGGCTGTCCGAGTGACTATTTTTATATTAGTGCTGTAGTGCACGAATTCATGCACAGGTGGGGTCCCTTGGCCTGGCTGGTGATCGGGGTAGATTGGGGTGGTCTCACCTAGTCCCAATTGGGGCCTGTGGGGGCCGGCCAGCTGGGGAGGGACCACGGGAGGTTGGCTGGCCAGCTGGGGAGGAACCATGGAGGGTTCCAGGGCATGTCTGGCCCTCTTGCCCAGTCCCAATTGGCCGGACCTCAGTAGCAAGCTAATCTACCAGTCAGAGCATCTGCCCCCTGGTGGTCAGTGCGTGTCATAGCGACTGGTTGAGTGATCAACCAAAGGTCAACTGATCAGTCGGACACTTAGCATAGTATGCTTTTATTATATAGGATAGAGTAATTTGTACAGCTTAATTCCTTCTCCTTTAAAGTCCATGCCTTCAACCCTCTCCCCCCCTCCAATTGGTGACCATCAATTTGTTTTCTGTATCTATGAGTTTGTTTCAGTTTTGTTTGCTCATTTATTTTTCATTTTAGATTTCATATGTAAGTAAAACCATATAGTATTAGTCTTTCTGTCTGACTTATGTCACTTAACATAATACTTTTTAGGTATATCCATGCTGTCCCAAATGGTACAATTTCATTCTTTTTTATGGCTGAGTAATATTCTATCTAATAAAAGAGTAATAGGTAAATTAACCATCACTCCACGACAAAGATAGTGGCGCCCATAGTGGCCGGGGTGGGACACTGGCAGCGTCGCCCTGGGAACACGAGCCCAACGTCCGTGCCCCGGCCACACGGAGGCAGGGGAGGGGAGGGGCGTTGGGTGGGAAGCAGAAGCCGAGAGTGCGGGGAGCACCAGGAATGCTGGGAATCGTGGTTCTGGTGGCGGAAGCGTTGAGCGATCTCCTAGACACTGGAGTGAAGTGAGCCTGGAGCAAGTTACTGTTGTGGGTGGGGAATGGAGGGAAAGCAAAGGTGAGAGACATAAGTCAGAGTGTCAAGGAAAAATTAAAAGGAAGATAATCCTGCAACTTCTAGGAAATCTCCACCAATGGAGCAAAGAAAAAAAAAGAGCTCTATTATTCTGTGAGCACCAAACCAGACTGGTCTGGGGTCTCACACAATTCACTCATATGATTGCAAAGACATACAGAAACTTCACTCTTTCATGTACCCAGGCAGATACAATGCACGACATGCACACTTTCATGGAAGAGGACTTAACAGAACCGTTTGCTATACACCCTTTGGTAGGTCACCTTTTTGGTGGCCATCTGTGTTAGTTAATTGCCATAATCAAGAGTAAAAATTAAAACTTTTCTATCTCTATGACAAGCAGGTCCTTACAACTTGGAGCAAGGCAACTACCTATAATAATAGAAGTGTAATATGAAGGGCAATGAGGCAGGCAGGCAGAGGCAGTTATGGGCGATCAGGTAGGTGAGCAGGTAGGGGCAATCAGGCAGGCAGGCAGAGGCAGTTAGGGGTGATCAGACAAGCAGGTGAGCAGTTGGGGCAATCAGGCAGGCAGGCGAGTGGTTAGGGGCGATGAGGCAGGCAGGCAGAGGCAGTTAGGGGCGATGAGGCAGGCAAGCAAAGTGGTTAGGGGGAATCAAGCAGGCCAGCAAGCAAACGGTTAGGAGCCAGCGGTCCCCGATTGTTAGAGGGTACAAGCAGGGCTGAAGGACTGCCCCCTGTGCACGAATTTCATGCACCAGGCTTCTAGTTCCATTGTATACATGTACAACAGCTTTTACCAACTTGTATATTAATGTACATGGGTTGCTTTCATTTTCTTGGCCGTGGTAAATAATGCTGCAACGAACATGTGGGTGCATGTATTCTTTCAAATTAGTGTTTTGAGTTTCTTCAGATATACTAGTATCCTCAGTAGTAGAATCACTGGGTCATTAGGCAGTTCCATTTTTAATTTTTTAAGGACCCTCTGTACTGCTTTCTATATATATATATTTTTTATTAAGGTATTATATGTGTACATATCTTACCATTGCCCCCCCCCACAACACTCCCATACATGCCCTCACCCCCCAATGTTTTGCATCCGTTGGTTACTCTTATATGCATGCATATAAGTCCTTCAGTTGATCTCTTATTTCCCCCACCTCTCCCTAACCCTACCGCTGTAATTTGACAGTCTGTTTGATGCTTTACTGCCTCTGCATCTATCTTTTTGTTCATCAGTTTATAATGTTTTTCATTATCCCCAAATGAGTGAGATCATGTGGTATTTTTCTTTCATTGACTGGCTTATTTCACTTAGCATAATGTTCTCTAATTCCATCCAGGTGCCTACAAATGGTAGTAATTCCTTCTTTTTTATGGCAGCATAGTATTCCATTGTGTAGATGTACCATAGTTTTCTGATCCAGTCACCTGCTGACGGGCACTTAGGCTGTTTCCAAATCTTAGCTATTGTAAATTGTGCTGCTATGAACATAGGGGTGCATATATCCTTTCTGATTGGTGTTTCTAGTTTCTTAGGATATATTCCCAGGAGTGGGATTACTGGGTCAAATGGGAGTTCCATTTTCAGTTTTTTGAGGAAACTCCATACTGTTCTCCACAGTGGCTGCACCAGTCTGCATTCCCACCAGCAGTGCACGAGGGTTCCTTTTTCTCCGCATCCTTGCCAACACTTGTCGTTTGTTGATTTGTTGATTTGTTGATGATAGCCATTCTGACAGGTGTGAGATGGTATCGCATTGTCGTTTTGATTTCCATCTCTCGGATAATTAGTGATTTTGAGCATGTTTTCATATGTCTCTTGGCCTTCCTTCTGTCTTCTTTCGAAAAGATTCTATTTAGGTCTGTTGCCCATTTTTTTATTGGATCATTTATCTTCCTTTTATTAAGTTGTATAAGCTGCCAATAGATGTTGGAGATTAAACCTTTATCAGTGATAACATTTGCAAATATGTTCTCCCATACAGTGGGGTTTCTTGTTGTTTTGTTGATGGTTTCTTTTGCTGTGCAAAAGCTTTTTATTTTGATGTAGTCCCATTTGTTTATTTTCTCTTTGGCTTCCATTGCCCTAGGGGCAGTATCACTGAAAAAGTTCTTTTGGCATATGTCTGAGATTTTGCTGCCTGTGGATTCCTCTACTATTTTTATGGTTTCCCGTCTTATAATTAGGTCCTGTAACCATTTTGAGTTTATTTTTGTGTATGGTGTAAGTTGGTGATCTAGTTTCATTTCTTTGCATGTATCTGTCCAATTTTCCCAACACCATTTATTGAAGAGACTGTCGTGACTCCATTGTATGCTCATGCCTCCTTTGTCAAATATTAATTGCGCATATTGGTTTGGGTCGATATCTCGATTCTCTGTTCTATTCCATTGATCTACATGTCTGTTCTTGTGCCAGTACCAGGCTGTTTTGAGGACAGTGGCTTTGTAATACAGCTTGAAATCTGGTATTGAGATCCCTCCTACTTTATTCTTCTTTCTCAGGAATGCTGTGGCTATTCGGAGTCTTTTTTCATTCCAGATTAATTTTTGGAGAGTTCTTTCTAGGTCTGTGAAATATGCCGTTGGTATTTTAATGGGGAGTGCATTGAATCTATAGATTGCTTTGGGTAGTATGGACATTTTAATGATGTTGATTCTACCAATCCATGAACATGGTATGTTCTTCCATCTGTTTACATCTTCCTCTATCTCTTTTTTCAGTGTCCTGCAGTTTTCCACGTATAGGTCTTTTACCTCCTTGGTTAGGTTTATTCCTAAGTATCTTAATTTTTTTGGTGCGATGGAAAATGGGATTGCTTTTTTAGTCTCTCTTTCTGTAAGTTCACTGTTGGTATATAGAAATGCCATAGCTTTCTTGGCGTTAATTTTGTATCCTGCTACATTGCCGAATTCATTTATTTTTTTTTAATATATTGTATTAATTTTTTACAGAGAGGAAGAGAGAGGAGAGGGATAGAGAGCTAGAAACATCGATGAGAGAGAAACATCGATCAGCTGCCTCCTGCACACCCCCTACTGGGGATGTGCCCGCAACCAAGGTACGTGCCCTGGACCGGAATCAAACCTGGGACCTTTCAGTATGCAGGCCGACGCTCTATCCACTGAGCCAAACCGGTTTCAGCAACCGAATTCATTTATTAAGTCTATTAGTTTTTTGATGGAGTCTTTCGGGTTTTTTTATGTACAATATCATGTCATCTGCAAATAAGGACAGCTTTACTTCTTCTTTTCCAATTTGGATGCCTTTTATTTCTTCTTCTTCTATAATTGCAGTGGCTAATACTTCCAGTACTATGTCAAACAGGAGTGGTGAGAGTGGGCATCCCTGTCTTGTTCCTGTTCTTAGGGGAAATGGTTTTAGTTTTTGCCCATTGAGTATGATGTTAGCTATGCGTTTATCATACATAGCTTTTATTATGTTGAGGTATGATACTTCTATTCCCACCTTGTTGAGAGTTTTTATCAAGAAAGGGTGTTGGATTTTGTTAAATGCTTTTTCTACAACAATTGATAGGACTATGTGATTTTTATCTCTCAATTTGTTTATGTGATGTATCACATTTATTGATTTTCGGATATTGTACCATCCTTGCATTCCTGGAATAAACCCAACTTGGTCATGGTGTATGATCTTTCTGATGTACTGCTGGATACGATTTGCTAGAATATTGTTGAGGATTTTGGCATCTACATTCATGAGGGATATTGGCCTGTAATTCTCCTTCATTGTGTTGTCTTTATCGGGTTTTGGTATTAGGGTGATGCTGGCTTCATAGAAGGAGCTTGGAAGTGTTCCTTCCTCTTGAATTTTTTGGAATAGTCTGAGGAGGATAGGTTTTAGTTCTTCTTTGAATGTTTGGTAAAACTCTCCTGTGAAGCCATCTGGCCCCGAGATTTTGTTTGCCGGAAGCTCTTTGATGACTGCTTCTATTTCTTCCATAGTTACTGGCATGTTGAGCTGTTTAGATTCTTCCTGACTGAGTATTGGAAGGTTACATTTTTCTAGGAATATGTCCATTTCCTCCAGGTTGTCCAGTTTGTTGGAATAGTGTTTTTCGTAGTATTTTTTAACAATCCTTTGTATTTTGGCTGGATCTGTTGTTTTTTCACCCCTTTCATTTCTGATTTTGTTTATTTGGGTTCTCTCTCTTTGCTTCTTGGTGAGCCTGGCTAGAGGTCCATCAATCTTGTTTATCCTTTCAAAGAACCAGATCTTGGTTTTGTTGATCTTTTGTATTGTTTCTTTGGACTCTATGTCATTTATCTCCGCTCTGATCTTTATTATTTCCTTCCTTCTGCTTACACTGGGCTTTTCTTGTTGCTCTCATTCTAATGCTTTGAGTTGTAGGGTTAGGTAATTTATTACCATTGTTTCTTGTTTTTTGCAGTAGGCTTGTAGAGCTATGAACTTCCCTCTCAAGACTGCTTTCGCTGTGTCCCATAGATTTTGGATTGTAGTGTTTTCATTGTCATTTGTTGTCATGATGTTTTTTATTTCTTCTTTGATCTCTCTGGTAACCCAGTCATGGTTTAATAGCATGCTGTTTAGTCTCCATGTGTTTGATTTCTTTGGGTTGTTTTTATTGTAGTTGATTTACAGTTTTATGCCACTGTGGTCTGAGAAGATGCTTGATATGATTTCTATCTTCTTGAATTTGAAGAGACTTTGCCTATGTCCCAACATATGGTCTATCTTTGAAAATCACCCATGTGCACTTGAGAAGAATGTATATTCTGTGGCTTTGAGGTGAAATGTTCTGAAGATGTCAATTAATTTCATCTGGTCTAGTGAGTCATTTAGGATTGATGTTTCTTTGCTGATTTTTTGTTTAGAGGATTTGTCCAATGGTGATAGTGGGGTATTAAAGTCTCTTACTATGATTGTATTGCAGCCAATCTCTCTCTTGATATCCTCCAGGAGTTTTTTTTATGTATTTTGGTGCTCCTGTTTTGGGTGCATATATGTTTACCAGAGTTATTTCTTCTTGTTGGATTGCTCCCTTTAGTATTATGAAGTGGCCTTCCTTATCTCTTGTTATGTCCTTCACTTTGAGATGTAATTTGTCAGATATAAGTATTGCTACCCCAGCTTTTTTTTCAGTTCCATTTGCCTGGAAAACCTTTTTCCATCCCTTCACCCTCAGTCTGTGTGCGTCTTTTATTCTGAGGTGTGTTTCTTGTAGACAGCAGATATATGGGTCGTGTTTTCTTATCCAATCCGTTACCCTATGTCTTTTGATTGGAGCGTTCAATCCATTTACATTTAAAGTTATTATTGATAGGTACTTATTTGTTGCCATTCCTATTCTTTACTCCTCTGTTACTTCTTCGCTTCCTATTTCTTTTTCTTTTTTTTTTTCTTTTTTTTACAGCAGACCCTTTAGCATTTCTTGCATTGCTGGTTTGGTGGTAATAAATTCCCTTAGTCCTTTTTTGTCTGTGAAGCTCCTGATTTCACCTTCAATTTTGATTGACAGCCTTGCTGTGTACAGTATTCTTGGATTCAGACCCTTCCTTTGCATGACTTTGTATATTTCATTCCATTCCCTTCTGGCCTGATGAGTTTCTGTTGAGAAATCAGTTGCTAGTCTGATGGGGGTTCCTTTATATGTAACTTTCTGTCTCTCTCTTGCCGCTTTTAAGATTCTTACTTTGTCGTTGGTGTTTGCCAATTTAATTATAATGTGCCTTGGCGTCAGTCTTTTAGTGTTCATTTTGCTTGGGACTCTGTGAGCTTCTTGGATTTATGTGGGTTTTTTCTTCCCTATATCTAGGAAATTTTCTGTCATTATTTCTTCAAATAGGTTTTCTATTCCTTGCTCAGCTTCCTTTCCTTCTGGAACCCCTATTATGAGGATGTTGTTTTGTTTCGTGTTGTCCCAAAGTTCCCTTAGGCTCTCCTCCTGCCTTTTAATTTTTTTTCTAGAAGTTGCTCTACTTGGGTATTTTTTCCCATCTTGTCTTCTAGCTCACTGATGCGGTCCTCTGCTTCTTCTAGTCTACTCTTGATGCTTTCTATTGAGTTCTTTACAGCAGCGATGTCATTTTTCATTTCTTCTTGGTTCTTCTTCATTTCCTCTTGGTTCTTGCTCATATTGTCGAATTTGTCTTCCATTCTTTTCAGCCACCTTATGACCATTTCTCTGAATTCTTTCTCTGGAAGGTTGCTTGCCTCCATTTCGTTTACTTCCTTTTCTGGTGATGCCTGCTTTTCTTTCATATGTGGGCTGTTTCTTTGTCTCCCCATGGTCTCTCTTCTCTGGGTGTCTAGTTATGTAGTTCTCTCTCTCCTGCATTTATTTAAAGGCACAAAATACAGCACTACCAGGTAAAACTCATAAGGCACTGAACAGAAATGTATTCATGATATTAATAACCTCCAATAAAGGTGACCACCAGAGAAAGGCAAATTAGATGATAGGAGAGAAAGAAGAAGAGGAAAAAGAAAGAAAGTAGAAAAAAAAAGGAGTGTCAAAATGAAATTGGGAAAAGGAAAAGAAAAAAAAAGTAAGAGAGACAAGAAAGAGACTAAGAGAGAAAGGGGAACAGACTATATATATTGGGGATAAAACTCCAATAGAACAATCACTAATCCCAGCAAATGCCAGCAACAAGTGCCTGGGGATTAATACAAACTAAAACACCAACTAATATTGAGTGAGGCAAGGGAAAGCTGAAGCACAAAACAAACAAAAAAATAAACAAAAGAAGAATAAGCAAAACAATCTCACAAAAAAAGCATAAAAATTCGATATAATCTACATTCAAACAAACAACAACAAAAGGACAGAGAGAAAAATAAGTTTTTGGATAGTTAAGACAGCGAAGAGAGAGGTGTGTATGGACTTGGAGCAGGGGATTGGAGATTAGATATGTAAGTAGGTGAAATTTTAACAAGGGGTAAACAGAAAGAATAGGGAAAATCTAAAGCAGGAAAGGGGTAAGATAAACAGGACACCAAAAAGGGGAAGGTTAGGAAGAGGGTGATGGTATAAAGGTAGAGTTGAGATAGAGTAAAACGATGCTAAAGGAAAGATAAAAATAGAATGTAGAACCCTAATCCCAAAATAAAATGAAGAGAAAATAAAATGACAATAAAGGATAAAATAGCAGTAGTAATAATACGGATTGAAAATAAAAATGTAATAATTAAAAAGGTAAAATAAAGTGATGAAAAAAGAAAAAAAGTTAGTTTCTTGAGTAAAATATGCAAAAAATGAAAATAAAAAAAATAAAAATAAATAAATAAATAAAAATAAAATGTGGAGTAGTGAAGGTCATTCACTTCCTCTGTTGTTCTGTTTGGCATGCCTGTTTCTCAGTCCGGACAGTATTGCAGTTCCCTGCATTCCACTGCTCTTCAGTGTTGTAAGCCAGTCCTAATTTTAAGCAGGCGGTGTGTCTTAATTTCTCATATTCCTTTATTTTTGATTACACAAGAGTCACTTTGTGATTCAGCCCCTGGGTGGCAGTGTTTCTGGATTGACTTCCGGGTCTATCTATGGCCTCTCTAGGGAGTGTTAGAGCCTTCTTTCCCTGTGGCGCTCACTACAGGTGTGTGGGAGTGGGCTGCCTCAGAGCTGACTCTCCGATTGTCACTCCCTGCTCCAATCCCCAGGTTCCAGAAAAACAACTTTCCCCTGCAGTCTCCCAGGGTGTCCCCAACTGGGTGATCCTATGTATTGGGCTTAGTAATCAGAAGCAAGAATTTCAAGAGGAAAAAGCCCCAGTTTGCGAACTCCGGGGCTGCGTGTAAGCCTAGGCGCCCGGGGAACTCCGGTGCTGCGCGTAAGTCTGGGCAGCCTGAAATTCTTAGGGTGTCCCTGCACTTCAGATCAAAATGGGTTGCTTTTTAGAGGACCCTTCTGTTAGCAGCTCTGAGGACCCCTTTCCACATTCACACATCAAGCCAGCCCCAGCAGCCACGGATTTTTCTAGGCACAGACTTCCCTGGTCCTCCAGCTCCCGCAAAACGCGCGTTCCTCTCTCCTGCTGGGACCAGAGACCTCATCTTATCCCAGGCGAAATCTGACCTTTCCATGGTGGAGTGTAGAGCTCCTCTGAACCCGTGTGTTTGTGCCAATTGGGGAGCATTGTTCTGGGGCTTGCAGCTGTTCCATGGGTCCCGCAGTTGTGGATTCTTAGGCTTCTGATAAGCTCCACTTCCGGATCAATATGGCACAGACTCTGCGTCCAAGCCCGCAGCTCCGGGAGGGGACCCAGCCGCAGTTGGTGCTGCCATGTCAGGGGAACCCCGTCTAGCAGTCCCCCACCTTCTTCTGGAATTCAGCTGTCTCCCAACTTGCCAACAAACACTCCTTGTGCGACCCTCAGCTGTTCTTTCTTTCTGCTCCGGGACAAGGCTCGGAACACATCTGTCTATTCCGCCGCCATTATGCCCTCTCTCTGCTTTCTATATTGACTACACCAATCTGCATTA
Organism: Plecotus auritus; assembly: GCF_963455305.1. Lineage (NCBI taxonomy): Eukaryota > Metazoa > Chordata > Mammalia > Chiroptera > Vespertilionidae > Plecotus > Plecotus auritus. Next base: position 43,100,679 of record NC_137784.1, on the reverse strand, counting down.
TCTCCAACAGTGCATGAGGGTTCCACCTTTTCCTCATATTTGCTAACACTTCTTGATTTTTTTATTTATTGATGAAAGTCATTCAGACAAGTATAAGGAGATATCTCATTTAGGTTGAATTTGCATTTTTCTGATGATGAGTGATGCTGAGCATCTTTTGATATGTCTATTGGCCATTGTATGTCCTCTTTGGAGAAGTATCTATTCAGGTTTTCTGCCCATTTTTTAACTGGATGTGTGGGGTTTTTTTGCGGGGGGAGTTGTTGAGTTGTATGGGTTTTGTATAAATTTTGGATATTGATGCCTTATCATGTTTCATTGGCAAATATCTTCTTCCATTCAATAGGTTATCTTTTCATTTTGTTGTTTTATTTTTCAGTGAAAAGCATTCTAGTTTGATGTAGTCCCATCTTTTCTTTTGTTTCTCTTGACTGGGGAGATATATCAGAAACAATATTGCTACATAAATGTCCAAGTCTTTACTGCCTATATTTTCTTCTCAATGATTTACAGTTTCAAAACTTACATTTAAGTCTTTCATCCATTTAGTGTTCATTTTTGTATATGGTGTAAGAAGATGGTATAGTTTCATTTTTTTTCATGTATTTGTCCTGTTTTCCAGAAACTGGTTATTGAATAGACACTTTATTCCATTGTATGTTCTTGCCACCTTTGTCAAATATTAATGGACCATATAGCCGTGGGTTTATTTTGGGGTTCTCAATTCTGTTCTATTGATCTATGTGTCTTTTATTTATGTAAGTATTATACTGTTTTGATAACAATAGCCTTGTTGTATAGCTTGATATTAGGTAGCATGATACCTTCAGCTTTTTTCTGAAAAACACCATTGGTATTTTGATAGGAATTGTATTGATTTATAGATTTCTTTGGATAGTATAAACATTTTAATGATGTTAATTCTTTCTATCCATTAGCCCAGTATATCTTCCATGTCCTTTCTTCTGTGTCTTATAGTATTCTGAATACAGTTATTTTACCACCTTAGTTAAATTTACTCCATAGGCATTTTTTTGATGTAATTGTAAATTGAATTGTTTTCTTAGATTCTCTTTCATTTTGGGTGTATGAAAATGCAACCAATTTCTGAATATTTATATTGTATCCTCCTATGTTACTGAATTCATTTTTCTTTTCTATTAAGTTTTTGGTAGAATCTTTAGGGTTCTATATACATGATCATGTCATCTGCAAATAATGACAATCTTATTTCTTCCTTTTCAATTTAGATGCCTTTTATTTCTTCTTTATGTCTGATTGCTTTGGTTATGACTTCCGTACTATGTTGAATATGAGTGGGGAAAGGACATCTTTGTCTTTTACCTGACCTTAAGAGAAATGCTTTTAGTTTTTGCCCATTAAGTATGATGGCCTTTATTATGTTGAAGTATGTTCTTTCTATCCCAAGTTTGCAGAGACTTTTTTTTTTATCATAAATGGGTACTGGATTTTATCAAATCCTTTCTGCATCCATTAATATGATCTTGTGGTGTTTATTCTTTATTCTGTTTATGTGATGTATCACACTTACTGATTTACGGATATTGTACCAACCTTGCATCCCTTAAATAAATCCCACTTGATCATGGTGTATGGTCTTTTTTATGTATTGCTAGATCCAATTTGCTGATAATTTGTAGAGGGTTTTAGCATCTATGTTCATCAGTGATATTGACCTATAATTTTCTTTCTTTGTGGTGTCTTTATCTGGTTTTGCATTTAGGATAATGCTAGCCCAATAAAATGAGCTTGGGAATCTTCCCTCCTCTTGAATTTTTTGGAATAGTTTTAGAAGGACAGGTATTAGTTCTTCTTTGACTGTTTTATAAAATTTACCTATGAAGCCATCTGGTCCAGGATTTTTGTTTGCTGGAAGCTTTATGGTTACTGCTTCAATTCACTTAGTTGCAATTGGTCTCTTCAGACCTTCTAATTTTCTTGATTCAATTTTGGAAGAGTTTATGTTTCTAGGAATTTATCTATTTCTTCCAGGTCATCCAATTTGTTGGCATATTTGTTGGCATAGTTGCTCATAGGAATTTCTTATAATCCTTTGTATTTCAGTGGTGTTAGTTGTTACTTTTCTACTTTCATTTATGTTTTTGTTTATTTGGATCCTCTCTTTTTGTTTCTTTTTTATTTGTTTTTCAATTACAACTTATATTCAATATTATTCTGCATTAGTTTAAGTTGTACACCAAAGTAGTTAGAAAATCATGTACTTTACACAGATATCTGCTGCGGCTTCAAGTTCTCACCTGTTGCCATATTTATTTATCTCTATATTATTGACTATATTCTCTATACTGTAATCTACATCTCTGTAGCTATTCTGCAACCACCAATTTGTACTGCTTAATCCCATTACCTTTTTCACCCATTCCCCCCAAATCACTCTCCTCTTTGACAACTGTCAGTCTGTTTGCTGTATCTGTGACACTATTTTATGTTTTCTTTTTGTTTATTTTGTTCATGAGATTTCACATATAAATGAAATTATATGGTGATTGTCTTTCTCTGTCAGAGTTATTTCACTTAGTACAATATGCTCTAAGTTCATCCATGCTGTTGTTAAAGGCAAGATTTCATTCTTCTTTACAGCCAAGTAGTGTTTAATTGTGTAAGTGTATCAAAGTTTTTTATACACTAATCTACTGATAGGCACTTGGTTTGCTTCCATATTTTTTATTATTTTTAAATTTATCTTTATTGTTGAAATTATTACAGATGTCCCCTCCCCATTCCCACAATTGACCCCCTCCACCCCTCTCCCATCTTCTCCCTAGGCCTTTCCTGCACCATTGTTTGTCCATGGCTATACATCTATACATATAAGTTATTTGGTTAATCTCTTTCCACCGCTGCCCTTCCCTCTGAAATATGTCAGTCTGTTGCATGCTTAAATGTCTCTGGATCTTTTTTTGTTCATCAGTTTATTTTGTTCATTAGATTACACATATAAGTGAAATAATGTGATACTTGTCTTTCTCTGACTGGCTTATATTGCTTAGTATACTACTCTTCAGGTCAATCCATGCTGTCCCAAAGGGTACGACATCCTTCTTTTTTACAGCTGCATAATATTCCATGGTGTAAATATACCATAGTTTTTTTAATCCATTCATCTATTGATGGGCACTTGGGCTGTTTCCAGATCTTAGGTTTTTGTAAAGAATGCTGCTATGAACGTAAGGGTGCACATATTCTTTCTGATTGGCATTTCTGGCTTCTTAGGTTATATTCCTAGAAGTGGGATCACTGGGCCAAATGGCAGTTCCATTTTTAATTTTTTTAAGAAACTCTACACTGTTTTCAATAGTAGTTGTACCAGTCTGCATTCCTCCCAAAAGTGTACTAGGGTTTGTTTTTCTCCACATCCTCATACTGGCACAAGAACAAGCATATAGATCAATGGAATAAAACAGAGAATCCAGAAATCAACCCAAGCTATTATGCTCAATTCATATTTGATAAAGGGGGCAAGAGCATACAATACAGTAAAGACAGTCTCTTCAATAAATGGTGTTGGGAAAATTGGATAGGTACATGCAAAAAAATGAAACTAGACTATCAACTTACACCGTACACAAGAATAAACTCTAAATGGATGGAAGACTTAAATGTAAGTCATGAAACCATGACAATCCTAGAAGATAACATAGGCAGCAAAATATCAGACTTCTCACAGAGCAGAATTTTCACAGCTACATCTCCTAGGGCAAATGAAACTATTGAGAAAATAAACAAATGGGACTACATCAAAATAAAAAGTTTCTGCACTGCAAAGGAACCAGAATCAAAATGAAAAGGGAACCCACTGTATGGGAGAACATATTTGCCAATGATACACCTGATAAAGGGTTAATTTCCAAAATATATAAAGTATTCATACAACTCAACAAAAGGAAGACAACCCAGTAAAAAATGGGCAGAATATATGAATAGACATGTCTCTAAAGAGGACATACAAATGGCCAAGAGACATATGAAAAAATGCTCAATGTCACTGATCATTAGAGAGATGCAAATTCAAAGAACAATGAGGTATCACCTCACACCTGCCAGAATGGCTATCATCAATAAATCAACAAACAACAATTGCTGGCAGAGATGTGGAAAAAAAAGAACCATATCATAGCTATTGTAAATAATACGCAAAGAACACAAGGGTGCATCTATTCTTTCAAATTAGTGTTTCGCGTTTCTTCAGATATATCCTTAGAATTGGTGTTGCTGGGTCATAAGACAATTCCATTTTTGAGGAACCTCCACATTATTTTCCACAGTGGCTGTACCAATTTGCATTTCCACTAACAGTGCACTAGTGTTCCCGTTTCTTCACATCCTTGATAACATATGTTCTTTGTTAATTTATTGATGTTAGCCATTCTGACAGGTGTGAAGTGATATCTCACTGTGGTTTTGATTTTCATTTCTCTGATGATTAGTAATGTTGACTAATTTTTCATATGTCTACTAGTATTGGCCATCTGTATGTCTTCTTAGGAGTAATGTCTATTCAGGTACTTTGCTCATTTTTTAATTGGAATGCTTGTTTTCTGGTGTTAAGTTGTCTTTCTTCTCTATAAAATTTGATATTAACTCCTTATCAGATGTATCATCAGTGGTTATATGGCAATCTGTGCTTTGTATTTTTGTTTTGTTGATGTTTTCTTTTCAAGTGCAAAAGCTTTTTAGTTTGATGTAGTTCCATTTGTTTATTTTTTTCTTTTGTTTCCCTTGCCTGAGAAAATATATCAGAAAAAATATTGGTAAGAAAAATGTTTGAGATTTCACTGCTTATATTTTCTTTAAATCTTCAATGCATTTTCAGTTTGTTCTTGTGTATGGTCTAAGTATGTAATCTAGTTTCATTTTTTGCATGTATCTGTCCAGTTTTCCCAACATCATTTATTGAAGAGACTGTCTTTACTCCATTGCATGATCTTGCCTCCTTTGTCAAATATTAATTGACCATAAAGTTGTGGGTTTATTTCTGGGCTCTCTATGTTGGTCCATTGATATATATGTCTCTTTTTATGCCAGTACCATGCTGTTTTGATTACAATGGCCTTGTGATATAGTTTTTATCAAGTAGCATGATACTTCCAATTTTTTCCTTCTTTCTACAGATTTCTGAGGCTATTTGGAGTATTCATTTGCTTCATATAAGTTTTTGGATTATTTGTTCTAGATCTGTGAAATACACCTTGGTATTTTGATCGGAACTGCTTTAAATCTATAGATTGCTTTGTATAGTATGAACATTTTAATGATGTTAATTCTTCCTATCCACGAGCAAAATATATGCTTTTATTGATTTGTATCATCTTCTATTTTCTTTCTTCAGTTTCTTTTAATTTTTCAAGAACAGGTCTCTTACCAACTTGGTTAAATTTGTTCCTAGGTACATTTTTTTTAAAATGTAATTATAGATGGGATTGTTTTCTTATTCCCTTTCTGATAGTTCATTATTGGTGTACAAAATTGCAACAAATTTCTTAATATTAATTTTGTATCCTGCTACATTGCTAAATTCATTTATCAGTTCTAGGAGGTTTTTTTTTGTAGAGTCCTTAGGGTTCTCTATATACAGTATCTGAGAACCCTGCTAGCGGTTCTCAACCTGTGGGTTATGACCCACAGGTTGAGAACTGCTGCTGTAGAGCCTAAGACCATCGGAAAACACAGATATTTACATTATGATTCATAACAGTAGCAAAATTACAGTTATGAAGTAGCAACGAAAATAATTTTATGGTTGCGGGTCACCACAACATGAGAAACTGTATTAAAGGGTCGCGGCATTAGAAAGGTTGAGAACCACTGCGAGTATCATGTCATATACAAATAATGACAGTTTTACTTCTTCCTTTCCAATTTCAATGCCTATTATTTCTTCCTGTCTGATTGTTATGGATAGGACTTCCAGTACTATGTTGAATAAGAGTAGTGAAGGTGGACATCCTTGTCTTGTTCCTGATCTTAAGGAAAATGCTTTTAATTTTGCCCATTGAGTGATGTTGGCTATGTGTTTTTCATATATGACTTTTATTATCTTAATGTATGATCCTTTTATTCACACTTTGTTCAGTGTTTTTATCATAAATGAGTGATGGATTTTGTCAAATGCTTTATCTGCATCTATTAATATTATCATGGTTTTTTTATCCCTCATAAAATGAGCTTGGGAGTGTTTCCTCCTCTTTAATTTTTTGGAATAGTTTTAGAAGAATATGTGTTTCTTCCAATTAGTTGTCATATAGTTGTTCATAATATTTTCTTAAAACCCTTTGTATTTCTGTGGTGTCTGTTGTCACTTCTCATTTTCATTTTTTTTTATTCATTCCAATCTTCTCTCTGATTATTTATTAGGTCTGGTTGTTTCTTGATGAGGCTGGCTAAAGGTTCATCAATCTTATCTTTTAAAAAAAACAGCACTTGGCCCTAGATGGTGTAGCTCAGTGGATAGAGTGTTGGCCTACGGACTGAAGGGTCCCAGGTTCGATTCCAGTCAAGGGCACATACCTGGGTTGCGGGCTCGATCCCCAGTAGGGGGCGTGCAGGAGGAAGCCAATCAATGATTCTCTCTCACCATTGATGTTTCTATCTCTCCCTCTCCCTTCCTCTCTGAAATCAATAAAAACATTAAAAAAAAAAGAACCAGCACTTGGTTTCATTTATACTTTTGTATTTTTTAAGACTCCATTTCATGTATTTCCACTCTGATCATCCTTTTTTCCTTGTGTGATTTTTGGCTTTGTTGTTACTTGTTTTCTAGTTTCTTTAGTTGTAAGGTTAGCTTGTTTATTTGCAATTTTTCTTGATTCTTGCTTAGGCCTGTATTTCTATGAATTTTCTTCTTAGGACTGCTTTTACTGTGTCCCATAGATTCTATGTTATTGTGTTTTCATTTTTATTTGTCTCAAGGTATTATCTGATTTCTTCTTTGACCTCGGTGTAACTCATTTATTGTTTAGTAACATGTTATTTAGATTACATGTGTTTGTGTGTTTATAAGCTTTTCCTTCTAATTGATTTCTAGTTTCACAGTATTGTATTGAGAGAAGATATTATTTTAATCTTCTTAGATATTTTAAGAATTGTTTTGTGGCCTATCATGTGGTCAGTCCTGAAGAATGTTCAATGAGCACCTGAAAAGAATATATATCCAGCTGCTTTGGGGTGAAATTTTCTAAAAATAACAATTAAATCATTTGGTCTAGAGTCCCAGGGGTGAGCAAACTTTTTGACTCAAGGGCCACAATGGGTTCTTAAACTGGACCAGAGGGCTGGAACAAAAGCATGGATGGAGTGTTTGTGTGAACTAATATAAATTCAAAGTAAAGGAGCGGAGGGGAGAGCAAGAGAACCCTCCGCTCTTTTGGCTCCGCGGGCCGGATAGAACAGCCGAACGGGCCGGATCCGGCCCGCGGGCCGTAGTTTGCCCACGGCTGGTCTAGACTTTCATTTAAGGCTACTGTGTCCTTGTTGTATTTTGGTCTGGATCATCTATCCATTGATTTCAATGTGGTGTTAAAGTCCACAACTATGATTGTGTTACTGTCAATCTCTCCCTCTGTTTATCAAAATTGTCTTTATAGGTATAGGTGCTCCTATGTTGGGTGCACAAATATTTGCAAGGGTAATATCCTCTGGTTGGATTGATTTCTTTTTCATTATGTAATGTCTTTATTTGTATCTTTTTAAAACCTTGGTTTTAAAGTCTATTTTGTTTGATATAGGTATTGATACCCTACCTTTTTCATTAGTTTGTTTGTTTCAATTTGTATGAAATAACTTTTTCCATCTTTTTGTTGTCAATCTGTTTGTATGCTTAGATTTGAATTGGATCTCTGATAGAAAGTATCTATATATATAACGAGCCAGGGTCCGTAATGTCCAAAACAACCGATCGGATGACCGAACACTGGAAGTCAGTCCTACAGTCAGTGCTGGGTCGCCGGGGGGGGGGGGGGGGGGGGCTGCAGATCAGGCCGGGAGAGAGGTCCAGAGAGAGAATCAGAGTGTGATCCGCAGCCTCCGTGGCAGCTGCTGATCAGCCCTGCCTCTCTGATCAGGCCTGGAGATAGGCCCAGAGATGCTGGCTGGCATAGAAACCGACCAATCAGAACCAAATCTGGGTGAACTGTGAGAAGCCAATGGCTGACTAAGAGGCAGAGCTTTTGACGTGACTGGCATAGAAACTGACCAATCAGAACCTAATCTGGGTGAACTTCGAAGGCAGAACCTAAGGTGGGGGCTGAGGAGGGGTTTTAGGGGCAATAGCTATTTGGTGTAAGGTGTAAGAAAGCAGTTGTATTTTTTAATGACCTGTTTGGCAGTATAGTGCATATGGCTGGCTATCAGTCCAGATATAGGGATTATATATTTTTGTCTGCAAAGAGCATCTCCTCCTGCTGAAAAAGGCTTTCCCACCCCACCCCCCATTTAAGCAATCCTATCCTATATAATCTATTTATACTACTAAAAGGATAATCTGCTAATTAGACCTGGTCGACCGGCCATCTTCTGGATGTCTGACTTCCTTTTGAACAAAGCCATGGTGGTGTGGGCTGAGGCAGAGGCAGTTAGGTGTGATCAGGCTGGCAGGGGAGGGCAGTTGGGGGCGAGACCAGGCCAGCAGGGGAGGGCAGTTAGGGGCGATCAGGCAGGCAGGCAGGTGTGCGGTTAGGTGCCAGCAGTCCTAGATTGCGAGAGGGATGTGGGATTGGGCCTAAACCAGCAGTTGGACATCCCTCAAGGGGTCCCGATTGGAGAGGGTGCAGGCTGGGCTGAGGGAACCTGCGCCCCCACCCCATGCACGAATCTCATGTACCGGGCCACTAGTATGTATATAATGTTTTCTATTCCATTCAGTTACTCTATGTCTTTTCATTGAAACATTTAATACATTCACATTTAATGGTATTATTAATAGATACATATTTATTGCCATTTTACTATACATATTTATGTTTATCTTTTTTTCTTTCTCATTCTTAAAGAAATCTCTAACATTTCTTATAATATTGGTTTTGTGGTCTTGAAGTTCTTTAGCTTTTTCTTGTCAGGGAGGTTCTTTATGTCTTCTTCAATTTTAAAAGATAGCCTTGCTGAGTAGTGTTTGTTGTTGTTGTTTTTTTGTCCATATATATTTATTTTTCAATTACCATTTATATTCCATATTATTCTGAATTTATTTAAGATGTACAGAATAGTGATTAGAAAATAACTTACTTTACAGAGTGGTCCCACAAATATTTCAAGTACCCACCTGGCCCCATACATAGTTATAACATATTATTGACTATGTTTGCTATGCTGTCATTTACATATATGTGACTATTCTTTAACTACTGATTTGTCCTTCTTGATCCTTTCACTTTTTTACCTATTCCCCAAGCCCCTTCTCCTCTGACAACTGTCAGTCTTGTTCTCTGTACCTGTGAGTCTGTTTCTATTTTGTTTATTTTGTTCTTTAGATTCCACATATAAGTGAAATCATATGGTATTTGTCTTTCTCTGTCTGAGTTATTTCATTTGACAAAATATACTGTAGGTCCACTCATGCTGTCACAAAAGAACTTTTTTGTCCACTTATCTATTGATGGGCATTTGGCTCGCTTACATATCCTGGCTATTATAAATAATGCTGCAATAAACATAGGGGTGCATATCTTCTTTTGAGTTAGTGTTTTGAGTTTCTTTGGCTAGATACCCAGATGTGAAATCCCTAGTTCATAAGGCAATTTCATTTTTAATTTTTTGAGAAACCTCAACACTGTTTTCTGTAGTGGTTGTAGTAATTGCATTCCAAGTATCAGTGTATTAAGTTTTCCCTTCTACCACATCTTCACCAACACTTGTTTATTAATTTATTGGTGCTAGCCATTCTGACAGGTATGATGTGGTATCTCATTGTCATTTTGATTTGCATTTCTCTGATGATCAGTGATGTTCTTGATTGCCAGCCCTTGCTTTTCATGTCTTTGAAGATTTTGCTCCATATCTTTCTGGCCTAAAATGTTTTTGTTAAGAAATTTGCTCACAGTCTTATGGGAGGTTTCTTCTAGGTAATTGACTGATTTCTCTTGCTCCTTTTAAAATTTTCTCTTTGTTTTTAACCTTTGCCCTTTTAATTATGATGTGTCTTGGTGTGGGCCTCTTTGGATTTATCTTGTTTGAAACTCTCTGAATTCCCTGGACTTGTGTGTCTCTTTTCTCCACCATGTTAGGAAAGTTTTCACGCATTATTTTTTCAAATAAGTTCTTTATCCCTTGCTCTCTCTCTTCTCATTCTTGTACCCCAATGATGCAGATATTGTTACACTTAATATTGTCCCTGAGGTCCCTGAAACTATCTTTATTTATTTTTTTAATCTTTTTCCTTTTTTTCTGTTCTGATTAAGTATTTTCTGCTACTGTGTTTTCCAAATCTGTGATTTGATCCTCTTCTTTATCTAATCTGTGGTTGTTGATTTTTTTCTAGTGCATTCTTCATTTCAGATACTGCATTTTTTTATTTATTACTGGCTCTTTTTACAGTTTCTGTTTTTATTATGCTTACTATCTCTTTATTTAAGTTCTCATTGAGCCCATCTATTTTTTCCTAAGTTATTTGAACATTGTTATAACCATTGTTTTGAATTCTGTATCCAGTACATTGCTTGCCTATACTTCATTTAGTTCTCCTTCTTTCATTTCTGGCATGTTTCTTTGTTTCTCTGTTTTTGGGTGCCTATCCATGTTTGTTTTTCTGCATTAGATAGATATTCTATGTCTCTCAGTTTGGGTGGGGTGGCCTTATATAGTAGGTGTTCTGTGGAGCATAGTGGTGTGGTCTCCCTGATTACCTGGTGTAGGTGTGGGTTAAGTGATCCCTCTTATTGTAGGTGAGATCTGATTGCTGTTGACCTGTCTATGGGTAGGGGTGTTCCTTAGGATGGCTTATTGTAAGTATTAATCCTGAATACAGTGTATGAGCTGCTGTTCAATGGCTGACCTTACAGAGTAGAATTATCCACAGTAGTGTCCTATGCATGCCTTAAGATCATCCTTTGAGTGTGCTGCCTTTGAAAGTAATTGGGTCATGATCTGATGTGTTCTGAAGCCAACTATCATGTGTTGTTTCTGGGGCCTCTTAGAAAGGATTCCGGTGAAGGTCAATACTAGGTGCTGCCTGTGACTGGCTCTCGGCTACCTGCCAGGAGCTACAAAGCAAGCCAATTGGTGGCTGCCTTTGCTGGGCCTGGGTGTGAGTAGGAGGGCCCAGGCTGCATACTGAGGCTGACTTCCACCAGTACTGAGCCTGGTTCAAGTCAGCAAAATGCCCTGGGCATCCCAAGATTCACCTCTACATTCTGACTATTTTTTTAGTCTCAGTCACTGAAAGAGCCTCCGGCAGTACAAGAGTTGTACGTGGCAGGCTTTCAGTGAGTTACAAGGTAGTGCAAATGTTGTTTCCCAGGTTGGTAAAGGTTCAAACTTGGTGACAGTGCTGGGTTTGAGGCCAGCTGGATATTCAGACCTTTGTTTTGGGGTGAGATCACAGAGAGTTGACAGGGTGAGGCCAGTAGAGTTCATGAGGCTAAAACAGATTAAGATTTGGCAGTATAGGTAAGGTTTTGCACATGAACTGTGACACAGGTTGGAGCACACAGGGACAATGTCCTTCGCCCTGCAGTCCACACTCAGTCTCTCCCTGTCTGTCCCTGACAGCCCCTGAGTCTGCCCAGACCTCCTCAAAAGCCTTCCAAGGACTGCAATGTAGATCCAGGATGGCTGCACCTATCTGATTCCTCTGCAGGTTGAAAGCTTGGAGGAGCAGGGCCTCAGTGAATTAGAAATCTGAGGCTAGTACATACCCAGATTGATGCCATATAGAGAGGAGTATTGACATAGGAAAGATGGAGTCTTTAGGCAGCATAGGAAAGGTACTCAGCACAGGGACATTGGTAGTTGTCCCTCTGGCCTTCTCCCCAAAGCCACACAATCCAGTCTCTCCCTATATGACTCCAGTCCTCTGAGCTGAAGTCCCTTCACTCTATCACAGATTGAGTGGCCACAAATGACTTTGTGTGCTGGCCCTTTAAGAGGTCACCTGGATTTCTTTAGCCTCTCATCTCACCCTGGCATTTGAAATCCAGTGCTGATATTTACAGCCAGATGCTTTGTGGATTCCTCTTTCTAGCACTGGTGTTCTGGGCTGGTGAGCCCAGCATGGGGTTGAGATTCCCCATTCCTCAGGGGGGATTTTTGCACCTGAGATATCCTTATAGATTCTCAACCAATACACATGGCTTCAGAGCCATTCCTTTTTGCCCTTCCTACCAGTCTCGAGGTAGCTTCTGTAAATCCTTGGTTATAAGACTTTTGTTCAATTAGTCTTTTGTTGGCTATTCAGGTTATTTTATAATTTATTTGTAATTAAAATTTTGTCCTGGGAAGAGGTGAGTATAACTTCCACCTACTCACTGTCGTCTTGGATCCCCTAATTGTTTCTCTTCATAGAGAACTTTCTGACTCTTCTCACTTTCTGGTTACCCAGCCCCACCAACAATTTAGATAACTGTTTATGACAGAACTTCAGTTTTGAGTACCAATAACACTATTAGTTATCTTAGCTATCTATTGCTAGATAACAAATTACCTCAAATCTTAGTAGCTTAAAATAACTGACATATTATCACAATTTACACAGGAAAAGCATTTGACAAAATTTGACACTTTTCATGATAAAAGAAAACAAAATTTAAGATTAATAGAAAATTACTTCAGCATAATAATGGTCATTTTTTAAAAACTCACTGATAACATTTTACTAAATGACAAAAGACTGAAAGCTTTTTCTCTAAAATTGGGAGCAAAACAAGAATGTCTGCTTTTTCTACTTTTATGCCACATAGTATTGGAAGTCCTACCTAGAACAACTAAGCTAAACATTTTATAAAGAAATAAAGCCGTGAAAATTGTAAAAGAAGACCTGCTATGTATTTGCAGATGACATGATTTTATATTTAGAAAACCCTAAAGATTCAAAAATAACCAAAACTCTTAGAACTAATAAATTCAGCAAAATTACAAAATACAGCAACACATACAAATCAGTTTAAAATTCCATTTATAATAGCAATGAATAAACTAAAATACTTATTAATAAAATTAACCAAGTAGATGAAAGACATATACACTGAAAACTATAAAATATTTTAAAAGAAATTAAAGAAGACATAAATTGGAAACTTAATATTGTAATGATGTCAATACTACTCAAAGTTATCTACATATTCAATTCAATTACTATCAAAACCCAAATGATATTTTTTCAGTCATGAAATGAAATATTTAAAACTTCATATGTGATTTCAAGGCAAAACAATTTTGAAAAAAAAATTTGGAGGACTACACTTCCTGATTTAAATAATGAAAAGAAACCTATAGGAATCAAAACAATGTGGAACTGGCATAATGATAGATATATAGCCCCATGGAATATCATAAAGAGTTCAGAAATAAATCTCACTATATGTTCAGATAATTCTCAACAAGAGTGCCAAGACCACTGAATGGGGAAAGGAAAGTGATTTCAACAAATAGTGCTGTGAAAACTGGATATTCACATGTGAAAGAATAAAGTTAATCCCTTACCTTATACCATATAGAATCATTAACACGGGAGAAACCAAGATGGCGGCATAGGTAAACACCTAAACTGCTGCCTCGCACAACAATTTCAAAACTACAACTAAAAGACAGAACGGACACCATCCAGAACCACAGGAAAGCTGGCTGAGTGAAAATTCTACAACTAGAACGAAAGAGAAAAGCTCACAGAGAATTGGAGGTACGGCAAAGGGGCTTTGTGCACGCAGAGAGGAAGGGCGGCTGAGAGCCTGGCTGACTTTCTCTAGCGGAAGGGGGAAGGAAGCCTCCGACCGCACTGAACCCCAGTTCTGACTGCACTGAACCCCAGTTCCGGGTGAACCCCTGGGGACCCACTCTCTTACGGGGGGAGTCTGGACTCTCGGGCGGAGACTGGAGCTGGGAAAGGCAAAAGTCTGAAGGCGCACGCGGGCCAGTGCACACAAAGGCTGCGGAGGTTGCCACAGGCTTTCCCTAGTGGAAGGGAGTCAGAGGATTCTGACTGCACTGAGCCCCAGTTCTGACTGCAGTGAACCCCAGTTCCAGGCGAGCCCCTGGGGACCCACGCTCTTGTGGGGGGAGTCTGGACTCTCAGGCGGAGACTCGAGCTGGGGAAGTCGGAGGACTGAAAGCGCACATGCGCGCAAGGGCAAGGCTGACAGGAAGCCAAAACTGAGACTCCACCCCATCCAAGCTGAGCACAGAGGCTATTGCAATTTGGCAAGTCTAATACTATAAGGCTGTCTCCAGCACCGAACTTCTCCCAGCATAGACACAGCTGATCCTTACAGCCAACTGGCCCGGAAGTCAATTCTTCCCAGTGATACCAACAACAATAAAGACTTAATTACAACAAGGCTGTACACACAGTCCACAAAGGGGTGCACCAAGAGTGTCCACCTCAGGTTAACTGGGGAAGCAGACCCACTGGGCCATATTGGAAACCTAGCACAAATATCTACCTTACCAACTCAGGGAATCAGTGAAAATGCGGGGTCAAAGAATCAGATCACAAACGAAAGAAATGGAGGAAAACAAACGACTGGATATAGAATTCAAAACCACGGTTATAAGACTTTTTAAGAATATCCTAGAAAAGGCCGATAAATATAACGAGACCCTCGAAGATATGAAAAAGGACCAACTTGAAATTAAACATACACTGACTGAAATAAAAAAATATTATACAGAGACCCAGAAACAGAATAGAGGAACCCAAGAATCAAGTCAAAGAATTGAAATACAAAGAAGCAAAAAACACTCAACCGAAAAAGCAAAAAGCAAAAAAAAAAAAATCCAAAAAGTTGAAGATAATGTAAGAAGACTCTGGGACAACTTCAAGCGTACCAACATCAGAATTATGGGGGTGCCAGAAGAAGAGAGAGAGCAAGATACTGAAAACCTCTTTGAAGAAATAATGACCGAAAACTTCCCCCACCTGGTGAAAGAAATAGACTTACAAGTCCAGGAAGCGCACAGAACCCCAAACAAAAGGAATCCAAAGAGGACCACACCAAGACACATCATAATTAAAATGCCAAGAGCAAAAGACAAAGAGAGAATATTAAAAGCAGCAAGAGAAAAACAGTTAATTACCTACAAGGGAGCACCCATACGACTGTCAGCTGACTTCTCAACAGAAACTATGCAGGCCAGACGGGAGTGGCAAGAAATTTTCAATGTGATGAATAGCAAGAACCTACAACCAAGATTACTCTACCCAGCAAAGCTATCATTCAGAATTGAAGGGCAGATAAAGAGCTTCACAGATAAGAAAAAGCTGAAGGAGTTCATCACCACCAAACCAGTATTATATGAAATGCTGAAAGGTATTCTTAAAGAAGAGGAAGAAGAAAAAAGTAAAGAGAAAAATTATGAACAACAAATACATATCTATCAACAAGCGAACCTAAAAATCAAGTGAATTAAAAACCTGAGGAACAGAATAATCTGGTGAATATAATAGAATCAGGGGCATAGAAAGGGAGTGGACTGATAATTCTCAGGGGGAAAGGGGTATGGGGGGTTCATGAAGAGAATGGACAAAAATCATACACCTATGGATGAGGACAGTGGGGGGGAGGTAAGGGCAGAAGGTGGGGTGGGAAATGGGTGGAGGGGAGCTATGGGGGGAAAAAGGAGAAATAATTGTAATAATCTGAATAAAGATTTATTTTAAAAAATAAAATAAAAAAATAAATAAAATAAAATAAAATAAAAAAAGAAGAAAAAAAAAAGAAACATTAACACAAAAATGGATCAAACACATAAATATAAAAGCTAAATCTATAAAATTCCTAAAAGAAAACATAGAGGGAACACTGTGCTTTGTATTCAACATTGATTGGTTTGATATAACACCCAAAGAACAGAAAATTAAAGAAAAATAAATAAATTGGGCAACATCAAAATGCAAGCCTTGTGCATCAAAAGACATTATTAACCGAGTGCAAAAGCAATTTACACAATGGGAGATATATTTTCAAATTACATATTGAATAAGGGATTAATATCCAAAATTTATACAAAATTTCTGAAACTCAACAACAAAAAAGCAAAGTAATTTAAAACATAAACAAAGAACTCGAGTAAACATTTCTCCAAAGAAAATAGACAGTTAGTTAATAACTTCATGAAAAGATGCTCAACATCATGAATCATTAGGAAAATGCAAATCAAAACCACAATGATATGTCTATTAGGGTATTTATACTATTTCTCTATACCCACTAGAATGGTTATTATTTTTTTAAAAAAACTAGAAAATAACAAATATTGGCAAAGCTATGGAACCCTTGTGCATTGTTGGTGGAAATATAAAATGAAGCAGCCATTGTGGAAAAGATTATGGCAATTCTTCAAAAAAATATTGAACATTGAAGTACTTATGATCCAGTAATCTCACTTCTGGATATATAACCAAAAGAATTAAAATCTGGGACTTGAATAGTAATTTGTATATCAATGTCATAACAGCATTATTTGCAAAAGCCAAAAGACAAAAACAATTGAAGTGTCCATAGATAATTGAATGTATAAATGAAATGTTGCATATAACTATAATAGAAATTTTTCAGCCTTAAAAAAGAAGTAAATTCTGAAATATGCTACAACATATATAAACCTTGAATATATTATGCTACATGAAATGTCAGACACAAAAGGACAAAAATTATATGATTACACTTATATGAGTTGCCTAGAGTAGTCAAATTCATAGAGAAATAAAGTGTAACTGAGGGTACCAGCTAAGAGTATGGAGGAGATATGGAATTATTATTTAGTACTAGAGGCCCGGTGCACGAAATTCGTGCACAGGGGAGGGGGGTGTCCCTCAGCCCAGATTGCACCCTCTCCAATCTGGGACCCAGTGGGATCGGGTCTAAACGAGCAGTCGGACATCCCTCTCACAATCCAGGACGGCTGGCTCCCAACTGCTCGCCTGCCTGCCTTCCTGATTGCCCCTAACCGCTTCTGCCTGCCAGCCTGATCACCCCCTAACCACTCCCCTGCCAGCCTGATTGATTCCTAACTGCTCCCCTGCCAGCCTGTTTGCCCCTAACTGCCCTCCCCTGCAGGCCTGGTCACCCCTAACTGCCCTCCCCTGCAGGCTTGATCGCCCACAACTGCCCTCTCCTGTAGGCCTGGTCCCTCCCAACTGCCCTCCCTTGCTGGCCATCTTGTGGTGGCCATCTTGTGTCCACATTGGGGTGGCCATCTTTGACCACATGGGGGCAGCCATCTTGTGTGTTGGAGTGATGGCCAATCTGCATATTACTCTTTTATGAGATAGGATGTATAGAATTGCTATTTTGGATAATTAAAAAGTTCTGGAGATGGCCTTAGCTGGCTTGGCTCAGTGGACAGAGTGTTGGCCTGTGGACTGAAGGGCCCCAGGTTCAATTCCAGTCAAGGGCACATGCACAGGGGCTCAATCCAAAGTAGAGGATGTGCAGGAGGCAGCCCATCAATGATTCTCTCACATCATTGATTTTTCTATCTCTCCTTCCTCTATGAAATCAATTTTTAAAAAAAGTTCCGGATATGGACAATAGTGATGGTTACATAATAATGTGAATGTACTTAATGTCACTGAACTGTATACTTTAAAAATTAACATGGTAAATGTTATGTTATGTATATTTTACCACCATATAAAATATATTTAAGAAATAGACACCTATTATTTCACTAGAGGCCCGGTGCATGAAATTTGTGCACAGGGAGGTGTGTCCCTCAGCCCAGCCTGCACCCTCTCCAATCTGGGAACCCTCAAGGGATGTCCGAATGCCCGTTTAAGCCTGATCCAGGTAGGATAGGGCCTAAACCGGCTGTCGGACATCCTTCTCACAATCCAGGACTGCTGGCTCCCAACTGCTCGCTTGCCTGCCTTCCTGATTGCCCCTAACTGCTTCTGCCCGCCAGCCTGATCACCCCCTAACCACTCCCCTGCCAGCCTGATTGATGCTTAACTGCTCCCCTGCCAGCCTGTTTGCCCCTAACTGCCCTCCCCTGCAGGCCTGGTCCCCCCCAACTACTCTCCCCTACAGGCCTGGGTCCCCCGCAACTGGCCTTCCCTGCAGGCCCATTCACACCCAACTTCTCTCCTCTGCCGGCCTGGTCACCTGTAACTGCCCTCCCCTGCAGGCTTCATTACCCCCAACTGCCCTCCCTTGCAGGCCTGATCCCTCCCAACTGCCCTCCCCTTCTGGCCTGATCACCCACAACTGCCCTACCTTGCAGGCCTGATCCCTCCCAACTGCCCTCCCCTGCTGGCCTTCTTGTGGTGGCCATCTTGTGTCCACACGGGGGCAGTCATCTTTGACCACATGGAGGCAGCCATCGTGTGTGTTGGAGTGAAAGTCAATTTGCATATCACTCTTTTATTAGATAGGATAGAGGCCTGGTGCACGGGTGGGGGCCACCTGGTTTGCCCTGAAGGTTGTCCCGGATCAGGGTGGGGGTTCCCTTGGGGCCTGGGGTAGCCTGGGCGAGGGGCCTGTGGTGGTTTGCAGGCCACCCATGGCCCCCGGCGAACCAAGCAGAGGCCCTGGTATCTGGGATTTATTTATCTTCTATAACTGAAACTTTGTAGCCTTAAGCGGAGGCCAAGGCAGGTCAGGGCTGCAGGAACTTGGCTTCCTCCATCATCGAGGGCAACCCAAGCCTCCTGCTCTCTCCAGCTCCGTGGCTGCCGCCATTTTTGTTGGGATTTATTTATCTTCTATAATTGAAACTTTGTAGCCTTGAGTGGAGGCCTGGTCCCACCAGGGTGTGCGGAAAGCTTGGCTTCCTCCATTGCTGGGGAAACCCAAGCTTCCTGCTCTCTCCGTGGCCACAGCCATCTTGTTTGGGTTAATTTGCATACTTGCTCCTGATTGGATGGGGGGTGTGGCTTGTGGGTGTGGCGGAGGTATGGTAAATTTGCATATTACTCTTTAATTAGATAGGATAGTTCCCATGGGTCAGGAATCCAGGTACACCATACGTCTCTGAGTCAATGTATTTTGTGAGGTTGCGGTAATGCTCTTGGCTGAGGATGAAGGCTCTTCTGACGGTTCATGTGGGAGTAGATACATTTCTAAGTTAATTTATGCAGTTACTGGCAAGCTTCATTTTCTCTCTAGATGTTGGCCATAGCACTCCCTCAATTTCTTGAAAAATGGTACTCTTCCTAGGACATCTCATAACATGACGAGTGGCTTCCTTCAGCATGAGAAAGCACCCAAGATGGAAGCCTCATTTTTTTTTCTTATTGTCAAAGGTTTTAGGTATGTCTCCTTTAGCCCAATTGACCCTCCCCAGTCATTCCCACCCTGGGCAAGCCCTCACTGCCCCAGTGTCTGTATCCATTGGTTATGCTAATATGCATACGTAAAAGTCCTTTGGTTGCTCTCTAACCCCTCTCCCCTCCAATTTTTCTCTGTATCTATTCTTGTTCATCAAATTTTGTTGATCATTATATACCACATATCAGTGAGATCATGTGATATTTATCTTTCTCCGACTGGCTTATTTCACTTAGCATAATGCTCTCCAGTTCCATCCATGCTGTTGCAAATGGTAAAAGTTCTTCTTTTTATAGCAGCATAGTATTCCATTGTGTAGATGCACCACAGTTTTTTAATCCACTCATCTGCTGATGGACACTTAGGCTCTTTCCAAATCTTAGCTATTGTAAATTGTGCTGCTATGAACAGAGAGGTGCATATACCCTTTCTAATTGGTGCTTCTGGTTTCTTGGGATATAGTCCTAGGAGTGGGATTACTGAGTCAATTTGGAGTTCCATTCTCAAATTTTTGAGGAAACTCCATACTGTTCTCCACATTGGCTGCATCAGTCTGCATTCCCACCAGCAGTGCAGGAGGGTTCCTTTTTTCTCCACATCCTCACCAGCACTTGTCATTAGTTGATTTCTTGATGATAGCCATTCTGACAGGTGTGAGATGGTATCTCATTGTTGTGTTAATTTGCATCTCTCAGATTATTAGTGACTTTGAGCATGTTTTCATATGTCTCCTAGCCTTCTGTATGTCCTCTTTCAATAAGTGTCTATTTAGACACTTTGCCCCCTTTTTTTATTGGACTGTTTATCTTCCTTTTGTTAAGTTGTATGAGTTCTCTGTAAATTTTGGAAATTAAACCCTTATCAGAAATATCATTGGCAAATATGTTCTTGCATGCAGTGGGCTTTCTTCTTGTTTAGTTCATGGTTTCTTTTGATATGCAGAAGCTTTTTATTTTGATGTAGCCCCATTTGTTTATTTTCTCCTTAGTCTCTATTGCCCTAGGAGCTGTGTCTGTGAAGAAATTGCTATGACATATGTCTGCAATTTTGCTGCCTAAGAAGTCTTGTAGGATTTCTATGGTTTCCCGTCTTACATTCCCATCCTTTAGCTATTTTGAGTTTGTTTTAGTGTATGGTGTAAGGTAGTGGTCTAGTTTCACTTATTTGCATGTATCTGACCAAATTTCCCAGAAACATTTATTAAGGATACTGTTTTTACTCCATTGTATGCTCTTGCCTCATTTGTCAAATATTAATTGAGTATAATGGCTTGGGTCTATTGCTGGGTTCTCTGTTTTATTCCATTGGTCTATATGTCTGTTCTTGTGCCAGTATCAGGCAGTTTTGAGAACCGTGGCTTGGTAATATAGCTTGATATCTGATATTGTGATCCCTCCAACTTTGTTCTTCTTTCTCAGGATAGCTGTGGCTATTTGAAGTCTTTTTTTTATTCCAGATGAATTTTTGGATAGTTTGTTCTAGATCTTTGAAATATGCCATTGGTATTTTAATAGGGATTGCATTGAATCTGTATATTGCTTTGGGTAGTATGGACATTTTAATGATGTTGATTCTACCAATCCTTGAACATGGTATGTTTTCCATTTGTTTATGTCTTCCTCTATCTCTCTTTTAAATATCCTGTAGTTTTCCGAGTACAGGTCTTTTATGTCCTTAGTTAAATTTATTCCTAGGTATCTTAATTTTTTTGGTGCAATGGTAAATGGGATTGTTTATTCATTTCTCTTTCTGATAGTTCATTATGGGTGTATAAAAAGGCCATAGGTTTCTGGGTATTAATTTTGTATCCTGCTACATTGCCAGATTCATTTATTAGGTCTAGTAGTTTTTTGATAGAGTCTTTGTGGTTTTTTTTTTTTATTGTTTAGTATCATGTCATCTGTGAATAAGGACTGTTTTACTTCTTTTCCAATTTGGAGGCCTTTTATTTCTTCTTTTTGTCTGATCACTATGGCTGGCTGGAACTTCTATTACTATGTCAAACAGGATTGGTGAAAGTTGGTATCCCTGTCTTATTTCTGTTCTTAGGGGAAATGAGTTTAGTTTTTGCCCATTGAGTATGATTTGGACTGTGGGTTTGTAATATAGGGCTATTATTATGTTGAGGTATGATCTCTCTGTTCCCACTTTGCTGAGAGTTTTTATCAAGAAAGGATGTTGGATTTTGTCAAATGCTTTTTCTGCATCGAATAATATGATAATGTGATTTTTGTTGCTCAGTTTGTTTATGTGATGTATCACATTTATTGATTTGTGGATATTGTACCATCCTTGCATCCCCAGAATAAATCCCACTTGGTCATGGTGTATGATCTTTCTAATGTATTTATGAATCTAATTTGCTAAAATTTGGTTGAGGATTTTAGCATGTATGTTCATCAAGGATATGGACCTGTAGTTCTCTTTTGTTTTTGTGGTGTCTTTATCTGGTTTTGGGGTTAGGGTAATGCTGGCTTCATAGAAAGAGCCTGGAAGTGTGCCTTCCTCTTAAATTTTTTGAAATAGTCTGAGGGAGGATAGGTTTTAGTTCTTCTTTGAATACTTGGCAGAACTCCCATATAAACCTGTCCGGACCAGGGCTTTCATTTGCAGGAAGATTTTTGGTCGCTGTTGCAATTTCTTCCATAGTTATTGGCCTATTCAAGTTTTTTTATTCTTCTTCATTGAGTTTTGGGAGCTTGTATTTTTCTAAGAATATATCCATTTCATCAAGATTGTCCATTTTATTGGAATAGAGTTGTTCATGCTATTTTTTCATAATTGTTTGTATTTCTGTGGGATCGGTTGTTACTTCAACTCTTTCATTTCTGATTCTTTTTATTTAGGTCCTCTTTTGTTTTGCATCTTGGTGAACCTGGCTAGAGGGTCATCAATATTTTTTATCCTTTCAAAGAACCAGCTCTTGTTTTTGTTTAGCTTTTGTATTTTTTTTTATCTCTAAGTCATTTATCCCCACTCTAATCTTTATTATTTCCTTCCTTCTGCTTACGCTGGGCTTTTCTTGTTCCTCTGTTTCTAACTCTTTGAGATGTAGGGTTAGATAATTTATTACCATTGTTTCTTGTTTTTTATATGAACTTCCCTCTCAAGACTGCTTTCACTGTGTCCCATAGATTTTGGATTGTTGTGTTTTCATTGTCATTTGTTGCCATGATGCTTTTTATTTCTTCTTTTATCTCTTTGGTAACCCAGTCATGGTTTAAAAGCAGGCCATTTAGCCTCCAGTTGTTTGATTTTTTATTGTTTTTATTGTAGTTGATTTCTAGTTTCATGCCATTGTGATCTGAGAAGATGCTTGATATGAATTCTATCTACTTGAATTTGAAGAGACTTTGCCTGTGACCCAATATATGGTCTATCTTTAAAAATGACCCATGTGCACTTGAGAATAATGTATATTCTGTGGCATTGAGGTGAAATGTTCTGAAGATGAAAATTAATTTCATCTGTTCTAGTGAGTCATTTAGGATTGATGATTCTTTGCTGATGTTTTATTTAGAGGATTTTTCCAGTGGTGTTAGTGGGGTATTGAAGTCCCCTGCTCTGCTGTATTGCTGTCAATCACTCCCTTGATATCCTCCAGAAGTTTTTTTTGTTTTTTTTTTTCTTTACGTGTATTTGGGTGCTCCTGTGTTGGGTGGATATATGTTCACCAGAGTTATATCTTCTTGTATAATTCCTCCCTTTAGTATTATGAAGAGGCCTTTCTTATCTCTTGTTATGGCCTTCACTTTGAGGTCTTACTTGTCATATATAAGTATTGCTACCCCAGCTTTTTTTTTTTTCATTTCCATTTGCCTGAAAAAAACGTTTTCCATCCCTTCACCATCAGTCTGTATGAGTCCATTGTTCTGAGTTGGGTTTCCTGTAGACAGCAGATATATGGGTCATGTTTTCTTATCCACTCTTTTGATTGGGGGCATTTAATGCATTTACATTTAAAGTGATTATTGATAGGTACTTACTTGTCATCATTTTTATTCTTTATGCCTGTGTTCCTTCTTCCCTTCCTATTTCTTCTTTTTACAGCAGAACCTTTAGCAATTCGTGCATTGCTGGTTTGCTGGTAATAAACTCCCTTAGTCCTTTTTTATCTGTGAAGCTCCTGATTTCACCCTCAATTTTAATTGATAACCTTTCTGGGTACAGTATTCTTGGATTCAGACCCTTCCTTTGCATGACTTTGTATATTTCATTTCATTCCCTTCTGGCCTGATGTGTTTCTGTTGAGAAATCAGTCGCTAGTCTGATGGGTGATCCTTTGCAGGTAACTTTCTGTCTCTTTCTGGCAGCTTTTAACATTCTTACTTTGTCATTGGTTTTTGCCAATTTAATTATAATGTGCCTTTGCATCTGTCTTTTGGGGTTCATTTTATTTGGGAGTCTATGAACTTCTAGGACTAGTGTGAATTTTTTCTTCCCTACATCAGGGAAGTTTTCTGTCATTATTTCTTCAAATAAATTTTCTATTCTTTGCTCCATTTTCTGTCCTTCTTGTACCCCTGTTATGTGGATGTTGTTTCATTTCATGTTGTCCCAAAGTTCCGTGAGGCTCTCCTCCTGTTTTGTAAGTTTTTTTTTTTTCCTAGAAGCTGCTCTGCTTTGGTATTTTTCCTACCTTTTCTTCTAGCTCACTGATGCGGTCCTCAGCTTCTTCCAGTCTACTGTTAATGCTTTCTATTGAGTTCTTTATTGCAGCAATGTCATTTTTCATTTCTTTTTGGTTCTTCTTCATTTCCTCTTGGCTCTTACACATATTGTGGAATTTGTCTTCCATCCTTTTCAGCAACCATATTATGACCATTAATCTGAATTCTTTGACATATTGCTTGACTCCATTTCATCTACTTCTTTTTCTGGTGATTCCTTCTTTTCCTTTGTATGCGAGTTGTTTTTTTGTCTCCCCATGATTGCTCCTCTCCAGGTGTCTGGTTATGTAGTTCTCTCTCTCCTGTGTTGACTTAAAGGCACAAAATACATCACAAGGCATGACACATGAAGCACCAAACACAAATATATTCACAATACTAATAACCCCAAATAAAGGTGACCACCAGAGAAAAGAGAATTAGGGGATAAAAATAAAGAGTGCAAAAATGATGTTGAGAAAAGGAAAAAATGTAAGAGAGAAAAGAAAGAAAATAAAAAAGAAGGGGGGAATATATGTATATGGGGAGAAGACTCCAATAAAACAACGACTAGTCCAAAAAATGCAAACAATAAACACCAAGAGATGAATGCAAACTACAAACAACAACTAATCCAAAAAATGAAAACAACAAATACCCAAACAACAAACACCCAGATGAATCTGAGGAGGCAGAGCTTATTTCCAGCAGTAAACTAAACATGTATATATATATATATATATATATATATATATATATATATGTATATATGTATATATGTATATATATATATGAAAAAATATATAAAAGAATATATATATATATATATATATATATATATATATATATACACACACACACACACACACACACACACACACTAGAGGCCCAGTGCATGAAATTTGTGCATGGGGGGGGGTATTCCTCAGCCCAGCCTGCACCCTCTCCAATCTGGGACCCCTTGAGGGATGTCCAACTGTCCGTTTAGGCCCGATCCCAGTAGGATTGGGCCTAAACAGGCAGTCAGATATCCCTCTCACAATCCAGGACTGCTGGCACCCAACTGCTCGCCTTCCTGCCTTCCTGATTTCCCCTAACTGATTATGCCTTCCAGCCTGATCACCCCCTAACGACTCCCCTGCCAGCCTCATTGATGCCTAACTGCTCCCCTGCCAGCCCAATTGCACCTAACTGCCCTCCCCTGCAGTCTTGTTCACCCCCAACTGCCCTCCCCTGCAGGCCTGGTCACCCTTAGCTGCCCTCTCCTGCAGGCCTGGTCCCCCCCAACTTCTCTCCCCTGCAGGCCTGGGTCCCTCCCAACTGCCCTTCTCTGCAGGCCCCTTCACCCCCAACTTCCCTCCTCTGCCGGCCTCGTCACCCCTAACTGACCCCCCTGCAGGCTTGATTGCCCCCAACTGCCCTCCCTTGCAGGTCTGGTCCCTTCCAACTGCCCTCCCCTGCTGGCCATCTTGTGGTGGCCATGTTGTGTCCACATGGATCAGCCATCTTTGACCACATGGGGGTAGTCATCTTGTGTGTTGGAGTGACAATCAATTTGCATATTACTCTTTCATTAGACAGGATAGAGGCCTGATGCACGGGTGGGGTCTGGCTGGTTTGCCCTGAAGGGTGTACTGAATCAGGGTGGGGGTTCCCTTGGGGCATGGGGTAGCCTGGTCAAGTGGCCTGTGGTGGTTTGTAGGCCACCAATGCCCCCCAGCAACCCAAGCATAGGCCAGGTCTGGCTGGAAGCAGGTATCTGAGATTTATTTATCTTCTATAATTGAAATTTTGTAGCCTTCAGCGGAGGCCAGGGCAGGCCAGGGTAGTGGGAAACTTTGCTTCCTCCATCGCTGGGGGCAACCCAAGCCTCCAGCTGGCTCCAGCTCCTTGGCCACTGCCATCTTTGTTGTGATTTATTTATCTTCTATAATTGAAACTTTGTAGCCTTGAGTGGAGGCCAGCATGGGCCAGGAAGCTTGGCTTCCTCCATCGCCAGGGCAACCCAAGCCTCCTGCTCGCTCCAGCTCCATGGCGGCTGCCATCTTAGTTGGGTTAATTTTCATACTCGCTCTGATTGTCTGGTGGGCGTAGCGGAGTGATGGTCAATGTGCATGTTTGTCTTTTATTAGTGTGTGTGTGTGTGTGTGTGTGTGTATATATTTTTTTTCTGCCTGCTTTAATCTATCTATGTATTTGTTAACAATTGGAATAGGAGAATAGAGAGTAGATAGGCCTGAATTGGTGATTGGAATTAGTTAAGCTATTAGTAGAAGAAGATAACAATTCAGGGAATGAAAAACAGAAGTAGAAAAAAAGGGGGGGAAACAAACAAACAAACAAAAAAAACCCAAACTAATCAACAGTCAAACAAACAACAAGACAGTGAGAAAGAAAAAGGCAAAACAAAGCAAAATTAAAAAAAAGTAAGAAAAACAAAGAAAAAAGGAAAAAAATGGAGGAGAGAAAACAATTTGAATAGTTAAGTAGAAGAAGAGAGAAGTGTGTAAGGACTTGGAGCAGGAGAGGGGAAATTAGATGTATAAGAACAATTTTTCAGAGGAGGTAAAAAGAAAAGATTGGGAAAAACTAAAGCAGGAAAAGGGTAAAAGAAACAGGACAAAAAAAGGGGAAAAGTGAGGAAGAGAGTGTTGGCATAAAGGAAAAATTGAAATAGGGTAAAATAATGCTAAAGCAAAATGAAAATAGAATTTAGAACCCAATTCCAAAATAAAATAAAATAAAATAAAGAAAAATAAAATAAAACTTTCAAAAAGGCAAAATAATAGTAGTAATAATAATTATTAAAAATACAAATATAATAAAATCGGTAAAATCAAGTGAGAAAAAATTTAGTTTCTTATGTAACAGATAAAAAAATAAAAATGTGCAGTAGTAAAGGTCATTCACTTCCTCTACTGTTCTGTTTGGCACATCTGTTTTCTGTCAGGTAGTCAGGACAATATGAAGTTCCCTGCAATCCACCGCTCCTTTGTGTCATAAGCCATAACCCTGTTTTCAAGCAGGCGGGATCTCTTTGTTACTCAGCCTGCCTTTAGTTATATTTACACAAGAGTCAGTTTGTGATTCAACCCCTTTGTGTCAGAGTTTCTGTATTGACATCTGGGGCTAAAAGTCCTCTCTAACCAGTGTTTAGATTTTGTTTTCCCTGCCACACTTAATACTGGTTTGGGTGAACGGACTGCCCCAGAGCTGGTTTTCTGTTGGTCTCCTCACTCTGATTCCCAAGTTCCACAAAAACAACTTTCCCCTGCAGTCTCTATGAGTGTTTATAATTGGAAGATCCTATGTACTGAGCTTAGTAATCAAAAGTAAGTATTTAAAAAGAAAAAAAAAAAGCCAGAGTAAGCACGTGGACTTGCGACTTTTTCCCTGGCATTGTGCGTGTCTCTGCGCACGTCTTTTTCACCTGGCATTGTGCAGCCAATATACTGGTAGAACTTCAGGCTGCCTTTCTGAGCCCAGCCCACCTGTGGGTTGATTTCTAGAGTTCACTTCTGCCAGCAGTCCTGTGGACCCCCTTCCACATTCGCAGGCTACACTGACTGCGAATATTTTGGGGCACAGTCTTCCTCTGAGACTCTAGTTCCTGCTGTGTATGTTTCTCCCTCCAGCCTGGATTCCAGACCTCACCTTTCTCTAGGCAATATCTGACCTTTCCATCCATGGATTGCCTCACCAGCTGTGTTTAATTCGCCAATTCCAGGTGGGTTTTTCTCCATTTATCTGTTCCTCCTATCTCCTCTGTGAGAAGGTGCAGGGCTCATCCATGTCCACATATTCACGCTGCTTTGTCTCCACCTGGACAGACTATTTAGTCGCCCATGATTGATGTGGCTGAAGACCTGGTGTTTGTGGGTTTGCAGTTGAGGCAGCTGGTCTCTGGATGTTGTAGTTGTAGGATCCCAGGAGGTATCCAAGGTTTTCCCGGTTGAAGGTAAGGCTGGGCTTCCGATCACAGCCACTGTCCCCTTCAAGACGGTGTGGTCTCTGCAGCAGAGTCAGCTGCTCTGGGAGAGATTTCAGCAGCAGTAGAGGCTGCCCGCCCAGGGGAGCCCAATCTGGCAGTCCCCAACAGTCCCTTGGAATATAGCTGTCCCTCACTCACAAACACAGACACTCCCCGCATGTCCATGCACTCTCCTCTTGTTTTTTCCCTCACACACAATCTTGCAGCCTGCCATCTTGTCGGCAGCTATCTTAGATCTCCCTCTGGAAGCTTCATTTTTAAATAACTTATGCTTCTTTTTTTTTGCCAAATTCTCTTTATTAAAAATGAGTCAATAAAACCAGACCACATTTAAGAGGAGGAAATTTTATATGGATATGAATATGATAGGGCATAGATTAGTAGGGCCATCTTAGAAGCTGTCCACCACAGTCCTCTAGGAGTAAACAGAATATATAAAATTTCCAGTTACAGTTGAGAAGAAGAAATAGAGATAGTGAAGAGGTTAAGGATAATTTTGGAGCTCAGTGACAGGATAGAGCTCAATTCTAACTAAGGGTAATAAGTCTTGTAGGAAATAATGACATTTTAGTTCACAGCCAATATGGCATGACCCCTTACATTCAAGTTGGATTACAGGATTTAGAGTTATTATCAAGGATATCTGACTTCCAAATGGATTTTCAAAATGGTGAGGCCTGTAAGGGAAATGGGGAATGGAGAAAGGAGACTCACAGACTCTATCTACCCAAGGAGACTGCATTTCAAAAATAAAATTTGTATCTGGCAAATGTGGCTCAGTGGTTGAGCATTGGCCCCTGAACCAGGAGATTGCAGTTCGATTCCTGGTCAGCGTACATGCCCAGGTTGCAGGCTTGATCCCCAGTAGGGGTCATGCAGGAGGCAGATGATCGATGATTCTCTCATCATTGATGTTTCTATCTCTCTCTTATCCTCTCCCTTTCTCTCTCTAAAACCAATAGAAACATAATAAAGTAAAATTTGTTTATCTGAGGTTAAATGAAACATAAAATTGTCCCAGAAACCTTCCCTCTCCAATTCTTACAAAGACCCTGCTTTTAAAACTAACTTTTTAAATGTTTTATCCTGTAAAAAAAAAAAAAAAAAGCAATACCCAGTTCTCCTGTAGCTTACATCAAAGCAAGTACAGTATTCCATTCCCCTCTTTCCCACAATCGTATGGCCACCTGTGGGGGGAAAATGCTGTTGATGAAACTTTAAAAGGAAGGGATCTGATGTCCTGCTATTGATTGATTTTGAATTTTCAACTGTCTCAAAAAGTAACTTAAGTAGTAAGTTAAGGAAATAGTAGAATCCAGATTCAGAAAGACAAAGATCTCACTTATATGTGAATTCTAAAATACTCAAACTCATAGAAGAAAAGACAAAAATAGTAATTTTCAGGAGCTGCATGGAGTGGAAAAATGGAAGATATTAGTCAAAGGGTATAGTTTTATTTGGGCAAAAGAAACAAGATCTGGAGATCTAATGTACCAAAATGTGATGATAGATAATTATACTGTATTGTAAACTTGAAATTTACTAAAGGAGTAGTCCATCAACCTATAAAAGAATAACAAAATATGGAGCATTATTCAGTCAAGAAAAAGCATAATACATGCTACTGCCACATGTGTCAATATGAATAAACCTGAAAAAAATTATGCTGGAGAGATTCCAAATTGGTGGCAGAGTATGTGAAAGTTACACTGACATGCTCCCAGGACCAAACTGGAATTACAACTAAAATACAGGAAAAAAAAAAAAAACCATCCTGAATAATCAACTGAATATTAGCTGGAGAAAACCTTGATAACCAAGGGAACTGGAGACTGCATAGAGACTGATAGGAAGTGTGGAGGTGCAAAAAGGCTGGCTGGACTGCCACAGATAGCAGCTAAAGTACTAGAGAGATACCTCAGCTGTGGGGTGTTCCCACTGAGAACTCTAAGGTCTAAACCCCAAGCTGGGCTCCCCAGCCCAGAGCACCAGAAATGAGAAAGATGTCCACATAATTTCTGGCTGTGAAAAGAAGCAGAGTTGCTGTCTGCCAGGAAGAGACAGCTGAAAATGCAGGCACTCTCTTTAAGGGCCAATGCACAAAATTTTGTGTGCAGCCACTCAACTCGGGCTCTGGCAGAGGACTGAAGCTGTTGGAGCAGAAACCAGGGTTGGGGGCTCTAAGGTTAGACCTCAGAAGGCAGACACCCCAGTTTCCTGTGCTGAGTTATTCATTCAAGCTTCAGAGGACATCTTTCTCCAGTGGATGTTTGCTATTCAGGTAGTTTTTGCCTGTGTGGAAGGCAATTGCTCTACCCAATTGGAAAACCCCTTCCCAAACCCTGTGGAGTTCTGAGACCCATTAAGAGACTCCAAATAACAATAGTCCTGTAGGCAGAAGTAATTGCTGCACCCTGTTGAAAAACATCTTGCTCCACACTGTGTTCAATAGCCTGAGGCTAATCAAGACAGAATACAATCAGTCTCCAAGCAGAGGCAGGTCTCTGGAGGCTTTGAGTCTTTGCCTGATCTGATTCAGAGACCATGGCTAGGAAAAGTATACCTTAGTGCACATCTTGGAACTTTCCAAAGGCACCCAGACACAGCAGAGGGAGCCATAAGCTGTGGATTGCTGATAGGTCCAAACAGAGTACTCAGGGCCAGTCAGAAACAGCACTTGACACGGTCCTGCACTGGAGATTTAAAGCCATAGCAGATAGACCTAATACATAGACACAAATGCAAACAGGCAGCCAAAATGGGGAGGCAAAAAGCAAAAGGACAAGAGAGTTCTCCAGTAGAAGAGCTAAATGAAATGGAGATAAGAAATTTATCAGACATAGAGTTCAGAATAATGATGGCAAAGATGCTCAACAGCATGGGAAAAGATATAGTAAATATGAAGAATGATATAGCACTAATAAAGAACAGAGTGAAAGGAATACACAGCAGATTAGGGAAAGCTGAGGATTAGATCAGTAAATTAGAAGACAAGCTAGAAAACAATCATTCAGAGAACTAAAATGAAAAAACAGGAGGACAGCTTAAGAGAAATGTAACCATATTTGCACCATAAGAATACCAGAGGGGGTAGAAAGTGAGCAAGGGATAGAAAATGTGTTTGAAAAAAAATAATGGCAGAAAACTTCCCTAACCTGGTAAAGGAAAAAAATCATATAAGTTCAGGAGGCACAGAGAGTCCCAAGCAAGAAGAACGCAAATAGGCCTATGCCCAGACACATCATAATTAAAATGCCAAAAATTAAAGACAAAGAGAGAATCTTAAAGGCAGCAAGAGAAAAGCAATTTGTTACCTACAAAGGAGCTGCACTAAGGCTATCAGCTGTTTTATCATTAGAACTCTACAGGCAACTTGGGAATGGCATGAAGTATTAAAGAGAATGAAAAGCAAGGACCTGAAAACATGATTACTATATCCAGCAAGGCTGTCATTCAAAATAATTCATGAAATAAAGAGCTTCCCAGACAAAAAAAAAAATGCTAAGAGTTTATCACCACCAAAACATCACGACAAGAAATGCTAAAAAGACTGCTGTAATGAGAAGAAGAAATATATACTGAGTGGCCAGATTGTTATGATCTCTGAACGCATAATAATCTGGCCACTCAGTGTGTATCTTATCTAATAAAAGAGTAATATGCAAATCAACCATCACTCCGCTACACCCACCAGCCACGCCCACCAGCCACGCCCACCAGCCAATCAGGAGCGAATATGCAAATAAACCCAACCAAGATGGCTACTGCCACAGAGAGCAGGAGAGAGGCTTGGGTTTCCCCAGCAATGGAGGAAGCCAAGCTTTCCGCCTGCCCTTGCTGGCCTAGGCCTCCACTCAAGGCTACAAAGTTTCAATTATAGAAGATAAATAAATCCCAACAAAAATGGCGGCAGCCACGGAGCTGGAGAGAGCAGGAGGCTTGGGTTGCCCTCGATGATGGAGGAAGCCAAGTTCCTGCAGCCCTGACCTGCCTTGGCCTCCGCTTAAGGCTACAAAGTTTCAGTTATAGAAGATAAATAAATCCCAGATA
Organism: Plecotus auritus; assembly: GCF_963455305.1. Classification (NCBI taxonomy): domain Eukaryota; kingdom Metazoa; phylum Chordata; class Mammalia; order Chiroptera; family Vespertilionidae; genus Plecotus; species Plecotus auritus. The sequence goes on along the minus strand of NC_137784.1, from coordinate 43,068,535 downwards.
CCAGGGCCTCCGCTTGGTTCGCCGGGGGGCATGGGTGGCCTGCAAACCACCACAGGCCCCTCGCCCAGGCTACCCCAGGCCCCAAGGGAACCCCCACCCTGATCCAGGACACCCTTCAGGGCAAACCAGCTGGCCCCCACCTGTGCACCAGGTCTCTATAATAAAAGAGTAATATGCAGATTGACCATCACTCCACACAAGATGGCTGCCACCATGTGGTCAAAGATCCTGCCCCCATTTGGACACAAGATGGCCACCACAAGATGGCCAGCAGGGGACGGCAGTTGGGAGGGACCAGGTCTCCAAGGGAGGGCAGTTGTGGGAGATTAGGCCAGCAGGGGAGGGCAGTTAGTGGTGACCAAGCTGGCAGAGGAAGGAAGTTGCGGCGACCAGGCCTGCAGAGAAGGGCAGTTAGGGGTGACCCGGCTGGCAGAGGAGGGAAGTTGGGGCGACCAGACCTGCAGGGAAAGGCAGTTGGGAGGGACCCAGGCCTGCAGGGAAGAGCAGTTAGGGGGACCAGGGGTGCAGGGGAGGGCAGTTAGGGGTGACCAGGCCTGCAGGGGAGGGCAGTTAGGGGCAAAAAGGCTGGCAGGGGATCAGTTAGGCATCAATCAGGCTGGCAGGGGAGTGGTTAGGGGGTGATCAGGCTGGCAGGCAGAAGCAGTTAGGGGCAATCAGGAAGGCAGGCAGGTGAGCAATTGGGAGCCAGCAATCCTGGATTGTGATCCAGGCTGGTGGGATCGGGCCTAAACGGGCAGTCAGACATCCCTCGAGGGGTCCCAAATTGGAGAGGGTGCAGGCTGGGCTGAGGGATACCCCTCCCCCCATGCACGAATATTGTGCACCAGGCCTCTAGTATATAGAGGCCCTGTGCATGAATTCATGCATGGGTGGGGTCTGGCCAGCCTGCCCAGGTGGAGGGGACATGGGTGGTTGGCCAGCCTGCCTGTTGGTTGAACTCCTGGTCAAGGGGACAATTTGCATATTAGCCTTTTATTATATATGATATACACTGAGTAGCCAGATTATTATGCGTTCAGAGCTCATAATAATCTGGCCACTCAGTGTACATAGAGAGAAACATAGGCATACAGAATTAAAATGGCAATAAATAAGTACCTATCAATAATAACCCTAAATATAAATGGATTAAATGCTCCAATCAAAAGATAGGGTAGGGGGAGAACCAAGATGGTGGTATAGGTAAACACCTATAATTGCTTCCTCTCACAACCACATCAAAATCACAGCTAAAAGGCAGAACAACTACCACCCAGAACCACGGGAAAGCTGGTTGAGTGCAAGTTCCACAACTAGAGAGGTGAAGAAAGTGCACTGAGACTGGTAAGAGGTGCGGAGGCACAGAAAGTGCTGGCACCTGGATGTGCTGCTCTTTTAATTGGGAGGGAGATACAAGCTTCCGCTTGCTCTGAACTCTGGTTCCGGGCGAGACTCTGGGGGACCAGACATATACGGGGAGAAACTGCACTGTCTGGCATTGGGACAGGAATGTGAGGGTGGCTTTCTCTCAGACATGCTCACAGCGATCATTGTTCATGCATGGGGATGCAGGACGTGGAGACCCGGGGACCTCTCCGGTGCAGGGCTGACTGGCAGCCATTGCTGTTTGCTCCATCCTGGTGATTCCCAGAGATCCCTCTCCACCCAATTTACAACCCCACCCAAGCTGTGCACATCAGCTTTTGCATATGAATGGCCTGTCCTTTTTCTGCCTAAAACCTGTCAAACTGCAGCTGGGTCAGAGAGCCACAGAGCTTCCAAAAGAAGTCCCAAGACCCAGCAGCAACAGCCTGCCTTGCTTCACAGCTGGGCCTTGTCTGGGCACTTCCAAACCTCATACAAAGAGGAGGAATCTGCAGATGTCTCTGTAGCTCCTGCTGGGCGACCCCAGACAGTGGCTGACCTTGCACCTCTTTGGACATCCAAGAGCCAATGTACCCAGTGGTCAGAGTGAGAACATACTGGATTACAACTCTTCACATCCATAAGAGACAAACTCAAGGGGCAGACTCATTGAGCACCAAAGCCCCACTGAAGCAAGTCCTGCCCCATAAGGGCATCTCCTGCACAACAGATCTTCCAGTATAGACACAGCTGGTCATCACAGCCAGTTGGCCTGGAAGTCAATTCGTCCCAGTGATAGCAACAGCAATCAAGGGTTAACTACAACAAGACTAAGCAAACAGCCCACCAAGTGGTGCACCAAGAATGTCCACCTCAGATGACTGGGGAGGCTGAGCCACTGGGTGATATAGGACACCTACCACACAAGGACACTCTATCAACTCAAGGAGACTTAGCAGCTACCCAGTACATAGAAACAAACACAGGGAAGCAGCCAAAATCCAGAGACAAAGAAACAAGTCATAAATGAAAGAAATGGATAAAAGCAAAATACTGGATATAGAGTTCAAAACCATGGTTATAAGGTTACTCAAGAATCTTCTAGAAACCTTCGAGAAATTTAGTGAGACCCTCAAGGATATGAAAAAGGACCAATCAGAAATTAAGCATACACTGACTGAAATAAAGAATGATATACAGAGATCCAACAGCAGACTAGAGAATCCCAAGAATCAAGTCAAAGATTTGAAATACTAAGAAGCAAAAAACACCCAACTGCAAAAGCAAAAAGAAAAAAGAATCCAAAAATATGAAGATAGTGTAAGGAGCCTCTGGGACAACTTCAAGCGTACCAACATACGAATTATGGGGGTGCCAAAGAAGAGAGAGAACAAGATATTGAAAACCTATTTGAAGTAATAATGACAGAAAACTTCCCCTACCTAGTGAAAGAAATAGACTTACAAGTCCAGGAAGCGCAGAGAACCCCAAACAAGAAGAATCCAAAGAGGACCACACCAAGACACATCATAATTAAAATGCCAAGGTCAAAAGACTAACAGAGAATATTAAAAGCAGCAAGAGAAAAACAGTTAGTTACCTATAAGGGAGTACCCATATGACTGTCAGCTGATTTATCAAGAGAAACTATGCAGGCCAGAAGGGAGTGTCAAGAAATATGCAAAGTGATGAATAGCAAGAACCTACAACCAAGATTACTCTACCCAGCAAAGCTATAATTTAGAATTGAAAGTCAGATAAAGAGCTTCACAGACAAGGAAAAGCTAAAGGAGTTTATCACCACCAAACCAGTATTATATGAAATGCTGAAGGGTATTCTCTAAGAAGAAGAAGAAAAAGGGTATTCTCTAGTAAGAAGAAGAAAAAGGTAAAGATAAAAATTTATGAACAACAAAGTGACAACAAATACATATCTATCAACAAGTGAACCTAAAAGTCAGATGAATAAAAACCTGATGAAAAGAACAGACTGGTGAATGTAATAGAATCAGGGACATGGAAAGGGAACATGACAATTCTCAGGGGGAAGGGATTGTGGGGGGTGCGGGAAGAGATTGGACAAAGAGCTTACACCTATGGACGAGGTCAGTTGGTTGGGGGAGGCCTGGAGTGGGGTGGGAACTGGGTGGAGGGGAGCTGGGGGGGGGGAAGAGGAACATCTGTAATAATCTGAATAAAGACTTTGAAAAAAAAGATAGGGTAGCTGAATGGATACAAAACCATGGCCCAAATATATGCTGTATAAAAGAGACTCACTTCAGCACAAAAGACTCACATAGGATGAGAGTGAAGGGATGAAAAAGAATTTCCATGCAAATGGAAATGAAAAAAAAAACCTGAGGTAGCAGTATTCATATCTGACAAAATAGAATTCAAAATGAAGGCCATCATAAGAGATAACAAAAGTCATTACATAACACTAAATGGGTCAATGGGGGGGGGGAGGAGATATATGTACTACTATATGTAATACTTTAAGCAATAAAAAAATAAAATAAAATAAAAACACTAAATGGATTGATCCAACAAGAAGGTAAAACCCTGGTAAACATATATGCTCCCAATATTGGAGCAACTAAATATATATTTAAAAACATTCTGGAGGACTTAAAGGAAACATTGGCAGTAATAAGAGTCGTAGTAAGGCATTTTAACGCCTTGCTGAATTCATTGCATAGATCTTCCCGAAAAAAAATGAACAAGAAAAGAATGAATCTAAGTGACACACTGGATTAGATGGATTTAATTGACATTTATAGAACATTTCACCCCAAAGCTGCAGAATATATATTTTTCTCAAGTGAAAAATGAGTCATTCTCAAAAATAGACCACATGTCAGGAAACAAAACAATTTTACATATTTAAGAAGATTAAAATCATATCAAACATCCTCTCAGGTCATAATGGAATGAAATTAGAAATCAACTATAGTACAAACACTCGAAAACATTCAAACACATGGAGGCTAATTAGCATGCTATTAAACAGTGAATGGGTTACCAATGAGATCAAGAAAGAAATAAAAAAAACTTCCTAGAAACAAATGAAAATGAACACACAACAACCCTAAATCTCTGGGACAGAGCCAAATCAGCTCTGAGAGGGAAGTTCATAGCATTACAAGACTACTTCAAAAGATAAGAAATATTAGTAATAAACTATTTACCTTTTCAATTATAGAATTAGAAAGAGAATAAGAAAAGCTCAGAATAAGTAGAAGGAAGGAAATAATGAAAATTAGACCAGAAACAAATGACATAGAGCCTTAAAAAAATAATAATACAAAAGATCAATGAAACCAAGAACTGGTTCTTTGAAAAGATAAAAAAGATTGATGAACCTTAGCTATACTTATCAAGACACAAAGAGGGAGAAAAACCAAACAATTAAAGTCAGAAATGAAATCAGTGAAGTAACAATTGACATCACAAAAATACAAAGGGTTGTAATAAAATACTATAAGCAACAAACGCGAACAAGCTGGACAATGTGGATGAAATGGACACATTCCTGGAAAAATACAATCTTTAAAAACTGAATCAGGAAGAATCAAAAAATCTAAATAGGCCAATAGCAATTGAGGAAATTGAAGCAGTAATAAAAAAAAAAAAACAAAAAACAAAAAAACACAAAAACACCCAGCAAATAAAAGCCCTGGTCCAGATGGCTTCACAGGAGAGTTTTACCAAACATTCAAAGAACTAACACCTATCTTCCTCAAACTGTTAAAAACACATACACACACAAATTACAAGCTCATTTTATGAGGTCAGCATTATCCTAATTCCAAAACTAGATAAAGACACTACAAAGAAAGAAAATTACAGGCCAATATCCCTGATGAACATAAATGCTAAAATCCTCAACAAAATATTAGCAAATTGGATCCAGCAATATATTAAAAAGATTATACTCCATGATAAATTTGGGTTTATTCTAGGGCTGCAAGGCTGGTACAATATTCACAAATCAATAAATGTGATACCTCACATAAACAAATAGAAAGACAAAAATCACATGATCACATCAATAGATGCAGAAAAAGCATTGGACAAAATCCAACACACACATATATATATACTAGTAAAATCCCAGTGAACATTATGTCGGAACTACCAGAACGGCTGGAATGACCAGTGGATATGAGGATATGATGTGCACTGTGGCAGCCCACCAGTCTGATCCGAGCCCCGATCATCCCTCCCTTCAACCTCCCCCACAACCCCTCCCTCTGGCCGGCCCTGCCCCCGATAGGCCCCCCATCTGCTAGTCACAGTCACAGTGAGCACATGACTGAGCTGTCGTCACCCCTTCTGAGGGGAGATGCCCGCCAGGTATACAGAAGGCATACAAAAGGCACTCAGCGAGTAGTCCACACAAGTTGTGTTCACACCTTCATGCTGTCCGCCCCCCCCCCACCATCACAATGCCGAAGGAAGCCTGATTCAGGCCCCCCCACCCCCCGCCATGTACTGACCACCCACACGGAGTAACAGTGTGTGATAAACATCATGTCCCGCAGACACCTGAATCTGCCTCAAGAGGAAGATGCTACAGACCTGGAGTGGGAAGGTAGGGACTGAGACAGGTCTGGGAAAAGCAGGGACATGGATGGCCCTGTTCTGCATTTGCTGCCTGACCTTGCTCCCCGGCCCCCTCCGTGTACGAAGCACCTGCATCGCCGCCCTTGGACAGAGGCCTGTGAAGGAGTGGAGAACTGTGGCTGTGCCTGTGGCTGCGCTTGGCCTACTGCCCTCATAGATAAGCAGGAAACATATTTACGTGCCAGAATCTAAAAGCCTCTTTATTGGTAATAGCGCAAATAATGCAAGACCTACACGTGTTTCTAAACAGGACTCTGTCCGGCTGTGTGTGAACGCAGATTGAAGGCATGCTCTCCCCCAAAGAGGCTGCAAAGGCTGCTCCTCTCTCAAATGCACGCAACCTGGAGAGGTTTAAGGGAAAAGGACATAAAAATAAAACAAAATAGCAACATTCTCTGAAGCTGCTGCCACTGCCGTCAAATCCTGGGTGCGGTGGTGATGTCAGAGCCTGTCTCCCCGCACCTGGGGCTCAGACTGCCAAGCCGCTGACACCTGCCAGGTCACCTGGCACTGGCCTCATATACATGGCCACTTTCAACCTCCCACCAGCTCCTGGAGGCGGGTGGGCTTGCAGATGGAGGCTTAGGTGCCAGGGTTGTTAGCATCTAGAAGGGTTCAGGAATCTGGAAAGGGGCTGTGCATAAATGAATGAAGAGGCTAGAGAAGAAATATGAATTTGGAAGGCATTTTGGAGGGCCAGACTGAAACTTAGTTCTAGTGACTAAGCTCCTGGAATCTCCACATCCAGGGCTTTTTATTCACACATTTTGCCCTCTAGCAAAGCAGATATACATATCAAAGGTAAGGCTTGGTAAACAATAAAAAGATTATCAGGTTGGGGGAACTGCTTTCAGCTGTTCTAGCAGCAGGTAATAAATAACATGCAGATTTTCAGCCCTGCTGAAAGTGTCCATCAACCTTTCCATGGACCTCCTGCATTTATTATGCTAACTACTGTTTCTAGCCTCCAGCACTTCAGTATTAAAGCAACCCTGTTGGTGTAGCACAGACAGGCGTGGGCTTTTTGATGAGAAAGAACCTTTAACATCCCTTTACGAACATGTTTTTAACTGTTCTGAGATCATGCTCTCAGCCTTGGGGACTCTCAAATAGGCCTCAGTGATTCCACCAGCCAAGTAAGTGGTCGGCAAACTGCGGCTCACGAGCCACATGCTGCTCTTTGGCCCCTTGAGTGTGGCTCTTCCACAAAATACGATGGCCTGGGCGAGTCTATCTTGAAGAAGTGGCGTTATAAGAAGTTTAAGTTAAAAAAATTTGGCTCTCAAAAGAAATTTCAATCGTTGTACTGTTGATATTTGGCTCTGTTGACTAATGAGTTTGCCAACCACTGCACTAGCCCAATGCAAAGACTGACCTGGATTTCACAGAGACCGAACCATCAGCCCCTAGAGCAGCTGCGACCTTTAAAAGGAAGGTCACCCTGGCTGCAGGTCCTTGCTCTTTGTCACTTTGAATATTTCTTGCCATGCCCTTCTCTACCCAGCAAAGCTCATTTAGAATTGAAGGCCAGATGAAGAGCTTCACAGACAAGAAAAAGCTAAAGGAGATCATCACCCCAATTGGGGGCAGGGCTGGCCAACCACCCACAGCCCCTCCCTCTGCCCCCCCCCTTGCAATTGGGGATAGGGACAGCTGGCCAACCTCCTGTGTCTCCTACCCCCAGCCAGCCTGGCCCGATCGCTCTGATGGGGGCAGCCGGCCGGACCCCACCCATGCACGAATTTGTGCACTCCAGTTTTTTATAAAAACTCTCAGCAAGGTGGGAATATAGGGATCATATCTCAACATGACAAAGGCCATATGTGACAAACTTACAGCTAACATCATACTCCATGGGCAAAAACTAAAATCATTTCTCCTAAGAACAGGAACAAGACATGGATGTCTGCTTCCACTACTCTTATTCAACATTGTACTGGAAGTGCTAACCACAGGGATCAGACAAGAAGAAAACAAAAAAAGGCATCCAAATTGAAAAGGAGGAAGTAAAACTCTCATTACTCACTGATGACATGATGTTGTATATAGAAAACCCTAAAGATTTCACCAAAAATACTAGTTTTAATAAAGGAATTTGGCAATGTAGCAGGATATAAAATTAACACCCGAGGAAGATATAAACAAGTTGAAGAATATACTATGTTCATGGGTTGGTAGAATTAACATCATTAAAATGTCCATACTACCAAAGTAATCTAAAGATTCAGTGCAATCCCTATTAAACGACCAACAGCATATTTCACCGATCAAGAACAAATACTCCAAAAATTTAAATGGAACCAAAAAGACCCCACATAGCCACAGCAATTTTGAGAAAGAAGAACAAAGTTGGAGAGATTACAATGCCAGATATTATGTTATACTAAAAAGCCACTGTACTCAAAACAGTCTGGTACTTGCACAAGAACAGGCATGTAGATCAATGGAACAGAACAGAGACCCAAGCCATTGCGCTCAATTAATATTTGACAATGGAGGCAAGAGCTTACATTAGAGTCAAGAAAATTTCTTCAATTAATGGTGGTGGGAATATTGGACAGAGACATGAAAAAAATGAAACTAGACCACCAACTTACACCATACACAAGAATAAACTCAAAATGGATAAAAGACTTAAATGTAAGATATGAAACCATAAAAATCCTAGTAGAAACCATAGGCAGCAAAATCTCAGATATTTTTTATAGCATTATGTTTGGGGATACATTTCCTAGGGCATGGAAAACTAAGGAGAAAATAAACATATGGGACTACATCAAAATAAAACCTTCTGCACAGTAAATGAAACCATCAACAAAATGAAAAGAGAGCCCACTGCATGTGAGAACATATTTGACAATGATACATCTGTTGAAGGGTTAATATCCAAAATATATAAGGAACTCATACAACTTAACAAAAGGAAGATGCACAATCCAATTAAAAAATGGCAAGGGACCTTAATAGACACTTCTCCGTGGACATACAGATAACCAAAAGACATATGAAAAAATGCTCCAACTCATGATCATCAGAGAGATGCAAATTAAAACAATGAAGTACCACCTTACACCTATCAGAATTTCTACTATCAACAAATCAAGAAATGTTAAGTGCTGGCAAGGATGTGGATAAATGGGAACCCTAGTACACTGCTGTTGGGAATGCAGACTGGTGCAGCCACTCTGGAAAACAGTATGGAGTTTCCTCAAAAAATTAAATATGGAACTGCCATTAGACCCAGTGATCCCACTTCTAGGAATATATCCTAAGAAACCTGAAACACCCAATCAGAATATATATATATATATATTGCACTACTATGAATATATATATATTCATAGTAGTGCAATTTGCAATAGCTAAAATTTGGAAACAGCCCAAGTGCCCATCAGTAGATGAGTGGATAAAAAAGCCATGGTACATTTACACCATGCAATACTATGCAGCAGTAAAAAAGAAGGACTTCTTACCCTTTAAGACAGCATGGAGGGACCTGGAAAGTATAATGCTAACCAAAATAACTCAGTCAGTGGAAGACAAGTATCACATCATCTCACTCATATGTGGAATCTAATGAACAAAATAAGCTGATGAAGAAAATAGATAGAGACATAGGAGCATGGAACAGACTGTTAAATCTCATGGGAAGGCGGGAGTGGGTGGGTGGATTGGTAGAAAGAGATCAACCAAATTACTTGTATGTATATATGCATAATCCATTGTCATAGACAATAGGGTGGTGAAGGCAAAAGGGATGTGGGTGGGTGGGTGTGAGCAATAAGGAGTCAATGGGAGAAAAACAGGGATATATGTAATACTCTCAACAATAAAGATTTTTTTAAAGAAAAAAAATATTAAAAAATTTAAGGTGAATAAAAGAAGAAAATCACAAAAGCCATATATTGTATGAATTCATTTATATAAATTGTCCAGAATAGGCAAATCTATAGAGGTATAAAGTAGATTTGTGTTCGTCTAGGGCAGTGGTTCTCAACCTTTCTAATGCCACGACCCTTTAATACAGTTCCTCATGTTGTCGTGACCCCCAACCATAAAATTATTTTCGTTGCTACTTCATAACTGTAATTTTGCTACTGTTAATGAATCGTAAAGTCGCGACCCACAGGTTGAGAACCACTAGTAGGGTCGCCTAAGACCATCGGAAAACACAGATATTTACATCACAATTCATAACAGTAGCAAAATTACAGTTATGAAGTAGCAACAAAAATAATTTTATGGTTGGGGTCATCATAACATGAGGAACTGTATTAAAGGGTCACGGCATTAGAAAGGTTGAGAACCTCTGGTCTAGGGTAGTGGTTGGCAAACCGTGGCTTGCGAGCTACATGCAGCTCTTTGGCCCCTTGAGTGTGGCTCTTCCACAAAATCCCACATGCGGGTGTGCACGTGCAGTGCAATTGAAACTTTGTGGCCCATGTGCAGAAGTCGGTTTCCGGCCTGGGCAAGTCTATTTTGAAGAAGTGGCGTTAGAAGAAGTGGGGGTGTCGGTCGGTCGGGCGACGGGAGACGCGGCACAGGTGGGCTGTGGGATACGCAGCGTGGGTGAGGCGCACACGATTCATGCACAAGTTGAGTGAGCCAGTCAGTCAGCAGTCTCATTGTGAAGTGGTTAGTGCTAGTCACGTCCGAAAATCGCGCGCGGGTGACATAAGTACCTACTTGAAGCATAAAGTTACCTGTATTTTTCCAACTAGCTGCAAATCCTACAGGTATTTTTGTCATCAATTTAAGAATTGTAATTATTTTGTGTTGGTGGCTTTATTATTTTAAAAAAACTTTTTTTAGGTGCCCTGTTTGACATGGCTACAAAGAAGCAAAGGAAAATGGAAGACAAAACCGTGAATTTAAAGTTGAATGGGCCGAGACTTTTGCGTTTATTCAAAACTTAAGTGGCCTTCCGACCTGTCTTATTTGTCAGGAAAAATTGGCACGTAACAAGAAATCAAATTTGGAGAGACACTTTACTACTAAACACGTGTCATTTAGTACTAAATATCCTGTCGGTGATGCAAGGAAGAAAGCAGTTGAAGAACTTCAGAAGAGTCAAGAAAAATCAAGTTCTGTATTTAATTACTGGATGCAATCTTCCAACAATGTTAATATTGCAAGTTTTGTGGTTAGTCAAGAGATTGCTAAGAGAGGAAAACCATATACGGACGGTGAATACATAAAAAGTTTTTTATAAATGCATCCGAAGAGCTATTTTGGGATTTTAAGAACAAAGCAGATATTCTAAAAAAAATTAAAGAGTTACCATTGTCTGCTAAAACAGTGGAAGATAGAACACTCAAAATGTCTTCGAATATAACCGACCAGCAAGTCAAAGGTCTTAAATTGGTTTCAGCTTCATCAATAGCAGTTGACGAGTCTTGTGACATAAATGATACAGCGCAAGTTTCACTTTTTGTACGATTTATTTCATCTACAGGTCCTAAATAAGAACTTTTAGGATTATTGCCACTCAAAGGTCAAACACATGGAGAGGACATAGCAAATGCTGTAATTGAGTGCATTGAAAAACATCATATTCCACTCGATAAAATTGTCTCAATTTCAACAGATGGGGCGAAAAGTATGACCTGTGTAAGAAACAGGTTTGTTGCTATTTTGAAAGAAAAAATTAATCACAAGATACTTACTTACCATTGCATCATTCATCAAGAAGCGCTTTGTGCACAGACATTTCCAGAAGAAATTTGCAAAGTTATGGAATTAGTGATTAACATTATCAACTCCATTATAACTAAAGCTCTTAATCATCGCCAATTTAAAGAATTTTTAGTTGAAATGGAGAGTGAGTACGCAGATCTTCTGCTGCAAAACAAGGTAAGTTGGTTATCAAGAGGAAACATTTTGAAACGTTTCGCTTCCTTATTAACAGAAATTAAAGCATTTCTTCTTGAGAAGGGTGTTCACTATCCAGAACTAACAAACGATCAGTGGATCCAAATATTTTATTTCATGGTAGACGTTGCGTCTCATCTAAATCAGCTTAATCCTAAACTACAGGGGAAAGGAAACACAATTTTTTTTGATGTTAGAAGAAGTTATTTCATTCGAAAACAAATTATCTCTTTTTGCTCAGGGTTTTGAAAGAGAAACTTTGATTCACTTTCCAAGCCTGTTGAAACATCGCCAAGAAAATAATTCTGATAATGACATTTGCTATTTCAAAACAACACTTTTAAATATGAGGGAAGCTTTTCTCAACAGGTTTCAGGAATTCAGAAACAGCAAAGCAACGTTAGCCTTTGTTAAAAAACCTCTTAATGCTACTGTAACAGAATTAAATTTTTCTCCCTTTAATATTGAAATTGGCAACTTTGAAATGCAATTGCTGGATTTAAAAAACAAAGAATTGTGGAGCTCGAAATTTGAACGTCTTTGTGCTGTTACAGAAATATTGGAGAAAAACAAATGTGAACTTAGTTCACAGCACAAGTGGTCTGCTTTGAAAGACCTGGAGAAGGAAGATATGTTGATTTTTAACACCTTGAATAGTATTCCTGATTCACATAATCAACTGAAAAAACTAGCGTTTGCTGTTCTTTCCTTATTCGGGTCTACATATTTATGCGAACAATCATTTTCAAGCATGAACCTTATCAAGAGTAAATTGAGAAATCGTCTTATTGATGAGAACCTGGAATCGTGCCTAAAATTAAAAACAACAACATACAAACCTGACTTACCCAAACTTTCCAAGGAGATGCAAGGCCATTGTTCACATTAGTGTTTGTCAGTCATTGTCATGATTTAATTTTATGGATATTGTAAGGTAAATTGTAAGGAATTTAATTTTATCAATAAGTAATATGGTTATTAAGTATGATATCAAGTTTTATTCAACGTACCCATAGTTTAACTAAGACTTAAAGCTTTAAGTAAAGTTTATTAAGTTAATTTTAGGGAACGTTGTGGAGTGAAAGAAGATTAGTGTCGAGGATTGAGAAAGGTATGTTGAGATGGTTTGGACATATAGAGAGGATGAACGAAAGGAGATAGACAAAACAAGTATACAAGACGAGTGTGGATGGGAGAGTTGGAAGGGGTCGACCTCAGCGAACATACCTCAATCAGATTGAGGACGTTTTTAGCAAAGGCCAGCTTAGGAGTACCCTAATTAAGTTAATAACAATGTACCTACCTATATAGTTTAAGTTTAAAAAATTTGGCTCTCAAAGGAAATTTCAATCGTTGTACTGTTGATATTTGGCTCTGTTGACTAATGAGTTTGCCGACCACTGGTCTAGGGCCTAGAGGATTCCCAGGAATGGATGGGACAGCTAATGTGTATGGGCTTCCCTTTAGGGCGGGGGTGGGCAAACTTTTTGACTCGAGGGCCACAATGGGTTCTTAAACTGGACCGGAGGGCCGGAATAAAAGCATGGATGGAGTGTTTGTGTGAACTAATATAAATTCAAAGTAAAGGAGCGGAGGGGAGAGCAAGAGAACCGGATAGAATAGCCGGATCCGGCCCGCGAGCCGTAGTTTGCCCAAGGCTGCTTTAGGGTGATGGAAGTATTCTAAAATTTATTGTGGTGAATGTTTGCATGAAACTCAATATGGTATATATAAACTTGTGAATTTTACACATTTTCCAGTTTTATTGAGATTTAATTGACATACAACACTGTATAAGTTTAAACTTTACAGAAAAATGACTTGACCTTCATAAATTGCTGAATGATTACACAATACAGATATTATGGGTTGTTATATGTTCTTTTTAACATCTAACATCTCATATAGATACAGAAAACGGTTATTTTTATCATTGTGATGAGAACTCTTAGGATTTACTTTTTAAACAACTTTTATATATACCAGTGTTAAATATGATCATCATGTGATATATCATTTTTACAATCTTTTAAAAATACATATTTTTAAACATATTTTTTATTGATTTCAGACAGAAAGGGAGAGGGAGAGAGAGAAAAACATCAAAATGAGTGAGAATCTTAAATTGGCAGTTTCCTCCCGCATGTCCCCCACTGGGAATTGAACCCGCAACCTGAGCACATGCCCTGACTAGGAATCAATTCATGACCTTTTGGTTCATAGGTTGATGCTCAACCACTGAGCAACCCTGGCTGAGTTTATGACCCTTTTTAGAATCCACATATAAGTAAGAACATAAAGTATTTGTATTACTCTGTCTGATGTATTTTACTTAACACAATGCCCTGCAAGGTTTATCCAAGTTGTTGCAAATGGCAGCATTTCCTTCTATTTTATGGCTGAATAATAAAAATATTATAAATAATATAAATTACATGTAAAAATATATATGTTCATCTATAAACAGCCACAGATTGTTTTCATGTCTTGGCTCCTATAGATATTGCAGCAATTAACATGGGTGTGCAGATGTATCTTTAACATAGTGCTTTCATTTCCTTTATATATTCTCAGAAGTGAAATTCCTAGATCATATCATAGTTCTATTTTGAATGTTTTTAAAAACTTTATACTGTTTTCCATGTTAGCTGTACCAATTTACAATCCCAACAACAGAGCAGTAGGGTTCCCATTTGTACACATCTTCATCAGCATTTCTTATATCTTGTCTTTTTTATGATAACCATTCTAATAGGCATAGAGTGATATCTCATTATGGCTTTGATTTGCATTTTCCTAATGTGTAGTGTTGAGAAGTTTTTCATGTATCTTTTGGCTATTCATATATCATCTTTAGAAAAATGTCTATTCAGGTCCTTTGCCCATTTTTTATTTGATTTATTTTGATATTGATTTGTGTGGGTTCTCTATATATTTTAGGTATTAACACCTTATCAGATATTTGGTTTAAAAATATTTGTGTTTCCCATTCTGTAGGTTGGCTTTTTATTGTGTTGATTGTTTCTTTTATTATACAGAACTTTTTTAGTTTGGTGTAGGCTTACTTGTTTATTTTTTATTTTCTTGATTATGCTTTAGTTGTCATATGCAAAGAATCATTGTGAATACCCGTCTGAAACATTTTTTTCTTCTAGGAGTTGTATGGTTTCAGGTCTTAAATTAAGTCTTTAATACATTTTGACTTAAGTATTGTGAGTGGTGTCAGATAATGGTCAAGTTTCATTATGTTAATTAGCTTGGTTTTGGTAATTATTTCACCATATACACATATATTAAATAATTAAGTTGTACATTTTAAATACATACAATTTGCATTTATCAATTACACCTCAACAAAGTTGGAGGGGAAAAGGGACCAATAAAGGGTTCTCTTTTTTTGTAACCATGGATACCTACAACAGCAAACAATCCATCGCTAAGATTAAAATTAATTTATTCATTCAGGTATTGACAAGCTGTTCACATTGCTTTATAGGACTAAGTACACAACTAAGTCTCATTGAGGCAAGAAGCAGCTTGTGGAACTATATGGATAAACCATAGTTTCTAGAGTTTCTCAGCATATGAGCTTGGTACATATGTGACTCTGGGAAATTCACTTCCCGAGTTCTTTTAAGGCCCAGATTTCTCACCTGAAAACATAAAATGAGGATGTTGAGTGATCTCCAGACTCCATTTCCCTGAATTCCTAGGATCTGAAGAATTACAGCACACGATTGTGGTGGTTTTCTTATTCCTGGAGTTAGCTTACTGTCTGTTTCTCAGCAATAAGAACCAAAGCAGAGCTCCTAATTCCATTTTTGCTATATCAGGTTGAGGGCAGGTAAGATACACAGACAAGACTGCTGCTTAGACTCAGAACTGTGATCAGGGAAAGGACAGAAAAACAGGTAACAGCATGGCTCAGTAGTTGAATGTCAACCTATGAATCAGGAGGCCGTGGTTTGATTCTCGGTCAGGGCACGTGCCTGGGTTGCGGGCTGGATCCCCAGTGTGGGGCATGCAGGAGGCAGACAATAGATAACTCTCTCTCATCACTGATGTTTTTATCTCTCTCTCCCTCTCTCTTCCTCTATGAAATCAATAAAAAAAATAAACAACAACAAAAACAAAGACACTTATGAAAAAGCCCATCACCTCCACTTGTGGCCATGATAACACACAGTGATTAAGAAAAATTATCTGGAACAGAATCCTGGCCTTACTGTTGCAGAAAACCGGAATAATCAAACAATGCAGGAGAGTTTGGAGTCACACTTTATTCACCGCGGTGGGCTTAGAGAAAATGAATTCAAATTCTAAGCAAAGCTACAAGCAGGACTTCTTTTTTTATTAAGGAGCCAGTCCTCTGTGCAATTAGTGGTTATCTCGCTGCTGGCCTTGAAAACAACACAGTTCTATCCAATTAAGAATGCACCTTGCCAAAACCGGTTTGGCTCAGTGGATAGAGCGTCAGCCCGTGGACTGAAAGGTCCCAGGTTCAATTCCGGTCAAGGGCACGTAACTTGGTTGCGGGCACATCCCCAGTAGGGGGTGTGCAAGAGGCAGCTGATCGATGTTTCTCTCTCATCGATGTTTCCAACTCTCTATCCCTCTTCCTTCCTCTCTGTAAAAAAAAATTAATAAAACATATTTAAAGAAAAAAAAGCTTTCTAAGAATGCACCTGGCATGGCATTGGGAGTATGGGCATATCTAGTCTCTGGCCTATAAGGTCAGACAGCTAAGTTTATGGTCATACCTAGTCTCTGGCCTACCAGGTCAGACAGCTAAGTTTATGGTCCTCATTATTCAAGCAGGCTAAAGCAGGCTAGAAAGCAAAGTTATTTTTTTTAGAATAAGAGACCATCTAAGAAAAACAGCAGAGAATTCTAAACAGCAGTTTTTTACAAAATAGGGGTTTTCCTTCTCATTCCCCCCCCTTGTCCCACAAGCTTTTCAGCCTTGTGCTACAATAACCACGGGATGTTATGGTGAACAGGGCTGTCGAAACTCTTTTACTGCTTCCTGCTGGAAAGGGGCGCCGTCCAAGGGGTTAACATCCCGTTTCTTCCTCTTGGAGAGGTTTGTAGGGAATACTTCTGGCTTGTAGGATCATTTGAAGTTTAAAGGCATCTAGACGGGATGAGATAAAGCGAGTTAACAGATTTAGAAGACATGGTCCTAGGGTTATGGCTATGAGTAGCATTAACAGTGGTCCTGTCAATGGAAGGAGCCATTTCCAGACTCCCCCCCATGCAGCCCAGGTCTCAGATAACTCCTGTCTTATTTTTGAAGCTCGATCAGCTAGTTTCTTAGCCCCATCCCTTACAATACCAGACTGGTTAGCATAAAAACAGCATTCTTCCTCAAGGAACAGGCACAGCCCCCCTTTCTCCGCTGTGAGAAGGTCTAGCCCTCTTTGATTCTGGAGAGTAACAGCTGCCAGTGAGTCAATCTGATCCTGTACTGTAACAATACTTTGAGCTATTTCCTCTAAACTGTCAGCAAGGTCTTTGGATAGACTCTGATAGTAGGAGAGGGAAGTTGCCAGTCCCCCTATTCCAGTGCTAACCCCTGCTGAAATGCCAAGTGTTATAAGGAGAGGGATTAGCTGGACTGCTCTTTTGTATTGGATATGGTGTGTTACCGGGACAAGCAAGGACTGATTGTTGGGGGCAATGTCTATTTCGGGGGCTAGGTAAACCAGAGTGCAGGTCCCAGTCCAGTTGGCAGGTAGACAGAGATAAGTATTGGTGCCACAGAGGAAGAAAATTCCCTGGGTCTCCAAACAGAAGGTATTCTCAATGGTAAAGAGGTGCGTGAGCTTGCTATTCTCCTGTTCCCAGACAGAGAGAGTTCCTGCCAAGGTTGCCCCTGTTAGAGGCTGAAAGGGGCCTCGAGGATTATTTTGTGTGGCCCCAGAGGTGGTGTTTTCAAAGAAAATAAATTTCCTGTCAGTCTCTACCCAGAATTCAGAGTGTGTGAGCCCATGGGAAGGGAGGCGACGGCATGAGGCCTGTCGGTTCAATGTGCAATCCTGCCATGGGTGAAACCTTGAGCAGGTGCGGGGTCGGCCTGAGCAGAACTGAGAGGTGTCAGTGGTTGGGAAGGCCGCTGAAATGGTGGGCCCTGCTGAAAATCGAACAGGGTTCCGAAAAGGAGCTGTTTGGGTGACAATATAGTTAACCCAATTAGAGGCAGGTTTTAGGTTGAGAGTAAAATTGCAGAGGTGTTGATCAAGATGTCCCAAAGCATCTCCTCCAGGGAGTTCCCTTTTGATGCAGAGGGGTAACTGAAACATTAAGGCAATGTTAGTGGTTACCAGTCCAAAGGTAGGAACTTTGTTGGATCGGTGTGGTGCTATATTATTTAGTTCAGCAGGGCATTTCTGAATCCCTTTGAGCAGGTTGATCAGCCAGGTCCGTTGTTTTTCTTGAGGGTGATCCGCAGGGGGTGTTTCTGGTCAGAGGTCACCTTCCACTCAGGCTGGGCGTCGCTCGGCTGGTGGCCGGATTTCACCCGAGAGTGGTGAATCCAGTTGTTCAGTCCTGCAACCTTGAGAGCTGTGGGAGTGCTTAGTATGACTGGATAAGGTCCGTTCCAAATTGGCCTAAGGGGCTCTTTTTTCCAGTCTTTTACCCAAACCTGGTCTCCAGGTTTATAAGCATGTAGAGCTGTTCCTAGAGAGATGGGTAGTCGGTCAGTAACCCATCTGTGGATCTCAAAGACAGTTTTTCCAAGTCCTTGTAGTTGCTTCTGGATTTCTAAGTTTCCTATTTCCCCCAAATCTCCCTTTGGCCGAATTAAGGGAGGGGGTCTACCATATAGAATTTCAAAGGGAGAGAAACCTACCCTGGCCCTCGGGGCACAGCGTACCCGCAGGAGTACAAGAGGCAAGATATCTGTCCAGGGTAAGTTTGTCTCTTGGCATAGCTTAGCCATAGCCTGCTTTAGAGTCCGGTTCATGCGCTCTACTTTCCCTGAACTCTGAGGCCTGTAAGCTGTATGTAGGCTCCATCTAATTCCTAAAGCCTTAGTTACCTGTTGTACTATTTCTGCTACAAAGGCTGGGCCATTATCAGACCCTATGGTCAGAGGCATTCCATACCGCGGAATTATGTCCTTTAACGATGCCTTAGTGACTTCTCTCGCCTTTTCTGTGCTAGTGGGATATGCCTCCACCCAGCCTGAAAAAGTGCAAACAAAGACTAGTAGGTATTTATTTCCTCTGCTAGGCCCCATTTCAGTAAAATCTACTTCTAAGTCCTCAAAGGGAGCTTGCCCACAGCGCTGAACTCCTATCGGTCCCACAGGACCCTGTTTGGCATTGTTCTGTGCACAGAGGAGGCAACGCTGAGAAACTGAGGCACACAAGGAGGGAAGATGGGCAATTAGGTAGTACCTGCCTAACAAAGCTTCTAGAGCAGTCTTTCCTAAATGAGTAAGTTCATGCTGCTGGAGGACTACCTTATGGGCTAACTGTTCTGGGACATAGACCCTATGATCAGGGAGTATCCACCAACCTTCCTTTGTTCTCTTGCCCCCTTCTCTCTGAGCCCATTCCTCCTCCTGCAGAGTGTACTTTGGAGGTTCAGGTAATTCGGGGCCAACATGATCCGTGCTGGTGCTGCTTGTTCTTTGGCAGCCTGCTTTGCTGCGGCGTCAGCACGCTGGTTTCCTTCTGACACTGAGTCTTTCCCTCTCTGGTGACCTTTGCAATGAATGACAGCTATTTCTTTAGGTTCCCAAACTGCTTCTAGTAACTTTAAAATCTCATTTTGATTTTTGATTCCTTTTCCTCCTGCTGTCAGGAGCCCCCTTTCCTTGTATATAGCCCCATGAATATGCAGGGTAGCAAAGGCATAGCGTGAATCAGTGTAGACATTGGCACGCTTATCCTTACTGAGTTCTATGGCTCTGGCGAGGGCCCAAAGTTCTGCCCTCTGCGCTGACCATCCTTCAGGCAGGGCCTGTGCCTCGATTGTCTCCAAGTCTGATACCTCTGCATACCCAGCTCGTCTTTTTCCTTTATCTAAGAAGCTGCTGCCGTCTGTGAACAATACCAAGTCTGGGTTTGGCAGGGGCTTATCTGTTAGATCTGGCCGGCTAGAGTAAACCTCCTCTAGGACTTCCAGGCAATCATGTTCAGGTGCCCCCTCAGCAACGGGTAGAAAGGTAGCAGGATTAAGAGTTCTTACTGCTTCTAATCGTACCCGCGGGTTCTCACTTAACAATCCTTGGTACTGAGTCATCCGAGCATGAGTTAGCCAGTGCTGCCCCTTTGCTTCCATTAGAGTAATAACAGAATGAGGTACTTTTACATTTAAGCTTTGTCCCAGGGTAAGCTTATCTGCTTGACTAATAATGCCATGGCTGCAAGGGCCCTGCGACACGGGGGCTACCTGGAGGCAACTGGGTCAATCTGCTTGGAGAGATAGGCTACTGGTCTTTGCCAAGGTCCAAATTCCTGGGTTAGAACTCCTAGGGCTACCCAGCTCTTCTAGTGAACAAAAAGATTAAAGTCTCGTGTCACATCTGGTAGCCCTAGTGCTGGGGCCTCAGTGAGCTTTGCCTTTATGCTGATGAAGGCTTTCTCCTGCTCGGGGCCCCATACAATGGGTGCCTTCTCTTCCCCTTTTAAAGCTTCATAGAGAGGCTTGGCCAGGTCTGAAAATCCTGGGAACCAAATTCAACAGAACCCTGCTGCTCCTAGGAATTCCCAAATCTGCCGCCGGGTGCTAGGGACTGGAATGGCACATACTGCCTGCTTCCTTTCAGTCCCTAGCCTTCGTTTCCCTTGGCTGATTCGGAAGCCTAGATACTTGACTTCCTTCTGACAAATCTGCACCTTTTTCTTGGACACTCTATAACCTGTTTCAGTTAACAGTCTCAGGAGGGCTCGTGTCCCTTCCCAGCACTGAGCTCGTGTGGAGCTGGCCAGTAGGAGGTCAACTACATACTGGAGTAGAACACATCCCAAGTCTTGTCCTGGGAACTTAGATAAATCAGATGCTAGTGCTCCACTAAAGAGAGTAGGGGAGTTTTTAAATCCTTGTGGAAGTCTGGTCCAGGTGAACTGCTCCTTGGCTCCCGTATTTGGGTTTTCCCACTCAAAAGCAAAAAGCAGCTGGCTGATGGGGGCTAATCGGAGGCAGAAAAAGGCATCTTTCAGATCTAGGCATGTAAACCATTCTGCTTCTGATGGAATAAGTCTTAGAAGTGTGTAGGGGTTTGGTAGCGTCGCATGCAAGGTTGTAACAGCCTCATTAACAGCCCGTAAATCCTGTACCGGGCGGTAGTCATTAGTCCCAGGCTTTTTGACAGGCAAGAGGGGAGTATTCCATGGTGATTGACATCTTTTAAGGAGTCCCCACTGAAGTAGCCGGTCTAAGTGGACCTGAATTCCTAGGCGTGCCTCCCGTGGAATTGGATATTGGCTGATTTTGACAGGCTGTGCCCCAGACTTTAAGTCAATTAGTATCGGGGCATGGTCTTTGGCCAGGCCAGGGGGATTTCCTTCTGCCCAGACCAGCGGGAATTCTTCCTCTAATTCAGGCTCTAAAGGTGAAGCCTTTGACTGAGGGGCATAAAGTCTCCATTCTTCCTCCCGGGGCACTGCTAAGGACAGGATCATTGGAGAAGTCTCCTCACTTAGGCGAAGTTGTGCTGAGCCATTTGGAGCAAAAGTGATTTCTGCCCCCATTTTGGCTAAAAGCTCTCTACCCATCAGAGGTACTGGACAATCTGGCAAGTACAGGAATTCATGAATTACTCAGTGGCCGCCAAGTTGGCATTGGCGAGGCCGGCAGAATGGTCTACAGGTCTGGTCTCCAGTAGCTCCAATAATGGTGACTTCCTTTCCTGAGAGAGGCGCTACTTTCTGTGTGACTACTGAGTGCTCTGCTCCCGTATCAACCATAAAGTCCACAGACTGGCCCCCAATTTTCATTCTGACCATGGGCTCGTGGGGGCCCAGCAGAAAAGAGCCCGGTCTGTCCTAGTCAGAGTCAGCTGCTGCCAGCCCAATAAGGTCTGCTTCAGGTGGTTCTGGTTGATAGCGACTGGGTGGAAAAGGGGACCCTATCTTCTTGCTCTGCCGTTTGGGACATTCATTTTTCCAGTGCCCTGTTTCCTTACAATAGGCACACTGGTCCCGTCTCAGACTTGCTCTTCCTTTCCCTCCCGATCTGTCTTCTTGCTTCCCTTTTTGGGCTGTCTGGGGACCCGAACCTCTGAAAGCTGCTGCTATCACATTGGCCCTTCTTTGTATTCTCTTTTCTTCTTCCTTTTTTGCTGCCCTGTCTCGGTTGATGAAAACCTTGTTGGCTATCTCTAGCAGTTCACTAGCATTTTTTCCTGCAAACCCTTCCAGCTTCTGTAATTTTCTCCTGATATCAGGCTGGGCTTGGCCTACAAAGGAAGCATTTACCATGGTTTGAGTGTCCGGGGACTCAGGGTTAAAGTGAGTGTAGATCCGGTATGTCTTACATAGTCTCTCATAGAAAACTTCTGGACTTTCCTCAGGCTTCTGGAAAACCTCAGAGATTTTAGCCATATTGGTAGGCTTCTTGGCTCCGGCCCTGACGCCCTGGAGGAGAGCCAGCCGATATCTTTCTAGCCTGGTCTTTCCGTCTTCTGAGTTCGGGGACCAATTAGGTTCCTCATTGGGGAGGGCCTCCCTTGCCCATCTGTCTGTGTCTAATGTCCCTGCCGGGGCCTGGGTCTGGAGCCACTTCTGAGCCTCTGTCATTATTCTCATGCACTCCTCAGTGTTAAAGAATGCAAAAAGGAGCTGCTTGCAGTCCACCCAGGTGGGCTTCTGGGTCTGGAAAAATCATTTCTAGGAGGTCTATCATGGCCTGAGGTTTTTCAGAATAAGCTGGGGTGTGTTGCTTCCAATTCAGAATGTCACTTGTGGTAAAGGGCTGATAATAATAGACCGGCCTTCCTTCCTATAAGGTCCCATCTTCACCAAGCACTTGGGCACCCCGAATTTCCCTGAGAGGCATCTGATGTGCTGGCTGTTGTTTGGGCCCTTGATCGGGCTGAACGCAGGCGCCGCCCAACCGGCTCTGGAGAGCCTGGTTCAGGGGAGACGGAGGGAGGCGGTGTTTCCAGACTTTCCGGACCTTCCAGGCTAGCAGGGGGGGCACTTGGTGCTGCCTGTGGCTCATATGGAGGTGGTAACACTGGTGGGACTTCCTCGGGGGGGGTCCTGTAGAATAGGGGGTTGATCTTCCTTCTGAGGGACCTGCTCCTTCCCTGCCTGCCTCTCCTTAGCCTGCTCCTGCCCTGCCTGCCTCTTCACTCCTGCTACTAAAACCTTACTCTGTCCCTTCTTACACACGCAGAACCGGACCCAAGGCGGCAAGGTTTGAGCAATTTCTAACCAGCTGTCTATGTAGGGAAACTGATCTGGGTGTCCAGGATCTCCTGTGACTACATTCCACACCACCCTGACCAATCCTTCATCTAAAGAGCCTTCCGAGGGCCAGCCAACCCCGAAGGCTGGCCATTCCACTTCACAGAATTTCCTCAATGTTTCAGAATTCATTTTAATTCCATAGTCTCCATCAAATCCCTTTTTAAAATGTTTCAACCTGCAATTGAGAACAGTGGGTTTACTCTGTCCCGACCCCATGATGATTGGTGGCGTGAGACAGACAAGGGAGGGGGTGACCTGTTTTCACAGATCCTCACTCAGATGCCCGCCTGGCCGCGTCCCTTGGGAGCTTAGATTTGTCTTAGCTAAGATGCACCCGTGTAAACCCCGGGCCTGGTCACCTCCACGTGGGGGTGAGTCACCGTTATGCCATATGACGAATCGCGGAACCGCAGGTTGGGGCCCACTCGGACTCCGTAACCGAAGTCGTGGAGCCACACAAAGGAGAGGAGAGGGCAGGCCCCCTCCCTCCACACTCACACACTTTCACCAGACATTCACTCAGAGTTTAAACAACAATCCACCCAATTCCTGATTAATTTGCCTGAGGAAGCTGTATAGCTTCCGGGGAGGTGATCAAGCTCCCCCTTCCACTCACTTGGAGTGGGCTGAACTGACGGGGCCCCTACCTTACCGATTCTGTCGACAGGTCCGGAAGTGTCCGTCCACTCTCTCCAGTTGCTGGCCGGGTCCTGGGCTGAGGTCCGGGAGCGCCCAGAGTCCCCCAGTTTAATTCTGCTAATTCAGCAGAGCGGCGCCTCCCAGAGGCCTGTCCAATGCCCCTGGGCCCCAAACCCGGTCCACTCACCAGAGGCTAAAAAGCCAAGCATGGGTTGGTTTTCCCGGGCCTACGCACCAAATTATGTTGCAGAAAAACCGAATAATCAAACAATTCAGGAGAGTTTGGAGTCACACTTCATTCACCGCGGTGGGCTTAGAGAAAATGAATTCAAATTCTAAGCAAAGCTACAAGCAGGACTTCCCTTTTTATTAAGGAGCCAGTCCTCTGTGCAATTAGTGGTTATCTCGCTGCTGGCCTTGAAAACAACACAGTTCTATCCAATTAAGAATGCACCTGGCATGGCATTGGGAGTATGGGCATATCTAGTCTCTGGCCTATAAGGTCAGACAGCTAAGTTTATCTTCCTCATTATTTAAGCAGGCTAAAGCAGGCTAGAAAGCAAAGTTATTTTTTTAGAATAAGAGACCATCTAAGAAAAACAGCAGAGAATTCTAAACAGCAGTTTTTTACAAAATAGGGGTTTTCCTTCTCATTACTAACTTTGTAACCTTGGGCATATTACTAAACCTCTCCATTCCTCAGTTTACACATTTGTAAAATCAGGTACTAATAGTATCTTTCTTCATAAGATGTGGTGAGTAAATAAGAAAATAGATGCAAAGCACTTATTACAGTGCCTGCCACATAATAAGTAGTGCTTATTATTATTTTATCACATTTTGGATTTGGTTCTTGATAATGGATTATCTGTAGAGGGCTAAGGGGCAGATGATGTCATCAGATGACTCTAGAGGCAATGGGTAACAGGCAAACCAGTGTTTTAATTGGGAACCTATTCCCCTACACTGACAGAATTATGAAGCTCTAATGTTTGTCCTCCCTTCCTCTCTTGTAGGATTGTTTATTTAAGAAGAGAGGATAGGGGAAATTAAGAGGGAAGAAGGGAACATTCTTTATAAAACATGTTTTAATAAAAAACACTGAATCCACAAGTTTGTAAATACATCCTTATTAATCAACTTCTATAGCACAAAAGATGTTGCTCTAAGTTGTTAAGAAAATATTTTGAGGTAAATAGAAAAGTAGAGCAAAATTCTGAACTGTCCAACGAAGGCCAGCAGTTCTTCTTATTGCCAGATGTAGGCAGGAAAGGATATCACCAATACAAATTAGTATATTTGTCCCTTGGAAATGATGAATACATCTGTTTTCACATGCAGGATGGCAAAGACTACATACCCCTCAATGGCACTGGCAGAGCACCCACATTCATGGCCCTGGATCCTGTACAAGAGACCATAAGTAGTAATATCATAATGGAAACCAGGTGAGATCCAATAGCTTCTGTTTCTTTGAGATGATGGTTTGGAAAACTCTTAACAAGTATAATTGTCTAGAATTAGTAACTGTTTTAAAGGGGGAGCAGTAAATTATACTCCTCTTTTCTAAGAGTTCTGAACCAATTGAAACATAAATGACAGTGCCAATTTAAGGTCTTCGTTCCAGCTTTATTGTTGACATAAGCTAGATCAGAGAATTGGCTTATAAATGCAACCAGATGGATTGTTAACACTCCCCTGGATTAGATTTACCCTAAATTTTCAGAGTTCCCCCTCAGGGAGAATACACTCTTTGAAAGAAAGAAAGTCCTTGAAAAAAGCATGGCAATTAATTCTCTTTACCAATCTGATAACTAACTTCCCCTCTCACAATGAGGGGTGGGGTAAGACATTCAGGTGGAATGTGCCTTTTACAGAGTGTCCTCCACATGTAAATGAGAGGGGTTAAGAAAAAAGTGTTCTTGCCAACAAGGTATATTAAGTGGTAAGTGGAGAGGGCCCAAGGGCAATTGAGGATAAGACTAAGCACAATTTAATTCACCTCAAGTGAACAATGAATATATTTACTTTTGTGTTCAACATTAGTGTTAGCCACTGAGAAGGTCTAAAACAGGGGTGGGCAAACTTTTTGACTCGAGGGCCACAATGGGTTCTTAAACTGGACCGGAGGGCCGGAACAAAAGCATGGATGGAGTGTTTGTGTGAACTAATATAAATTCAAAGTAAACATCATTATATAAAAGGGTAAGGTCTTTTTTTTTATTATTTCAATAGTTTTAGTCTTTTCAAACTGTGCTCTGAAACTGTGCTCTCCAGGGGCGTGTCTCCCTACATTACCACGATAACGTGTCTACGCATTCCCAGGGTGATGTCAGGAGACGCGTCCGCGGGCATTACAAGGAGCCTCTGGAAGATTGAGAGGTTCGTAGTTTGCCCACGGCTGGTCTAAAATAAGACCATTCAAAAAACTGACAATCTACTATTGAGATAAGACATACATAATTATGAGTAAGTCTAGAGGGTTTTGTCAAGAGGGCATAAATAAGTGGTGTGGATTAACTCATAAGAGTTCAGAGAACAAAGAAATCAACATAAGGTTAAGGCATCAAGCAAGGTCTCCATTTATAGTTGTATAGTTTGTGTAAGACACAACTCATGGAGAAAATGGGAACTGAATCCAGCTCATGTTCTGCTTGATAATCCCTATGCCCAACACAGCTTTGTATGCCTAGAGGAAGGGACATCTTTCATAGTTACTTTATCATTCATTGAGGGTCAGGGGGAGGATTCTGTCAAAAGGGGGTACCTTTTACTAATCTATACAATATATAGGGTGGTCATGACCTTAGTAGAAGATTCCTAGAGGAGCTGAGGCTAACAGTGAATCCACCAAGTGTGGAGCAGCATTTACTCAGCAGTTCCCAAATCCCATTATATAGTCATTGGCTGAAAAATTAGTATGATTCCAATGATATTGTGCTGGAACTAGGTGTACTACAGCTCTATTACTCATCACATAAATTTTCTTTTTTCACATAAATTTTTTTAAAAGTTTCAGTTATCAAAGTTTTCCATATTTTACACATTACATGGTTCACTCAAGCCTAACCTATTTTGCATTGATTGGTTGACATTTCCTTCATAACACTGTACACATTTATGACAGCTATAAGTTACCATGTTTTTCAGAAGGAAGACAGTCATGGAGTCATCCTAGCTGGATTGTTAGGAAATATACCATACACAGTCCTTTAAATTCTACCTTTTTTTAACGAATGAAGAAATTAAAGCTATGAGGTGTGGAATTTTCTGGTTCATCTAGAGCAGTGGTTCTCAACCTTTCTAATGCCACGACCCTTTAATACAGTTCCTCATGTTGTGGTGACCCCCAACCATAAAATTATTTCGTTGCTACTTCATAACTGTAATTTTGCTACTGTTAATGAATCTTAATATAAATATCTGTGTCGTGACCCACAGGTTGAGAACCGCTAGCAGGGTCGCCTAAGACCATCGGAAAACACAGATATTTACATTATGATTCATAACAGTAGCAAAATTACAGTTATGAAGTAGTAACGAAAATAATTTTATGGTTGGGGGTCACCACAACATGAGGAACTGTATTAAAAGGTCGTGGCATTAGGAAGGTTGAGAACCACTGCTCTAGAGAAACACTGAGAATTGAGCTCTGATCCATGAGGCTTTGTCTGGTTGTTTATTCAGCACTCCTGTTGTTGTCCAACCATTGGCTGGACTATTATTTCCAATCATATCTATATACACTGAGTGGCCATATTATTATGACCACCCCATCAGTACTTCATTGGGCCACCTTTTGCCTTCAATATTGCGGCGATTCTTCTTGGCATTAACTCCACGAGATGATGAAAGGTGATGCGAGGAATCTGACACCTGATGAATAGCACTGTCCAGTTCTGTGAGATCTGATGGTTGTGGAACCAGCTGCCTGATGGCTCTTTTAACTTCGTCCCACAAATGCTCAATTGGGTTGAGATCTGGTGATTGTGGGGGCCGCCTAAGCAAGGTAAAGTCTCCCTCATGTTCTTGAAACCACTTCTGTACAATACGAGCACCGTGGCATGGCACATTGTCTCGTTGGAAGAAGCCATCTCCATTGGGATACGCCATCAACATGATAGGATGAACTTGATCAGCAATGATACTTAGGTATGTTGTGCTATTCAGACATTGTTCCACACGAATTAAAGGGCCCAATTCATGCCAGGAAAATATTCCTCAAACCATAAAACTGCCCCCACCAGCTTGAAGGGTTTTACTCATGCATGTGGGGTGCATGCTTTCATGCTGTTTCCACGAAATTCTCACTCTGCCATCTGCATGATGCAACTGGAAACGTGATTCATCGGACCACATGACTTTTTTCCAATGCTCCACTGTCCAATCCTTGTGTTCCTGTGTGAATTGGAGATGTTTTATCTTGGTAACTGCAGACAGCAAAGGTGTTTGAACAGGACTTCAGCTTCCATATCCCATGCGATGCAGTGTACAGCTAATTTGCCTACAAACATCAGGTGGTCAGAATAATCTGGCCACTCAGTGTATATAAAAGCCTAAGTTACCAGCCGACTGGCCGCCTACTGTTTGACTGTCCAACTGGTAGCTATGACTCACACTGACCACCAGGGAGCAGACACTCAATGCAGGAGTGGAAACCACAGGCATGGAAACAGGGAACAGACTGATGAATCTCAGAGGGAAGGGGAGGGGGGGAGGGCAGGAAGAGATTAACCAAAGATCTTATATGCATACTGGAGGCCCAGTGCAGGTCCCTTAGCCTGGCCTGTGCCCTCTCGCAATCTGGGACCCCTCAGGGGATGTTGGAGAGCTGGTTTTGGCCCAATCCCCATAAGCCAGGCTGAGGGACCCCACTGGTGCACGAATTTAATAATGAGGAGGAAGGGAATGCCTTTTCCACTTGGAGATTTTTCTTCATGAGGGCTGCATGAAGTAAGTCTTGGAGAGGATCAAATTTCATTTTATTAGTTTCATTTTATGCTGGCCATCAATCTATAGTGACATGTGCCTTGGGGAAACCATGAAGTGAAAGGAGGGAATGTGCACAGTCAGGGACTCTACAATTATTTGAGGGCTTTGATCCATTCCTGCCTCATGTCACCGGCTGGCACCAAGGGGTTCACCTGTAGCTAACTTCTCCATCTATGCACCTATGTGCCCCAGACCTGACTCTCAACACTTAACCTTTATTTCTGTGCATTCATGGTGAGATCCAGCCGCTATGGTAGAGCATGCCAACAGCCAGGCCCCATTCAGTTAACATCACACCTGCAGTTGACCTTGGTCCTATTTCCTTGATCTGACCCACACCACTGTGTTTGCATATGCAACTGGTCCTTTACACTACACAGCATCTACAGCTGGTACCTTCAGCTGACTGTATGCATACCACTAGCTATTGGAACCACTGCTGTTGTACTGGTTCCTAGCTGTTGGACCTGAAGGACCTTCTGTGGACCCTAATAACATTTGCAGCCACTAAAGAAGCCCCAAAGCATTTGCCAAAGGCCACACAGTTGTCAATGCTGCTGACTCCTGTGGCCTAAGTTAAAGAGACATTAAGACCTCTGGACCCAGTGCCACCACATATCCCCACACTTGGCATCCTTCACCACTAATCCAGAGTATCACAGCATACTCTAGTGTAAACCCACCCACAGGTGAAGGGCTAATTTTTTAATGAAGTTAGTTCATACATTCTGAAAAAAGTGATAGCTTCTTCAAATGTACAGACACATATGCAAGGCTACAAGAATCACTATAATTCAAGGAAACATGAAAACACCAAATCCACAAAGAAAACTTCCTTATAATAAGGATGTTTTGAAGGAAAAATAAGAAAACATCTAGGAACTGAATCAAAAGAAATGGGTATCCATGAATGGCCCAAGAAAGAATTCTAAAGATACACAGTAATTAAAGATATACAGAAATAATAATAATTCTAAAGATACACAGAGAGCTACCAGAAAGCATAGATTAACAATTTAGCAATCAGGGGAAAAAAGGAAAAAAAAGTAAGTTCAAGATTGAGATAGAAAACATAAAAAACAAAACAGAAATTTTGGAACTGAAGAATAAAATGATTGAACTGAAGAATTCAATAGATAGCCTCAATAACATAATTGCCCAAACAAAAGAAATAACTACTGATATAGAAGACAGATCAATTGAAATGAACCAATCATAAGAGAAAAAACGAATGAAAAGTAATGAGGAAATCATTCAGTACTTTGGAATCTCAGAAGGAGAAAGTCAGAAGAAAGGGGTAAAAAGCTTATTTAAATAATGATGGAGAATGTCACAACAATGAAGCTAAAAAGTCACCTCAATATTTCAATCCAAAATGATCCCCTCCAAAACACATTATCATATGGTTGTCTAAAATCAAACAGTAAGTAGTCATGTCACCAAGATGATGACATAGGTCATTCCTGAATTTTCTTGCCCTTACAAGAACAACTAATGACTACTTATGAAAAATAGACCAGTTCAGTCTGGCTAAAGCATCACTCTGCCTCACAGAGATCAAGACAAACTGCATTAGAAGGGTAAGAAGAATAGGTATATGCTGACTGCATTGCCCTTCCCCAGGCCACAGCATCACAAAGTGGCAAGGTATTTCCTGAACCTACTATTTCTCCACTGGGAAAAGAAAGCCTGTGAGGACATCCAGCTCCCTCCAGCATTATGGATCACTTTGTGGGAGCCCCTACTCTGGTCTAGCTAAATGGGAATTGTAGGAGAATCAGTGGGGCTCAACCACTGGAAATCTGATTATGATGGAGAAGGGAAGAGAGTCTTGCCACAAGAAGCACTTGGGTCATGAAACACTAAGTTTCTACATGCAGAACCCAAGTAGTAGTCCCAACTATCAGATTTTCCCATCTTCAGAGCTAAGATAGTGGTAAAGTCTGACCCAGTAACACTGCTGGGTGCATGTCTGCTTGATTTGGAACCTCAAATGGGTTTTACTAGATCTAGAGCCTGGTCTGCTTATGTCCAGCCAAGGCAACTACACATGCTATGGAGAGTAGCTTCCAGTTCCATGTGAGCAGAAAGGCTGGCCAGAACATCTGAAAGCTATATAAACCAGCAATGATCAAGCCAAGAGGCAGGCAGGCAGAGCTGATTGCCCCCACAGCAAAGCAAGTATTGGGCAAGGAAGATTTACCTGCTATACCCAGGCAGAGGATTTAATTCATTTCCTTACCCACTGATGAGTGTAGCTCCCAGCCCCTCCCAACCAGAAATCCAGTTTAAGAAACTTCAGAAGTTGACTGCAGTGAGCCCTCCCCATTCTGCTTATGCAAAAAAGCTGATCATGGCTCTACTTGCTATGTGTAGCTCTCAGCCTGTCTGGCAAGTTTTAGGCTGTATACCCCCAGAAAGCTCAAGCAGAGAAGTAGAGTGTTGGAGCTAATATTCTGTATAGCAAAGCTAGTGGCTCTATTTAGCCAGAGATCTTGGGGCAAGAGTCAAAACCATAAACAAACAGCCTTACCTACCTTGGAGCTGCTTCTCCTGCTATACTCATGTAGGGAAACTATTCATACCCCACTAATTACTTTATGTACCATTCAGCTTGCCTGAATAGAGAACATAACCAGAGCACACATGAACCTATATAGCTAATCCAATAGTTCTTGTTACAGTGGCACTTAAAAATAGAGTATAGCCCATGGCTTTCCCCATATACAAAGAAAATATGGTCACCTTACCTAACAAGAAAATTCAGTGCACACTCTTGCCTGATTCAGGTGCCCAAACAATGAGCCATGCAGACCCTGGATCCCACCTGCTACCCTGCCAGACCAGAGAAACTAATTGATGCCTTCACCACTGGTTTGTGTAGTAACCAGTCCTGACTATACAGTAAACATGAACAGAGAATCCAGGCAATAGTGAAGCCCATCCTACAGCATTACCTGAGCAGGGAATCAAGTCAACATTCTTACCCAGCTGTTCTCAGTCAGTGGCAAAACTTCTCACTACAGAGTTCAAACAGTTCCTTCAACCCAAATATGCCTTAATAGCAGACCCTACCTTTCCAAGGATATTTCCAGTACCCCAAACTGAGCTGATTTGTGAAGAACTGTCTCTGTCAAAACAAACTTGTAAACTCTGAAAGAGGAGCATCTGCTTACACAAGAATTCAAAGATCAAAGAACAAAACAAGTACTTCATCAAAGAAAATGAAACATTAAAATAGAACCAAACAGAAATTCTGAAGATGAAGAAGTCAATAAAAATAATCAAGAATGAACTAGCAAGCATAGGAGATAGAGCTGACCAGATGGAGGAAAGGATTAGTGAGGTCAAAGATAGAAATCTAGAAATGATGCAGATTAAAAAAAAAAAAAAAAAAAAAAAGACTTGAGGCCCCCACCCTGGGGCTTCCTGGTGCGTGCTGCCCTCTGGATCCGCGTGCCACGCCCTCCTGCTCGCGGGCCGCTGTGGAGCCTCGCGCCCCGCAGGCTCTTGGAGGGTGGGGGCAGTTGATGGCAGCGGCACAGCCCTCCGCGGGCCAAGTCTTTCCCGGTCGTGATGAGGAGCTCCTAGAGGGGAAACCGGGAGATGGCACCCCTGCCCCTGAGCCGGGTCGGGTTCTGGGAAGTGGGCGGCGGCAGCGGGGACTGGCTGGAGCGCGCGGCTGCGGAGTCGGAGCGCTGGGAGCTGCTGCTCCGCTGGGGCGAGCTGCTGGCCCTGGGCGGCCACCTGAAGGGAGCGCTGGAGGCGCACGAGGCGGCGCGGAGGCGCGAGGCCCGGGTCCTGCCTGAGTGCCTGGGCACCCTGGTGGACTGCCTGGTGCTCAACTACAGGCTCCGCCACAGGCTGGGCTGGAGCGCCGCGCCGACAGCGGAAGCGGGCGCGGGCGGGCTGCTGAGCTGCCTGGGTTGCTGGGGCTTCCAGAGCAAGCAGATGACCGTGCCCTGAGGCCACAGTTACTGCCGCAGCTGCCTGTGGAGGGAGCTCCGCGCCCTCTGCTGTCTCTGCTGCGACTGGCTGCTGGCCGCCGCCCGCTGCTGCCCCCGCTGTGGATGCTGAGGGCACCACCAAGCGGCCGCTGCCTCTGGCCTCCGCCATCGCCACCTAGGGCTTCAGAACCAGCATCTCCTCAACCACCTGGCAGAGAAGTGGTTCCCCGAGCCAGCAGGAGCAAGCGCGGGCAGCCAGCTGGCTAGGGGAGCTGCTGCACCAGGGGCGCCACAGGGAGTCCCTGGCCGCCACCTGCAAGGCACTAGGAGCAGAGCCCAGCAACTTGACTTTAAAATTTACCTCACTGAATCCTATGCTGGTGTCTGAGAGTTCAAAGCAGCCATAGAAGATCTGAATGCAATGCTCTTTCAGCTGCCAAGTTGGCCCGAGGTCTACTTCAGGAAAGGAAAAGTACTCCATAATGCCGGCTTTTTAGGTGATGCCTTACAACTATTCCTGCAGTGCTTAGCCTTTGATGAAGACTTCACACCTGCAAAGCTGGAAGTGGACAAGATTTTATTTGATTTATTATCACCTGAAAACTTAAAAGAAGGCCTGAGGAATTCTTCCTGGAGTTCATTGCCATGCACTAAGCACAAACCTTTTGGTTTTCCGTCAGTAATGGAAGAGTTTCACTCTGCCAATGAGCTTAGCCCAGAGCAGAATGAAGAAATACCTGAGGCCCCGGCAGAACCTGTCAAAGGAAGCTTAAACCATGCTTGGTCAGCACAGGCTATAAATTCTACAGAAATGGCAGCCAGAGAGGATTGCTTAAAATGAATGTCCTCAAAATCTTTGCTCTCTGTTCAAGAAAAAGGTGCTGTCCTGGAAAGAAAGCCGTCTGTCTTAGAACAGGACGTGATTGTCAATGAAGATGGAAGAATAAGCTTAAAAAGCAAGAAGAAACGCCCAATGAGGTCTATACGTTTTCATTAACTTACGGCGACATCCCAGAGAAATTAATAGACGTCTCAGATTTTGAGTGTTCTCTCTGCATGAGGTTGTTTTTTGAGCCAATAACAACCCCTTGTGGACACTCTGTAAGAATTGTCTTGAGCTTTGTTTGGATTATACACCATATTGTCCCCTTTGCAAAGAAAGCTTAAAAGAGTATCTCTAGCAGATAGGAGGTACTGTGTCCCACAGCTGTTGGAAGAATTAATAGTGAACTATCTGCCTGATGAGCTGTCTGAGAGAAAAAATATATGAAGAGACTGCTGAACTCTCACACTTGACCAAGAATGTCCCAATATTTGTTTGCACTATAGCCTACCCCACTGTGCCTTGCCCTCTTCATGTATTTGAGCCAAGATATAGATTGATGATTCGAAGAAGCATGCAAACTGGAACTAAACAGTTTGGAATGTGTGTCAGTGACACACAGAATGGTTTTGCAGATTATGGTTGTATGTTACAAATTAGAAATGTACATTTCTTATCTGATGGAAAGTCTGTGGTGGATACCGTTGCAGGAAAGTGGTTTAAGGTTTTAAAAAGAGTAATGAAAGATGGATATTGCACTGCAGACATTGAATATCTGGAAGATGTTAAGGTGGAGAGTGAAGATGAGATAGAGAGTCTCAGGCAGCTTCATGATTTGGTCTACTCTCAAGCCTGCAGCTGGTTTCAGAATTTAAGAGACAGATTTCAAAGCCAAATTCTTCAGCACTTTGGATCAATGCCCAGGAGGGAGGAAAACCTTCAGGCGACTCTTAATGGACCTGCCTGGTGTTGGTGGCTTCTTGCAGTTCTCCCTGTGGATCCCCAATACCAGCTGTCAGTTTTGTCAATGAAGTCTTTGAAAGAACGGTTGACAAAGATACAGCATATCCTGACCTATTTTTCTAGAGACCAATCTAAGTAACTAACTGCTTGGATATCTTCTTTTAAAGTTACCCTAACCTGGCTGTGTTGATGGCCAGGTTGTCTACTGCCTTTGCACATCCAGTGCTGGTTTGAAAAATGGATGGAACTCTTGTGTGTGTGTGTGTGTGTGTGTGTGTGTGTGTGTGTGTGTTTATTTCCCCAACCTCCAGAATCATGTGGTTCTGCAAATGAATACCCTCAACTAGGATTTAGACCACTAAGAACTTGCACAGGAAAACACACAGCAAATGTGTTAAACCTCTACATTATAATGAAGTTGCACTATGTACCATACTCTAAAATGAGATGAGAAATGTGTATGTGTGTGCGTGAGCGTGTGGGTAGTATGTGTGCATTTTCTCTGGCTTTAAGATTTTAAAAGAAAAAAAGAATCCATAGAGAGCAGAGCTTTCCAAGGGTCATTTACTACCCAAGTTTACAACAGTAGCGATACAAGTTTTTGAATTTAATTTGCCTCTGATTTCTCTGTCTGAATGCTTCTATTTGCACAGGTATGTAAACTATGGTATTGTGTATCACTCTTTTGGAAATCCTGCTCTTGCTGAACTGTCTTGACCATTGACTATGATACTTTCCTATTTATGTAAATACATGCACCCCAGTGTCTGACAGGGGTGCAGAACCTAGAGCCAGTTTTCAGGAACAATTGCAAACCTGACATGGTACTGTGCATCTATTCACAAAACACTCAAAACTGTGAAAATATGGTTTACATTTAATTGTACATAAAGGCAAATGGAGAACTCAATTCAGTACCAGTTAGTTTGTACCTTTTAGGGGGCTTTTCCCATTAACTGCCCATCTGTGTAATTTATAGTTTGACAGGATGTGTTTGTTTAAAACAATGACATAGTTCAAACACATTAAGGACCTGAAGGAAGAGAAGAAGCTTAATTTAGAACTAAGCTTTTACAGTCTGTTTTATTTTTTTAATTCTGGTCTCGGTGCAAATGTTAGTTATGCCTTACACATATGACAGTTAGATCACCATGCTGTGACGTGGTTTATACTCATGCTTCCCTAGACACTTTTGTAATTATTTGTTGCAAACTTAGGACTATCCTTATTAACTTTCTTTTATGTAAGTAATTTGTAAAAGTTTTGGAAAAAAACTTGCTTTTGCTTATTTAATTTTGAATAAAAGCTAAATTCATAACAAAAAAAAAAAAACTTTGAAAACAAAAAAGAAAGAACTCTATGAGAACTGACTTCATCAGAAAGAGCAATATAAGAATAATAGGCATACCAGAAGAAGAAGACAGAAAGGAAAGGAGCTTATTCAAACAAATAGTGGATGAGAACCTCTCAAACTTATGGACAAAGCTAGATCCTAGAATCCAAGAAGCAATCAGAACATCTAATTACCTTAATCCAAAAAGGCCTTTTACCAAGGCACATTTTGTTAAAACTGTAAAAAATAATGATGAAGAAGTAATTATCAAGGTAGCCAGGGAAAAGAAGAAAGTAATCTATAAAGGAAAGCCTATTAGGTTATTATCAGACTTTTCAGCAGCATCTCTACAAGCCAGAAGAGCGTGGAACAGAATATTCAAACTACTGAAAGAGAGGAATTACCAGCCAGGATAATATATCCAGAAAAGTTATCCTTTAGACGTGAAGGAGACATAAAGGCTTGTCCAGATACAAAAGCTGAGGGAATTGATCACCAGAAAACCTCAATGAGAGGAAATACTCAAGACAGTTACTCTACCTCAGTGGTCGGCAAACTGCGGCTCACGAGCCATATGTGGCTCGCGAGCCGCAGTTTGCCGCTCTGTTGACTAATGAGTTTGCCGACCACTGCATAAGGCATTACTCTTACCCAGAAGTTTTGACTTCAGGTTAAAGACATTAGTACATTATTAAAATGTTTTTCCCTAAGGCAGTGGTCGTCAAACTCATTAGTCAACAGAGTGGCAAACCGCAGCTTGTGAGCAGCATTTGGCTCACGAGCCGCAGTTTGCCGACCACTGCTCTACCTGAAACAAAGAACAAAAGTCACAAAACTATGAATATGATCACCAACAAAGTTACAGCATAAACTGGGATAATTTATAACAACAAAAACAAAAGACATGGGAGTAAAGGTCTGAATTTGCAAAGGAGGATGGATATTAGATGCATTCAAAAGAAAAAGAACTACTGCATATATGACACTTTCCTTTTCATAAACCTAATGGTAATCACACACACACACACACACACACACACACACACACACACACACAAACACACCCACACACCACTGAGACATATAGTTTTAAAAAACAGGAAACAGAGGGAAAAAGTAGGAAATACCACTAAACTAAAACAAAAGACAGAAACATAGAGATAAAGAACCAATGGACGCACAGAGCTACCAGAAAACAAAAGATAAAATGGCTACAGGAAATTATCTTACAGCAATAATTGTCATAAATATAAATGGATTGAATTCCCCAATAAAGAATCAGAGTAGCAGTTTGGATCAAAAGACAAAACCCAACAATATGCTGCCTTCAGGAGACATATCTAAGCTGCAAAAACAAAGTTAGATGCAAAGCAAGAGAGTGGAAAATAATTCTACAAGCAAACAACATCCACAGAAAAACAGGTGTACCCATACTTATTTGTGACAAAATAGTATTAAAGATAACAAAGGTAGAGGAAGAACCAAGATGGTGGCATAGGTAAATGCTGGTACTGGTGGCCTCCCACAGTCACATCAAAATTACTAAAATACAGAAAAACCATCATTCAGAACCACCTGAAGTATGTCTGAATAAAAGTCCTACAACTAGAGAAGTAAAGAAGAAAGTACATTAAACAGATAGGAGGGGTAGAGGGGCGAAACGGGATGGTCTGAGACCTACGTGTAGCATTTTTTGTTTTTGTTTTTTTCATCAAGAGGGATATCTCCACTGCAGATGTCTCCCATGAGAAGCAAGGAGTCCCAGCCCCACATCAGACCATTCATCCCAGGATTCCAGAGCTGAGAAGTCCCCATAACTTCAGGTTGGAAAAACCAGTAGAGATTGTGGCAGAGTGACACAAAGGTTGCTGGAGACCCAGGCAATTCCTCTTAAAGGGTCAGCACATGAACTTATATGGTCCCACTTCCTCTGAGCAACAGTGCCAGGCAGAAGCTTTGGGGGATCCAGGGACATACAGGGAGGAACTGGATTGTCTGTTATCAAGACAGGAGCTTAGGGGAAGCTTTCTCCTAGAAGAGGGTGCTCACAGGGTCATTGTTCCTATGCTGGGATATCCCCCATCTCAGAGCTGAATGGCAGCCATATCTGAGTTTCCATTAGCATGGCCCATACTGTTAGCTCTGCCTTGGTGATTCTTTGAGACTATGCTCCATCCAGTTTGCAGCCCCACCCAACTTGTTTGCAGCAGCTTTTCTATATGAATGGCCCGTCCTGGATCAGGCTTCAGACTTTGCTAAAATCTCTCAAACAAGCAGCAGCTGGCATCAGCATGCCCCAAACCTGTTAATAAGAGGTGCAAGACCTGGCACCATCACCAGCCTGCCTTGCTTCACAGCTAGGCCTCACCCGTGCACTTCCAAGCCCAATGCAACTAGCATCTACCTGCATATCTCTCTGTAGCTCCTGCCAGGTGGCCCCAGGCATTGGCTCACTTTGTACCTCCCAGGAATCCCCAGATCCAATGCACCACTGGACAGCTTCAGACCATACCAGACTACAACTCTACACATCCAAAAACAGTACACTCAAGGGGCAGACTCAGTGAGCAGCAAAGCCCCACTGAAGCAATTTCTGCTCCATAGGGTTATCTTCTGCACAGCAGCTCTTCCAGTATAGTCACAGCTGGTCCCCACAGCCAATTGGCCTGGAGGTCAATTCAGCCCAGTGACACCAACATCAATCAAGGCTCAACTACAACAAGACTGTGCACACAGCCCACACAGAGGTGCATGTAGAGTGCCCAGCTCATGTGACTGGGGAGACTGAGCCACCAGGTCCTATAGGACACCTACTACACAAGGCCATTCTACAAATTCCAGGAAACATAGCAGCTCTTTCTAATACATAGAAACAAACACAGGGAAGAAGCAAAATGTGGAGAGAAATAAATATGTCACAAATGAAAGAAATGGAAGCAAGCAAACTACTGGATACAGAGTTCAAAATAATGTTTGTAAGATTGCTCAAAGATTTTAATGAGAGCTTCAAGGGACTTAATGATAGCTTTAAGGGACTTAGTGAGACTTTCAAGGGTCATAATGAGAATTTCAAAGACATGAAAAAGGACCAGTCAGAAATTAAGCATACATGAACTGAAATAAAGTATAATCTACAGAGATTCAACAGTAGAGTAGAATATTCTGAGAATCAAATCAATGATTTGGAATATAAGGAAGGAAAAAAACACCCATTTGAAAGAGCAAAAAGAAAAAGGAATATAAGAATTTGAAGATAGTATAAGGAGCCCTTGAGACAACTTCAAGCATACCAATATCCGCATTATGGGGGTGCCAGAAGGAGAAGAGAGAGAGCGCACGATCTTGAAAACTTATTTGAAGGAATAAAGAGAGAAAGCTTCCCCTACCTGGTGAAATAAATAAACTTACAAGTCCTGGAAGTGCAAAGAGCACCAAACAAGAGAATCCCAAAACAAAGAGGCCCACACCAACACATGTCATAATTAAAATGTCAAAGGTAAAAGACAAAGAGAGAATCTTAAAAGCCACAAGAGAAAAGCAGGTAGTTACCTACAAGGGAGCGTCCATGAGACTCATCAGCTGATTTCTTAACAGAAACTATGCAGGCCAGAAGGGAGTGGCAAGAAATATTCAAAGTGATGAATAGCAAGGACCTACAACCAAGATTACTATACCCAACAAAGCTATCATTTAGAATTTAAGGTCAGATAAAGAGTTTCACAAACAAGAAAAAGCTAAAGGAGTTCATTACCACCAAGCCAGTATTACATGAAATATTGAAGGACATTCTTTAAGAAGAAATGGAGGAGGAGGAGGAGGAGGAGGAGGAGGAGGAGGAGGAGGAGGAGGAGAATAAAATGGCAATAAATACATAACTATCACCAATTGAATCTAAAAATAATAAAAAAGTCAAATGAGAAATCTAACGAACAAAAAACTTAAGAATAAAATAGAACCAGAGGCACAGAAACATGGAAAAGACACAAATCTCAGGGGGAAGGTGGAGTGGGAAGAGATTAATCAAAGATCTTATATGCATACTAGAGGCCCAGTGCACGGATTCATGCATGGGTGGTGTCCCTCAGCCTGGCTTGTGCCCTCCCACAATCCGGGATCCATAAGGGGGATTCCAGACTGCCAGTTTTGGCCCTATCCCCGCAGGGAAGTAGCAGTGCCAAAGTGGCAGGCAGCTGGGGAATATCCCCAGCCTGGGCCAGGCACAGCTCCACTGCTGCTCATCCTGACCCCGCTGTGCCTGCCACTGCTGCTGCTGCTCAATAGCACTGCTGCAGAGGCAGGAGAGGCTCCTGCTGCTGCAGCTGCTCTCAGCAGCCGTGAGCCTGGCTCAGGGCTTCTGTCTGAGTGGTGCTCCTGCTGTGGAAGTGTACTGACCACCAGGGGTCAGCTCCTGCATTGAGCGTCTGCCCCCTGGTGGTCAGTACACATCATAGCAACTGGTCATTCCGGTCGCTCTGGTCATTCTGGTCGTAACAGTCACTTAGGCATATATATATATATATATATATATATATATATATATATATATACACACACACACACACACACACACACACACACACACATATATATATATATATATATATATATATATACACACACACACACACATATATATATATTCATTACTTATGTACACAGACAATAGTATGGTGAAGGCCTAGGGTAGGGTGGGAACTGGGTGGAGGGGAGTAATTGGAGGGAAAACAGGGACATCTGTAATACTTTCAACAATAAATATTTAAAAAATAATAAAATAAAAATGAAAAAAAGGTAACAAGCAACAAAGATGAACATTACATAATGATAAAGGGGTCACTGCATCAAGAAGACATAACACTACTTAATATAAATGCACCCAATCAAGGAGCACTGAATTATATAAAGCTACTACTAACAGAACTAAAGGGACAAACAGACAAAAACACAATCATAGTTGGGAAGCTTAGTTCTCCATTGACAGCTTTCCATAGAGCATCCAAATGGAAAATCAATAAAGAAATATCGGCCTTACATCGTATATTAGAGCAAATGGACATAATTGACATTTACAGAGCCTTTCATCCCAGAACATCAGAATATACATTCTTCTCCAGTGCACATGGAACACTCTCAAGGATAGACCACACATGTGACCATAAAGCCAGGGTCAACAAATTTAAGAAGATTGAATTCACACCAGGCATATCCTCTGACCACAAAGCTTTGATATTAAAAAAGGAAATAAATAAACCCACAAATACGTTGAGAATAAAAAACATACTACTACAAAATAACGGAATCAAAGAAATAAAAGATTATATCAAAAGATAAGACAAATAAGAATGACAATACAATATATCAAAACTCTGAGATGCAGCAAAAACAGTAATAAGAGGGAAGTTTATATTATTATAGGGTTATCTCAAGACACAAAAGAAATCCCACATAAACATCCTAATATTACATCTTAAAGAACTAGAAAAAGAAGAACAAAAGCAAACCAAAATCAGCAGAAGAAAGGAAATAATAAATATTAGAGCAGAATTGAATGAAATAGAGAACAAAAAGACTATACAAAAAATGAATACAACAAAGAGCTTGTTCTTTGAAAAGATTAGTAAAATAGACAAGCCCCTTGCTAGACTCACTAAGGAAAAAGGAGAAAAAACTCATGTAAACAAAATCAGAAATGAAAGAAAATTTATCACACACATCACAGATATACAAAGGATCATACTAGAATATTATGAAAGAGTATATGTCACCAAATTCAATAATATAGAAGAAATGGATAAGTTCCTAGAAATATACAACCTTCCAAGACAGAATCATGAAGAACTGGAAAATCTAAATAGAAAAATCAACACTGAGGAAACTGAAACAACCATCAAAACCTCTCAAAAAATAAAATTCCAAGACCAGATGGCTTCACCAGTGAATTCTACCCAATATTCAAAGGAAATTTTATACCAAAGCTTCTCAAAGTTTTCTTAAAAAATAGAAGAAGAGCCCTGGCCAGTTTGGCTCAGTGGCAGAGTGTCGGCCCATGGACTGAAGGGTCACACGGGTTCAATTCCTGGTCAAGGGCACATACCTGGGTTGTTGGTTCTATTGCTCCCTGCCCTCAGTCGTGGTACATGCAGGAGGCAACCAATTTATGTGTCTCTCTCATATCCATGTTTTTCTTTTTATCTATCATCTGTCTATCTATCTATCTATCTATCTATCTATCTATCTATCTATCTATCATCTATCTGTCTATCTTTTTTTCCCCATTATTTATTTATTTATTCATTGTTCAGCTTTAGTGCAGTTTTCATTGGCAACTAAAGATCTCCTGGTCTACACTCATTTTATTTTCATAACATCTTTTTTAAATTAATTTCTTTATTGATTAAGGTATCACATATTTGTCCTCATCCCCCCATTCCATCCCAAATCCTTTGCACGCATGCCCCCACCCCCCTGTTGTCCGTGACCACTGGTTAGGCTTAAATGCATGCATACAAGTCCTTTGGTTGATCTCTCCCCCTTACCCCTCCCCTCCCCTACCTTCGCTCTGAGATTTGACAGTCTGATCGATGCTTCCCTGTCTACGGGTTTGTTTTTGTTCATCAGTTTATGTTGTTCATTATTTCCCCTAGATGAGTGAGATCATGTAATACTATAAATATACTTATAAGAACCAAAAATGAGACAAGCAATAATGGTTATGCTGAGAGGCAAATGAATCAGTCTGTAGTGAGTTTCTTT
The DNA here is from genome assembly GCF_963455305.1 of Plecotus auritus. Lineage (NCBI taxonomy): Eukaryota > Metazoa > Chordata > Mammalia > Chiroptera > Vespertilionidae > Plecotus > Plecotus auritus. The sequence goes on along the minus strand of NC_137784.1, from coordinate 43,025,797 downwards.
CTGGGCCAACAGTTCTTTTGAGTCCCAATTTCAATGTCAAACAGTTCCTTATGTGTACATGTCAGCAATGATATTTCAGTTCTGGCTGGTGGACAAATGGTGGTAATGCAGGTCTGACCCTCTCTGGTTTAGTCCTGGGCAACCTGCAGCAATGCACAGCTGCTGACTGCTAGGATGGCAAGGCATCATCAGCGTCTTCCATCTCTGGACTGTTTCTCTTCTGTCTTCATGGCTGGAGCAGTCCTGTCAATTCCTCTCTGTTGCAGGAATCCACATGGTCTTGGAGTTTTTTTCTGAAAATATACAAACATATTCTTGACTAAAAGTTAATAAAGGAATCTTTTCTATAAATTTGACTTGGGATCCTTTTTCATTTTTTGCCCAAACGATTTTCCTTTGGCTTGTTTTGACACCATGTATGTTTTTCATGGGTGTCTTGCTGTTAGCATTACAAATGAAAGTTAATTTTCTAAAGTAAAAATTTTCTAGATGTAATTTACTTACAGGATATTTTTCCTTTCATGATATTCTTCTACTATCCCCCCTTTTTTGATTTAAATGTTAGGAGGCTTTTGGAAATTTTATAATGTACTATTGATAGCTTTTAAATTTTAATTTTTTGCACCAAAATATGACTGCTTTAGGTTCATTACATGTTATGCAATTTTACCATGAGATGAACTACCAATAAAATTTTTAGTTACCACTTTAGGAACAGCTTTTTGTCCAGTACCATTAATTTTTCTAGAATATTCACTTATTTCACTTAGCCAATTTAAATTGGTCTGAGAACTTGACTACTACTTAATGTCAAATTTAATAGTCTAACAACAATCTTATTTTACTCTGTAAATCAGCCGTGGGCAAACTACGGCCCGCGGGCCGGATCCAGCCCGTTCGGCTGTTCTATCCGGCCCACGGAGCCGAAAGAGTGGAGGGTTCTCTTGCTCTCCCCTCCGCTCCTTTACTTTGAATTTATATTAGTTCACACAAACACTCCATCCATGCTTTTGTTCCGGCCCTCTGGTCCAGTTTAAGAACCCATTGTGGCCCTCGAGTCAAAAAGTTTGCCCACCCCTGCTGTAAATATTAGTGGAAAGGATTATTTGCCTTCTTGAGTAGGCCCTGAGCATTCCTGGTACTAGGCTGGATTTAGATATCAAAAAAACCCACTTCCCCACACCATGGGTACAAGACAACTCAAACAAGTCTTGTTGCAGTGAGAGGGCAGCTGCTTTCGGCCAAGTCTCTGTCTGTTACCTGGGTCCCGAATTGAGCTGGACATGGGAAGCGAAGCAGCCATGGGGGCAGGAGACTTCTCTCAGAAGGTGTGGGGGTTCAGGCCCCTGCAAAGTTGGGAGGGTGAGGGTCTGTGCCCCACCTCTGTTGACCCCCAAGTTCTCTCCTGATGGCCCCTCTGCGACTGTGCCTGTCTTAGGTTGTTCCTTCCCTGAGGAATCTTACTCGTCTCTGGCTAACCAGCCATCCTCCGGGGCCAAGAAGGGTGATGTGAGGTTCAGTTCTGTCTCCTTGGTAGCCTATGCCCCCGTGGCCTCCCCGCCCAGCGCCTGCCTTGGGATCCCCTCACCTGCTGGCGGGCTGCTGGTACTAATCACATATCTTGGGGAACCCAGGTTTCTTCTCCAGGGAGGGCCCAGCTCACCCCACTGGGTGAGAGACAGATCCATGGTACCAACCACCACGAGGCTTCAACCTCAGCATGAACAGAAAGCACAGGTAACAGCTGTGGGCAATTTGATTGTGAGAAGAAGGTCCCTCTTGGCCAAACGGGCAAGAGAGGCCAATATAGAATGCTCAGATGCCTTCCCAGGGGGCCCTCTACACAGTGGAAGGGATTAAATCCTTTCATGTCCTTTTTAAATTGCTGCCAGACATTCAAAGAATTAGTTTGTAAGTTTGTTTGGGATAATTGTACATTATGCCGTTGTAATTCTAAAATATCAAGAGATGTGTTACCTTTGTCTCCAAGCACCAAAAAGATGATTTTTTATTGATTCCCAAGGGTGCGAGGTACTATTATAGGTAATGGGGGTAATACAAATCTGGGAAAAATTATAATTACATTGTAGAATAATATCATGTAAGGATATTCTTTGCTCTAGGCCATGGAAATTCCATTTCAAAATGGTTGTCAATTTCTTTTTGTATAGACAAGGTCTTAGTTATATTTTCTGCACCTCTCTCAGGAGCAAGTAGTGATAGTCCCTTCCTTTGGTGTCCACGCAAGCCAGAAACCTCTCTTTAAAACCACAGGAGCAGTGGTTTGATTTTGTGTTATACAAAAGGGAAGCTGGGTGGCGATTCCTGTGTAATTACACTTCCTTGCCCCACCCATGGTCCTCCTGGATGACCAAGGTGTTTGGTATTATTGGTGACTACATTAGGCGGGGGATCAGCCCATGTAAGGGCTCTTACCCATGAAGGGTCAGGAACACAAGTCCAAAATACTTCCCCATTTTCCCCAGGTAATATTACCATACAGCTGATGACTGCTATCATGGCAAGAAAGACGTTCTCAGGCGTTCTTGGGGTTCTGGTTACCTCACAATTTCTTTTCTATTTTTTTTATTTTAATTTTTTTATTATTTTCACTATTATTTTTTTACATATGTGTCCTTATTTCCCCATTACCCCCCACCCCCCACTCATGCCCCACCCCCCTGTGTCCATTGATTAGGCTCATATGCATGCACACAAGTACCTTGGTTGATGTCTCCCGCTTACTCCCAACAACCCGCTCCTGCCCTGTGGTTTGAGGTTCTGATCCATGTTTCTCAGTCTCTGGATCTGTTCTTGTTCATCAGTCTATGCCATTCATTATATTCCACAAATGAGTGAGATCATGTGATATTTACCTTTATCTGCCTGGCTTATTTCACTTAGCATAATGCTCTCCATCTCCATCCATGTTGTTGCAAATGGTAGGAACTCCTTTTTTACCGCAGCGTAGTATTCCACTGTGTAGATGTACCACAGTTTTTTAATCCACACATCTGCTGATGGGCATTTAGGCTGTTTCCAAATCTTAGCTATGGTGAACTGTGCTGCTATGAACATAGGGGTGCATATATCCTTTCTGATTGGTGTTTCTAGTTTCTTGGGATATATTCCTAGAAGTGGGATCACTGGGTCAAATGGGAGTTCCATTTTTAGTTTTTTGAGGAAACTCCATACTGTTCTCCAAAGTGGCTGCACCAGTCTGCATTCCCACCAGCAGTGTAAAAGAGTTCCTTTTTCTCCGCATCCTCGCCAACACTTGCTATTTGTTGATTTGTTGATGATAGCCATTCTGACAGGTGTAAGATGGTATCACATTGTTGTTTTGATTTGCATCTCTCAGATGATTAGTGACTTTGAGCAGGTTTTCATATGTCTCTTGGCCTTCCTTCTGTCTTCTTTCGAAAAGTGTCTATTTAGATCAGTTGCCCATTTTTTGATTGGGTTATTTATCTTCCTTTTGTTAAGTTGTATGAGTTCCGTGTAAATGTTGGAGATTAAACCCTTATCAGTGATGACATTGGCAAATAGGTTCTCCCATGCAGTGGGCTTTCTTGTTGTTTTCTTGATGGTTTCCTTTGCTTATACAAAAGATTTTTATTTGGATGTAGTCCCATTTGTTTATTTTTTCTTTAGTTTACATTGCCCTAGGAGCGGTATCAGTGAAGAAATTACTTCGGCATATGTCTGAGATTTCGCTGCCTGTGAATTTCTCTAGTATTTTTATGGTTTCCAATCTTATGTTTAAATCCTTTATCCATTTTGAGTTTATTTTTGTGTATGGTGAAAGTTGGTGATCTAGTTTCATTTTTTTTGCATGTATCTGTCCAATTTTCCCAACACCATTTGTTGAAGAGACTGACTTGACTCCATTGTGTGTTCATGCCTCCTTTGTCAAATATTAATTGGGCATAGTGGTTTGGGTCAATTTCTGGGTTCTCTGTTCTATTCCATTGGTCTATATGCCTGTTCTTGTGCCAGTACCATGCTGTTTTAAGAATAGTGGCTTTGTAATACAGCTTGATATCTGGTATTGAAATCCCCCCTACTTTGTTCTTCTTTCTCAGTATTGCTGTGGCTATTCAGGGTCTTTTTTTTTTTTTTTTTTTTACGAGATGAATGGTTTGAAGGTTCGTTCTAGGTCTGTGAAATATGCTGTTGGTATTTTAATGGGAAGTGCATTGAATTTATAGATTGCTTTGGGTAGTATGGACATTTGATGATGTTGATTCTACCAATCCATGAACCTGGTATGTTGTTCCATCTGTTTATGTCTTCCACTATCTATTTTTTCAGTGTCGTATAGTTTCCCCGTATAGGTCTTTTACCTCCTTAGTTAAGTTTATTCCTAGGTACCTTATTTTTTTTGGTCCGATGGTAAATGGGATTGCTTTTTTAGTCTCTCTTTCTGTTCGTTCGTTACTGGTGTATAGAAATGCCATAGATTTTTGGCGTTAATTTTGTATCATGCTACCTTGCTGAATTCATTTATTAAGTCTAATAATTTTTTGATGGAGTCTTTAGGGTTTTCTAGGTACAGTATAATGTCATCTGCGAATAAGGACAATTTTACTTCTTCTTTTTCAATTTGGATGCCTTTTATTTCTTCTTCTTGTCTGATCTCAATGGCTAGTACTTCCAGCACTATGTTGAACAGGAGTGGTGAGAGTGGGCATCGCTGTCTTGTTCCTGTTCTTAGGGGAAATGGTTTTAGTTTTTGCCCACTGAGTATGATGTTGGCTGTAGGTTTGTCATATATGGCTTTTATTATGTTGAGGTATGATCCTTCTATTCCCACCTTGCTGAGAGTTTTTATCAAGAAAGGTGTTGGATTTTGTCAAATGCTTTTTCTGCATCAATTGATATAACTATGTGATTTTTATCTCTCAATTTGTTTATGTGATGTATCACGTTTATTGATTTGCAAATATTGTACCATTTTGCATCCACGGGATAAATCCTACTTGGTCATGGTGTATGATCTTTCTGATGTACTGCTGGATTCGATTTGCTAGAATTTTGTTGAGGATTTTGGCATCTATGTTCATGAGGGATATTGGCCTGTAATTCTCTTTCATTGTGTTATCTTTATCTGGTTTTGGTATTAGGGTGATGCTGGCTTCATATAAGAAGCTTGGAAGTGTTCCTTCCTCTTGAATTTTCTGGAATAGTCTGAGGAGGATAGGTTTTCGTTCTTCCTTGAATGTTTGGTAAAATTCACCTGTGAAGCCGTCTGGGCCGGGGCTTTTGTTTGCTGGAAAAGTTTTGATGACTGCTTCAATTTCTTCCATAGTTATCAGCCTATTGAGATTTTTAGAATCTTCTTGAGTACATTTTGGAAGGTTGTATTTTTCTAAGAATGTGTCCATTTCCTCCAGGTGTTCCAGTTTGTTGGAATATAGTTGTTCATAGTATTTTTTAACAATCCTTTATATTTCTGTGGGGTCTGTTGTTATTTCACCTCTTTCATTTCTGATTTTGTTTATTTGGGTCCTCTTTGCTTCTTGGTGAGCCTGGCTAGAGGTTCATCAATATTGTTTATCCTTTAGAAGAACTAGCTCTTGGTTTCATTGATCTTTTGTACTGTTCTTTTGGTCTCTATGTCATTTATCTCTGCTCTGATCTTTATTATTTCCTTCCTTCTGCTCACTGTGGGCTTTTCTTGTTGCTCTCTTTCTAATTCTTTGAGTTGTTGAGTTAGATTATTTATTACCATTTTTTCTTGTTTTTTGAGGTAGGCCTGTAGAGCTATAAACTTCCCTCTCAGGACTGCTTTCATTGTGTCCCATAGGATTTGCAATGTTGTTTTTATTGTCATTAGTCTCCAGGATGTTTTTAATTTCTTCTTTGATCTCATTGATAACCCAATCATGGTTTAGTAGCATGCTATTCAGCTTCCAAGTGTTTGAATTTTTTGGAATGTTTTTATTGTAGTTTATTTCTAATATTATACCATTGTGGTCTGAGAAAATGCTTGTTATGATTTCAATCTTTTTGAATTTAGGGAGACTTTGCTTGTGACCCAATATGTGGTCTATTTTTGAAAATGTCCCATTGCACTTGAGAAGAACGTATATTCCGTGGCTTTGGGGTGAACTGCTCTGAAGATGTCAATTAGGTCCATCTGATCTAGTGAGTCATTTTGAATTGCTGTTTCTTTGCTGATTTTTTGTCTAGAGGATTTATCCAGTGATGTCAGTGGTGTATTAAAGTCTCCTACTATGATGGTGTTGTTGTTGATCTCTCCTTTCATATCTTCCAGGAGATTTTTTATGTATTTGGGTGCTCCTGCATTGGGTGCATATATGTTTACCAGAGTTATATCTTTTTGTTGAATTGTTCCCTTTAGTATTATGTAGTGGCCTTCCTTATCTCTTATTATGGCCTTTACTTTGAGGTCTATTTTATCAGATATAAGTATCACAACCCCAGCTCTTTTCTCATTTCCATTTGCCTGAAAAATCTTTTTCCATCCCTTCACTCTCAGTCTGTGTGAATCCTTTGCTCTGAGGTGGGTCTCTTGTAGACAGGAAATATATGGGTCATGTTGTCTTATCCATTCAGCTACCCTATGTCTTTTGATTGGTGCATTTAATCCATTTACGTTTAATGTTATTATTGACAAGTACATGTTTGTTGTCATATTTTTCCTTAGTGTTTGTGTTTCTTTTTGCCTTTTATTTTCTTCTTTTTACAGCAGTCCCTTTAGCATTTCTTGCATTGCTGGCTTGGTAGTGATAAACTCTCTTAGCCCTTTTTTGTCTGTGAAGCTCCTGATTCCACCTTCAATTTTTAATGATAGCCTTGCCGGGTATAGTATTTTTGGATTCAGTCCCTTGCTTTGCATCACTTTGTATATTTCATTCCATTCCTTTCTGGCCTGGTGTGTTTCTGTTGAGAAATCAGTTGATATTCTGATAGGAGATCCCTTGTAAGTAACTTTCTGTCTCTCTTTGGCAGCCTTTAAGATTCTTATTTTGTCGCTGGTGTTCGCCAATCTAATTATGATGTGTCTTGGTGTCGGTCTTTCGGGGTTCAACTTGTTTGGGACTCTGTGTACTTCTTGGACTTTCATAGTTTTTTTTTTTTTGCTAATATCAGGGAAGTTTTCTGTCATTATTTCTTCAAACAGTTTTTCTATTCCTTGCTTCTCTTCCTCTCCTTCTGGGATCCCTATTAAGTGAATATTGTTTCGTTTTGTGTTGTCCCAAAGCTCCCTTAGGCTCTCCTCTTGCTTTTTAAGTCTTCTTTCCAGTTGCTGCTGTGTTTGTGTGTTTTTTTCCTACCTTGTCTTCTAATTCGCTGATGCGGTCCTCAGCCTCTTCTAGTTTATTGTTTAGGCCTTCCATTTTTTTCTTTATTGCAGCTATGTCGTTCTTCATCTCCTCTTGGTGTCTTTTCATGTTGGTGACATTCTCATTCAGCTCCTTATAGTTCTCATTGAGTTGTGTGTATTTGTCATTGAGTTGTGTGTATTTGTCATCTATCTGTTTAAACATCCTTATAACCATTACTCTGAATTCTATCTCTGATAAGCTGCTAGCCTTGAATTCATTTAACTCCCTTTCTGGTGGTTCCTCTTTTTCTTTCCTTTGGGGATTGCTTTTTTGTCTTCCCATGTTTTCCTGTAATGTTTTAATTGTAGATCCAATTGCTTTGCTACGCAGGTTCTTTTGGGCATGGTGCTACTGGCGTAATCTCTCAGTTCTCCTGGGCTTGTTAATCTAGTTTAGCTCCCAACTTGAGCTATTTGGGTTCTCTTGATGTAGGCCTGCGAGCTTGAGAGGCACAAATGCGGTGTCTAGAAGTCAGCTGCATGGAGGGCAGTGTCCCAATTTTTGCTGTCTTGCACCCTTAATTGTAATCACGTGTGCCCAGCAGGGACTCACATTGGCACACAGAAACCGTCTGTTGGGGTGATGGTGTCAGGGGTCCTGCTCTCTGGAAAACTGTGACTGTGGTGCCCAGAGTTCTGCAGTATTGGGGTGGGCAGACCCAGATTTTGCTTTTGCACTTGTAGTGGATATGCGCTTACTCCCAGTCGCGGCTCACAGGACCACCCGTGGTACATTTGCTAGCGAGGCACACTGAAGGACACTGAAGGGTCCTGGCAGTGTAGCCACGCAATTGAGGTGCCTGTGGGCTGGTATCCAGGATGAGTGAATTCAAAACTTATACTGCTGGGGGGAGTGTACCCCCCCTTGTTTAAGATCTCACCCAGGGAGAGCTCACAGTGGCTCCCACTAGCGCCCTGTGGGTAGATGGGCTCAGTGTGCCTGCCTGTTGGAACTTCGCCTCTGTGGAGGTGCACTTGCCGGGCGCAGAGTTCTGATGCACTCTGCGGGGTCCTGGCACCGGGATTGAGCCACTGGGGTGAATGTGGGCAGTTATCCAGGAAGAGGGAATTCAGAATTTCTACTGCAGGGCTGCGCACCCTTGTCTGTGCAGAATCACACCCTCAGGGGCTCTCAGCGGCTCCCAAGCGCTGCCTAAGGAGTGGAGTGCCCTGCGAGGCTGGAATCGCGCAAATCCGGCTGGAAACACGTGAATCTGGAGTGGAGTGCCCGACTGCCTGAGGGTCTGGATATGCGCGAATCCAGAGTTCTGCTGCTGGGGAGGAGGAGGTTGCACTTACTGCTGCGGAGCGGTGCACCTTTGGAGGTGGAGGTCCCAGGGTCCACGGGTCTGCGGCTGCGGTAGCAGGATTTTGGCTGGAGTGGCTGCTGGGTCGCAGGGCAGTTCCAAGGCCTGTCTGGTTGGTGGTGTTGATGAGTTCCTATAAAAGGCCGTTCTCCCCTTCAATATGGTGTGGGCTCTGTGCTGGAGTCCCGCCATCTGGGGAGTGCCAGCAGCGGTGGTAGTCTCTCCTTGTCAAGGAGAGCCAGTCTGCCAGCCCCTGCTGCTCCTGCGTGATTTAACTTTCCCTCACTCACTCACACACACACCATGCACATCCACACACTCTCCTTTCATACCCTCACTCACTCACTTCCTCTCCCTCACCTCCGTCCTGCCAGCCGCCATCTTTTTGTATCCTATCTATCTATCTATCATCTATCATCTATCTACCTCCCTCCTTCCTCCCTTCCATTCTCTCTGAAAAAAACAATGGAAAAAGATATCCTCAGTTGAGCATTAACAAAAATAAAAATAGAAGAAGAGGCAATACTTCCTGATACATCCTATGAGGGCAGCATAACCTAGATATCAAAACCTGGATAGCATAAAGCACAAAAAGAAAACTGCAGACCAATATTTCTTATGAATACAGATGCAAAAATCCTAAACAAAATAAAAAAATACATCAAGATGAAGTGAGGTTAATTCCAAGGTCACAAGGTTGATTCAATATATGCAAGTCAATCCATGTAATATACCACATATAAAAACAAAGGATAAAATAAATTATCTTATCAAATGATGCAAAACATTTCATAAGACACAATATCCATTTATGATTAAAATACTCAATGAAATAGGTATAGAAGAAAAACACCTCAACATAATTAAGACTGTATGTGACAAACCCTCCGCCAATATTACACTCAGTAGTGAAAAACTGAAAGATTTTCCTCTAAAATCAAGAACAAGACAAGGATGCCCACCCTCACCACTCATGTTCAAGATAGTTCTAGAAGTCCTAGACAGAGCAATCACCTAAGAGAAATAAATAAAAGTTATCTAAACTAAGAATGAAGAAGTAAAATTGTCACTTTTAGCAGTTGACAGAATTCTGTATGTAGAAAATCCTAAAGACTCCGCCAAAAAAACTATTAGAAAAAATAAATACATACAGTAAAGTTGCAGGATATAAAATCAATGTACAAAATTCCACTGCTCTCCTATATACTGACAATGAGACTTCAGAAAAAGAAACTTTAAAAAAATCCCTTTTGTAATTGTAACAAATAGAATAAAAAAACTTGGAATAAAGTTTACAAAGGGTGTGAACGACATATATACTGAAAACTAAAAATCATTATTAAAAGAGATTGAAAGAGACATGATGAAATGGAAATATATTCAGTGTTCGCGCATTGGAAGAATCGACATAGCTAAAATGGCCATATTACCCAAAGCATACAGATGTAATGCAATCTCCATCAAAATCCCAATGTTATTATTTTGTTAATCCTCACGTGAGGATATTTTTCCCCTTACTTTTCAGAAAGAGTGGAAGGGAAAAGAGGGAGGGAGAGAGGAAGGAGAGAACAAGAGAGAGAGAGAGAGAGAGAGAGAGAGAGAGAGAGAGAGAGAGAGAGAGAGAGAGAGAAGTGAGAGAAACACATTGACTGGTTTCCTCCTGTACGTCTGCATGTTCCCCAACTGAGAGCAAGGAGGGAACCACAACCCATGTATATACCCTTGAGTGGGAATCGAGCATGTGACCCTTCGATGCACAGTTCCACATTCTAACCACTAAGCAACATAGACCATGCTTCAATGTTATTTTTTCAAAAATAGAACAAAAGCTTATCACATTTCTATAGACCCACAGAAGACTCCGAATAGCCAAAGAAATCCTAAGAAAAAGAGAACAAAGCTAGAGTTGTCATACCACCAAACTTAAAAATTATACTACAGAGCTATGATAAACAAAACAGCATGGTATTGACAGAAAAACAGACCAATGGAAGATAATTGAGAGCCAAGATGTAAAATGATATGCATATGGGCAGATCATTTTTTACAAAGGAAACAAAAACACACAATGAAACAAAGAAAACCTCTTCAATAAATGGTGCTGAGAAAATGGAAAGCCACATGCAAAAGAATGAAACTAGACTTCAGTTTGTTCCCATGTACAAATATTAACTCAAAATGGATCAAAGGCCTAAATATAAGACATGAAACAATAACTTACATAGAAGAAAACAGGTACCTAACTTATGGATGTTCATCTTAGAGAACTTTTTTGTCAATTTAATGCCAAAAAGATAGGAAGTAAAGGCAAAAATAAATGAATGGAACTATCTATACTAATAAAAGGGTAATATGCTAATTAGACCGGGTTGACTGGACATCTTTAGGTCATCTGGTCCTCCTTTCGGACAAAGCCACAGTGGCGGGGGCTGAGGCAGAGGTGGTTAGAGGCAATCAGGGGCAGTTAGATGTGATCAGGCTGGCAGGGGAGGGTGGTTAGGGGCCATCAGGCTGGCAGAGGAGGGTGGTTGGGGCCATCAGACCAGCAGGCAGAGGGGTTAGGAGCAATCATGCAGGCAGGCAAGCAGAGGCAGTTAGGGGCGATCAGGCAGGCAGGCAGAGGTGGTTAGATGTGATCAGGCAGGCAGGCAGGTGAGCCATTAGCAGCCAGCGGTCCTGGATTGGGAGAGGGATATCTCCTGAGGGATCAGGCCTAAACCGGCAGTTGGGCATCCCCTGAGGGGTCCCGGATTGGAGAGGGTGCAGGCCTCTAGTATCAAACTAAAAAGCTTCTTCACAGCAAAAGAAACCACCAACAAAACATAAAGGCAACCAATTTAATATGAGATGATATTTGCAAACAACAGCTCTAATGAGGGATTACTATCCAAAACATATAAAGAACTCATAAAACTGAACACTAAACAAACAATCCAATTTAAAAATGGGTATCCCTCCTCCCCCAAAATAAATAGGCAGCTCTACTGGCGTGGCTCAGTGGTTGAGTGTCGACCTATGAACCAGAAGGTCACGGTTCTATTCCTGGTCAGGGCACATGCCTGGGTTACAGGCCTGATCCCTGGTAGGGGCCATGCAAGAGGCAGCCAGTCAATGATTCTCTGTCATTATTGATGTTTTTATCTCTCCCTCTCCCTTCCTCTCCGGAGTCAATAAAAATATATTTAAAATAAATTAAGAAAATAAAATAAAAAATAGGCAGAGGACCTGAATAGACACCTCTCCTAAGAATACTTATAAATGGCCAACAGATATGTGAAAAGATGTTTAACTTTACTTGCTTTAGGGAAATGCAAACCAAAACTACAATGACATACCACCTCACACCTGTTAGAATAGCTATTATCAACAAGACAGTTAATAGCAAGTGTTGGAGAGGTTATGGAGAAAAGGACCCTTATTCACTGCTGAGGGGAATGTATACTGTGATAGCCACTGTGGAAAACAGTATGGCAGTTCCACAAAAAAAAAAATTAAAAATAGAGGTATCATATGACCCAGCAATCCCTCTTCTGGGTATATACTAGTACCTGAAAAACTCAAAAACATTTATTTGCAAGGATACATGCACTTCTATGTTAATTGCAGCATTATTCATAGTGGCCAAGACATGGAGGCAATCAAATTATCTTTCAATAGAAGACTGGATAAAGAAGAGATGGTACATATATAGTGTAGAACACTACTCAGCCATAAGAATAGATAAAATACTGCCATTCGCAACAACATGGATGGACCTTGAGACTATTATGCTAAGTGAAATAGGTCAGTGAGAAAAACCTAGGAACTATATTATTTAACTCATATGTGAGATATAAAACTGAAATTCATACACACAAGCAACACTATGGTGCTCACCAGCAGGAAGGGGGTGAGGGGTTAGTACTGGGTAAAGGTGGCCAAATATATGGTGATGAAAACTATATGATCTTATTAACCAATAAATGATCTTATGTCACCCTAATACATTTATTAATGAAGAATAAAAAAAGAGAAAACAATCAAAGATTAAAGAAATCAGGTAAACATGAAACTACTAAACAAATCTAACACATCTGCAATAAATGGCCCTAAAGGAGTGGAGAAATATGAAGTGTTAGACAATAAATTTTGAATAATCTTGTTAAAGAAGTTTCGTGAACTACAAGTATACATAGACAATTAATTACTAGTAAATGAAATTAGGAAAACAATGTAAGAGCAAAATTGAAAGTTCAACAAAAATAGAAACCATGCAAAACTAACAGAAATACTACAGCTGAAACACACAATGACTGAACTGAAGAATTCAATAGAGAGCTTTAGAAGCAGACGTAATCATGAAGAAGTAATAATTGATAAGCCACAACAGCAATTTTAAACTAGTGTGCCGCAGCAGGCACATTGGCGTGCCACCAGAATTTTTAAAGCATGCAAGACCTGAATACTCAGTGATGCTGACCTCTTTTCCCTTAGATTGTCAAATTAAAAAAATGACAACAGCTCACACAACAATAGCTGTCCAGTGAGAATGAATCAAAATTATACATATTTTTTTTCAAATTTTTATTAAGGTATTATATGTGTACATATCTTACCATTGCCCCCCCACCCCACTCCCATACATGCCCTCACCCCCCAATGTTTTGCATTCGTTGGTTACTCTTATATGCATGCATACAAGTCCTTCAGTTGATCTCTTATTTCCCCCACCTCTCCCTAACCTTACCGCTGTAATTTGACAGTCTGTTTGATGCTTTACTGCCTCTGTAACTATCTTTGTGTTCATCAGTTTATAATGTTTTTCATTATCCCCAAATGAGTGGGATCATGTGGTATTTTTCTTTCATTGACTGGCTTATTTCACTTAACATAATGTTCTCTAATTCCATCCAAGTGCCTACAAATGGTAGTAATTCCTTCTTTTTTATGGCAGCATAGTATTCCATTGTGTAGATGTACCATGTTTTCTGATCCAGTCATCTGTTGACGGGCACCTAGGCTGTTTCCAAATCTTAGCTATTGTAAATTGTGCTGCTATGAACATAGGGGTGCATATATCCTTTCTGATTGGTGTTTCTGGTTTCTTAGGATATATTCCTAGGAGTGGGATTACTGGGTCAAATGGGAGTTCCATTTTCAGTTTTTTGAGGAAACTCCATACTGTTATCCACAGTGGCTGCACCAGTCTGCATTCCCACCAGCAGTGCACGAGGGTTCCTTTTTCTCCGCATCCTCGCCAACGCTTGTCGTTTGTTGATTTGTTGATGATAGCCATTCTGACAGGTGTGAGATGGTATCGCATTGTCGTTTTGATTTGCATCTCTCGGATAATTAGTGACTTTGAGCATGTTTTCATGTGTCTCTTGGCCTTCCTTCTGTCTTCTTTCGAAAAGATTCTATTTAGGTCCGTTGCCCATTTTTTTATTGGATCCTTTATCTTCCTTTTATTAAGTTGTATAAGCTGCCTGTAGATGTTGGAAATTAAACCTTTATCAGTGATACCATTTGCAAATATGTTCTCCCATACAGTGGGGTTTCTTGTTGTTTTGTTGATGGTTTCTTTTGCTGTGCAAAAGCTTTTTATTTTGATGTAGTCCCATTTGTTTATTTTCTCTTTGGCTTCCATTGCCCTAGGGGCAGTATCACTGAAAAAGTTCTTTTGGCATATGTCTGAGATTTTGCTGCCTGTGGATTCCTCTAGTATTTTTATGGTTTCCCGTCTTATATTTAAGTCCTGTATCCATTTTGAGTTTATTTTTGTGTATGGTGTAAGTTGGTGATCTAGTTTCATTTTTTTTGCATGTATCTGTCCAATTTTCCCAACACCATTTATTGAAGAGACGGTCTTGACTCCATTGTATGCTCATGCCTCCTTTGTCAAATATTAATTGCGCATATTGGTTTGGGTCGATATCTGGATTCTCTATTCTATTCCATTGATCTATATGTCTGTTCTTGTGCCAGTAACAGGCTGTTTTGAGGACAGTGGCTTTGTAATACAGATTGAAATCTGGTATTGAGATCCCTCCTACTTTATTCTTCTTTCTCAGGATTGCTGTGGCTATTCGGGGTCTTTTTTTATTCCAGATGAGTTTTTGGAGAGTTCTTTCTAGGTCTGTGAAATATGCTGTTGGTATTTTAATGGGGAGTGCATTGAATCTATAGATTGCTTTGGGTAGTATGGACATTTTGATGATGTTGATTCTACCAATCCATGAACATGGTATGTTCTTCCATCTGGTTACATCTTCCTCAATTTCTTTTTTCAGTGTCCTGTAGTTTTCCGCATATAGGTCTTTTACCTCCTTGGTTAGGTTTATTCCTAAGTATCTTAATTTTTTTTGGTGCGATGGAGAATGGAATTGCTTTTTTAGTCTCTCTTTCTGTAAGTTCACGGTTGGTGTATAGAAATGCCATAGATTTCTTGGCGTTAATTTTGTATCCTGCTATATTGCCGAATTCATTTATTAAGTCTGTTAGTTTTTTGATGGAGTCTTTCGGGTTTTTTATGTACAATATCATGTCATCTGCAAATAAGGACAGCTTTACTTCTTCTTTTCCAATTTGGATGCCTTTTATTTCTTCTTCTTGTCTAATTGCAATGGCTAATACTTCCAGTACTATGTCAAACAGGAGTGGTGAGAGTGGGCATCCTTGTCTTGTTCCTGTTCTTAGGGGAAATGGTTTTAGTTTTTGCCCATTGAGTATGATGTTAGCTGTGGGTTTATCGTATATAGCTTTTATTATGTTGAGGTATGATCCCTCTATTCCCACCTTGTTGAGAGTTTTTATCAAGAAAGGGTGTTGGATTTTGTCAAATGCTTTTTCTGCATCAATTGATATGACTATGTGATTTTTATCTTTCAATTTGTTTATGTGATGTATCACATTTATTGATTTTCGGATATTGTACCATCCTTGCATTCCTGGAATAAACCCTACTTGGTCATGGTGTATGATCTTTCTGATGTACTGCTGGATCCGATTTGCTAGAATTTTGTTGAGGATTTTGGCATCTACATTCATGAGGGATATTGGCCTGTAATTCTCCTTCATTGTGTTGTCTTTATCTGGTTTTGGTATTAGGGTGATGCTGGCTTCATAGAAAGAGCTTGGAAGTGTTCCTTCCTCTGGAATTTTTTGGAATAGTCTGAGGAGGATAGGTTTTAGTTCTTCCTTGAATGTTTGGTAAAACTCTCCTGTGAAGCCGTCTGGCCCCGGGCTTTTGTTTGCTGGAAGCTCTTTGATGACTGCTTCAATTTCTTCCATAGTTACTGGCATATTGAGCTGTTTAGATTCTTCCTGATTGAGTTTTGGAAGGTTATATTTTTCTAGGAATCTGTCCATTTCCTAGACAACAAGTTGTCCACTTTGTTGGAATAGAGTTGTTCGTAGTATTTTTTAACAATCCTTTGTATTTCGGCGGGATCTGTTGTTATTTCACCTCTTTCATTTCTGATTTTGTTTATTTGGGTCCTCTCTCTTTGCTTCTTGGTGAGCCTGGCTACAGGTTCATCAATCTTGTTTATCCTTTCAAAAAACCAGCTCTTGGTTTTGTTGATCTTTTGTATTGTTTCTTTGGTCTCAATGTCGTTGATCTCTGCTCTGATCTTTATTATTTCCTTCCATCTGCTTACACTGGGCTTTTCTTGTTGCTCTTTTTCTAACTCTTTGAGTTGTTGGGTTAGGTAATTTATTACCATTGTTTCTTGTTTTTTGCAGTAGGCTTGCAGAGCTATGAACTTCCCTCTCAAGACAGCTTTCGCTGTGTCCCATAGATTTTGGATTGTAGTGTTTTCATTGTCATTTGTTGCCATGATGTTTTTTATTTCTTCTTTGATCTCTCTGGTAACCCAGTCATGGTTTAATAGCATGCTGTTTAGCCTCCATGTGTTTGATTTCTTTGGGTTGTTTTTATTGTAGTTGATTTCCAGTTTTATGCCACTGTGGTCTGAGAAGATGCTTGATATGATTTCTATCTTCTTGAATTTGAAGAGACTTTGCCTATGTCCCAACATATGGTCTATCTTTGAGAATGACCCATGTGCACTTGAGAAGAAGGTATATTCTGTGGCTTTGGGGTTAAATGTTCTGAAGATGTCAATTAATTCCATCTGGTCTAGTGAGTCATTTAGGATTGATGTTTCTTTGCTGATTTTTTGTTTAGAGGACTTGTCCAATGGTGATAGTGGGGTATTAAAGTCTCCTACTATGATTGTATTGCTGTCAATCTCTCCCTTGATATCCTCCAGGAGTTTTTTTATGTATTTGGGTGCTCCTGTATTGGGTGCATATATGTTTACCAGAGTTATTTCTTCTTGTTGGATTGCTCCCTTTAGTATTATGAAGTGGCCTTCCTTATCTCTTGTTATGTCCTTCACTTTGAGATGTAATTTGTCAGATATAAGTATTGCTACCCCAGCTTTTTTTTCAGTGCCATTTGCCTGGAAAACCTTTTTCCATCCCTTCACCCTCAGTCTGTGTGCGTCTTTTTTTCTGAGGTGGGTTTCTTGTAGACAGCAGATATATGGGTCATGTTTTCTTATCCAGTCCATTAACCTATGTCTTTTGATTGGGGCATTTAATCCATTTACATTTAAAGTTATTATTGATAGGTACTTATTTGTTGCCATTCCTATTCTTTACAACTGTGTTCCTTCTTCGCTTCCTATTTCTTTCTTTCTTTCTTTTTTTTTTTTTTTTTACAGCAGACCCTTTAGCATTTCTTGCATTGCTGGTTTGGTGGTAATAAATTCCCTTAGTCCTTTTTTGTCTGTGAAGCTCCTGATTTCACCTTCAATTTTGATTGATAGCCTTGCTGGGTACAGTATTCTTGGATTCAGACCCTTCCTTTGCATGACTTTGTATATTTCATTCCATTCCCTTCTGGCCTGATGAGTTTCTGTTGAGAAATCAGTTGCTAGTCTGATGGGGGTTCCTTTCTATGTAACGTTCTGTCGCTCTCTTGCCCCTTTTAAGATTCTTACTTTGTCGTTGGTGTTTGCCAATTTAATTATAATGTGCCTTGGCGTCGGTCTTTTGGGGTTCATTTTGCTTGGGACTCTGTGAGCTTCTGGGATTTTTGTGGGTTTTTTCTTCTCTATATCAGGGAAATTTTCTGTCATTATTTCTTCAAAGAGATTTTCTATTCCTTGCTCAGCTTCCTTTCCTTCTGGAACCCTTATTATGCGTATGTTGTTTTGTTTCATGTTGTCCCAAAGTTCCCTTAGGCTCTCCTCCTGCCTTTTAATTTTTTTTTTCTAGAAGTTGCTCTACTTGGGTATTTTTTTCCATCTTGTCTTCTAGTTCACTGATGTGGTCCTCTGCTTCTTCTAGTCTACTCTTGATGCTTTCTATTGAGTTCTTTACAGCAGCGATGTCATTTTTCATTTCTTCTTGGTTCTTCTTCATTTCCTCTTGGTTCTTGCTCATATTGTCGAATTTGTCTTCCATTCTTTTCAGCCACCTTATGACCATTTCTCTGAATTCTTTTTCTGGAAGGTTGCTTGCCTCCATTTCGTTTACTTCCTTTTCTGGTGATGCCTGCTTTTCTTTCATATGTGGGCTGTGTCTTTGTCTCCCCATGGTCTCTCTTCTCTGGGTGTCTGGTTATGTAGTTCTCTCTCTCCTGCGTTGATTTAAAGGCACAAAATACAGCACTACCAGGTACAACACACAAGGCACTGAACAAAAATGTATTCACAATATTAATAACCTCCAATAAAGGTGGCCACCAGAGAAAGGCAAATTAGGGGATAGGAGAGAAAGAAGAAGAGGAAAAATAAAGAAAGAAGAAGAAGAAAAAAAGGAGTGTCAAAATGAAATTGGGAAAAGGGAAAAAAGAAGAAAAAAAAAGTAAGAGAGACAAGAAAGAGACTAAGAGAGAAAGGGAAACAGACTATATATAATGGGGATAAAACTCCTATAGAACAATCACTTATTCCAGCAAATGCCAGCAACAAGTACCTGGGGATTAATACAAACTACAACACCAACTAATATTGAGTGAGGCAAGGGAAAACAGAAGCACTAAACAAACAAAAAAATAAACAAAAGAAGAATAAGCAAAACAATCTCACAAAAAAGCATAAAAATTCGATATAATCTACATTCAAGTGAACAACAACAAAAGGACAGAGAGAAAAACAATTTTTTGGATAGTTAAGGCAGCGAAGAGAGAGGTGTGTATGGACTTGGAGCAGGGGATTGGAGATTAGATATATAAGTAGGGTGAAATTTTAACAGGGGGTAAACAGAAAGAATAGGGAAAATCTAAAGCAGGAAAGGGGTAAGATAAACAGAACACCGAAAAGGGAAAAGTGAGGAAGAGAGTGATGGCATAAAGGTAGAGTTGAGATAGAGTAAAATGATGCTAAAGGAAAGATAAAAATAGAATGTAGAACATAAATCCGAAAACAAAATGAAGAGAAAATAAAATGACACTTAAAAAAAAAAAAGATAAAATAGCAGTAGTAATAATACGGATTGAAAATAAAAATGTAATAATTAAAAAGGTAAAATCAAGTGAGGAAAAAAGAAAAAAAATTAGTTTCTTGAGTAAAAGATGCAAAAAATGAAAATAAAAAAATAAAAAATAAAAATAAAATGTGGAGTAGTGAAGGTCATTCACTTCCTATGTTGTTCTGTTTGGCACGCCTGTTTCTCAGTCCGGACAGTATTGCAGTTCCCTGCGTTCCACTGCTCTTCAGTGTTGTAAGCCTGTCCTGATTTTAAGCAGGTGGTGTGTCTTAATTTGTATTCCTTTATTTTTGATTACATAAGAGTCACTTTGTGATTCAGCCCCTGGGTGGCAGTGTTTCTGGATTGACTTCCGGGTCTATCTATGGCCTCTCTAGGGAGTGTTAGAGCCTTCTTTCCCTGTGGCGCTCACTACAGGTGTGTGGGAGTGGGCTGCCTCAGAGCTGGCTCTCCGATGGTCACTCCCCACTCCAATCCACAGGTTCCAGAAAAACAACTTTCCCCTGCAGTCTCCCACTTTCCCCTGGTGTCCCCAACTGGGTGATCCTATGTATTGGGCTTAGTAATCAGAAGCAAGAATTTCAAGAGGAAAAAGCCCAAGTGTGCGCACTCCGTGGCTGCACGTAAGTCTAGCACACCCCTGAAATTCTTAGGGTGTCCCTGCACTTCAGATCAAAATGGGTTGCTTTTTAGAGAGCCCTTCTGTTAGCAGCTCTGACGGCCCCCTTCCACATTCACAGATCACGCCAGCCCCAACATCCACGGATTTTTCTAGGCACAGACTTCCCTGGTCCTCCAGCTCCAGCAAAACGCGCGTTCCTCTCTCGCGCTGGGACCAGAGACCTCACCTTATCCTAGGGGAAATCTGACCTTTCTGTGGTGGAGTGTAGAGCTCCTCTGAACCCGTGTGTTTGCGCCAATTGGGGAGCGTTGTTCTGGGGCTCGCAGCTGTTCCGTGGGTGCCGCAGTTGTGGATTCTCAGGCTTCTGATAAGCTCCACTTTCTGGTTCCAGAAGGCGCAGACTCAGTGTCCAAGCCCGCAGCTCCGGGAAGGGACCCAGCCGTAGTGGGGGCTGCCAGGTCAGGGGAACCCCGTCTAGCAGTCTCCCACCTTCTTCTGGAGTTCAGCTGTCACCCAACTTGCCAACAAACACTCCTAGTGCGACCCTCAGCTGTTCTTTCTTTCTGCTCCGGGACAAGGCTCGGAACACATCTGTCTATTCCGCCGCCATTTTTTTTCTCTCAAATTATACATATTTTTTGTCACATCAACAGAAAATATAATATATTTTTGGGGTGCCACAAAAGTTTAGTAACTAATTTATGTGTATCATAAGATGAAAAAGGTTGGAAATCACTCACCCAGAAGGCAGTACATTTGAAAATATCCAGTCAGAGGAGAAAAAAAGAAAGAAAAAGAAAAAGAATGAGTGGAGAACACCTATGGGATATATGGGACACACTGAAAGGAAACAATATTTATATTACGGGAATTCATAGAGGAGAAGAGAAAAAACAGAGCAGAAAAAATATGTAAAGCATAATGGCTGAAAACCACCTATTATTTACAATAGCCAAGACATGGAAACAACCTAGGTGCACATCATCAGATAAATGGATAAAGAAGTTGTTATCCTATTATATATATATATATATATATATATATATATATATATATATATATATACATATACATATATATATATATATATACATATATATATATGTATATATATATATATATATACATATATATATATGTATATATATATATATATATATATATATATATATATATATATATATATATATATATAATGGAATATTATTCAGCCATAAAAATGAGAAAATTCTGCCATTTATGACAACATGAATGGGCTTTGAGGGCATATTGCTAAGTGCAATGTCAGAGAGAGAAAGAAAAACACTGTATCATCTCACATATGTAGAATCTAAACAACAACAACAACAACAATAAACTCACAGAAAAAGAAATCAGACACTGGCCACTGTAGCTCAGTTGGTTGGAGCATTTTCCCATAAATGAAAGGTTGTGAGTTTGAATCCTGACCAGGGCACATACCCAGTTTGCAGTTTCAATCCCTGGTTAGGGTGCATGTGGAAGGCAACTGATCAATAATTCTCTCTCACTTTGATGATTTTCTCTCTCCCTTCCTCTCTCTAAAGTCAATTAGAAAACAGCCCAAGTGTATATCAATAGATGAGTAGATTAAAAAACTGTGGTACATTTTTTTTGTTTTTATTTTTTTGTTAATACTCACCCAAGGATAATTTTCCATTGATTTTGAGAGACAGTGGAAAGGAGGGAGGGGGGATGGAGACAGAGAAAGAGAGACATTGATGTGAGACACATTGATGGGTTGCCTCCCATACACGCCTGGGGAAGGATTGAACCTGCAACCCAGGTACATACCCTTGACTGGGAATCAATCCTATGACTTTGGTGAACAAGCCGATGCTCTAACCATTGTGCACCTCTGGCCAAAGCTATTTTTAATTTTTTAATCCTCACCAATGGATATGGTCACTTATTTTAGAGAGAGAAGAAGGGAGAGGAGAGAGAGGGAGAGAGAGAGAGAGAGAGAGAGAGAGAGAGAGAGAGAGAGAGAGAGAGAGAGAGACTGATGTGAGAAACATTGACCCATCAACCAGTTGCCTCCAGTACACATCCAGAATAGATGCCAAACCCACAACCCAGGTATGTATCCTGACCAGGAATCAAACCCATGACATTTCAGTGGTATAAGAGAATGCTCCAATCAATTGAGCTACACCACCCAGAGCAAGCTATGGTACATTTACACTATTGAATACTGTCCTAATATATAAAATCCCAAGGTCGTAACATCCAAAATCACCAAAGGCTCAACCGACCAGAAGTCAGGGCTGGGTTACTGTGGCAACCCAGCACTGACTGCCCACTGCTGCAGGTACCCCAACCCAGCACTGACTGCCAAGGGGACTTCGGATCAGGCCTGAAGAGAGGCCCGGAGAGAGAGAAGCAGGGTCTGATCCATAGTTTCCGTGGCAGCTGTTGATCAGCCCTTGCCTTTCTCTTTCTCTCAGGGCCTGGCCAGTAGCTCTGCCTCTCTTTCTCTCAGGCCTCCCCTGGGGCTGCTGATCAGCTCTGCCTATCTGACCAGGCCCGTTGTTAGGCGCAGAGATGCTGACTGGCATAGAAACTGACCAATCAGAACCAAATCTGGGTGAAGTGCGAGGAGCCAATGGCTGCCTAGGAGGCAGATCTTTTGATGCTGACTGGCACAGAAACCAACCAATCAGAACCTAATCTGGGTGAAGAGAGAAAAGTCAATGGCTGCCTAGGAGGTGGAGCTTTTGATGCTGATTGGCATAGAAACTGACCAATCAGAACCAAAACTGGGTGAAGTGCGAGGAGCCAATGGCTGCCTAGGAGGCGGATCTTTTGATGCTGACTGGCATAGAAACCAACCAATCAGAGCCTAATTTGGGTGAAGTGAGAAGAGTCAATGGCTGCCTAGGAGGTGGAGCTTTTGACACTGATTGGCATAGAAACCGACTAATCAGAACCTAATCTGGGTGAGCTGCGAAGGCAGAACCTAAGTTGGGGGCTGAGGAGGGGTTTGAAGGCAACAGCTGTTTGGTGTAAGGTGTAAGAAAGCAGTTCAATTTTTCAATGACCGGTTTGGCAGTATAGGGCATATGGCTGGCTATCAGTCCAGATACAGGGATTATGTATTTTTGTCTGCCAAGAGCATTTCCTCCTGATGAAAAAGGCTAAAAGGCTCCCCCCGCCTCAGTTAAGCAATCCTATCCTATATAATTGATCTATACTACTAAAAGAGCAATATGCTAATTAGATCGGGTCAACCGGCCATCTTCCGGACATCTAACTTCCTTCTGGACAAAGCCATGGTGGTAGGGGCCAAGGCAGAGGCCGTTAGGGGCAATCACGCCAGCAGGGGAGAGCAGTTGGGGGCGAGATCAGGCTGGCAGGGGAGAGCAGGCAGTTAGGAGCGAGATCAGGCCGGCAGGGGAGGGCATTTAGGGGCAATCAGGCAGGCAGGCAGGTGAGCGGTTAGGAACCCGCGGTCCCAGATTGCAAGAGGGATGTGGGATTGGGCCTAAACCAGCAGTCTGAAATCCCCCAAGGGGTCCCAATTGGAGAGCGTGAAGGCAGGGCTGAGGGAACCCCCCCATGCACGAATTTCATGCACTGTGCCACTAGTGCAGCTATAAAAAAGAAGGATCTCTTACCCTTTGCTGACAGCATGAATGGACCTGAAGATTATTATGCTAAGTGAAATAAGCCAGTCAGAAAAAGACAAATAACACATTATCTCAATAATGTGTGAAATATGATGAACAAAATAAACTAACAAACAAAATGGGTCCAGAGGCATGGATATATGGAACAGGCTCACAGATGTCAGAGGGGAGGGGTGTTAGGGGCACTGTAAGAAATTAACCAAAGAACATATATGCATATATGCATAGCTTATGGACATAGACAATAATGTAGTGAGGGCCTAAGGTAGTACAGGGGCTGGGTGGAGGAAACAGAGGGGGAGAAAAAGGTGACATTTGAAATACGGTCAACAATTAAATAAATAAACAAAGAAAAAAACAAAAGAAAAAAGATCAGAGTTGTGGTTAACAGATATGGGGGCTGGGGAGAGGAATTGGAAGAAGGTCGTCATTAAGTACAGACTTCCAATCCTATATAATAAAAGGCTAATATGCAAATTGACGGAATGGTGGAACGACTGGTTGCTATGATGTGCACTGACCACCAGGGGGCAGATGCTCATGCAGGAGCTGCTCTCTGGTGGTCAGTGCGCTCCCTCACAGGGGAAGCACCGCTTAGCCAGAAGCTGGGCTCACAGCTGGCAAGTGCAGCGGCAGTGGCAGGAGCCTCTCCTGCCTCCACAGCAGTGCTAAGGATATCCGACTGCCGGCTTAGGCCCGTTCCCTGCAGGGCTTAAGCCATCAGTCAGACATCCCCAAGGGCTCCCAGACTGCGAGAGGGTGCAGGCCAGGCTGAGGGACCCCCCCCCCCCACTGAGTGCACGAATTTCATGCACTGGGCCTCTAGTTATAAGATAAATATGTGTTGAGGATCTAATGTATAACATGATGGCTATAGTTAACACCACCATATGATCTATATGAAAGTTGTTAAGAAGGTAAATCCTAGGAGTTCTCATCACAAAGAGTAATTTTTTCTTTTTCCTCTTTGCTCTTTATTTTTATTGTGTCTGAATGAGATAGTAGATTTTAAGTAAACTTAATGCCATAATCAATTCCTGAAAATATGCAACAGACTAGTAAAAGTAAGCATATACTGGTAGTCAGATTCAGAATAATATGGGGTGTGTTAATCACTTAACTCTAGTATAAAGGATAAAGGATGAAATAATTAAAAGTAAGTATAGCTAAAATAATTTGTTAATATAAACACAATTCAAGATTATGTAAATAGTGACATCATAAAATAATATGTTCGGAGTAAAAATGTAGAGTTTTTGTATATGATCAAAGTCGTTACCAACTTAAAATAGACTGTCAAATCTATAAGATATTTCAAGGAAGCCTCAGGGTAACCACAGAATCAAAAACTTTAGTGGATACACACAAGGTGTAAAGAAGGGAATCACAGCATACCACTATGGAAAATCATCAATTCACAAAGAAATACAGCAAGAGAAGAAGAAAGAAATACAAGCCAGCCAGAAAATTGTTGAAGATGATTAACAATAGTAATTACCTACCAATCATGTCTATAAATAGAAATGGATAAAGTTATTCAATCAAATGGCATAGACTGGCTGAATGGATTAAAAACAAAAACAAAAAACAAAGCCCAACTATATGCTATCTACAAGAGACTCACTTCAGCTTCAGGGCTACATATAGGTTCAATGGAAAAATATATTTCAGGTAAATGGAAAACAAAAGAGAGAATGGGATAGCCAAACTTACCTCAGACAAAAGAGATTTTATTCCAAAAATCCAGACAAGAGAGTAAGAAGTTCTTTATGTAACAACTAGAGGCCCAGTGCACAAAATTCATGCATGGTGGTGTGTGTCCCTCAGCCCAGCCTGCACCCTCTCCAATCTGGGACCCCTCAAGGGATGTCCGACTGCCCGGTAGGTTTGGGCCTAAACGGGCAATCAGACATCCCTCTCACAATCCAGGACTGCTGGCTCCCAACTGCTAGCCTGCCTACCTTCCTGATTGCCCCTAACCGCTTCTGCCGGCCAGCCTGATCACCCCCTAACCACTCCCCTGCCAGCCTGATTGATGCCTAACTGCTCCCCTGCCAGCCTGATTGCCCCTAACTGCCCTCCCCTGCAGGCTTGATGGCCCCCAACTGCCCTCCCTTGCAGGACTGGTCCCTCCCAACTGCCCTCCCCTGCTGGCTTGATCACTCACAACTGCCCTCCCTTGCTGGCCTGATCCCTCCCAACTGCCCTCCACCTGCTGGACACCTTGTGGTGGCCATCTTGTGTCCACATGGAGGCAGCCATCTTTGACCACCTGGGGGCAGCCATCTTGTGTGTTGAAGTGATGGTCAATTTGCATATTACTCTTTTATTAGATAGTACAGAGGCCTGGTACACAGGTGGGGGCCAGCTGGTTTGTCCTGAAGGGTATCCTGGATCAGAGTGGGGGTTCCCTTGGGGCATGGGGCGGCCTGGGCGAGGGGCCTGTGGTGGTTTTTAGGTGGCCACGCCCCCAGCGACCCAAGTGGAGGCCCTGGTATCTGGGATTTATTTATCTTCTATAATTGAAACTTTGTAGCCTTCAGCGGAGGCCAGGGCAGGCAGAAATCTTGGCTTCCTCCATCGCCAGAGGAAACCCAAGCCTCCTGCTCACTCCATGGCCACAACCATCTTGGTTGGGTTAACTTGCATACTCGCTCCTGATTGGCTGGTGAGTGTGGCTTGTGGGTGTAGTGGAGGTACGGTCAATTTGTATATTACTCTTTTATTAGATAGGATAAAGTGATAAATTTTCAATAGAATATAAAAATTATAAATACATGTGCACCCAAAATTGGACTACATAAACATATTAAGCAAATATTCACATACATGAAGGGAATGATAGACAAAAATACAATAATAAGAGTAAGAGATATCAATAAGGAAACATGGCACTTGAACTATACTTTAGAACAAATGAACCTTACTGACAAACAGGTTGGGGCAAAATAGGTTTAAAGTTTTTTTGTATGGAAAATAATACAATAATCAACAAATAATACAAGAATAAACTGTGTTTTGTGTACTAACAACTGTAAACCTACTTTTGCCCCACCCTGTATATACAACATTCATTCTAATAGCAGCAGGTTACACATTCTTCTCAAGCACAAAGTACACATTCTCCAAGTTAGAACATATTTTAAGTCCCAAAACAAATCTTAGAAAATGTAAGAAGACTGAAATCATATCAACTATATTGTCTAAATACGATTGTATAAAACTAGAAATTAACAACATGATGATAATTAGAATATTCACACATGTGGAAACAAAAAAAGACTGCTTGTGAGCAATTAATGAATTAAAAAGGGAAATTAATAAGCATCTTAAGACAATTGAAAATGGAAACAAACACAAAACTTAGTGATGCAGCAAAATCAGTGTTAAGAAGAAAATTTACAGCAATTAATGCCAACATTAAGAACAGATGCCACATAAACAACCTTACTTTATACCTTAAGGAACTAGAGAAGTAAGAACAAAGTAAGTCAAAGTTAGCAGAAGGAAGAATATAAGATCAGAGCAAATAAATGAAGTAAAAAATAAACTATAGAAAAGGTGAACAAATAGAGTTTTTTAAAAAGATAAACAAAATTGAAAAATTTTAGTTAACAGTCAGAGAAACCAAGATGGCGGCATAGGTAAGCACCTAAACTGCTGCCCCGCACAACAATTTCAAACTACAACTAAAAGACAGAACGGACACCATCCAGAACCACAGGAAAGCTGGCTGAGTGGAAATTCTACAACTAGAAGGAAAGAGGAAATCTCAGGGAGAAGGAGCGGCAAAGAGCAGAGGTACGGAGACACGCGCGCACAGAGAGGAAGGGCGGTGGAGTGCCTGGCTGGCTTTCTCTGGCGGAAGGGGGAAAGAAGCCCCCGACTGCACTGAACCCCAGTTCCGACTGCAGTGAACCTCAGTTCCGGGCGAAACCCTGTGGACCCAGGCTCATACAGGGGGAGTTTGGACTGTCAGGTAGAGAGAAAGGCACACAGAGACTCGGAGACTCGGGAGCCGCGGCGGCAGGGGCAGGGGTCTGGAGGCGTGAGTGCACACAAAGACTGACTGTGGAGGTTGCCACGGGCTATCCCTGGCAGAGGGGAGTCAGAGGCTTCTGACTGCACTGAACCGCAGATCCGGGCGAGCCCCTGGGGACCCACGATCTTACAGGGGGAATCTGGAATGTAAGGCGGAAACTCAGGAAACTCGGGAACCTCGGAAGGCAGAGGTCTGGAGACCCGCCCAAGGGCAGGGCTGACGGGAAGCCAAGACTGTCTTCCCCGCCCTGAGACTCCACCCCTTCCAAGCTGAGCACAGAGGCTTTTGCAATCTGGCAAGGCTAATCCTATAAGGCTGTCTCCAGCACCAAACTTCTCCCAGCATAGACACAGCTGATCCTCACAGCCAACTGGCCTGCAGGTCAATTCCTCCCCGTGATACCAACAACAATCAAGACTTAACTACAACAAGGCTGTACACACAGTCCACAAAGGGGTGCACCAAGAGTGTCCACCTCAGGTTAACTGGGGAGGCAGACCCACTGGGCCATATAGGAAACCTAGCACACAAAGCTACTCTACCAACTCAGCAAAGCAGTGAAAAATGGGGAGACGAAGAAACAGATCACAAACGAAAGAAATGGAGGAAAACAAACGACTGGATATAGAATTCAAAACCACGGTTATAAGGCTCTTCAAGAATATCCTAGAAAAGGCCGATAAATACAACGAGACCCTCGAAGATATGAAAAAGGACCAACTAGAAATTAAACATACACTGACTGAAATAAAAAATATTATACAGAGACCCAACAGCAAACTAGAGGAACGCAAGAATCAAGTCAAAGATTTGAAATACAAAGAAGCAAAAAACACTCAACCGGAAAAGCAAAAAAAAGAAAAAAGAATTCAAAAAGTTGAAAATAGTGTAAGAAGCCTCTGGGACAACTTTAAGCGTACCAACATCAGAATTATGGGGGTGCCAGAAGAAGAGAGAGAGCAAGATACTGAAAACCTATTTGAAGAAATAATGACAGAAAACTTCCCCCACCTGGTGAAAGAAATAGACTTACAAGTCCAGGAAGCGCACAGAACCCCAAACAAAAGGAATCCAAAGAGGACCACACCAAGACACATCATAATTAAAATGCCAAGAGCAAAAGACAAAGAGAGAATATTAAAAGCAGCAAGAGAAAAACAGTTAATTACCTACAAGGGAGCACCCATACGACTGTCAGCTGATTTCTCAACAGAAACTATGCAGGCCAGAAGGGAGTGGCAAGAAATATTCAAAGTGATGAACAGCAAGAACCTACAACCAAGACTACTCTACCCAGCAAAGCTATTATTCAGCATGGAAGGTCAGATAAAGAGCTTCACAGATAAGAAAAAGCTAAAGGAGTTCATCACCACCAAACCAGTATTATATGAAATGCTGAAAGGTATTCTTTAAGATGAGGAAGAAGAAAAAAGTAAAGAGAAAAATTATGAACAACAAATACATATCTATCAACAAGTGAACCTAAAAATCAAGTGAATTAAAAATTTGAGGAACAGAATAAACTGGTGAATATAATAAAATCAGGGGCATAGAAAGGGAGTGGACTGATAATTCTCAGGGGGAAAGGGGAATGGGGGGTGCAAGAAGAGACTGGACAAAAATCGTACACCTATGGATGAGGACAGTGTGGGGGGAGGTAAGGGCAAAGGGTGGGGTGGGAACCAGGTGGAGGGGAGCTATGGGGGGAAAAAGGAGAAACAATTGTAATTATCTGAACAATAAAGATTTATTAAATTAAAAAAAAAGAAAAATTTTAGTTAATATATCAAGAAAAAAAGAGGTTTAGAAAAGTAAAATTATAAGTAAAAGGCATGTAACAACTGATACAGAAATACAAATGATCATAGGAGACCATTATGAGCAATTAATTGCATACCAAGAAATTGGACAAACTAGAAAAATAGATAAATTCCTAGCTATATACAATTTAGCAAGTCTGGATCATGATGAAATAGAAAATAGAAATCAGTAATCAAAACCTTCTAACAAGGAAGTCCCAATACCAGATATTTTTCCTGGTAAATTCTACCAAACAGTTAAAGAAAAATTAATGCCAATTCTCAAACTCTTCCAAAAAATTGAAGAGGGAACATACTCAAAGTCATTTTACAATTTCAGCATTACTCTGATACCAAAGCCAAATTAGGATACAAGAAAAGAAATCTGCAGGCCAGTATCCATGATGAATTTAGATGCAAAAACTTATCCAAAATACTAGCAAACCAAATTCAACAATTCAATAAATGGATCATACACCTTGATCAAATGAGATTTATTCCTGAGATACAACAATGGTTCAACATATGATAATATATAAATGTGATGCACCATATCAATAGAATGAAAGCCAAAAATTATATGATCATTGCAATAGATGAAAACAATCATTTGACAACATCCATTCATAATAAAAACTCTCAATAAATTATGTGTAGAAAGAATATTCTTCAACCGATAAAGGCTCTATATATGACAAACCCATGGCTAATATACCCAATGGTGAAAAGTTGAAAGCTTTTTCCCGTCGATCAAGAAAAAGACAAGGGTGCCCACTCTCTCCACTTCTTTCCAACCTAGTTCTGTAAGCCCTAGCCAGATCAGTTAGGGAAAAAAAATAAGAGGCATTCATTCAGAAAGGGACAGGTAAAATTGTTTCAATTTGCTGATGATATGATATTATAAATAGAAAATCCTAAAGTATCCACCAAAAAACTGTTAGAACTAATCAATTCAGTAAAATTTCAGGATACATAATTAATATATAACAGTCAGTTGCATTTCTATACACCAACAATGAACGATTTGAAAAGAAATAAAGAAAACAATACCATTTACAATAAGTATTAAAAACTTTAAAATAGGATTAAAATTAACTAAGGACGTTAAAAATATATATGGAAAACCGTAAGACATCAATGAAGGAAATAAAAGAAGACACAAATAATTGAAAAGATATTCATGGATTAGAATAATTAATTTTTTTTTAAAAATCCATCCTAACCAACACCATCAATAAATTCAATTCAATCACTATCAAAACCCAATGGAATTTATTAAGTAGGAAAAGAAATCCTAAAATTTGCATGGAAACACAAAAGATCCAAAATATCCAAAGCAATGTTTAGAAAGAAAAACAAAGCCAGGAGCATCACACTGTTTTATTTTTTTTAACACATACTACAATACTTTAATACTAAACTTGCAGATATGGCATAGTATTATTTTTTCCTGGATAACAGAAATTATAATAATACTCATTTTTAACTTTGTTTTTATTGTTGGTGTTATTGCAGATGTCCCATTTTCCCCTCTTTTCTCACCTCCACCCACTAGAACTTCCCCTACCCTCTGGCCATCACCACACTGTTATCTGTGTCTACGGGTTATGCATATATGTTCTTTGGCTAATCCTTTCACCTTCTTTCATCCAGTCCCTCCTATCCAATTCCCCTCTGACAGCTGTCAGTCTGTTCCATGCATCCATACCTCTGCTTCTGTTTTGTTTGTCAGTTTATTTTGTTCATTAGATTCCACATATAAATGAGATCATGTGATATTTGTCTTTCTCTGACTGACTTATTTCACTTCGCATAATGGTCTCCAAGTCCATGCATGTTGTTGCAAAGGGTAAGAGATCCTTCTTTATCACAGCCACATAGTATTCCATTGTGTAAATGTACCACAGATTATTTTATCCCCTTATCTACTGATGGGCACTTGGGCCGTTTCCAAATCTTAGCTATTATAAATAACACTGCTATGAACATAAGGGTTCATATATT
This sequence comes from Plecotus auritus, assembly GCF_963455305.1. Classification (NCBI taxonomy): domain Eukaryota; kingdom Metazoa; phylum Chordata; class Mammalia; order Chiroptera; family Vespertilionidae; genus Plecotus; species Plecotus auritus. The sequence goes on along the minus strand of NC_137784.1, from coordinate 42,994,543 downwards.
CTTTCTGATTGGTGTTTTGGTATTGTTAGGATATATTTCCAGAAGAAAGCTTGCTGGGTCAAACAGCAATTCCATTTTTAATTTTTTAAGGAGACTCCATACTGTTTTCCACAGTGGCTGCACCAGTCTGTATTTCCACCAACAGTGGAGTAGGGTTTTCTTTTCTCCACATCCTCACCAGCATTTGTTGTTTGTTGATTTACTGATGGTAGCCATTTTGGCAGCTGTGAGGTGATATCTCATTGTGGTTTTAATTTGGTTGTCCCTGTTGATTAGTGTTATTGAGCATTTTTTCATGTCTATTGCCCATCTGTATGTCCTCTCTGGAGAAGTGTTTGTTCACTTTGCCCATTTTTTAATGGGATTGTTTGTCTTCCTGGTGTTGAGTTGTATAAGTTCATTATATATTTTGGATATTAATCCCTTATCAGATTATAATTAGAAAACATGTTCTCCAATACAGTGGGTTCCATTTTCATTTTGTTGGTGGTTTCTTTTGCTGTGCAGAAGCTTTTAGTTTGATGTAGTTTCATTTGTTTATTTTTTTCTTTGTTTCCTTTGACCTAGTACAGTGGTCGGCAAACTGCGGCTCGCAAGCCGCGGTTTGCTGCTCTGTTGACTAATGAGTTTGCCAACCACTGGATAGGGGCTTCATCACAAGGAACAACAACAGCCTGTAATTATTGGAATCGAGAGTCTAGGTCAGTGGTCGGCAAACTCATTAGTCAACAGAGCGGCAAACCGCAGCTCGCGAGCCGCATGTGGCTCGCGAGCTGCAGTTTGCCGACCACTGACCTAGTAGATATATTGGCAAAAATATTGCTATGAAAGATGTCTGAGATAGTAATGAAAACACAATGGGACTGGTATAAAAACAGACACAGACCAAAGGAACAGAATTGAGAGCCCAGAAATAAATCCACATAAATATGGCAAACTAATATTTGGCAAGGGATCCAAAATTACTCAATGGGAAATAATAGTACTTTCAATAAATGGTCTTGGGAAAACTGAATATACACATGAAAAAGAATAAAATCAGGCCTCTATCTTATACCACTCACAAAAAATCATCTCAAAGTGGATTAAGGACTTAAACGTAAGACCTGAAACCATGAAACTCCCAGAAAAAAACAAACATGGGAATAATCTCCTAGACCTTAATCTTGTTAATGATGTGTGGATCTGACACCAAAAGCATAGGCTACAAAAGCAGAAATGGACAAGTTGAACTATGCCAAACAACACAAGAAATCGGGTCTTGGGGGGGGGGGCGGAATGGGGAGACATCTGTAATACTCTCAAAAATAATCATCCAAAAAAAGAAACAATAAACAAAATTAAAAGGCAGCCTACAGAATGGGAGTAAACATTTTCAAACTACTTCTGGGGTATGTATCTGAAGGAAATGAAATCACTCTCTTGAAGAGATACCTGCACTCCCCTATTGGTTGTAGAATATTCTAGATATGGAAATAACCCTGGTGTCCATTAATTGATGAATAGAGAAAATAATCCTATCTAATAAAGAGGGAATATGGTAATTGACCATCACTCCGCCACAAAGATGGCTGCACCCAAAGCTGAAGCCAAGTTCCCATAAGGAGCCTTAATGAGCAATCAGCAGGGACCTAAGGCTACACCCTCCCCCACCCCCGTAGGGCTTGACAGGGGACATCAGGCCTCATCCCCCACCCGGCAGGGCTTGACAGGGGACCTCAGGCTGGGGGACCTCAGGCCACACACCCCTCCCCGGCACCAGGCCAGGGGACCTGAGGCCATGCCTCCCACCAGGTGGGGCTTGACAGGGGACTTCAGGCCGCTACCCCCACCCCAGCAACAGGCCAGGGGACCTCAGACCACACCCCCCGCCCAGCGGGGCTTGATGAGGGACCTCAGGCTGTGCCCCCCACCCAGCGGGGCTTGACAGGGGACCTCAAGGTACACCCCCAGTGCTGGGTCAGGGGAACTCAGGCCGCACCTCCTGCCCAGCAGGGCTTGACGGGGGAACTGAGGCTGCACCCCCCTGTCGGTGGGGCTTGATGGGGAACCTGAGGCTGTGCCCCCCTCCCAGTGCTGGGTCAGGGGACCTGAGGCTGCACGCTCCTGCCTGGCAAGGCTTGACAGGGGACCTCAGGCCATGCCCCCCACCCAGCGTGGCTAGACAGGGGATCTCAGGCCATGTCCCCCACCTGGCAGGGCTTGATGGGGGATCTCAAGGCATGCCCCCACCCAAGTCTGGGCTGGGGGACCTCAGGCCATGCCCCCCCCATCCTGGCGCTGGGCCAGGGGACCTGAGGCTATGTCCCCTGCCCGGTGGAACTTGACAAGGGTGGGACTGGCCAGGTCTGGATCTAGCCCAATGGGGGCAGAGGCCGGATGGGTCTGGGTCTCACACAATTTTGAGGTGCATGTGGGTGGGCGGGGACATGACTCTGGGTCTCTTGGTGTGCCCCAGACTCTGACAGGAGGAAGGTTTTCATATACATTTTATTAATTTTCTTTCATCTCTGACACTTCTATTATAAAGGGCAAATAGCAATATTAAATTATTTCCTCTAATTAATCCCCTTTTAATGTGCACGAATTTCGTGCACCGGGCCACTAGTAATAATAATAAAAAGCCAAAAGGTGTCACAATGAAAACAACCAATCGACCTTGCACCAGGAGGTGCATGGAGCACCTCTCGGCCATAACAACCTAACAACCAGTGGCTATGATGCCCACTGTGGCCAGCGAACTGTCCAATTGGGGTAGGGCCAGTGGCCAACCTAGTGGCCCCTCCCCCCTGCCGGCCTGCCCCTGATCAGACTCTCCCACTTCTATCAAGAGCCCCCTCCCTTTACCCCCAGCCGTGCCCCCATCAGCCTGCCCCACCACGATAGGTCCGCAGACCCTCCCCCTGGCCAGCCAGCCCCTGATCGCACCCCCTCACCCCAATAGGGGGCAGGGCTGGGCGGCCAACCTCCTGAAACCCCTCCCCCTGTCTGGCCCCACCCCTGATGGGCCCCCACCACCTTGATCAGTCCGCAGCCCCTACCCCTGGCCAGCCCAGGCCCTGATCGCCACCTCACCTCAATAGGGGGCGGGGCTGGCCAGCCAACCTCCTGCAATGCTTCCCCCTGGCCAGCCATGCCCCCAATGGGCCCCCACCATCCTGATAGGCCTGCAGCTCCTCCCCCAGGCTGGCCCTACCCCAGATTGGCACCCCCACCATGATCAGGGGCAGGGCCTGCTGGCTAACCACCCATGGCCTCTCTCACAGGCCGCTGACACCCAATCGGCACCCCCCAGCCACCTCATTCGGGGGCAGGGCCAGCTGGCCAACTGTCCACAGCCCCTCCCCATGGCCAGCCCCACCCCCAATCAGCCCCCCAACCCCAATCAGGGGCAGGGCCCTCTGGCCAATTGCCTGCAGCCCCTTTCCCCAACCAGCCTGACCCAGATCGGGGACACTGATCGGACCCTGATCCAGGTAGGCCGGCTGGCCAACCTCCTGCCATCTCCTCCTCCCATCAGGCCCAGCCCCGATCTGCCCTGATTGGGGCTGGGCCGGCTGGACCCCACCTGTGCACAAATTCATGAACTGGGCCTCTAGTGTGTATATAAACACAATGAAATATTTTTCAACCATCAAAAACAGTAATTTCTACCATTGCAATAACATAGATGGATCTTGAGGGCACTGTGCTAAGTGAAATAAATCATACAGTAAATGAAAAGTACTACATGATCTCACTACCTGTGGAATCTAAATATATCAAACCTTTTTTATTATTTTGTATCTTTATTGTTGAGAGTATTATAGGTGTCTGTCCCCTCCCATCCCCCCATTTCCCTCTATTGCCCACTTCCACCCGGTTCCTGCCCACCCCGGCCTTCATCACTCTATTGTCTGTGTCCATGGGCAATGCATATAAGTTCTTTGATTAATCTGTTCCTGGCACCCTTTCCTCTGAGATTCGTCAGTCTGTTCCATGCCTCTGGTTCTATTTTATTGGTGAGTGTATTTTGTTCATTGGATTCCACATATAACTGAGATCATGTGTTATATGTCTTCCTCTAACTGGCTTATTTCACTTAGCATGCTACTATCCATGTCCTTTCATGCTGTCTCAAAGGATAATAGATCCTTCTTTTTCACAGCTGCATGATATTCCATTGTGTAAATGTTCTATAGCTTTTTTATTCACTCATCTACTGATGGGCACTTAGGCTGTTTCCACAGCTTAGCTATTGCAAATAAACAAACAAACAAATAAATAAATCCAATAGAAACACAGTAGAATGGTTATTGCCAGAGGCTGAGGGTTGTGAAAAATGGGGAGATGTTGGTCAAAGGGTACACACTTTTGGTTATAAGATAAATAAGTTCCAGGGCTCTAATGTGCAACATGATGACTATAGTTAAGAACACTGTATTGTATATTTGAAATTTTCTACGAGAGTAGAGGTTTATAATCTCACCATAACAACAACAAAATGATAATAACGTGAGGCGAAGAATGTGTTAACTAGGCTGGCCAGTGTGACTCAGTGGTTGAGCATCAACCCATGAACCAATAGTTCACCAGTTCAATTCCCAGTCAAGGCACATGCCTGGGTTGCAGGCTTGATCCCCAGTAGGGGGCATGCAGAAGGCATCGGATCAATGTCTCCCTCTCTCTCATCAATGTTTTTCATATCTCCCTTCTTCTCTCGCTCTAAAAAAAAGAACATATTAAAAGAATGTGTTAACTAAATTCATCTTAGTAAATAGTCCACAATATGTAAGTGTAACAAATAATTATATTGTACATCTTAAATGTATATATTTTTATTTTATTTTTTTTAATTTCTTTATTGATTAAGGTATTACATATGTGTCCCCATCCCTCCATTAACCCCCCAAACCTCCCTCCCACTCATAACCTCACCCCCCTGGTGTTTGTGTCCAATGGTTAGGCTTATATGCATGCATACAAGTCCTTTGGTTGATCTCTCCCCCTTAAACCCACCCTCCCCTACCTTCCCTCTGAGGTTTGACAGTCTGATCAATGCTTCTCTGTCTCTGGATCTGTCCCTGTTCATCAGTTTATGTTGTTCATTATATTCCATAAATGAGTGAGATCATGTGGTATTTATTGTTCTCTGACTGGCTTATTTTAGTTAACATAATGCTCTCCAGTTCCAACCATGCTGTTGCAAACGGTAAGAATTCTTTCTTTTGTACTGCAGCATAGTATTCCATTGTGTAGATGTACCACAGTTTTTTAATCCAATCATCTGCTGATGAGCAATTAGGCTATTTCCAAATCTTAGCTATTGTAAATTGTACTGCTATGAAAATAAGGGTGCATATATTCATTCTGGTTGCTGTTTCTGATTTTTTGGGATATATTCTCAGGAGTGGGATTACTGGGTCAAGTGGGAGTTCCATTTTTAATTTTTTGAGGAAACTCCATACTGTTTCCAACAGAGGATGAACCAATCTGTATTCACACCAGCAGTGCAAAAGAGTTCCTTTTTCTTCATATCTTTCCCAAAACTTGTCTTTTGTTGATTTGTCCATGATAACCATTCTGACAGGTGTGAGATTACACCACATTGTCATGTTGATTTGCACCTCTCCGATAATTAGTGACTTTGAGCATGTTTTCATATGTCTCTTGGCCTCCCTTCTGTCTTCTTTCAAAAAGTATCTATTTAGGTCTGTTGCCCATTTTTTGATTGGATTGTTTATCTTCCTTTTGTTAAGTTGTATGAGTTCCCTATAAATGTTAGAGATTAAACCCTTATCAGTGATGACATTGGCAAATATGTTCTCCCATACAGTGGGGCTTTCTTGTTGTTTTGTTGATGGTTTCTTTTGCTGTGCAAAAGCTTTTTATTTTGATGTAGTCCCATTTGTTTATTTTCTCTTTAGTTTCCATTGCCCAAGGAGCAATATCAGTGAAGAAATTGCTTCAGCATATGTCTGAGATTTCTCTGCCTGTGGATTCCTCTAGTATTTTTACAGTTTCCCATCTTATGTTTAAGTCCTGTATCCATTTTGAGTTTATTTTTGTGTATGGTATAAGTTGGTGGTCTAGTTTCATTTTTTTGCATGTATCTGTCCAATATTCCCAACACCATTTGTTGAAGAGACTGTCTTGACTCAATTTTATGTTCATGCCTCCTTTGTCAAATATTAATTGGGCATAGAGGTTTGGGTCAATTTCTGGATTCTCTATTCTATTCCATTTATCTATGTGTCTGTTCTTGTGCCAGTACCAGGCTGTTTTAAGAACAGTGGCTTTGTAATACAGCTTGATATCTGGTATTCAGATCCCTCCTACTTTATTCTTCTTTCTCAGGATTGCTGTGGCTATCCGGGGTCTTTTTTTATTCCAGATGAATTTTTGGAAAGTTCATTCTAGGTCTGTGAAATATGCTGTTGGTATTTTAATGGGGAGTGCATTGAATCTATAGATTGCTTTGGGTAGTATGGACATTTTGATGATGTTGATTCTACCAATCCATGAAGACAGTATGTTCTTCCATCTGTTTATGTCTTCCTCTATCGCTATTTTCAGTGTCCTGTAGTTTTTTGCATATAGGTCTCTTACCTCCTTAGTTAAATTTATTCCTAGGTATCTTAATTTTTTTGGTGTGCTGGTAAATGGGATTGCTTTTTTAGTCTCTTTCTATAAGTTCACTATTGGTGTAAAGAAATGCCATAGACTTCTTGGTATTAATTTTGTATCCTGCTACATTACCGAATTCATTTATTAAGTCTAATATTTTTTGATGGAGTCTTTAGGGTTTTCTATGTACAGTATCATGTCATCTGCGAATAAGGACAGTTTTACTTCTTTTCCAATTTTGATGCTTTTTATTTCTTCTTCTTTTCTGATCGCTATGGCTAGTACTTTCAGTACTATGTTGAACAGGAGTGGTGAGAGTGGGCATCCCTGTCTTGTTCCTGTTCTTAGGGGAAATGGTTTTAGTTTTTGTCCATTGAGTATGATGTTGGCTGTGGGTTTGTCATATATGGCTTTTATTATGTTGAGGTATGATCCTTCTATTCCCAACTTGCTGAGAGTTTTCATCAAGAAGGGGTGTTGGAATTTGTCAAATGCTTTTTCTGCAACAATTGATATGACTATGTGATTTTTTATCTCTCAATTTGTTTATGTGATGTATCACGTTTATTGATTTGCGAATATTGTACCATCCTTGCATCCCCAGGATAAATCCTACTTGGTCATGGTGTATGATCTTTCTGATGTATTGCTGGATCCAATTTGCTAGTATTTTGTTGAGGATTTTAGCATCTATGTTCATGAGGGATATTGGACTGTAATTCTCTTTCATTGTGTTGTCTTTGTCTGGTTTTGGTATTAGGGTAATGCTGGCTTCATAGAATGATCTTGGAAGTGTTTCTTGTTCTTGAATTTTTTGGAATAGTCTGAGGAGGATAAGTTTTATTTCTTCCTTTAGTGTATGGTATAACTCCCCTGTGAAGCCATCTGGCCCCGGGCTTTGTTTGTTGGGAGATTTTTGATGACTGCTTCTATTTCTTCCATAGTTATTGCCCTATTGAGATGTTTAGATTCTTCTTGATTGAGTTTTGGAAGGTTGTATTTTTCTAGGAATATGTCCATTTCCCCTAGGTTGAGTAGTTTGTTAGAATAGAGATGTTCATAGTATTTTTAAACAATCCTTTGTATTTCTGTGGGGTCTGTTGTTATTTCACCTCTTTCATTTCTGATTTTTTTTATTTGGGTCCTCTCTCTTTGCTTCTTGGTGAGCCTGGCTAGAGGTTCATCAATCTTGTTTATCCTTTCAAAGAACCAGCTCTTGGTTTCATTCATCTTTTGTATTGTTTTTTTTTTTTTTTTGTCTCTATGTCATTAATTTCTGCCTTGATCTTTATTATCTCCTTCCTTCTCCTCACTGTGGGCTTTTCTTGTTGTTCTCTTTCTAATTCTTTGAGTTGTAGAGTTAGATGATTTACTACCATTTTTTCTTGTTTTTTTGAGGTAGGCCTGTAGAGCTATAAACTTCCCTCTCAGGACTGCTTTCATTGTGTCCCATAGGTTTTGGATTGTTGTGTTTTTGTTGTCAGTATTTTCCAGGATGTTTTTAATTTCTTCTTTGATCTCATTGGTAACCCAATCATTACTTAATAGCATGCTATTCAGCTTCCAAGTGTTTGAGTTTTTTGGACTGTTTTTATTGTAGTTTATTTCTAATTTTATGCCATTGTGGTCTGAGAAGATGCTTGGTATGATTTCAGTCTTCTTGAATTTGGGGATACTTTGCTTGTGACGCAATATGAGGTGTATTTTTGAAAATGTCCCATGTGCACTTGAGAAGAACGTATATTCCATGGCTTTGGGGTGAAATGTTCTGAAGATGTCAGTTAAGTCCATCTGATCTAGTGAGTCACTTAGGATTGCTTTATCTTTGCTGATTTTTTGTCTAGAGGATTTATCCAGTGATGTCAGTGGTGTATTAAAGTCCCCTACTATGATTGTATTGTTGTCGATCTCTCCCTTCATATCTTCCAAGAATTTTGTTATGTATTTGAGTGCGCCTGCATTGGGTGCATATATGTTTATCAGGGTTATATTCTCTTGTTGTATCGATCCCTTTAGTATTATGAAGCGGCCTTCTTTATCTCTTATTATGGCCTTCATTAGGAGGTCTATTTTGTCAGATAAAAGTATTGCTACCCCAGCTTTTTTTTCATTTCCATTTGCCTGAAAGATATTTTTCCATCCCTTCATTTTCAATCTGTGTGAGTCCCTTGTTCTGAGGTGGGTTTCTTGTAGACAGCATATATATGGGTCATGTTTTTATATCCATTCAGCCACTCAATGTCTTTTGATTGGAGCATTTATTCCGTTTACGTTTAAAGTTATTACTGATTCCTCTATGAGCTTTCCTACCTTCCTGATCACTTCAGCACTCATTTGTCCTCTCCTTCTGTGAACTCAACAAACAAGCACACAGAGAAACCTAGATGGCGGCATAGGTAAACACCTAAACTGCTGCCTTGCACAACAATTTCAAAACTACAACTAAAGGACAAAACGGACATCATCCAGAACCACAGGAAGGCTGGCTGAGTGGAAATTCTACAACTAGAAGGAAAGAGAAAAGCTCACTGAGACTCAGAGGAGCTGCAGGAGGCAGAGGTACTGAGACACGTGCGGAGAGGACTGGCAAATTTGGGCGCGGCTCGCTTTCTCAAGTTGGAGGGAGACAAAAGCTCCAGACTGCCCTGAACTCCAGTTTCCAGTGAGACTCTGGGGACCCCGACTCATACGGGGTGAAACTGGACTGTCAGGAAAGAGAAAAGCACACAAAGACTCAGAGGAACTGTGGAAGGCAGAGGTACCAAAGCACACACTTGTGGAGAGGGTGGGCAACTAAGTACGTGGCTGGCTTTCTCAAGCGGGAGGGAGACTAAAGCACCTGACTGCACTGAACTCCAATTCCGGGTGAGACTCTGGGGACCCAGACTCATTCGGGTAGAAACTGGACTGTCTGGCAGTGGGTGGATCTCGAGGGCGGCTTTCTCTCAGAGGTTCTTGCAGTGATTACCACGGGACACTGAGACACAGGGGCCTATTAGGGCAGGGCTGATGGGAAACCAATGTTGTCTACTCTGCCCTGAGACTCCGCCCCATCTAAGCTGAGCACAGAGGCTTTTGCAAGTCTTGTCTCATAAGGGTGTCTCCAGCACAGAAGTTCTCTCAGCGTAGACACTGCTGATCCTCACAGCCAATTGGCCTGGAGGTTAATTCCTCCAAGTGATACCAACAACAATCAAGGCTAAACTACAACAAGACTGTGCACACAGCCCACAAAGGGGTGCACCAAGAGTGTCCACCTCAGGTAATTGGGGAGGCTGAGCCACTGGGGCCTATAGGACACCTAGCACACAAAGCCACTCTATCAACTCAGGGAAGCAGTGAAAATGCAGAGACAAGGAAACAGATCACAAATGAAAGAAATGGAGGAAAGCACACTACTGGATATAGACTTCTAAACCACGGTTATAAGGTTTTTCAAGAATTTTCTAGAAAAGGCCAATAAATTTAGCGAGACCCTGCAGTATATGAAAAAGAACCAAGTAGAAATTAAGCATACACTGACTGAAGTAAAAATATTATACAGAGATCTAACAGCAGACTAGAGGATCACAAGAATCAAGTCATAGTTTTGAAATACAAAGAAGCAAAAAACACTCAACCAGAAAAGCAAACACAAAAAAGAATCCAAAAATATGAAGATAGTGTAAGGAGCCTCTGGGACAACTTCAGGTGTACTAACATCAGAATTATGGGGGTGCCAGAAGAAGTGAGAGAGCAAGATACTGAAAACCTGTTTGAAGAAATAATGACAGAAAACTTCCCCCACCTGGTGAAAGAAATAGACTTACAAGTCCAGGAAGTTCACAGAACCCCAAACAAGAGGAATCCAAAGAGGACCAGACCAAGACACATCATAATTAAAATGCCAAGGACAAAAGACAAAGAGAGAATCTTGAAAGCAGCAAGAGAAAAACAGTTACCTACAAGGGAGCACCCATAAAACTGTCAGCTGATTTCTCAACAGAAACTATGCAGGTCAGACGGCAGTGGCAAGAAATAATCAAAGTGATGAATAGCAAGAACCTACAACCAAGATTACTCTACCCAGCAAAGCTATCATTCAGAATGGAAGGTCAGATAAAGAGCTTCACAGATAAGAAAAAGCTAAAGGAGTTCATCACCACCAAACCAGTATTATATGAAATGCTGAAAGGTATTCTTTAAGAACAGGAAGAAGAAGAAAAAGGTAAAGATAAAAATTATGAACAACAAATACGTATCTATCAACAAGTGAATCTAAATATCAAGTGAATAAAATAACCTGATGAACAGAATAAACTGAAGAATATAATAGAATCAGGGGCATAGAAAGGGTGTGGACTAACAATTCTTGGAGGGAAAGGGTTGTGTGGGGTGCAGGAAGAGACTGGACAAAAATTATACACCTATGGATGAGGACAGTTTGTGGGGAGGTAAGGGCAGAGGGTGGGGTGGGAACCGAGTGAAGGGGAGCTATGGGGGAAAAAAGAGGAACAATTCTAATAATCTGAATAATAAAGATTTATTAAATTAAAAAAATAAAAAATAAAAAATTAAGTCTAACAGCAAAAGAATAAAATAAAACAAGCACATAGGGTCTATCTGTTCAAAATTAAAGAAACAATATTTTCTGCATATTTTATTTGCATTAATTAATTTATTAATAAAATAAATGTATTAAAAAATAAAGTTATTACTGAAAGGTACTTGTTTGTAGTCATTTCTATTTTTGTGCCTGTGTTCCTTCTTACCTTTTTATTTCTTCTTTTTACAGCATTCCCTTTAGCATTTTTTGCATTGCTGGTTTGGTGGTGATAAACTCCCTTAGCCTTTTTTTTCTGCGAAGCTCCTGATTTCCCCTTCAATTTTGATTGATAGTCTTGCTGGATAGATTACTCTCGGATTCTGTCCTTTGCTTTGCAACATTTTGTATACCTCCTTCCATTCCCTTCTAGCTTGATGTGTTTCTGTTGAGAAATCATTTGATAATCTGATGGGGGATCCTTTGTAGGTAACTCTCTGTCTCTCTCTTGCAGCCTTTAAGAGTCTCTCTTTGTCGTTAATATTTGCCATTGAAATTATGACGTGTCTTGGTGTGGGTCTTTTGGGACTGATCTTGCTTGGGACTCTCTGTACTTGTGTAACTTTTTTCTTCCCCATATCTGGGAAATTTTCTATCATTATTTCTTCAAATAGATTTTCTAATCCTTGCTGCTCTTCTTGTCCTTCTGACAGCCCTATTGTACGTATGTTACTTCATTTCATGTTGTTTCAAAGCTCCCTTAGGCTCTCCTCCTGCTTTTTAATTTTTTTCTGCAGTTGCTGTTCAGATTGAGCTTGTTTCTCTACCTGATCTTCTAACTCACTAATTTGGTCCTCTGCTTCTTCTAGTCTACTGTTGAAACTTTGCATGGTGTTTTTGATTGTAGCTATATCACTTTTCATTTCTTCCTGATTCTTGCATAGGTTGTTGATTTTCTCATCCATCCGGTGTATGAATTGCACGACCATTACTCTGAATTCTTTTTCGGTCATGTTGCATGTTTCAATTTCACTAATTTCCTTTCTTGGAGACTTCTCATTTTCTTTCCTCTGGGGATTGTGTCATCTCCCCATTCTGACTATCACCAGAAGGTTCAAACTTCGAGTTGCCTGGACCTGAGCCGTGTGCAGTGGGAGCTTCACACCACCTTAGTATCACTGAAGTGCTCCGACACTAAGACGTGTGGCTGCCATGGGTTGATGGGAACCAGGCTCGCCCAGGGTCAGTGTAACCAGCGCTCAGTGTGGTCTCATGTGCGCCCCTAGAATCAGGGACCCCACCTGCACTGTGCTGCTGGCGTGTGCCGAAAATCAGAGTCCCCTAGCGCGTGCCAGGAGTCAGAGTTCCCCAGTGTCTGCACCAAGAATGGAGTATCAGAGTCTCTGTTGCTTCCTGTGGCCTCTCGCTGAGAATCAGCGTCCCTGTGTGCGCATGCACCAAGAAATGGAGACACTGGCTCTTAGTGGGAGTGCACTGGGAGTCAGGGATCCCAGGTGCACACGATAAGAAACAGAGTCAAGTCAGTGGTGCTCAGTGCTGCCTCCTGCACAGAGAATCGCGGTCCCAGTCAGCTTGGGGGATTGGTTTGTACAGTAGCACTGTGTTGGCTGGAGGTCTGCTACTGCGCTGTGGAAAACAGTCTTCAGTGTGTGCTTGCCCAGAATCAAAGTCAGGTGGCACTGCCACTATGCGTGGGCTTCATGTTTGGTCACTAGATTCTGTTGCGGGTAGCAGATTACCAGTGTCCGTGTGCTCACAGGCTCAAATTCCAGTAGCTGCACTGCTTCCAGTGCAAGGGGTGGGTCTATCAGTTACTATGGCGTTGCCTGCAAGCCTGCGGGGTGGGAGATAGGCTCCTTGACTCACAGAAATCTGAGGCTGGGATGTCTGGATTCTTGTTGTCTGTTGGTCTGCAGCTGTGGTCCCTGGTGGCTGCAGGGTCCTGATTTGCATCTGAGACCAGACTGCGTGGTGCTGAGGCCAGGATCCTAGTCTCAAGCAGCTCTATTTCTCAAGATGGCATGGTCTCTGTGCCTGCACTGGCCGCCCAGAAGTGTCTGCATTGTGCGCGGAGCTCTACTAAGACTGCCCGCTTTGGCAGCCCCTTGGAAGACCTGCAGAATCTAACTGTCCCTAGCTCATATAGACACACACCACACATGTCCACACACTCCTCTATCGCTCCCTCACTCTCTCATACTCTCTCCCTCCCTATCTTCATGCCGGTAGCCATCTTCCCTGTCTAAATGTATATATTTTTATATGTCAGTTATATCTTAGTAGAGCTAGACAACATTTCTGCTTCATTAATGGCTGCCTCATAATCTGGATGCCCCATGTCCTTGCTCAGAAACCTCCATTTGATGCATCTGTTGATGTTTAGGTCTGGCTACAATGAACCACTCCACAAAATTTCTGATAACAGACCTTATATGACTTCAGGAGCTTCTTTCAATAACAACAACAAGATTAATGGCTAACTTTTATCAAGTAATAATTTCCAGGCATTATTATAAGTATCTTACATGTATTTACTCATGTACCCTTCATTATAACTTTGCCACTATTATTATTTTTAGTTTATAGATGAAGAAACTAAGACACAGAGAAGTTAACTAATGTGTCAAAGGCCTCACTGCTAGGATGCAAACCTAAGAAAAATTGCCCCAGAGCCCATGATCTTATCTGTTCTTTTATACTGCCTGAAAATGGCAGTATTATCTTCCCAATTTTTTTTGAGGATATGTTTTTATTAAACTTTAGAGAGAGAGAGAGAGAGAGGAAACATCCATGTGAGCCAGGTGAGAGAGAAACATCAATGAGTTGCCTTCAGTATACTCTCCTACCGGGAACCAAACCCACAACTTTGGGATGTGCCCTGACCAGAATTCAACCTGCAATTTTTTTTGGTTCATAGGGCAATGCTCCAACCAACTGAACCACCTGGCCAAAATTGTCTTCCCACATTTCTGCTGCATTTTCCTCAGTATTTTTATTTCATTTTTTAATTGTTTAAAGTATTACAAATAGTAGTACATATGTCTAATTTTTTCCCCCATTGATCTTCCCCCGGCCTCCCCTAACACCTGGCACATGCCCTCACCACCCCCCCAGTGTCTTGTGTCCAATGGTTATGCTTATATGCATGCATACAAGTCCTTTGGTTTATCTCTTACCCTCCACCCCCAACACTCCCCAGTCTTCCCTCTGTAATTTGACAGTCTGTTCGATGCTTCTCTGCCTCTGTATCTATCTTTTTGTTCATCAGGTTATAATGTTTTTTATTTTCCATAAATGAGTGAGATCATGTGGTATTTTTCTTTCACTGCCTGACTTATTTCACTAAGCATAATGCTCTCCAGTTCCATCCATGTTGCTGCAAATGGTGAGTTCCTTTTTTTTTATATCAGCGTAGTATTCAATTGTGTAGATGTACCATAGTTTTCTAATCCACTCATCTGCTGATGGACATTTAGGCTGTTTCCAAATCTTAGGTATTGTAAATTGTGCTGCTATGAACATAGGGGTGCATATATCCTTTCTGATTGGTGTTTCTGTTTTCTTGGGATATATTCCTAGAAGTGGTATTACTGGGTCAAATGGCAGGTCCATTTTTAAATTTTTGAGGAAATGCCATACTGTTTTCCACGATGGCTGTACCAGTCTGTATTCCCACCAACAGTGAAGGAGAGTTCCTTTTTCTCCGCATCTTCTCCAGCACTTACCATTTGTTGATTTGTTGATGATAGCCATTCTGACAGGTGTGAGATGGTACCTCATTGTTGTTTTGATTTGCATCTCTCGGATGATTAGTGACTTTGAGCATGTTTTCATGTGTCTCTTGGCTTTCTGAATGTCGTCAAAAAGTGTCTATTTAGGTCATTTGCCCATTTTTTGATTGGGTTGTTCATCTTCCTTTTGTTAAGTTGTATGAGTTCCCTGTAAATTTTAGAGATTAAACCCTAATCGGAGATAACTTTAGCAAATATGTTCTCCCATGCAGTGGGCTTTCTTGTTGTTTTGTTGATGGTTTCTTTTGCTAAGTAGAAGGTTCTTATTTTGATGTAGTCCCATTTGTTTATTTTCTCCTTAGTTTCTCTTGCCCTAGGATCTGTGTCTGTAAAGGTATTGCTATGACATATGTCTGCAATTTTGCTGCCTATTGAGTCTTGTAGGATTTTTATGGTTTCCCGTCTTACGTTCAAGTCCTTTAGCCATTTTGAGTTTATTTTTGTGTATGGTGTAAATTGGTGATCTAGTTTCATTTTTTTGCATGTATCTGACCAAATTTCCCAGCACCATTTATTAAAGAGGCTGTTTTGACTCCATTGTATGCTTTTGCCTCCTTTGTCAAATATTAATTGAGTATAATGGCTTGGGCCATTTTCTGGGTCCTCTATTATGTTCCATTGTTCTATACGTCTGTTCTTGTGCCTGAACCAGGTATTTTTGAGAACCATGGCTTGGTAATATAGTTTGATGTCTGGTATTGTGATCCCTCCAACTTTGTTGTACTTTCTCAGGATAGCTGTGGCTATTCAGGGTCTTTTTTTATTCCAGATGAATTTTTGGAGAGTTTGTTCTAGAACTTTGAAATATGCCATTGGTATTTTAATAGGTATTACATTGAATCTATAGATTGCTTTAGGTAGTATGGACATTTTAATGATGTTGATTCTACCAATTTATGAACATGGCATGTTCTTCCATTTGTTTTTGTCTTCCTCTATCTCTTTTTTCAATGTCCTGTAGTTTTCTGAGTACAGGTCTTTTACCTCATTTGTTAAGTTTATTCCTAGGTATCTTAATTTTTTTTTTTTTGGTGCAATGGTAAATGGGATTTTTTTTTTCATTTATCTTTCTGTGAGTTCATTATCCTATCTAATAAAACAGTAATATGCAAATTAACCATCACTCTGCTACATCCACAAGCCACGCTCACAAGCCACGCCCACCAGCCAATCAGGAGCAAATATGCAAATAAACCCAACCAAGATGGCTACCACAGAGAGCAGGAGGGAGGCTTGGGTTTCCCCGGCAATGGAGGAAGCCAAGCTTTCCGCCTGCCCTTGCCAGCCTAGGCCTCCACTCAAGGCTACAAAGTTTCAATGATAGAAGATACATAAACCCAAACAGAAATGGTGGCAGCTACAGAGCTGGAAAGAGCAGGATGCTAGGGTTGCCCCCGATGATGGAGGAAGCCAAGCTTTCCGCACACCCTGGCCGGCCCAGGCCTCCGCTTAAGGCTACAAAGTTTCAATTATAGAAGATACATAAATCCCAACAGAAATGGCTGCTGCCACAGAGCAAGCAGAAGGCTTGGCTCTGCTCCAGGCTACAAAGTTTCAATTGTAGAAGATAAATAAACCCCAGATACCAGGGCCTCCGCTTGTGTCACCAGGGGGCGTGGCCGGCCTGCAAACCACCACAGGCCCCTCTCCCAGGCCGAACCACACCCCAAGGGAACCCCCACCCTGATCCGGGACACCCTTCAGGGCAAACCAGCTGGCCCCCACCTGTGCACCAGGCCTCTATCCTATCTAATAAAAGAGTAATATGCAGATTGACCATCACTCCAATACACAAGATGGCTGCCCCCATGTGGTCAAAGATCCTGCCCCCATGTGGACACAAGATGGCCACCACAAGATGGCCAGCAGGGGAGGGCAGTTGGGGGTGATCAAGCCTGCAGGGGAGGGCAGTTAGGGGTGACCAAGCCGGCAGAGGAGGGAAGTTGGGGGCAACCCGGCCTGCAGGGAAAGGCAGTTGGGAGGGACCCAGGCCTGCAGCGGAGGGCAGTTTCGGGGGACCAGGCCTGCAGGGGAGGGCAGTTAGGGGCAAATAGGCCGGCAGGGGAGTGGTTAGGGGGTGATCAGGCTGGCAGGCAGAAGTGTTTAGGGGCAATCAGGAAGGCAGGCAGGCGAGCAGTTGGGAGCCAGCAGTCCTGGATTGTGAGAGGGATGTCCGAGTGCCCGTTTAAGCCTGATCCCACTGGGTTTGGGCTTAAACGGGCACTCGGACATCCCTCGAGGGGTCCCAGATTGGAGAGGGTGCAGGCTGGGCTGAGGGACACCCCCCTTCCCGTGCACGAATTTCGTGCACCGGGCCTCTAGTTGATGTATAAAAAGGCCATAGATTTCTGGGCATTAATTTTGTATCCTGATACATTGCCAAATTCATTTATTAGGTCTATTTGATGGTGTCTTTGGGGTTTTCTATGTATAGTATCATGTCATCTGCAAATATGGACAGTTTTACTTTTTTTCCATTTTAAATGCCTTTTATTTCTTCTTGTTGTCTGATCACTATGGCTAGTACTTCCAGTACTATGTCGAACAGGAGTGGTGAATGTGGGCATCCTTGTCTTGTTCCTCTTCTTAGTGGAAACGAGTTTAGTTTTTGCCCATTGAGTATGATGTAGGCTGTAGGTTTGTCATATAGGGCTTTTATTATGTTGATGTATGATCCCTCTATTCCCACTTTGCTGAGAGTTTTTATCAAGAAAGGTTGTTGGATTTTGTCAAATGCTTTTTCTGCATCAACTGATATGATTATGTGATTTTTGTATCTCAGTTTGTTTATGTGATGTATGACATTTATTGATTTGCGGATATTGTACCATCCTTGCATCCCTGGAATAAATCCCACTTGGTCATGGTGTATGATCTTTCTAATGTATTGCTGAATCTGATTTGCTAGAATTTTGTTGAGGATTTTAGCATCTATATTCATCAGGGATATTGGCCTGTAGGTCTCTTTTTTGTGGTATCTTTATCTGGTTTTGGGATTAGGGTAATGCTGGCTTCATAGAAAGAGCTTGGAATTATGCCTTCCTCTTGAATTTTTTTGGAATAGTCTGAGGATGATAGGTTTTAGTTTTTCTTTGAATGCTTGGTAGAACTCCCCTGTAAAGACATTCAGGCCAGGACTTTTGTTTGCTGGATGTTTTTCTTATCGCTGTTTCAATTTCTTTGGTAGTTATCAGCCTATTCAGGTTTTTTGATTCTTCTTGGTTGAGTTTTGGGAGCTTGTATTCTCCTAGGAATATGTCCATTTTATCTAGGTTGTCCATTTTGTTGGAATAGAGTTGTTCATAGTATTTTTTTCATAATTGTATTTCTGTGGGATCAGTTGTTATTTCCTCGGGATTTTTAAAAAATATATATTTTTATTTATTTCAAAGATGAAGGGAGAAGGAGAGATAGAAACATCAATGATGAGAGAGAATCTTTGGCTGCCTCCTGCATGTGCCCTACTGGAGATCGAACCCACAACCCCGTAATGTGCCCTGAACTGGAATTGAACCTGGGACTCTTCAGTCATCAGGCCAATGCTCTATCCACTGAGCCAAACCAGCTAGGGCTCCTCAGGATTTTTGAACAGTGGGTAATATTATATCACATTTTGGAACAAACGGAAACACATAAGAGGCAGACAGTGAGAGAGAACTAACTTTTATGCTTCTATATTTTTTAAGCTATGTCTAAAGCACCTTCATATCTGCTTCCACAATGGACCTTGCAAGTATCCTAAAAGTCTTGTAGGGTGGCTATAATCCTATTTGTCAGAAAGTAAAATTGAGGCCTTCAGCTCTCAGCTTAAGACTATTTTTTTTTCCTCTAATATCACACTGGCTAAAAACTAAATTGTATCTAGAAGAGAACATTTTATAAAATTGGTATATGTGTCTTATTTTAGTTCTTGTTCTGTGATGCTTTTCATGGAGTGTGTATCATGAAATTGATGTTTTCATCATTGATCCACCCAAAATAGCTTTAGGTCTGTCTTAAGTTTTCTCTAATTTACAGCAATAATTGTATCACCTGGTTTCAGAGCTGATACCTTCAGTCAAAGAAAAAGAGGATGGAAAAATATACTTACTTTTTTATGGGCATCAACAAAAGGGAAGTTAAAACAATGCACTAGGTCAGAATAAATGAGTTTTACCATATTACAGAGTTTTATTCTATTTCTCCTATAAAAATACACTGAGGCATATAAGCATTCCTTAATCATAGCAGCTCTAAAGTGGAAGAAGGTATTCAAGGCAATGAAGTATTTTGAACTGTGGAACAAAGCTATTGTCTTCACTGATAGTTTTTTCAGTGATTTTCCTTTGCTTAGATCCATAGAATTTCAGAGCTATGAAGATTTTTGGAACTACAGGGAAGTGAGTTTTGCCTTAGGAGTCAAAAGACCTGGATTCTGATTTACTGCATGACCTTAGGTGAATCTTTTTCCTCCTTGAAACTTGGTTTTCCTGCCAAGCAACAAGATGGAATTGTTCTAGGTCAGTTGTTCTCAAAGTTTAGTGTGCATTAGAATCACCTCAATGGTTTGCTGTAACACAGATTTCTGAATCCCACTTAAAAATGTGATTTTATATGTCTGGGAGTAGAACATATACCCTGAATTTTTAACAAGTTCTCAAGTGATGCAGTTCTTCTGGTCCATAGACCACACTTTGAGGACCACTTTTCTAGGTTACTTCAAAGGGTATCAGTTTAGAGTTCTAAGTTAGCTCATTTAGAAGAGTAGTTATTTAACCTCTTTTCAATTATGGGATATGTTTTGGAATCTAATGAAGGCTCTGCACTCTCTACCCAAAATATGTGCAAATATAATTTTGCATACAACTTAAGAAAGTTTATGGGGACTTTATCTTTGTACGCTTGGCTATGGGTCTTCCAGGTTAAGAATTCTTCATTTTGAACAATCCCCTTTCCATTTTACAGATGAGGAAACTGAATCTCTAAAGCCTGGGTGGTATATAACTATTCATTTACAGATTCAAGAAATAAGAGTTTTAAAACTCATGGACTAATTTGGGAATGCCACACTCCCTCAAGTGTCATCAATCAAGTAACAGACTTTTCCCACAGGTACTGTTAGAGGATTTTCCAAAGGGCAAAATATGTTCTTTCTAAAAACCAAGTTATTTGCCAAAATGGCTAAAACTCTGAAAGAGTCTGTCCCATGAGAGGCAGCAATCCCAGAAAAGGAAGAAGAGGGGCTCATACAAAACTCTCCTTTTTTTCCCCCACAACAGCATTGAATCCCAGAAGGATCAACTGATTGAGTCATTTGATGAGATAAGGGTGGCCAAGAAAAATGAGGAAGCTGCATTTAAGGTTAGTATTGTTTGATTTCTCCATGGCTCCAAGTTGCAAGATATCTGGAGTTTCCTTTGTGAAACAGTCCCTAAAGTCACCCACATGACTTTTGGGACTGACCCAAGATATGGAGTCCAGATTGCTGTCAAGAATAAGAGATAAACATTTATATGTGGAATCTAATAAACAAAATAGAAACAGAGGCATTGATACATGGAACAGACTGACAACTATCAGAGGGGAGCATGAAGGGGGACTGGATGAAAGAAGGTGAAGAGATTAGCCAAAGAACATATATGCACAACCCATAGACACAGACAACAGTGTGGAGATGGCCAGAGGGAAGGGGGGAGGGGCTAACTGGGGGATGAAATGGGGACATCTGTAATAGTGTCAAAAATAATTTTTTTAAAAAAAGAAATAAACTGGTAAGACAAAGTGAGAGCTAGGGAATGAGAATGGTGAAAGGTCCTTGGAAAGTATTTAACCTAACCATCCTTTTAACATGAAAAATTGAGGAAGTAATTAGTGATGTGACTTAAAAGATCACAGTGCTAGTGGTGGAAGTGTGGAAACTCAAATTCATGGCACGCTAGTCCTCATAAAAGCTTATTACATTGAAAATGATGAACTGGAAAAAAATATGTCAAGATTCTAAATCCTAAAATAAAATTAAATGAATAATTTACCCCATTACAATCATTAACACAAAGCACTTAGGAAAGAGCCTTATAAAATATAAATATCAGATATTAATATCACTAAAACACTAACTTATGGCTGCTGTCTTAGCCAAACGGATCCCACCTTTAAAATCTAGCCACTGAATCTGGCACAAGTTCTTGATCACAGAAACCTGGGATTATTCCTCTTGAAAATCTTCCAAAACAAAAGTAATTCTATGCAACACTGAAACAGGACAGCAATTCATCACATAAATAGTGTTCCAATACAATATTCACAGTAGATTATGTTCCAAACAGATCCCAGCATCTCTTATCACATGGTGTGGAACTAAGATATCACTAAAGCATTTCCTCACAGCTAAACCAAGAGAGAGAGAGAGAGAGAGAGAGAGAGAGAGAGAGAAAGAACTCAAATACACCTTAAAACCCTTCCAGTTTGTACCTGATTCTCGCTAAACACTAATGATGTCTTCTGCTCCATGGGAATATATTTAATAGACCTTTTGCCAAGCCTGGCACTTAAAAGCCAAACAGTAATAGGACAACTAGACAGAAGACCAACAAGGAAATAGAAGACTTGAACACTACTACAAATTACCTAAAATTAATAGGTATCTACAGACCATTTCACTTGACAGGAGCAAAATATATGAGTTTTCTGGAGTATATATGAGACCACATCAAAATAAAAAGCTTCTGCACAGCAAAAGAAACCAACAAATAATGAAAAGAGAGCCCACTGCATGGGAGAACTTATTGGCCAATGACACATGCCATAAGGGGTTAATTTCCAAAATATCTAAGGTGCTCATACAACTTAACAAAAGGAAGACAATCCAATTTAAAAATAGGCAAAGTATCTATATAGACACTTCTCCAAAGTTGACATAGAGAAGGCCAAGAGACATATGAAAAATTGCTTACTCACTAATTATTCGTGAGATGCAAATTAACCACACGAGGTATCACTTCACACCTGTCAGAATGGGTATTATCAACAATTCAACAAATGGAAAGTGTTGGCCAGGATGTGGAGAAAGGGAGCCCTAATACTATGCTAGTGGGAATGCAGCTACTGTGGAAAACAGTATAGAGTTTCCTCAAAAAATTAAAAATGGAACTTCCATCTGACCCAGTGATCCCACTTCTAGGAATATATCCTAAGAATCCAGAAACACCAATCAGAAATAATATATGCACCCCTATATATATCCCCAATTTATAATAGCTAAGATTTGGAAACAGCCCAAGTTCCCATAAGCAGATGAGTGGATAAAAAAGCTGTGGAACATTTACAGAATGGAATACTATGCAGCTGTAAAAAAAGAACTCTTACCATTTGCAACAGCATGGATAGACCTGGAGAGTATTATGCTAAATGAAATAAGCTAGTCAGAGATAGATAGGTATCACATGATCTCACTCATAAGTGGAATCTAATGAAAAAACAAAGTGATGAAAAAATAGATCCAGTGACATAGAAGCATAGAACAGAATGATGAATTTCAGAGGGAAGGTGGGTGTGGGGGTTGATTGTGAACTGATTAACTGGGGGACTTATATATATTAATTTATGGACACAGACAATTGAGTGGTGAAGGCTTGGGAGGGGTCGGTTTTGGATGGAGGCAGTCAATGGGAAAAAAACAAACAAAAGTGACATCTGTAATACTTTCAACTATAAAGAAAGGTAAAAAAGATACAGTAGTAATGAAAATCTCAGCTAAAATCATAGTTACAGATAAAAGATTGAAAGTTTTCACCCTTAGAATAGGAACAAGACAAAGATGTTTGCTCTTGCCACTTCTACTAAAATTATACTGGATGTTCTAGGCAGGAGCAAAAGGCACCTATATAGGAAAGGAATAAATAAAATTATATATTTTATATAGTTCTATATATATATATATATATATATATATATATATTATACATTCTATAACTATTTTATAACTATATATATATATTTGGTAGTATAACCAAGTAGTGCTAATACATAAATTCAACAAAGATGCTGTAGGATACAAGGTCAACACTTCAAAATAAATCAATTTAATTTCTATAAACTAGCAACAAATAAACAACAGAAAATAAACTAAGAAAACCATCAAAAAGAATAATATACTAAAAATAAATTCAACCCAGTTTATACAAATCTTAGATTTTTGACAAGAACAAAACATTGCTGAAATAAATCAAAGAAGACATAAATAAAAAAAGAAGACATCCTATGTTTTTTGGATTGAAAAAGATCGTTTTTAAAAATATATTTTATTGATTTCAGAGTGGAAGGGAGAGGGAGAGAGAGATATAAACATAAATGTTGAGAGAGAATCATTGATTGGCTACTTCCTGCATGCCCCACACTAGGGATCCAGCTGATCAGGAATGGAACTGTGACCTCCTGGATCATAGGTCAATGCTCAAACACTGAGACATGCTGATTGGGCAAAAAATACAATATGTTTTTTTAAATCTTTATTGTTGAAAGTATTACATATGTCCCCTTTTTCCCTCATCAACCCCCTCCAGCCCACCCCTATCCCCCACCCCAGGCCCTTACCACCCCACTGTCTATGTCCAAGGGTTATGCATATATATGTACAAGGTCTTTGGTTGATTACCACCCTCCCCCAGCTTCCCTCTTAGATTCTGCCCTTTGTTCCATGCTTCCATGCCTCTGGATCCATTCCATTCATCATTTTATTTTGTTAATTAGATTCCACACATGAGTGAGATCATATGATACTTGACTTTCTCTGACTGACTTATTTCACTTAGTATAATACTCTCCAGATTCCTCCATGCTGTCTCAGAGGGTAAGAGATTGTTCTTTTTTATTGATGCATAGTATTCATGGTATAAATATACCACAGCTTTTGTATCCACTCATCTACTGATGGGAACTTGTGCTGTTTCCAGATCTTAACTACTGTAAATTGTGCTTCTATGAACATAGGGGTGCATACCTTCTTTCTGATTGGTATTTCAGGTTTCTTAGGATATATTCCTAGAAGTGGGATCACTGAGTCAAATGGCAGTTCCATATTTAATTTTTGAAGGAATTCCATACTATTTTCCATAATGTCTGCACCTGTTTGCATTCCCACCAGCAGTGTACTAGGGTTTCCTTTTCTCTACATCTTTGCCAGCACTTGTCATATATTGATTTGTTGATGGTAGCCATTCTGACAGGTCTGAGGTGATACCTCATTGTCATTTTTATTTTCATCTCTCTGATGATCAGTGACTTTGAGCATTTTTTCCTACGTCTCTTGGTCATCTGTATATCCATTTTGGAGAAGTGTTTATTTAGGTCCTTTACCCATTTTGTAATTGGTTGGTTTATCTTAATTTGGTTAAGTTGTATGAGTTCCTGATATAGTTTGGATATTAACCTTTTATCAGATGTACTAGAGGCCCAGTGCACGAAATTCATGCACAGAGGGGGGTTGTCCCTCAGCCCAGCCTGCACCGTCTCCAATCTGGGACCCCTCGAGGGATGCCCAACTTCCTGTTTAAGCCCGATCCCTGGGATCAGGCCTAAATGGGCAGTCAGACATCCCTCTCAAATCCAAGACTGCTGGCTCCCAACCGCTCGCCTGTCTGCCTGCCTGATTTGCCCCTAACTGCTTCTGCCTGCTGACCTGATCACCCCCTAACCACTCCCCTGCCAGCCTGATCGACGCCTAACTGCTCCCCTGCCAGCCTGATTGCCCCTAACTGCCCTCCCCTGCCAGTCTGGTTGCCCCCAACGGCCCTCCCCTGCTGGCCCAGTCACCCCTAACTGCCCTCCCCTGCAGGCCTGGTTGCCCCCAACTGCCCTCTCCTGCAGGCCTGGTCTTCCCCCAACTGCCCTCCCCTGCAGGCATGGTTGCCCCCAACTTCCCTCCCCTGGAGGTCTGGTCCCCCTCAACTGCCCTCCCCTGCAGGCCTTGTCCCTCCCAACTGCCCTCCCCTACAAGCCTGGTCCCCCCCGCAGCTGCCCTCCATGCTGGCCTGGTCTCCCCCAACTGTCCTCCCTGCAAGCCTGGTCTCCCCCAACTGTCCTCCCCTGCAGGCCTGGTCACCCCCAACTGCCCTCCTCTGCTGGCCTGGTGACCCCTAACTGCCCTCCCCTGCAGGCCTGGTCACCCCCAACTGCCCTCCCCTGCAGGCATGGTTCCCCCCAACTGCCCTCCCTTGCAGGCCTGGTCCCTCCCAACTGCCCTTCCCTGCTGGCCTGATCGCCCACAACTGTCCTCCACTGCTGGCCATCTTATGGCGGCCATCTTGTGTCCACATGGGGGCAGCCATCTTTGACCACATGGGGGCAGCCATCTTGTGTGTTGGGGTGATGGTCAATTTGCATATTACTTTTATTAGATAGGATCATTGCCAAATGTGTTCTCCCATACAGTGGGATCCCTTTTCATTTATTGATGGTTTCTTTTGTTGTGCAGAAGCTTTTTATTTTGATGTGGTCACATTTTTTTATTTTCTCCTTAGTTTCCTTTGGCCTAGGAGATGTATCTGTAAACAGATTGCCATGAGAGATTTTTTTCTGCCTATGATTTCTTCTAGGGTTTTTATGGCTTCCCAACTTACATTTAAGCCTTATCCATTTTGAGTTAATTCTTGTGTATGATGTTAGTAGGAGGTCTAGTGTCATTTTTTTAACATGTATATGTTAATTTTCCAACATCATTTATTGAAGAGACTCTCTTGACTCCATTGTATGCTCTTTCCTCCTTTGTCAAATATTAATTGAGCATAATGGCTTGGGTCAATTTCAGGAGTCTCTGTTCTGTTCCATTGATCTATATGCCTGTTCTTGTTCCAGTACCAGGCTGATTTGTTTATGGTGACTTTGTAGTGTAACTTGATATCTGGTAATGTGATTCTTTCAACATTGTTATACTTTCTCAAGATTGATGCAGGGGTCTTTTGTGGTTCCATATAAATTTTTGGAGTACTTTTTTCTAGATATGTAAAATATGCTGTTGGTGTTTTAATAGGAATTGCATTGAACCTTTAGATTACCTTGAATAGTATAGACATCATTAAAATACTATAGACATCATAAAAATGTCCATACTACCCAAGGAAGTCTACAGATTCAATGCAATCATCTTCTCAGATGACAGTAGAATGAAATTAGAAATCAACTACAGTAAAAACACCCCCAAATACTCAAACACATGCAGGCTGAACAGCATGTTATTAAACAATGAATGGGTTACCAATAAGATCAAGAAAGAAATAAAAAATTTCTTGGAAACAAATGAAAACGAACATACAACATCCCAAAATCTCTAGGACACTGCAAAAGCAGTCTGGAGAGGGAAGTTCATAGCACTACAGGCCTACCTCAAACAAAACAAAACAAAACAAAACAAAACACACACACACACAACAAAAATAAATTATTTCACCCTACAACTTAAAGAACTAGAAAGAGAACAACAAGAAAAGCCCAGAGTAAGTAGAAGGAATCCTATATAATAAGAGAGGAATATGCTAATTATCCATTACACCATAATAGTCACAACCAGATCAGCAGGCTGCATCCCCACCCTCTGCTCAGGCAGCTGCCAGGCCCAGGGTAGGATAGGATACAATAGGAGGGGATAAGAAAGGAGAGGGAGAGGAAGGCAGGCCTGCATGCAGACAGGCCTAGAGGAGAAACAGAAATACAGAAAGGGAACAAGCAGGCGAGGGGCAGGATGCAGGCAGAGCGGAGTGGGGAGCCCTGCCCAGTCACCTAGTGCGGGCCTTTGGCAGGTCCCAGAATGGAGGGGTGGACGGTCCGAGGCCTTCTGGGTGGAGGCGCTCCTACTTTGCAGCAGTAGCACCTGAGCTGTGCTGGCCTCGGCCACTCTCGCTGGGCCCGGTGTCCCAGGCAGGGAATGGGAGCAGGAGAGCGGCAGGGAGGCCAGGGAAGGGGGGGCAGTGAACACCTGGCTGGTGTTGAGCCCTGGGCTGGGGTTTATGCCCCCCATAACGGAAGCTTTAAGGAGGGAAGGAGGACTCCTCGCTTTCACTCACACACACCCCTCCCTGGGCCTCCTCTCTCTCTGGCTCCATTTTCTCCGCTGCCAGGGACCGGGGTCTCCTGTGGGGGGCCCAGCCAGTACCCCAGGTCTCCCTTCAGAGCCAGGGTGAACCCCCAGGGGAGCCAGGAGATGGAGAGATGAGCAGGGGTCGGGCGGAGTGAGCAGCGACCCTGGCGAGTTTTGGGGGAAGTAACCAGGTGGGGGAGGGGCGAAACAGGGAGGGTGACTCAGGGCTCCCCCCACTATAGATGAGCAGCTGCTGGGGCTGCCCCCTCCAGGTGAGGGCCGGGGGGCCTGTGGCTGGTGGGTGGGGAGCCTGGGGGCCCTGGAGAGCCTCCTGGTGGGGGTAGTGCAGGGGTGTCCCAAGGGGCCGAGGGAAGCAAGACATCGGGGACATTCTGCAGCAGATAATGACCATCACAGACCAGAGCCTGGATGAGGCCTAGGCCAAGAAATAATCCCTAAACTGCCATCGAATGAAGCCAGCTTCCTTTAGCGTCCTGTGTGAAATCAAGGAGAAAACGGGCCTCAGCATCGGAAGCTCCCAGAAGGAGGAGCCAGTGGACCCCCAGCTTATGTGCTTGGACAACATGCTTCTGGCAGAAGGTGTGGCTGGGCCTGAGAAAGGGGAGGGGGCTCAGCGGCAGCAGCTGCAGCCGCAGCAGCTTCCAGGGGCAGCGTGTCCCCTGACAACTCCATCGAACACTCAGACTATTGCAGCAAATTTGCCTAAATTCGCCATATCTACCACTCAGAGCTGGAGAAGTATGAGCAGGCATGTAATGAGTTCAAGACCCACATCGTGAACCTGCTGAGGGATCAGAGATGCATGAGGCCTGTGGCACCCAAGGAGATGGAGCGGATGGTGAGCATCATACACCGTAAGTTCAGCGCCATCCAGATGCAGTTCAAGCAGAGCACCTGCGAGGCTGTCATGATCCTGCACTCCTGGTTCCTAGATGCCAGACAGAAACACCGGAACTTCAGCAAACAGGCTACCGAGGTCCTAAGTGAGTATTTCTATTCCCACCTGAGTAACCCGTATCTCAGTGATGAGGATAAGGAGGAGCTCGCCAAGAAGTGTGGCATCACCATCTCTCAGGTCTCCAACTGGTTTGGCAACAAGCGGATCCGCTATAAGAAAAATATCGGAAAGTTTCAAGAGGAGGCAAACATCTATGCCGTAAAGACCACCGTGTCTGTCACTCAGGGGTCCACAGCCACACCAGCTTCCCGACACCCCCTTCCTCTGCAGGCTCTGGCGGCTCTTTCAATCATTCAGGATCTGGAGACATGTTTCTGGGGATGCCCTGGCTCAACGGAGATTCCTACCCTGCTTCCCAGGTGGAATCACTCCGACACTCGATGGGCCCAGGGGGGCTACGGAGATAACCTCGGGGGAGGCCAGATGTACAGCCCTCAGGAAATGAGGGCAAACGGCGGCTGGCAGGAGGCTGTGACCCCATCCTCAGTGACGTCCCCAACAGAAGGACCAGGGAGCGTTTATTCTGACACTTACAACTTATCTCACCCCTCAGGGCCACAAAGTGACTCTTGACAAGAGGACTAAGGCATCCAGGGGACAAGCCCCAGGCACAGGAGAATCATAAGATGGAGAAAGGCAAATGGGGTCACCCTACCCCAGCCAACTCAGTGCTGGGGTTGCTGACTACATGGCAAGGAGAAGGGGGTCCCCTAAGGGGAAGGTGAGGTCTTTCTCCCCTTTTTTTCCCTTCTTTTAAATCTTTTTCTCTCCCCATTTCTTACACAGAAACACACCCAGAACCTTATCTTTCAGATCCTCTCTCTCTCATAGACACGTACACAACTATTCTGTTTCTCTCTCTCATAGATACATACACAACTATTGTTTCTCTATAGACACATATACATTCTCTCTCTCAGACACATATATGACTATTCTGTCTGTCTGTCTGTCTGTCTGTCTGTCTGTCTCTCTCTCTCTCTCTCTCTCTCTCTCTGGTTTCACCCATTCTCTCTCCCCCACCCCTTACCTGCTCTGGGATCTGTGGAGACGCCAGCCTTGCCCTATCTACCAGAGATGCCAAAAATGGGGACACAACTTCTGGACAGATGACCTGGCCATGCACCTGGGTCTCCCACTCCTTCACCTCCAGATGGCTTTATTACCTAATATAGAGCTCATCTTAAGCCAATAGAATTGCTAGGTGAAAAAAAAAAGGGGGAAGGAGGGAGGGAAGAACTTTATAAAGGAGTCAATAGACAGCAGAGTTAAAGAAGGAAAGAGGATGTATGAGTGAACTGTAGGAGCTATAATAAAAATCAAGTATAGTTGTGTACTGAGGACAGATTTTAAAAGTAGGAGTCAGAAAAGAAAAAAGATAAATGATAGTGAATATTTAGGCAGGTAGATAGATATTAAAACAGTGTAAGTAAGTAGAGAAGAATGTATGGGAAAGGTAGGATGAGAGAGAAAGAGGGAGGGAAGAAAAGTTTTAAAGGGCAGCTGGTAGAGCTTAAAAGGAGAATGGGAAGAAGGAAGAAATGGGGGAGGGAGCAAAGCAGGTCTGAGGGAGGAAGTGAAGAAAAAAATAAGGTGGGAAGGAAGGAAAAGGAGAGGGAGGGGTGGTGGAATAAAGATAAAGGAAAGGAGGAATGTGGGGAGGGAGGGGGGTAGGAGAAAGATGGGAAGAAGGATGATGGAACAGAAGTAGGAAATAAGGAGGAAAGAAAAGTTTATAAATGATGAGTCAGTAGGAAAAAGTGTTACATAAAAGAGAGAGAAAAATTGTGTGAGAGGGAGAAACCAATAAGGAAGTCAAATACAATTGTGTGTGAAGGGGATAAGATTAAAAAAGAAAGTTAATAGGGGGGACCAGGCCAGCAGGGGAGGGCAGTTAGGGGGATCAGGCAGGCAGGCATGCAGAGTGGTTAGGGCAGGCAGGCAGGTGAGCGGTTAGGAGCCAGAGGTCTCGGATTGCAAGAGGGATGTCCAACTGCCAGGGATCAGGCCTAAAGTGGCAGTTGGACATCCCCCGAGGACTCCTGTATTGGAGAGGGGTCTTCTAGTGAAATAATAAAAACCAGAGCAGAAATAAATGACATAGAGACTAAAAAAATACTACAAAAAATCAATGAAACTAAGAGCTGGTTTTTTGAAAGGATAAACAAGATTGATAAATGGTTAGACAGACTCATCAAGAAACAAAGAGAGAGGATCCAAATAAATAAAATCAGAAACAAAAGTAAAGAAGTGACTACTGACACCACAGAAGTACAAAGGTTTGTAAGAAAATACCATGAGCAACTATATGTCAACAAGCTGGACAATGTGGATGAAATGGACAAATTCCTAGAAATATTCAATCCCCCAAAACTGAATCAGGAAGAATCATAAAATCTGAATAGGCCAATAACAACTGATGAAATCGAAGCAGTAATCAAAACACTTGAAGCCAACAAATGCCCTTGTCTGGATGGCTTCACAGGGGAGTTTTACCAAACATTCAAAGAAGAACTAATACCTATACTCCTAAAACTATTCTAAAATATACAATGGGGAGGAACACTTCCAAGCCCTTTTTATGAAGCTAGCATTATCCTAATTCCAAAACCAGATAAAGACACTACAAAGAAAGAGAATTACAGGCCAATATCCCTGATGAACACAGATACTAAAATCCTCAACAAAATATTAGCAAGTCGGATCCATTAATATATTAAAAAGATCATACACCATGACAAAGTTGGACTTATTTCAGGGATGCAAGGATGGTACAATATTATCAAATCAATAAATGTGACACATCACATTAACAAAATGAAATACAAAAATCACATGATCATATCAATAGATGCAGAAAAAGCATTCGACAAAATCCAACACTGATTTTTGATAAAAACTCTCAGCAAAGTGGGAATAGAGGGAGCATATCTCAACAGGATAAAGGCCATATATGACAAACCTATAGCGAATATCATACTCAATGGACAAAATAAACTGATGAACAAAATAGATTTAGAGACATAGAAGCATGGAACAGACTGCAGAATCTCAGAGGGAAGGCAGGGGAGGGTGGGTGGGTGAGAAGAGATCAACTAAAGAACTTGTATGCATATATGCATAACCCATGATCACAGACAATAGGGTGCTGAAGGCCTGAGGCTGGGGGCAGGGGCGGACTGGAGGGGTGTCAATTGGGGAAATGGGCATATGTAATACTTTCAACAATAAATAATTATTTAAAAATAATAATAACAAATAATGAAAAAAAAGTTCATACACCATGACCATGTGGGATTTATTTCAGGAATGCAAGGCTGGTACAATATTCACAAATTAATAAATGTGATATATCACATAAACAAACTGAGTGATAAAAACCACATGGTCATATCAATAGGTGCAGAAAAATCATTCTCCAAAATCCTACATCAATTTTTGATAAAAACTCTTGGCAAAGTGGGAATAGAGGGAGTATACCTCAACATGATAAAGGCCTTATTTTTATTGCTATCCAAGGGGAAGGGAGATGGAGAGATAGTAACATCAGTGATGAGAGAGAATCATTGATTAGCTGCCTTCTGCCCACTCCCTACTGGGGATTGAGCCCACAACCTGGGGAATATGTCCTGACCAGGAATTGAACCGTGGCCTCCTGGTTTATAGGTTGATGCTCAACCACTGAGCCACACCAGCTGGGAAGATTATGTATTTTTTTAATATCATGCTTCCAATAACACATCATTGTAGTTGTGTCTATTTTTACTAGATTTGTTTTTTTTAATTTATTTTATTTTTAACATTATTTTTATTGTTGACACTATTACAGATGTGCCCATCCCCACCCCACCCCTTTACTCACATCCAACAAGTCCCTGTGCCCCCTTCCCTCTGGCCATCACCTCACTGTTGTCTGTGTCTATGGGTTATGCATATATGTTCTTTGGTTGATATCTTCACCTTCTTTCATCCAGCTCTTCCCCCTACCCCCCCACACACATAGCTGTCTGTTTCTTGTAGAGTTATGAATGAATTATGCACCACTATTACCATATTAAAGAATCAAACTTGGACTATATATTTACAATTACCAGTGAGTTTTATACTACCTTCTCATGTTCTTATAATATTATTAGCATTCTTTTACTTCCTTTCAAATAAATTCTTTAGCATTTCTTGTAAGGCAGGTCTAGTAGTGGTAAATTCCGTCAGTGTTTATTTGTTCAATTTTTGTTGGGGAGAGGATTCCCTTGTATGTAACTTGTCTCTTTTCAATGGCTATTTTTAAAAGTCTTTCTTTGAGTCTTACTTTTGACAATTTAATTATAATGTGTCTCAGTAGTCTTTTTCTGGTTCAACCATTTTGGGATCCTTTGGGGTCATGCCCCTTGGGACTGAATATTCATTTATGTCCCCAGGTTTGATAAGTTTTCAGTCATTATTGGTTTAAATATACTTTCTGTCCCTTTTTCTTTTTTTATTCTAGAATTCCCACGATCCACATATTTTTCTTTTGATTTTGTCTCATAAGTCCTGTAGGTTCCCTTCACTGTTTTTTATTCTTTTTGTTGTTGTTGCTCTGACTAGGTAATTTCAAATGTTATCTCTTCTAGGCAGTTGACTTTTCTGCATGGTTTAATTGGCTTTTGAAGTTCTCTATTGAATTCCTCAGTGCAGCGTTGCATTTTCAACTCTAGAATTTCTGATTAGTTCTTTTTGGTAGTTTCCATTTATTTGTTGAAATCAGTTTGTGCATTATTTTTTAATTTTTTTTTATTTTTGTTTCTTTATTTTTTTAAAATTTTTTATTAAGGTATTATATGTGTACATATGTTACCATTGCCCCCTCCCACCCCACTCCCATACATGCCCTCACCCCCCAATGTTTTGCATCCATTGGTTACTCTTATATGCATGCATATAAGTCCTTCAGTTGATCTCTTATTTCCCCCACATCTCCCTAACCTTCCCGCTATAATTTGACAGTCTGTTTGATGCTTTACTGCCTCTGTATCTTTTTGTTCATCAGTTTATAATGTTTTTCATTATCCCCAAATGAGTGAGATCATGTGGTATTTTTCTTTCATTGACTGGCTTATTTCACTTAGCATAATGTTCTCTAATTCCATCCAGGTGCCTACAAATGGTAATAATTCCTTCTTTTTTTTATGGCAGCATAGTATTCCATTGTGTAGATGTACAATAGTTTTCTGATCAGTCATCTGTTGATGGGCACCTAGGCTGTTTCCAAATCTTAGCTATTGTAAATTGTGCTGCTATGAACATAGGGGTGCATATATCCTTTCTGATTGGTGTTTCTAGTTTCTTAGGATATATTTCTAGGAGTGGGATTACTGGGTCAAATGGGAGTTCCATTTTCAGTTTTTTGAGGAAACTCCATACTGTTCTCCACAGTGGCTGCACCAGTCTGCATTCCCACCAGCAGTGCACGAGGGTTCCTTTTTCTCCGCATCCTTGCCAACACTTGTCGTTTGTTGATTTGTTGATGATAGCCATTCTGACAGGTGTGAGATGGTATCGCATTGTCGTTTTGATTTGCATCTCTCGGATAATTAGTGACTTGGAGCATGTTTTCATGTGTCTCTTGGCCTCCTTCTGTCTTCTTTCGAGAAGATTCTATTTAGGTCCGTTGCCCATTTTTTTATTGGATCATTTATCTTCCTTTTATTAAGTTGTATAAGGTGCCAGTAGATGTTGGAGATTAAACCTTTATCAGTGATAACATTTGCAAATATGTTCTCCCATACAGTGGGGTTTCTAGTTGTTTTGTTGATGGTTTCTTTTGCTGTGAAAAAGCTTTTTATTTTGATGTAGTCCCATTTGTTTATTTTCTCTTTGGCTTCCATTGCCCTAGGGGCAGTATCAGTGAAGAAGTTCCTTCGGCATATGTCTGAGATTTCTCTGCCTGTGGATTCCTCTAGTATTTTTATGGTTTCCTGTTTTATATTTAAGTCCTGTATCCATTTTGAGTTTATTTTTGTGTATGGTGTAAGTTGGTGATCTAGTTTCATTTTTTTGCATGTATCTGTCCAATTTTCCCAACACCATTTATTGAAGAGACTGTCTTGACTCCATTGTATGTTCATGCCTCCTTTGTCAAATATTAATTGCACATAGTGGTTTGGGTCGATATCTGGATTCTCTATTCTATACCATTGATCTATATGTCTGTTCTTGTGCCAGTACCAGGCTCTTTTGAGAACAGTGGCTTTGTAATACAGCTTGAAATCTGGTATTGAGATCCCTTCTACTTTATTCTTCTTTCTCAGGATTGCTGTGGCTATTTGGGGTCTTTTTTTTTATTCCACATGAATTTTTGGGGAGTTCTTTCTAGGTCTGTGAAATATGCTGTTGGTATTTTAATGGGGAGTGCATTGAATCTATAGATTGCTTTGGGTAGTATGGACATTTTAATGATGTTGATTCTACCAATCCATGAACATGGTATGTTCTTCCATCTGTTTACATCTTCCTCTATCTCTTTTTTCAGTGTTCTGTAGTTTTCCGTGTATAGGTCTTTTACCTCCTTAGTTAAGTTTATTCTTAGGTATCTTAATTTTTTTGGTATGATGGTAAATGGGATTGCTTTTTTAGTCTCTCTTTCTTTAAGTTCCCTATTGCTGTATAGAAATGCCATAGATTTTTTGGCGTTAGTTGTGTATCCTGCTACATTGCCGAATTCATTTATTAAGTCTTAGTTTATTGATGGAGTCTTTCGGGTTTTTTATGTACAATATCATGTCATCTGCAAATAAGGACAGCTTTACTTCTTCTTTTCCAATTTGAATGCCTTTTATTTTTGTTCTTCTTGTCTAATTGCAATGGCTAATACTTCCAGTACTAGGTCAAACAGGAGTGGTGTGAGTGGTGTCTTGTTCCTGTTCTTAGGGAAAATGGTTTTAGTTTTTGCCCATTGAGTATGATGTTAGCTGTGGGTTTGTCATATATAGCTTTTATTATGTTGAGGTATGATCCTTCTATTCCCACCTTGTTGAGAGTTTTTATCAAGAAAGGGTGTTGAATTTTGTCAAATGCTTTTTCTGCATCAATTGATATGACTATGTGATTTTTATCTCTCAATTTGTTTATGTGATGTATCACATTTATTGATTTGCGGATATTGTACCATCCTTGCATTCCTGGGATAAACCCTACTTGGTCATGGTGTATGATCTTTCTGATGTACTGCTGGATCCGATTTGCTAGAATTTTGTTGAGGATTTTGGCATCTACATTCATGAGGGATATTGGCCTGTAATTCTCCTTCATTGTGTTGTCTTTATCTGGTTTTGGTATTAGGGTGATGCTGGCTTCATAGAAAGAGCTTGGAAGTGTTCCTTCCTCTTGAATTTTTTGGAATAGTCTGAGGAGGATAGGTTTTAGTTCTTCCTTGAATGTTTGATAAAACTCTCCTGTGAAGCTGTCTGGCCCCGGGCTTTTGTTGGCCAGAAGCTTTTTGATGACTGCTTCAATTTCTTCCATAGTTATTGGCCTATTGAGATGTTTAGATTCTTCCTGATTGAGTTTTGGAAGGTTGTATTTTTCTAGGAATATGTCCACTTCCTCCAGGTTGTCCAGTTTGTTGGAATAGAGTTGTTCATAGTATTTTTAAACATTCCTTTGTATTTTGGTGGGGTCTATTGTTATTTCTTCTCTTTCATTTCTGATTTTGTTTATTTGGGTCCTCTCTCTTTGCTTCTTGGTGAACCTGGCTAGAGGTTCATCAATCTTGTTTATCCTTTCAAAGAACCAGCTCTTGGTTTTGTTGATCTTTTGTATTGTTTCTTTGGTCTCTATGTCATTTATCTCTGCTCTGATCTTTATTATTTCCTTCCTTCTGCTTTCACTGGGCTTTTCTTGTTGCTCTTTTTCTAGCTCTTTGAGTTGTAGGGTTAGGTAATTTATTACCATTGTTTCTTGTTTTTTGCAGTAGGCTTGTAGAGCTATGAACTTCCCTCTCAAGACTGCTTTCGCTGTGTCCCATAGATTTTGGATTGTAGTGTTTTCATTGTCATTTGTTGCCATGATGTTTTTTGTTTCTTCCTTGATCTCTCTGGTAACCCAGTCATTGTTTAATAGCATGCTGTTTAGTCTCCATGTGTTTGATTTCTTTGGGTTGTTTTTATTGTAGTTGATTTCCAGTTTTATGCCATTGTGATCTGAGAAGATGCTTGATATGATTTCTATCTTCTTAAATTTGAAGAGACTTTGCCTGTGACCCAATATATGATCTATCTTTGAAAATGAGCCATGTGCACTTGAGAAGAATGTATATTCTGTGGCTTTGGGGTGTAATGTTCTGAAGATGTCAATTAATTCCATCTGGTCTAGTAAGTCATTTAGGATTGATGTTTCTTTGCTGATTTTTTGTTTAGAGGATTTGTCCAGTGGTGATAGTGGTTTATTAAAGTCCCCTACTATGATTGTATTGCTGTCAATCTCTGCCTTAGTATCCTCCAGGAGTTGTTTTTATGTATTTTGTGTATTTTATGTATTTAGTAATCAGTTTCTGTATTGGGTGCATATATGTTTACCAGAGTTATTTCTTCTTGTTGGATTGCTCTCTTTAGTATTATGAAGTGGCCTTCCTTATCTCTTTTTATGTCCTTCACTTTGAGATCTAATTTGTCAGACATAAGTATTGCTACCCCAGCTTTTTTTTTTTTTCATTTCCATTCTCCTGAAAAACCTTTTTCCATCCCTTCACCATCAGTCTGTGTGTGTCTTTTTTTTCTGAGGAGCCTTTCCTGTAGACAGCAAATATATGGGTCATGTTTTCTTATCCACTCAGTTACATTATGTTTTTTGATTGGGGCATTTAATCCATTTACATTTAAAGTTATTATTGATAGGTACTTATTTGTCACCATTTTTATTCTTTACCCCTGTGTTCCTTCTTCACTTCCTATTTCTTCTTTTTACAGCAGACCCTTTAGCATTTCTTGCATTGCAGGTTTGCTGTTAATAAATTCCCTTAGTCCTTTTTTGTCTGAGAAGCTCCTGATTTCTCCTTTAATTTTGATTGATAGCTTTTCTGGGTACAGTATTCTTGGATTCAGACCCTTCCTTTGCATGACTTTGTATATTTAATTGCATTCCCTTCTTGCTTGATGTGTTTCTGTTGAGAAATCAGTTG
Organism: Plecotus auritus; assembly: GCF_963455305.1. Classification (NCBI taxonomy): domain Eukaryota; kingdom Metazoa; phylum Chordata; class Mammalia; order Chiroptera; family Vespertilionidae; genus Plecotus; species Plecotus auritus. The sequence continues at coordinate 42,957,418 of NC_137784.1, read as the reverse complement.
CTAGTTTGATGGTAGATTCTTTGTAGGTAATTTTCTGTCTCTCTCTGGCCACTTTTAAGATTCTCACTTTGTCGTTGGTGTTTGGCAATTTAATTATAATGTGCCTTGGCATTGGTTTTGGGGTTCATTTTGTTTGGGACTCTGTGATATTCTTGGATTTGTGTGAGTATTTTCTTCCTTATATCAGGGAAGTTTTCTGTCATTATTTCTTCAAACAGGTTTTCTATTCCTTGCTCAGTTTCCTCTCCTTCTGGCACCCATATTATGCGGATGTTGTTTCTTTTTGTGTTGTCCCAAAGTTCTCTTAGTCTTTCCTCCTGCTTTTTAATTTTTTTTTTTTTAGAACCTGCTCTGGTTGGGTATTTTTTCCTACCTTGTCTTCTAGCTCACTGATATGGTCCTCAGCTTCTTCTAGTCTACTGTTTATGCTTTCTATTGAGTTCTTTATAACAGTGTTGTCATTTTTCATTTCTTCTTGGTTCTTCTTCATTTCCTCTTGATTCTTACACATGTTGTTGAATTTGTCTTCCATTCTTTTCATCCACCTTATGACCATTTCTCTGAATTCTTTCTCTGACAGGTTGCTTGCCTCTATTTCGTTTACTTCCTTTTCTTGTGATGCCTGCTTTTCTTTCATATATGGGCTGTTTCTTCGTCTCCCCATGGTCTCTCTTCTCCAGGTGTCTGGTTATTTAGTTCTCTCTCTTGCATTGAGTTAAAGGCACAACATAGAACACAACAAGGCACAACACACAAGGCACTGAACACAAATGTATTCACTATACTAATACCCCAAATAAAGGTGAACACCAGAGAAAAGAGAATTAGTGGATAAAAAGAAAGAAGAAGAGGAAAAAAAAGGAGTGCAAAATTGAAATTGGGAAAAGGGAAAAATAAGTACAAGAGAAAAGAAGGAGAATTAGAAGGAAGAGGGGGAAAATACTATTTATATGGGGAGAAAACTCCAATAGAACAGACACTAATCCCATCAAATACCAACAACAAATACCTAGAAATGAATGCAAACTACAAACAACAACTAATATCTAGCGAGGCAAGGGAAAACAGAAGTAAAAAAAAACAAACAAAAACAAAACAAAACAAAAAAAGTGAAACAATCTCACAAACAAAGCATAAAATAAACAATATAATCAACAATCAAGCAAACAACAACAAAAGAACAGAGAGAAAAAAAATGGGTAGTGAAAAAAGAGAAGAGAGAGTTGTGTATGGACTTGGAGCAGGGGATTGGAAATTAGATATATAAGTAGGGTGAAACTTTAACAGGGGGTAAAAAGAAGGAATAGGGAAACTATAAAGCAGGAATAGGGTAAGAGAAACAGGACAACAAAAGGCGAAAAGTGAGGAAGAGAGCGTTGGCATAAAGGTAAAGTTGAGATAGAGTAAAATGATGCTAAAGGAAAGATGAAAATAGAATGCAGAACACTAATCCCAAAATAAAATAAAGAGAAAATAAAATAACACTTTTGTTAAAAAAGGTAAAAAAAATAGTAGTAATAATACTGATTAAAAATAAAAATGTAATAATTAAAAAGGTAAAATCAAGTGAGGAAAAAATAGTAGTTTCTTAAGTAAAAGATGATAAAATATAAAAATGTTCAGTAGAGAAGGTCATTCACTTCCTCTACTGTTCTGTTTGGCACACTTCTTTCCTAGTCAGGACAGTATTGAAGTTCCCAGCATTCCACTGCTCCTCAGTGTTGTAGGCCCCAGTCCTGATTTTCAAGCAGGCAATACTTATTTCTTTCTTATACTCCTTTATTTGTGTTTACACAAGAGTCAATTTTTGATTTAACCCCTGGGTGGCAGTGTTTCTGGATTGACCTCCAGGTTTATAGGTCCTCTCTAGCTAGTGTTTAGATTTTGTTTTCCCTGTGGCACTTAATACTGGTTTGGGGGAATGGGCTGCCCCAGAGCTGGTTCTCTGATGGTCATTCCCCGCTCTGATCCCCAGGTTCCACAAAAACAACTTTCCCCTTTAGTCTCTTAGAGTGCCCCCAAGTGGGTGATCCTTTGTCTTGGGCTTAGTAATCAGAAGCAAGGATTTAAAGAGGAAAAAAATAGATAAAAAAGATCCAGAGTAAGTGCGCGAACTGCGGCTCTGTGGCGCAAGTCTGTGCAGTCGTTTTTCCCCTTGGGTCTAAGCAGCTGGCACACTGTTAAAATTTTTAGGCTGCCCTTTTGTGCCCAATTCAGCTATGGGTTGCCTCTTAGAGTTCCTTTCTGTTAGCAGCCCTGTGGTTCCCCTTCCACATTCGTGGATCACATCAGCCCCAAAGGCCGCAGATTTTTCTGGGCTCAGACTTCCCCGGGTCCTCCAGCTCCCGCCTTGCACATTTCTCTCTCCTGCCCAGACCACAGACCTCACCTTATCCCAGGTGAAATCTCACCTTTCCGTGAGGGGTTGCAGAGCTCCTCTGAATCCACATGCTCACGCCACTTGGGGACCGGTGTTCCTGGGTTCGTAGCTGTTCGCTGGGTGCCATTGTTGTAGGTTCCTGGGATTTTCAGGCTTATGACAACATCCACTCTCCCCTTCAAGATGGCTTGGTCTCCGCATCAGAGCCAGTTGCCCTAGGAGGGATCCCAGCAACAGTGGAGGCTGCCAGGTCAGGGGAACCCTGTCTGGCAATTCCCCACGGTCCCCTGGAGTATAGCTGTCCCTCAACTCACAAACAAACACTCCCCGTGCGACCACACACTCTCCCTTTGTTCTCTCACTCCTGCACTATCTTGCAGTCTGCCTTCCCATTGGCAGCCATCTTTGAAACCCTCTCTCTTGTCAGTAGTTTTTCATAATTCCAAGTCAAACCATGGGAGAAAAAAATGAAACATTAGGTTGGAGGGTTAAAGACACCTAGAAGAATTCAGGAATCAATTCAGTTTATAGGTGAAAATAAAATTTTAAAGAAAATCAACTGCACAAGAGTCCAATATTCACAACTAGGCATTGTGATTTCCATTGAAACATATTTTCCCTAAAACCATCCTTATTTTTTATCAAAAAGACTGCATTATGTTAACATAAAAAGAATTCAGACCTGTAAAGAACTTTTGTGAGTTTATTTGAGCCAAACTGTCGACATATGCCGGGAAGCAGAACCTCAATGAATTGAGATAATGCTCTGGAGAATGGCAGGTTACATGTGTATTTTTACATTGCAATCAAAAGAAAGGGACGTAGGTGAGTTACATGAAATTCATTGGTGATAGATTAAGGAGGTGGGATAAAGCAAAGTGGGGAAACCTCTGGGATAGGGTAAAAAGTGAAATTATGGACATGTGCTTCTTTTACATAGATGGATACAGGATAGTTTAACATAATTAACAGTTGACAATTAACTTGATAACAATAACAATGCGGGAATATCCTGGTGCCATTTGTTGTGTCCTGAGGTGTCCGGGGGGTTGGGGGGAGGGAAAGGAGGAAGTTACAAGTTAACCAGACATCTCACAGATATGTTATCTTAGAGGCAAAAAGGCAAATGGGCTCAGTAAAGATCTATGTTTATCTTTGTCAGGGAAAATATCAGCTTAGGACATGACTACCCACTATAACCTGTTTGTAGTTAAATATTTAATTTTCAGACCATCTTTTGCAGTTACTTTAGGTCTCTGTGTTTGCAAGACTGCCACACAGGCCTCCCCTGAGCTTGTCAGGTCAGCATGTGGCCCCTTTTGTCCACAATTAGATCCAGTTTTAATATGATCTGATAATTTGTATAAACACAATAAGAATAGCAATTGATTACATAGGCTTTTTAAAATTACTTTGCTGGAATTTTATTCACAAGAAATCTTCAGAGTGAGCTTTAGCCCATTGGGGCACAGAATCTTCAGAGTGAGCTTTAGCCCTAGCCACACAGTTGCCATCCAGCTTTCCTAAGCATTGGGTGGACTCCTCAAGTTCTTGAGGTCCCCAAAATGTCTTAAGGTTCTTCCTTTGCATCTCTCAGGAAAGCAACCTTCGTTCCTTACCTGGAAAAACTGCCATGAACCATGTAAATAAGAAAGGTACTAGGCCATTTTTTTTCCCCAAGGGACATCTATTAGTTTCAAAGTAAATCTCAATTCCTTAAGTCTTTCTGGTGACATCAGAGTCCTGGTATGTCTCTCTTGATCATGATATTCCAGTCAAAGACTTGGTTAATAAAACCACAATTGGAAACTAATTTTATGTGTCCTGTTATAAAGAGAACAGATTATTATTGGACTTATGCAAGCAAATATATTATCCTGAAAATAATATTCACTCATTGAGAGTTGCCAAATTCTGGAGGAATAAGGTAGGGAGAAAATATAAAATGTCTCCATATTTCTTATGAGGGTGTTGTTTACCAAATTTCTTTAGGGGGGGAAAACAAGCTTAACTGAAAAGTAAGTAACTAGCATTTCTTAGATTAATGTTAATGAACACATTTCACAACCTCTACCGGCTAACACACTCACTTTCAGAAACAACCTTCAACAACTCACAAGACATTATATCAACATTTTTAAATCTACTTTAAAGACTTTCTGCAATAAAAAGCCAAAAGCATATGAACTTAAGACTTGTCTATTAAACAAGGTTTCAGTATTTCTTGTTCTTTCAAAATACCTAGATAGGGTTTTTCCAGAAATTAAGGTGGGAGTTGGTGGGTGGGTGGAAAGAGATTAGCCAAAGAACTTGTAAGCATATATGCATAACCCATGGATACAGACAAGAAAGAAAAAAAGAAATAAAAAAAATTTAAAAAGATGGCTTAGATACAGTTCTTGGTAAAGTTCAGGTATTTGAATTTCACAGGCCCTGGGACTTTGGTTTTATGAAGCCTACTAGGGGCCCGGTGCACAAAATTCATGCACTGAGGAGTGGTCCCTCAACCCAGCCTGCCCCCTCTCACATACTGGGAGCCCTCAGGAGATGTCCTACTGACGGCTTAGGCCCGCTCCCCATTGCTGCAGCCACTGCCAGTCACTGCAGCTGCCAAGGTATTTTAATCAACACAGACTTCAGTCCCTTCACCATGAAAAAATGACAACTTTCTTTAGGCATTTTCAAGATGTGTCTTTCATAGGATATGACATTTCTTTCTTTATTTTTTTGTTTTTATCCTCACCTGAGGATATGTTTCCATTGATTTTTTCCCCTTCCCTCCAATCGCTGGCTCAGACCCTGCCTCCCCCCCCAGCCCTCTGATCACTGGCTTGGCCCCTGTCCCTCCAATCACCAGCTCGGCCCCTGCCCAAGCCTAAAGCCTCAGCCCAAGGCTTTAGGCTTGGGCACGGGGCCCCCTCGCCCCTCCAATTGCCAGCTCAGGCTGCCCAGGCTTTAGGCTTGAGCAGAGGCCCTCCCGCCCCTCTGATCACCAGCTTGGCCCCTGCCTCTCCAATGGCCGGCTCAGAGTGACCTGGGTGCCAAGGATATATCCAGGACCCAGGAACATATGCAAATTAACCTCCATCTTTGTTGGGTTAATTTGCATACTCACTCTGATTGGCTGTGAGTGTAGCAGAGGTACGGTCATTTTACATATTTGTCTATTATTAGATAAGATTATCTATATAATAAAAAGCTAATATGCAAATTGTCCCCTCAACGGGGAGTTCAACCAGGGGGCAGGGCAGGCCGGCCAACCTCCCGTGTCCCCTCCCCCGGGCCGGCCCAATCGTGGCGGGCCGGCCATACCCCACTTGTGCACGAATTCATGCACTGGGCCTCTAGTTATCTATAAGCCTATTGAAATGAACAGGGGTGTTTGGAAAAGGTCAAAGGATTTGGTGGGCTTTGAATTGTTTCTGGACCACACCTCTGGCTCTGTGAAGACTTCATTTGTAAAACACAGACAGTTTTCTTATACCTCAATGATTGGTTTGTCACCCAAATGTTGGCAAAGGACTGACAAATTCATCTATTCATTTTTATAATGTTTATTTCCACTTGGGTATGTTTTTCTAGATTATAGACAGCACATAGCTTAGGGTCACTTCTGAGAACCATAAAGGCTTAAATATATGGAACCTCTATCCATTTCCAATGGGAAGAGCAAAACATGTCCTAGCTGCTAGATAGTATCATCCCATAATATTTCCTTCTTGGAAGGGAACAGGCTCTAATTTAAAGTCAGATATTGATGAAATATTTTTGTCATTTATATAGAAGCTTTACTTTGAAGGAGGAGGCAAATTAAGTTTGTCATGATTAGGGAGAGATAAAGTAGCCCCAGTCCCTACAAGGGCCTTATAGGCTTTCCTTTTTATAAGTTTAACTTCTCCCAAATTGTCAGTGAGAAAGGGAAACAACCTTGGAGCAACTCTATGTATGTTTCTGGTTTGTTTTCTCTTTCTAAGTCCCATCTTGGTTTTCTACAATTGTTTTTAAGGTGACCTGGTTTTCTACAATACAAATAGACTTCTCTACAGTTTCCTAGCAGACCCAATTTAGCAATTGTGTTGCCTTGCTCTCAGAAACCAGAAGGTATATTAATTGGAATAGTTAGAATAACCAGAACTACATGTTCTAACAGTTAAATTTCTTTGTGAACCCATCAGGGTCCGGGAGAAAATTGGGAACAGTTGTTGGTTCCTTTCTGGCTGAAACCAACTTTTTTTTTAAAGGGAACTGTTACAATTCTTACTCTCATTTTCCCTTAAGTTAGTAGGAATTAGTAGTGGAGGAGATATAAGGGTAAGTAAGAAAGGAGGGGAAGGACAAGTCCAGACAATGAAGTTCAGAGAGCAAAGGATATAGTTGAGGAGCTATAGAAGGGGGAGGACTGGGGTATAGGCATTTATTAGCTTCAGAAAAGTTCAGTATCTGACAGAGTTTGGCCCAATATTATTATTACTTCCTTCCACATTAATTCATAGGCTAAAGATATATGTTGGAAGTCGTCAACATAGTAATTCCTGAGATCTGCCTTAATTTGTTTTAACTCAACAAGCGAGAAGGGTTTATGGACAAGCAGTGGGTTGCATTCTCCTGGCACTTCCACCAGAGGGCAGACCCTGGCAGGGGAAGGACCTTTCCAGTTCCAAAGACAGGGAGTTACTTTTCCATGTGTGGAGGCATAGCTCCATAGAGAGAAAGTTTAGGCAATGGAACATGGAACAGGGGTGTGGCTGAGGAAATATTGTTGGCCGTTAGTGCAGGGTTGCAAGATAAGGTCTTTGTTCGGCTGTAATATAGCCAACATAAGTACATTTCCAGAGGAGAGCCTCCCATTCTCATAATAGGAAAAATGTCTGGACATAAGAAATTTTTGACTATTTGCCTGGTTGCTTACAGAAAAAGTCTAATTGAAGGATAGTGCTGTGACTATTGCTCCCATTTTGAGGCCATGAATTCCCATCGGGGAGTTTATATTATGGTCAGACCAAATTACAATAGAAAATTAGTTTTTTATTTAAGGTCTGGGGATCCAATTGTGCCCAGTTAGCCAAAATACAAGCCAGAGAACTCCCATCCTGTGTAGAAGGTCGATTCCACATTTGGAGATTAGGAATTAGAGAGCTCAGCATCAATTCCAGAGTCTGGCGTCCTAGCGCTCGAGGGTTAGCGTCTGACATCTCAGGGGTCTAGTGGGGATGGGACCATGTAATCTCACCATAATCTCAGAGGATAGGAATTCAAACCTTACTGAGTGATGGGTGTCTCCACAGACCTGGTTGGGGTGGGATATGCCTAGGAATAGGGTAGCAGGCAGGTCTACTCGACCAGACCAGAAGAGCAGAAAAGAAAAATAAAACTATTGTATCCCTAGGAGATAACAGAGTAAAGGGGTTGTATAGAGTAGGGTCTTGCTAAAAGGTTCTGAATGTAAATAAGGTAGTGAGTGGTAAATGGAAGGACTAGTAGTTTGAGGTAATTTTAGGGTGTCCTAGTTGTCTTGTACCTTAGACTTCTGCGCAATATCTTAGAGTCTTTATGTCTCCTATTCCTTTGGTGATGTTGATGCCATTTCTGCTGAACCCAGGCAGGCTGCCTTGTATCTTCTGCGCCAGTTGATCACCAGACACTCATTATTACTTTAGTTTTCCGTTTGAAGGCAGTTATTCCCTTTTAACTAGAATTACTGCTTCACCCTCCCAATCATAGACAAGAAGGAAGAGTAAAGCAGCCCTTTCTCTGGCCTCATGGCCAAAGGACTTACGGTTTGAGTAATCCCAGTTGCAGCACCAAAAAGATGTTACCTGGGAGAGAAGGAGACTATGATTCTTGTCTTTTTGAGGGAAAGAGGTTTCAATCAAGAGACAAAGTGTAGAAAACCAAGCAAGAATTTATTGGTTGCAACAAAAATGTACTTAGGACTGTGAAATAAGGAAGGGCATAGAAGAAGTAACAGGAGAGCATAGGGTGGGCTGCCTTGGCTCACTGGGAAGTCAGAGAAAAGGGGGGAAGGGGATCCTTGGAGACAGGTTCAGGGAGTTAGCCTAAGATGAGTTGCCCCTGGTTGCAAGCCTCATGGGGTCCCTTATATGATAGGTGATATGTGAGGAGGGGAGGAATAAAGAAATGGCATGGGCATGCTCCCTGGAGGGAGAGCACCCTTGCACTCAGCAGCTGTTTCCCATTGCTCCCCTGGTTGCAAGGGGTAGGGTATGTGTATGGCGGTGGAGGTGAGGAGAGGGGGAAGGAAATGGCAGTGGTAAAAAACTTCATTTTTTGGAGTTTTAAGGGCTATGCATTTAGGGTAGGTGTTAGGGGTGCATTAATAGAATATTCATCAGCTTTATGCTAGTGTATCAAAATGAGACTTATTCTCTTAATTTGTCTGTCCTTGAGTGTGGTTGGCAAATGACACTAATTGGATTTGTTATCTGTCTCCCTGAGTAGGGTGATTTAAGCTATCTACCTTCTGGCTTAGGAAGAGAAGTGCAAACCATTTACTCTCAAGTGTCCTTGATTTAGGGAATATGGGATTTACCAGGTGTCTGCATACTGCTGTTTAACTCTGTCTTAGTTTCCCTATTCCACTTGTCCTCGAATTTTCCTAACTTTCACTATGCTATAACGTTAACAATAACTCTAGTTGGGAGGAAAGACAAAGTACTATCTACATTTTACAGATGAGGAAACAGTCTTAGATAGTGGAAGTGGCTTTCCTAAGATCTCTTAGCTAAAATCGTGGCAGCATGAGGGCTCTTAACAGTGATGAGCTGGAATCTGGCTTGTACCAGCTCTCAAGATTTAATTGGGTGCATCTCCTCCCAACTTCCACATTCTGTGATGTCACATTGGTAACTTGAAATCATCCATGGTGAGAGTATTTATATCATAGAAATTAGTGAAAGATCTAAATTATGCCTTTCTTGCTGGGGGTAGGGGGATAAGCTAGTTGCTAAACATTAACCAGCATACTATTGTAGGCAGTGGGAATAACACTGGGTATTAGATCCATGGGGTCAGACTGGACCTGGGTTCAGCAACCTTGGTACTTGGGTTCTGGCTAGGAAAGAATTCAGAGCAAAGACCCAAACTGTAATAGAACATTTATTTGGTCAATCACAGAGGTAGAAGAAGTAATTCCTGGAAGAAATGGACTTAAGAAACAAGTTATAGAGATAAAGGAATGGCCTTTGGAGCTTGGGAGTGAGGAAGCTAATGGTAATATGCCTGGGGCAGGGGGAGAGGGGGGGAAGGGAAAGGGAAAGCCATGGGCATTCTCCTTGTAGGTAGAGCCATTAGGTCCTCATCCTAAGGGTTTTAAAGGTGAAGATTTTATGGGAGATCCCAAGGGAAGATCTTAATGGAATATTTAGTAGCTTTCCAGTTGTGTCCTCTCATGGTTGTGGTCTCCACTGATTGATTCATGGGTGCCAGGGTAAGGGGTCATTATTCAATGCAGCTGTTCCTGAGGGCAACCATGGGGTCACTGTTCTGGTTTTGCTGCTTTTCTGGGCCTAGAGCTAAAATACAACTGATGCATAGATGTTATCTCTATGGAGGAAATGTTTGGGGTCCAAACCACATGAACAGTGATATACTATGTAGGAAAAATCACCCAGCGGGTGAGGTCCCACCCTACAATTGATTGTCCATTGCTAGGCACCTGGGGCTTTCCACCCTGGTGACCTGTATCTGGCGCATCATCCTTACCTTGCTCATGTCTGTCTAACTGCCTACCACAATACCACTTGCTCCTCTTGCATTTAGCAAACAGTTGCCAATATGGCTTTATAAAGCTGACGTTAGCAGTCTTAATTCCTAACTGATAGTTGAACTCTGATTTGAGCAGAGGATGATTATAGCATGATGAAAATTTATATAAAACCCTCACATAGGTCTGAAGGGGTCACCAAGTGGGCCTATGGTGAGGTGGGTTTGGGTGGCCAGCACCATGTCAAGGCAGGGGAACCATGGCACCAAGAGCAAAAAAATGAGCTCTGAGGTCTTCACTCTGACCAATGGGGCTCTGGTCACCCAACTATGCAAGGACTAGGAAAATGACAAAGATGTGAATAAACAGCTGGACAAAATGGGCTATAGCATTGGAGTTCGACTGAAGATTTCTTGGCACAGTCAAATGTGGGGAAGTGCCATGACTTTTGGGAAACTGCCAATGTGAATTTCAAGATGTACTTGGGCATCATTCCAAGCATCACCAATTGGAGCCCAGCTGGTGATAAATTCTTCCTCATTTTGGAAAATAACCCCTTGGTGGACTTTCTGGGACTTCCTGATAACCACTCATCCTTATTTATTCCAGTCTCTTGCGTGGGGTGTTTCGGGGAGCTTTGGAGGTGGTCCAGATGGCTGTGGAGGCCAAGTTAATGCAGGATACAAGTTCATCAGGTGGATTGAGAACAGTCTCCCAGTTGAGAGGAATGACCATCCCCAGGACTTCAGGGCTGCCAGCAGGAGCACTAGCTGGAATCAGAAAGCCTCAGTGCTCCCTCTGCCCTCTAGAACTCAGTGACTCTTTAACATGGATACTATATAGTATATTCTTCTAACCTTGTTTCCATTCTCCATGCTAACAAATAATATAGTCCATTTACCCGACAAGCGTGCACATTCAGAAGGGCAATCCTTTGCTCCCTCTCCCTTCAAAGGGGATGGAGTAGTCATCTTTGGTTGGACTAGAAAGAGCTCAACCATTTTACATTCCTGTTTGAATTTCCAAAGCAAAGCCCACTTTGACCCAGTTAAGAGGCAAGCCTAGTGCATCTATCCCTGGGCCTTCAGAAAACCATTGGTACCTGGCTGTAGGGGACCCAGGGTTGTGGGATGGGGAGAAGAGAGAAGAGGAGTGGGTGGGAGCTGCTGGCAGTAGTGTGACGTGTCTAGTGCTTGCCACTGACTTCTGGGAAGCCATCCAGGGCTCGTTCCTCCATGCTGTTTGGAGGCAACATTTCCTCTTTTTACAGAGGGTTTATCCTTTTTTCTTACAAATTCTTCAATAAAGACACATAGATAATTTTATCTTCACCTAATAACCCAATGCAGAAGTTAAAATAAGTAAACCCTTGGGTCCAAAGAAATGTATAGACTTTCTTCAGTCATAAATTAACATAACAAGAACAAAAATAAAAATACAATACTTCTCTGAGACTCCAAATTGGTTATTCTCTAACAGAGAAACTTAATAATTAGGGGATAGGCTAAGCTACTATAATTTTTTGTAAATCCCTAAAATACAAGGATTTTAACAAGATAGAAATTTCTTCCTCCAAATTCCTCAATAAAAATGGCTTTCCAACTTTAAATAAAGTGTTTAAAAAGTTAGAAGTTTCTTTCTCACTTAATGATAGTCCAGGAGTAAGGGGCCAGTAAATACTGGGAAATGACTCAGCTCTAGGAAATAATCTAAAGATCTAGGTTCCTTTTTTATTGTTACTTTACTTTTCCGTAGGGCAGTGGTCGGCAAACCACGGCTCATGAGCCACATGAGGCTCTTTGGCCTCTTGAGTGTGGCTCTTCCACAAAATACCATGGCCTGGGTGAGTCTATTTTGAAGAAGTGGCATTAGAAGAAGAAGTTTAAGTTTAAAAAATTTGGCTCTCAAAAGAAATTTCAATCGTTGTACTGTTGATATTTGGCTTTGTTGACTAATGAGTTTGCTGACCACTGCCCTAGGGCATAGGGGGTTATTTTTTTATGGCTAAAAATGATCTTTTATTTTTATTTATTTATTTTTTAATTTCTTTATTGATTAAGGTATTACATATATGTCTTCATCCTCCCATAACCCCCCAACCCCCCACTCATGCCCACACCCCCCTGTTGTCTGTGTTCATTGATTAGGCTTATATGCATGCATGCAAATCCTTTGGTTCATCTCTGCCCCTTACCCCCACCCTCCCCTACCTTCCCTCTAAGGTTTAACAGTCTGACCAATGCTTCTCTGTCTCTGGATCTGTTTTTGTTCATTAGTTTATCTTGTTCATTATATTCCATAAATGAGTGAGATCATGTGATATTTATCTTTCTCTGACTGGCTTATTTCACTTAGCATAATGCTCTCCAGTTCCATCCATGCAGTTGCAAATGGTAAGAATTCCTTCTTTTTTACCACAGCATAGTATTCCATTGTGTAGATTGTTAACGTAAAACAAAAACAAAAACAAAAACAAAAACAAAACCACATTGAAACCTGTAAGGAATTTTTGTGAGTTTATTTGAGCCAAACTGTGGACATATGCCCAGAAGCAGAACCTCAACGAATTGAGATAATGCTCCAGAGAATGGCAGGTTACATTTGAATTTATACATTGCAATCAAAGGAGGGACGTAGGTGGGTTACATGAAATTCATTGGTGATAGATTAAGGAGGTGGGATAAAGCAAAGCGTGGGAAACCCCTGGGATTGGATAAAAAGTAAAATGATGGACACATACTTAGGTGGGTGTAGGAACAATTAACATGATAATGAAGGAATTTGTGGCATTTTTCCTGGTGCCTAGTACATTTGGTTGTGCCCCAGGGGCTCCAGAAAAAGGGAAGTTACAAGTTACCCAGACATTTCAAGGGTATGTTATCATAGATGCAAAAAGACAGGTAGGCTCAGTTAAGGTAAAGGTTGACCTTGTCAGTGAAGATACCGGCCTAGGATGCAACTGCCCACCATAACTGCTTTTAGTTAAAGTTTAATTTCAGACCATCCTTTGTGGTTACTTTAGGTCTCTGAGTTTGCAAGAATGCCATGCAGGCCTCCCCTGAACTTGTCAGGTCAACATGTGGCCCCTTTCGTCCACAAGATGTATCACAGTTTTTTTAATCCACTCATCTGCTGTTGGATACTTAGGCTGTTTCCAAATCTTAGCTATGGTGAATTGTGCTGCTACCGTGTTCCCCGAAAATAAGACATCCTCCGAAAATAAGACCTACTTACATGTTTCCTTCTGAGTGAAATATAAGGCATCCCCCGAAAATAAGGCCCCCAGGCTCTGTCTCAGAATGAAAATTAATTTACCATAAACTGGTCGCTAGGGCCGCCCCGACTGGCGTCTAGCAACCAGTCCTGACGTCACTGCTGTGTGGAGGCGGAGCGGAGGTCGGAGTGAGTGGTGAGCATGGGGCGGGAGAGAGGAGACTTTTGCAGATGCGTGTAGAAGAACAGGAGGATTAGAGCGGACAGGACGTGGCGAAGGTGGTGAGTGCTGGTCTGTCTCTGGTGACACTACCTGATGCTCGCGGCCGCCTTCATGATGACTGAAGGTTCTCAGTCAGTGGCAGACCCTGCTCCAGCCCAGATCCAGGCCCCAGCAAGCCCATTGACAGTCCCCAGGCAGGCCCCAGGGGGTAAATGTCTGATAAAGGGGTAGGGGGGATGTCTGGTGAAGGTGTTCAGTGGCACAGGGGTGGGGGGAGGGGGATCACTTAAAATGATACAGGAGGATCAGAGGGGGCAATCAAAATGACACAGGAGGATCAAAAGGGGTTACTAAAATGGTAATTCCCCTCTGATTCTCCTGTGCCATTTTGATTCCCCCCTCTGATCCCCCCTGTGTCATTTTGAGTGATCCCTCTCCCCCCACCTTGATACCCCAATTCCTTTTTTTTTACCCCTAGAAATGAGTGCAAAAAGAAAAAGCTACTCCGTGGAGTACAAGAAAGTAATCGTGGAAGACTCTTGGGGCCAAAATCTTACTGCTTTCTGCAAAGAGAAGATGTTGAGTATCCAATTGGTACGAAAATGGCGAGCAGAGTATGGTAACCTCATTGAACAAGTGGACAAGGGAAATGCTAAAAAGCGCAAGTGTGGATCAGGTCGACAACCATTATTTTCTGAGCTGGAAGACCTGATCTGTGAATGGGTTGTTGACAGGAGAGCAAAGGCTTTGGTTGTGAATAGGGCTCAGATTCAAGAATTTGCCCTTGTAATGGCACCACAGTTTGACATAGCCTCCGAAGACTTCAAAGCATCACAACACTGGCTGGATAATTTCCTTCAGCGAAGTGAACTGTCTTTAAGAAGATCTACAACATTGTTTAGGTTGGAAGATACTCAAGTTATTAAGCGAGCAGTTGCATTCAAGTCCTTTATTGATGATGCTGACTACTCTAAATACAATCTTTCCAACATTATTGCTATGGATGAAACTGCAGTGTTTATGGGCCAATCATCTCAAACAACAATTGAACAGCAGGGTGCCTCCTTGGCGTACATTCCCTCCACTGCTTATGAAAGTGCACATGTTTCCTGTATTTTGGCAATTCGTCTGGATGGCACTAAAATCCCACCTTTAATCATTTCTAAGGGCAAGAAGGAAAAGATTGAACGTGTTTTGGGCGTTTTTATTCTTGAAACTGAAAAAGCCTGGGCCACATAAGCAGTTATAAGGAAGTGGGTCGATTTAATGCTGCCGCTTGTTATGCGAGGGAGCCAAAGAGGTCTGCTAGTCTGGGATGCAGCCAGCACTCACCACACTAAAGACATGAAGACATTTCTTCATGAAAGAAAAATAGATCAGATAATGATTCCCGCAGGAATGATGGCCTATCTCCAGACTCTTGATATTGCAATAAACAAGCCATTCAAAGACAATTTGTGCATGGAAATTAATGACTACATTGAAAATAGAATGGAGAGAAATCAGCGTGGAAACTTTGTGAAACCTAAACTGCAAGAAGTTGTGACTTGGGTGAAGAATTCATGGGAGAAAATTACTGACAGTTGCATTGCAAATGCACTGCGAGCAGGCTACCTTGACAAGAAGTACTCATTTAAAGACAGTGCTATTGCTAAACATGAGAGATTTGGTCCACTGATTCTGAAAGAAATGGAGTCACAAGAAATTCACCAGGAAATTCAGGAATTGGATTGTTATGATGATGTTCCAGAAGATGATGACATGATTGTCATTGAATAAATGAGTAAATTCTTGATACTGTAGGATTCAGTTTGTCTGGTTTGTGTTGACAACTACCGTACTACCGTACCGTATACAGGTAATAAATTTCCTTTATTTTCATTTAACAATAAATGTGTACCGTATTCTTCTTCATGGAAAAATAAGACATCCCCTGAAAATAAGACCTAGCGTGTCTTTGGGGGCAAAAATTAATATAAGACACTGTCTTATTTTCGGGGAAACACGGTATGAACATAGGGTGCATATATCCTTTCTGATTAGTGTTTCTAGCTTCTTGGGATATATTCCTAGAAGTGGGATCACTGGATCAAATAGGAGTTCCATTTTTAGTTTTTTGAGGAAACAAAAATTACAATGGCAAATGTTAATGACAAAGAGAGAATCTTAAAGGCTGCGAGAGACAGAGTTACCTACAAAGGATCCCCCATCAGATTATCAAATGATTTCTCAACAGAAACACATCAAGCTAGAAGGGAATGGAAGGAGGTATACAAAGTGATGCAAAGCAAAGGACTGAATCCAAGAATATTATATCCAGCAAAACTATCAATCAAAATTGAAGGGGATTATCTTTATTCACATGGTTATAGCTGACTCTTATGCATACAAGCCTGAAAGAAATGGAAATCAAAGACCAGCAATTTTCTTTTAAGGGATGACCCTAAAGTTGCACACATCACTTCTGCCCATGTCTAAATTTCACAGGGCCACACCTGGCTTCCAGGGAAGCTGAGGAATGGTTTTTAGCTGGGTATTAGGTACTCAGCTTCCTAAAAGGAAGAAGGGTAGACCATATCCTGCAAGCCTTCATCAACTTCTCAGATGCTTGTTTCCATGGGTCAGGTAGTATACTAATACCTTTATCCTTTTTCTGTCCAGGACTTTGAAGAAGATTATGCAACTGTGCTGAATTGGGATGAGATCAAGACCCAGAAGCACCTGGAAAATCACTTCTGGCCACATGGGATGATGACCATAGGGTGAGTACCATATTTAAGGATATTTAATCAGGGGAGAGATGCACATATATGATTCTAATCCACAGTGTCAATAAAAGACATGTTACCACATATATAATTTCTCTCTCTCAATGGCACTTGGGATATGGGTGCACCTTTGCACCTTAGTGATGAGAAACATCTTCCTAGATAGTCCCCAGAAGCCACAGACCTTCTGAGCATTATATCTAAAGCCCTCACTTTTTTCAAATTTTTCTAATAGCATTTGAAATTGCTGAGAAGATAGATTAACCAAGGTTAAAATTTGGGATTAATGGTTATTGAGAAGAGGAGGAAACTAAAGATGCAGTTTCTGGCACATTTTATCCTATATCTGAGGATAGAATATAATCATGTTTGCATTCTACTCCTTTCTACTGCTTTGTAAGTGTTCCTCACTGTTTTTCCGGGCTTGCAGAGGGTCTGTTTCTATACTCAGAATGTTAGTTCTCTAAAGGAAGGGGTTATACTGTGTATTTTCCTAGCCTCTACTTAAAGCCCCTCTAGCATAAAGGGTACTCACTCAGAGGCTGGCTCCCAGCACTGTTTCAGGCACATGGCATATATTCTTTCATTGATTTACTCACTAATTTATTTCAGCAAATATTTATTGCATGCCTATTTTGGGCTGGGTACCATTGTATTGCTGGGAACACACCTGGAAAAGAGAGAGCAGGAAAGGGTATGACATGAGATGAACTTTTTGAATTATATAAGGACAAGATCATTTAGGCTTTGTGAATTTATGATTTTATTCTGAATGAGATAAGCAGCCATTGGAGGGTTCAGAACTGTGAGATGACATGGTCTGACTTGTATTTTTTAAAAATCACTTTGAGCCCAGCAGGTGTGACTCAGTAGTTAAGCATTGACCCATGAACCATGAACCGAGAGGTCATTGGTTCGATTCCCAGTCACGACACATGCCCAGGTTGCAGGCTGGATCCCCAGTAGGGGGCATGCAAGAGGTAGCTGGTTGATGTTTCTCTCTCATCAATGTGTTATCTCTCTCTCTCTCCCTTCCTCTCTCTGAAATCAATAAAAATATATTTTAAAAGAATCACTTTGAGCCCTAGCTCGGTAGCGGGTAGCTCAGTTGGTTAGAGCATAGTCTTTATATGCCAAGGTTACAGGTCCAACCCCCAGTCAGGATACATACAAGAATCAACCAATGTATGTATAAACAAGTAGAACAATAAATTGATCTCTTTCTATCTATTTCTCTCTCTCTCTCTCATCTCTCTCTAAAACTCAACAAATAAATAAAAGTTTTTAAAAGGAATCACTTTTGCTACTGTATGAAGAATAGATTGTAAGGAAGTAACAATGGAAGTAGGAATATCAGTTAGAAGGTTATTGCTCTAGTCAAGGTGAGAAATGATGGTGACTTGGAATGGATGTGAGAAATAAACATATTTATTGAACATTGAAGATTGTTGATGTTGGTTGTTAGATTATCTCTTGACCTCAGTTTCCTTGTCTGTAAAGTAGGATTAATAATTCATACCTACAACAAAACATTGTTGGAAGCAAAGTATCAAAGATAGCCAATTAGTCAAAGGTTTTAAAAGGACCACAGCTTTGATCTTCATCCACTGTTTTCTCTCTTTTATCCCCACACTCCACCTCCAAGGCAACAAAAGAAATTGATTAATGTCTGAAGAACCATGATTTATGTTTTATCAGTTCCCCAGATCCTTGGCCCTTTCTTCCCTCCCTACCTTCTTCATGATTATATAGACACCTATGAAATTATTCTGCAGGACCAACCCTTTTCATCAGCAGCAAATTACTTGAAGTGGAATTTTTTTAAAGCAAATAATAAACCCTTCTTCACCTTCTAACAAAGTTCCTTCCAAACATACTCACTGTTATAATAAAAGATCTTAAATTTGGTTTTTCACTAACAACCAAAATTTATTTATGACAGTTCTAAATGCTGGACATCTAATATCATGATGCCAGGATGATCAGGTTTTGGTAAGGAGCATCTTCTATGTTGCAGATGGCTGACTTGTACTTATATCCTCACATCCTCACATCCTCACATGGCAGAAAGAAGAGTGAGCTAGCTTTCTGATCTCCTCATGTAAAGGCTGCACCCTCATGACTTAATCACCTCCCAAAAGCCTCACCTCTAAATACCATCACATTGTGAATTAAATTTCAACATATTAATTTTGGGGGGCACAGACATTTGGTATATAACACTTACCTGCTGAAGTTTAAGGCCTAAGTGCTGATGCCACTATACTGTCATTCTCCAAAGATACCTGACACACCCTTTGTTCAGCTTCTAAGTTAGGCATGAACCCACTCTGATCATGATGTCTTTGTGTTCAGAGATAGATTTCTACCCACTCCCCCTCACCCCAGTTCCACACACTTACCTCTGGGTTCTGCTCATACATTCAGGAGGAAGAGACAGACTGCTAACAGTCTCAAATAAAGTTAGCAAGAGAACCTCATATGCACTGCCTCACTTTTCTTTACTCCAAAACTTATCTGTCACCATTAGATCAGGAAAGACCCTCAAGACCTTGTGCATTTCAAGATTCTTGTTTCATAGGTGTGGATGCCCAGAGAGATAAACTTTGGTCAAAGGCACTCTTTAAAATAATAATAATAATAATAATAATGTACAACTACTATATTCTTACACCATGCACCAGTTACTCAGTCTTCACAACAGCTGCATGAGGTAAATACTGAAAGTTTAAATAATTTACAAAGTTCTGACAACTACTAAGTATTAGAGATAGGATTTCAAACCTCTACTTCCTGCTAAATCCAGTCTTGTTTTAGAGCTTGATCTCTCTAGCATAAAGCTAATTAAAGTCCCATTCTCCACACTCCTGGATAGTTGCTTTTTCTAATATGTATAATTACTAAATAAATCCAAAGGTAAAGACACAGAATCAGGCAGTGAACCTTCAAAAAACACACAGACTCTTGGGTTTGGTGATCCCAGAGATATATGACAGCTGTTTGGCGCATCCCAGTAGCTCCAAGTATGGTACAGTGTTTCAGAAACAGCTCAGAAGCAACACTGGCAGACAGAGGTTCCCCCACTGTGAAGTTCTTTTTTTCTGGGGAGTGAACTTTTTTCCTTCCTTCAAGCATTCACCAGTTTCAAAAGCTTACTTACTCCCTGAAGGTTCTCATTAGCTCCGTAATTAAGTAGAGGGAAAAGTTCTTAAAGGAGGTAGCCAGAGGTAAAATGACAAGTGCTACCTCTTTATAACAAGGTGAATGCTACAGGTGCATTCCAGACTATTGTCTACAATTATTTTTATTGAAAGGGGAAATTCAAATTTCCAATAGCACCTGGGTTGTGGATTGTTACTTACAGGATAGTTGTGCTACCCATGGCTTGGGTTACTTGCTTCTCTCAAGAGAAAGCTTTCCGATTTAACATGTGTCACAGGTTTGACATTTTTCACCTATCCCATCCATCCAAGCCATCGTTCTGTTGTACGTGAATATCTGTGCACACAAAAACAACCATGCTATTAAGAATATATTATTCAAAGAACAAGGACATTATAAGGACCTTACAGCCTGCTTTATTTTTTTAATTCCTATGTGTTTATAGTCTTCAAAAAAGTAACTTTTGCATCCATTATATTATTTTGCTTTTTGGGGAAACATTTTACAGATTGGTACACATTTATGCACCAGCCCTCATTCTACATCTTCCCAGCTGAGTATGTGAGACCTTGGGCAAGTAACAGCAATGCTTTGAGTGAGTTTCCTCATATATATGAAAAAAAGGAGTGTTCTCCATTTCATAAGGTAGTGATATATATTAAAGGAATGAATAAATATAAATCACATAGCTCAGTGCCTGGCCCATGGTTAATTTATAAAGATGAGTTTTATTTCTGTTTTATGTAGGAATTAACTGATTTTTTTTGAAATTTGCATTTGAGGTTTTTATTCCTCATTGCAGTACTGCTAGCATGAATAGCTTATCATTACTGGCACATTGGAAAGGGAGTTACCAGTTGAGCTGCTTGGTCAGGTGTCTGGCAGACATTTCAGAAGGAACCATCTTTATTTCAATACCATTACCACCATCACCACCACCACTGCACTACCACTGCTAAGAGTTAGAAAGGGTCAAGGAACTTTTTATTTAGGTAGTTAAACTTCACCCATCTTAGTTATATCTTATGCCTATCATGCAAAATATTTATTTTGCCCCCCCTTAGATGAATGTATTTTTACCACACCAGAACTTACAAAGTCGCAAGGGCCCAAAAAATCCAAAGACAGCATTTGCTTTCTAAATTTTTAAAATTTCTTAAATTTTTATATTCATTTTGACTTTTCATTTTGAAACAATTGGGTTTATAGGAATGTGTAAAGAAATATGGAAGTCCCAAGCACCCCTCACTCAGTCTCCTTTAACATCTTGTGTAACTATAGTACAATGTCACAATCAAGGAAATAATATTGATAGAATCCATGGAGCTATTCACATTCCCCCAGTTACATATGAATGTGAGTATTTATAGCTCTGTGCAATTTTGAAGCACATACAGCTTTGTGTAATCACCACCTATCAAGATAGATAATAGTACCATAACCACAGGTACTATTGGCCCCTTATGCTACCACTTTATAACTATGCCCACACCCTCTCTCCCTGTCCATAGCCCAGAGCAACCAATATATTTTTCATATGTATAATTATGTTACTTCACAAATATTATATACATAAATGGTATCATGCAATAGGTACCCTACTGAGATTGGCATTCTTCTCCCTAAACATCATTACCTTCACTTTCATCTAAGATGTTGTCCATCTCAATAGTTAATTCCCTTTTTATTTTTCAATTACAGTTGATATTCAACATCATTCTGTATTAGTTTCAGATGTACAGCATAGTGGTTAGAAAATCATATGCTTTAAATAGTGTTCCTCCCAATGTTTCAAGTACCCACCTGACCCCATAAACAGTTATAATATAATTGACTATATTCCCAATGCTGTAATCTACATATCTCTGACTATTCTGAAACAACCAATTTGTAATTTTTAATCCTTCATATTTTTCACCCAGTCACTCAAGCCCCCTCCCATCTGATAACTGTCAATCTGTTCTCTGTATGAGTCTGTTTCTATTTTGTTTGTTTGTTTATTTTGTTCCTTAGATTCCACCTATAAGTGAAATAATGGTATTTGTCTTTGTCTGACATATTTCACTTAGCTAAAAGTTTTTATCATGAATGCATGCTGGAGTTTATTGAATGCTTTTTCTAAATCTATTGATATGATCATGTGATATTTATTTTTCATTTTGTTTATGTAATGTAGCACATTTATTGATTTGCAAATATTGGACCAACCTTGCATCCCCAGAATAAATTGCACTTGATCATGGTGTAAGATTTTTTTAACGCATGGCAGGATCTGATTTGCTAATATTTCATTGAAAATTTTAGCATCTATGTACATCAGGGATATTGCTCTATAATTTTCTTTTTTTGTTGTGTCTTTATCTGGTTATGGTATCAGGATAACGTTGGCCTAATAAAAAGAGCTTGGAAGTCTTCCTTCCTGTTGAATATTTTGGAAAAGATTGAGGAGGATAGGTGTTAGTTCTTCTTTGAATGTTTAGTAAAATCCACCTGTGAAGCCATCTGGTCCAGGACCTTTGTTTCCTGGGAGGTTTATATTTTATATATTTTTTATTACTGCTTCAATTTCACTAGTTGTTATTGGTCTATTCAGGTGTCCCACTTTTTCCTGATTCAGTTTTGGAAGATTGTATGTTTCTAGGAATTTGTCCATTTTGCCTAGGTTGTCATTTTTGTTGGCACATAGTTGTTTGTGATATTTTCTTACAAACATTTGTATTTTTGTGATATCAGTTGTTACCTCTCCTCTTTGGTTTCTGATTTTATTTATTTGGATCCTCTTTCTTTGTTTCTTGATAAGTCTGGTTAAAGGTTTGTCAATCTTGTGTATCCTTTCAAAGAAACAGCTTTTTGTTTCATTGATATTTTGTGCTGTTTTTTGTTTTTGTTTCATTTCTATGTCATTTATTTCTGCTCTGATCTTTATTAATTCCTTCTTTCTACTTGCTCTCAGCTTTTTCAACTGTTCTTTTTCCAATTCTTTTAGGTGTAGGGTTACATTGTTTACTGGAGATTTTTCTTGCTTCTTGAGGTGGGCTTGTAACACTATGAACTTTCTCAGGACTTCTTTTCCTGTGTCCTGTAGATTTTAGATGTTTGTGTTTTCATTTTCATTTGTTTCCAGGTTATTTTTAATTTATTCCTTGATCTCATTGATAACCCATTCATTGTTTAATAAAATGCTATTTAGCTTCCATGTGTTTGAATATTTTTTGAGCTTTTTATTGTGGTTGATTTATAGTTTTATGCCATTATGGTCCGAGAAGATGCTTTTTATGATTTCAAACTTCTTGAATTTGTTAAGACTTATTTTGCATCCTAACATGTGGTCTATCTTTGAGAATAAATCATGTGCACTTGAGAAGAATGTATATTCTGCTTCTTTGGGATGAAATGTTCTGTAAATATCAATTAAATCCATCTAATCTAGTGTGTCATTTAAGGTCACTGTTTCCTTATTGATTTTTTGTCTGGAAGATCTAACCATTGATGACAGTGGGGTGTGAAAGTCCCCCACTATGGCTGTATTGCCGTTGCTTTCTCCTTTACAGTCCACCAAGATTATGTGCTCCAATATTGGGAGCATATATGATTTTAAGGGTTCTATCCTCTTGTTGTATCAATCCCTTAATTATTATGTAGTGACCTTCTTGGTCTCTTTTATGGTCTTTGTTTTGAAGTCTATTTTGTCAGATATAAATATTTCTACCCCAGGTTATTTTTCATTTCCATTTGTATGGAATTTTTTTTGCATCCCTTTACTTTCAGCCTGTGTGTATTTTTTGTTCTGAAGTGGGTCTCTTGTAGAAAGCATATTTATGGGTTGTGTTTTCTTATTCATTTGGCTACCCTATATCTGTTGATTTGAATATATTATTAATAGGTACTTATTTATTGCCATTTTTCATCTTTATGCCTATGTTCCTCTCTCTTCTTAAAGCAGTTCCATTAGCATTTCTTGCAATGCTGGTTTGGTGGTAATGAACTCCTTTAGTATACATTTGTCTTGGAAGCTCTTTATTTCACCTTTGATTTTAACTGATAGCCTTGATGGATAAAGCAGTGTTGCTTGCACTTTTCTTGATTTTCATTACTTTGAATATTCCATGCCAATCCCTTCTGGCCTGAAGTGTTTCTCTTGAGAAATCAGCAGACTGTCTTATTGGAACTTTCTTGTAGTAACTGCTTCTCCCTTGCTTCTTTTAAGATTCTCTTTTTGTCTTTAATCTTGGTCATTTTAATTATGATATGTCTTGGTGTGGGTCTCTTTGGTTTATCTTAATTGGGACTCTCTGTGCTTCCTGAACTTGTATGGCATTTTCCTTCACAAGGCTAGGGGAATTTACTATCACTATTTCTTCAAAGAGGTTTTCTATCACATGCTTGTTTTCTTCTTCTGGTAACCCTATGATGCAGATGGTAACCCTATGATGCACTTTCTATGGTGTCCCAAAGTTCCCTTAAACTATCCACTTGCTTTTTAATTATTTTTGCTTTCTGCTATTCTGTTTGAGTGATATTTTTCTATCTTGTCTTCTAATTCACTGATCAGATCTAATGCTTCATCCAGCCTACTGACTATTCCTTCCAGTGTATTCTGTATTTCACATACGGTATTCTTCATTTCTGAGTGATAGTATTTCATAGTTTCTATATACTTTTTCCTGCTGTTGTTCTCATTAAGTTCCTTAAACATCCATTTTGTTGTTGTTGTTTTAATTTATTTTATTTTCTCCATCACCATTTATCCACTCTATGCCCTCTTTCACCCACACCCACACCCTTCCACCTGCAATTACCACATTGTTGCCCATGTCCATGAGTTATCTCTTTTTATTATTTTTGCTCAATCCCTTCACTCCCCAAGACTCCCCCCACACCAGAGCTGCCTGCCTGTTCTCTATATATGAGTCTGTCTCTATTTTGATTGGTAGTTAAGTTTGTTCATTAAATTCCATATATGAGTGAAATCATATGGTACTTGTCTTTCTCTGACCAGCTGATTTCACTTAGCATAATGGTCTCCAGGTATATCCATGGTGTCACAAAGGATAAACTTTTCTTCCTTTTCACAACATTGTGTAAATGTACCATAGATTTTTTTGTTTTGTTTTTGTTTTTTATACCACAGATTTTTAATCCATTCATCTACTGAAAGACACCAGGACAGCTTCCAAATCTTGATTATTGTAAATAATGCTGCACTGAAGATGGGGTACATATATTCTTTCAAATGAGTATTTTTGGATTCTTCAAATAAATTTTCAGAAGTGGAAGAGCAGGGTCATAAGGCAGTTCAATTTTTAAGTTTTTGAGGTACCTCTATACTATTTTCCACAGTGTATGCACAAATCTGCATTCCCACCAACAGTACACTAGGGTCCTCTTTTTTCCACATCCTCACCAACACTTGTTGCTTGCTGATTTGTTGATGATAGCCTTTCTGGCAGGTATGAGGTAATATCTTATTGTGGTTTTAATTTGCATTTCTCTGATGATTCATGACATTGATCATCATTTCATATGTCTATTGGCCATCTGTATATCCTCTTTGGAGAAATATCTATTCGGGTCTTTTGGACATTTTTTAATTGGATTGTTTGGGGGTCTTTTGGTATCGAGTTCTATAAGTTCTTTATAAATTTTGGATATTAACCCCTTATCATATATATCATTGACTAATATGTTCTCCCATTCAGTGGGTTGTCTTTTCATTTTGTTGGTGGTTTCTTTTGCTGTGCAAAAACTCTTTAGTTTGATGTTGTCCCATTTGTTTCTTTTTTCTTTTGTTTCCTTGACTGAGGAGATATATCAGAAAAAATATTGCTAGGAAAAATGTCTGATATTTTACTGTCTGTGTTTTCTTCTAGAGTTTTTATGGTTTTGGGTCTAACATTTAAGTTTTTAATCCATTTCAGTTTATTCTTGTGTGCAGTGTAAGAAGGTGGTTTAGTTTCAGTTTTTTTTGCATGTATCTGTCCAAGTTTCCCCATTATTAAATGGGGAATATACTATCATTAGTCCATTGCATGCTTATGCCTCCTTTGTCAAATATTAACTGACTATAAAGGTGTGGGTTTATTTCTGGGCTCTCTACACTGTTCCATTGATTTATATATCTGTTTTATGCCAGTACCATGCTGTTTTAATTACTGTGGCCTTGTAGTGTAGTTTGATATTAGGTAGCATGATTCCTCTAACTTTGTTCTTCTCTCTCAACCTTAAGCATCCTTATAAACTAATTTGAACTATATCTGATAAATTGCTTGCTTCCATTTCATTTAGTTCCTTTTCCTAAGATTCTTCCTGTTATTTCATTTGGGGCCTGTTTTCTGTCTCCCCATTTTGACTGTCCCTTTGTATTAATTAATATGTGCCTAGTTGTGGCAACTGATCACTCCAGGTCACAGATTTGGATCTGATCTTCTGGAGACACCCTATGAGGTGTGCTGGGTCACTGTGGCAGGTCTGTTCATCAGAGGACTCAGAGGCCGTTAGGCCACTTCTAAGAGGCAGTTTCAAACAGCGCGGCCAGTCATTCAGGGGCATTGGGTTAGGCGTGCTGAGTCAGGGCAGCAGGTCCCTGTGTCCAGGGAGGCCTCTTGTCAAGGTGTTGGGGCAGGTCAGGCGCTCCACTCATGGGGGTTTGGGGAAGACCAGATGCTTCTCCACTGGTGCAGGGTATTGGCTGGGCCAGGTGCCTCTCCACTAGTGCAGGGTGCCTCTCCAGTGGTAAGGCTAGGCCAAGTGCCTCTCTGCTGGTAGAGGCTGCAGGGCTGGCCAGATGCCCAGCTCAGCAATATGGCAGGGCAGGGCCCACATAATACCTGGCAAATTTGCCACCCAGTCCCTCAAGGCCCACAGATCAGACACACAGAGCTTCTATGGCTAATCTGTGTGTTGGAGGCTTTGGGTCGCAGGCAAGGGGCTGTGCACTTCCCACCGAGCCCTGAGACAGCTGGGGCAAGGTTCTCCCTCAAAGGATCCCTTAGCTCCCCAAAAATGGTAAGCTACATTCTCTCAAGCAGGGAGAAGTGTCCTGCCAAGCAGCAGGCTGAGGCCAGCAGCTCCTCCACCCAGAGAGCTGGATCCGCTTCCCCAGAAAGATGCCCTCCCACAATCACAACCCCACACTCTCCCTCGCACTCACTCACTCACACTCTCAGTCTCACTCCAGTCCTGCTTGTCACCATGTTGAATCCCCGAAATTCCCTTTGATTTTTAACCCCAACGTGTGGGTGTGGGAGCAGATTGTTTCGTGTCCCTGCCCCTCTTATCAGTATTAATGTGGATTCATCTGTATAACATTACTTATAGGAATTATGTTTAGCTATAGACTTCAGGTGGTACACAATGATGGTTGTTATGTGGTTTAGTTGTAATTTGAATATGATTGTTGGAGAAGGCAAGTACAGCATTTACCTACTCCTTCATCTTGACTGGAAGCCAACTAATTTTGTTTCATAGTGTGAGGTGTTTGGAGAGCTTGGAGGAAGGATGAGAGCAGATGCAAGAAGTAGAAATTGGCCAGGGAATTGGTTTTGGGGATAGGAAAAATTTTTAGAGGGTCCAAAAGGGAGAACTCAATGAAAGCTGGAATTGTCAAGTGATATGTAAGGTATGGCTATTTCTCCAGATTAGGAAAGTTTTCAGCTATTATTTCTGCAAATACACTTTCTGCCCTTTCCTCTCTCTCTTCTGCTCCTAGAATCCCTATAATGCAAATGTTAGAGTGCTTGATGTTGTCTCATAGGTCCCCTATATTTCACTAATTTTTTAAATTTAATTTCTCACTTTGTTGTTCTGATTAGGTGATTTCCACTATACTGTCTTCCAGGTTGCTAATCTGTTATGTATTAACTTATCTGCTCTCAATACCTTCTAAAGTATTTTTCATTTCAATTATTGTAGTCTACATTTGTGATTGCTTTTTTATTATATTTTCTAACTTTTTGTTGAGTTTCACTCTGAGTTCTTTCAGTCTACTCTCAAGTGTATCGAGCATCCTGATGACAGTTTCTTTGACTTCTTTATCATGAAAACAACTGATCTGTATTTCATCAGAGTTTTTCCTCTGGGTTTCTTTTTCTTTATTTGTGGCATATTCTTCCCCATTGTGTGTGTGTGTGTGTGTGTGTGTGTGTGTGTGTGTGTATGTGTGAGAGTTTGTGTTTCCCCCTATGAGTTAGAGGATATAGCTGTCTATCTCGATCTTGAATAAAAGGTTTTGTGTAGAAGTGACTTCTGTAAAGATGGAATCCAGGATGGTTTGAGTAGGCTGGTTGGTGTTGGAGCAGTCTTGTGTAGTGCCTGGTGTGCCAATTGGCCAGAAGGTATAGGTTCCAGTTGGAGCAGCCTGGTGTACATTCATGTGTGGTAGCTCCCTGTTGTTCAGGCTATACATGGTCAGAATGAAATCGGAGTAGGGAAGCCTGATGTATTCATTCTGCCTTACCTTATGATTGGGGCATGGCGGCCCAGTGTGTGCATGGCACACCTGGTTGCTTTAAATGTCTGTTCTCTGAGCTTGGTCTGGACAGGGCTTCCGTGTGTGTGTGTGTGTGTGTGTGTGTGTGTGTGTGTGTATGTGTGTGTGTGTGTGTGTGTGTGTGTGTGTGTGTGTGACAAACCCTACCACAATGCTTCGGTAGTTTTACATTCTCTTTAGGTGGAGCAGTCTTAAATGCCTATGCAGCAGTTACCTACTAGTTTTACACTTTTACTGTGTGGGCAGCCTTACGTGCATATGCAGTAGCACCCAACCAGTTCTGCCCTTTCTCTTGAAAGGGATGCCCTGTGTGCAGGCACTGCAGTACCCTCCCTGTTAGTATTATACTTTCCCTGGGAGAGGTAACACTATGTGCACATGCAGCTGTGTCCTGCTGGTTTTTCACTTTTTCTAAATGGGGCAGCTCTATGTGCAGGCACCACATCACCCTGATAGTCCTGCATTTTCTCTTGGTGGGCCTATATGGATAAATAGCCCAGTGGGTATGTGTACCAGCACTTTGCTGTACCCAGTGAATCAATTTCCAGGTGGAGGAGCCTTGTGCATATGCACTCTGGCACTCTCATGTTCCTGCTCTAGCTAACTATGGTAGAGGTGGCTGGAGACAAGTTATAGTAACCCTGCAGGTTGACCACCGCATCAGGATAAAGCTCCCTCTAGCTTTCTAAGTGCAGCTGAAATGTAAACAATGGCACTCATGGATTTCTCTTTTCCTAGAGAGTTTCCTCAGTTCCTGAAGACCTCTTATAGTTCCCCCAACATTCTCTATGTGGTCTCTCTTTCTCTCTCATGTTTGTTGTACTGAAGCTATTCAATGGCCCTCAGTTATCTCTGAGGAGGAATTGCTCTAAATATAGGTACACATTTGATGTGTTTTTTGGAGGGGATAAGCTCAGCATCCTCTAATGTCCCATCTTGACCTACTTCTCCTAAAGGTCATTTGATGATTCTTGCTTTCAGACCTCTAAGATCATGTCAATGGATACATGATAGACAAAGAGTAAACTCACGGAACTCACTGCATTGTTGTACCTCAAATTCTTAGGTCATTTGACTAATTTTTTTCCAGCTTTCAGATTATTTTTAAAAATAATTTCTGTTGAGTCATTTCTAGGGCATTTGGTTGTATTAATAGGGAAGTAATAAGGAAATTCCAAGTCTATGCCATCTTGTTAGTATTTTCTTTTTCTTCTTCACACTTACATTTTTTATTTCACCTAAGCCAGCTTATTCCACCCACTCAGAACAACAAAGTGACAAAATCAAGCTGGGATGTTCGAACTTCCTTTAGTCATTTAATTTTATCATCAAGAGTTTTGGGAGGGAGGAGAAACCAAAATGGCAGCATAGGTAAGTACCTAAACTGCTGCCTCGCACAACAATTTCAAAACTACAACTAAAAGACAGAACAGACATCATCCAGAACCACAGGAAGGCTGGCTAAGTGGAAATTCTAGAACTAGAAGGAAAGAGAAAAGCTCACAGAGAATCAGAGGAGCGGCAAAGGGCTGAGGTATGGAGACACTCAAGCAGAGAGGAAGGGCGGCTGAGTGCCTGGCTGACTTCCTTCCCCCACTCAGGAGGGGGAAGGAAGCCCCAGACTGCACTGAACCCCAGTTCCAACTGCACTGAACCCCAGTTCCGGGCAAAACCCCATGGACCCAGGCTCATACAGGGGGAGTCTGGACTGTCAGGTAGAGAGAAAGACACACGGAGACTCGAAGACTCAGGGGAGCTGTGGCGGGCAGGGGTCTTGAGGCGCGCGCACGTGAGTGCTTTCAGAGAAGACTGAATGCGGAGGTTGCCGCAGGCTTTCCCTAGCAGAAGGGAGTCGGAAGCTCTTGACTGCACTGAACCCCAGTTCTGACTGCACTGAACTCCAGTTCTGGGCGAGCCCCTGAGGACCCACGCTCTTACGGGGGGGAATCTGAACTCCTGGGCGGAGACTCAGGGGAGCCGCGGAAGGCAGAGGTCTGGAGGCGTGCGCGCAAGGGCAGGGCTGACGGGAAGCTCAGACTGTCTGCTCCGCCCTGAGGCTCTGCCCCATCCAAGCTGAGCACAGAGGCTTTTGCAATTTTTCAAGTCTGATCCTATAAGGCTGTCTCCAGCACCAAACTTCTCCCAGTGTAGACACAGCTGATCCTCACAGCCAATTGGCCTGGAGGTCAATTCCTCCCAGTGATACCAAAAACAATCAAGGCTTAACTACAACAAGGCTGTACACACAGTCCACAAAGGGGTGTACCAAGAATGTCCACCTCAGGTTAACTGGGGAGGCCGACCCACTGGGCCCTATAGGAAACCTAGCACACAAAGCTACCCTACCAACTCAGGGAATTAGCGAAAATGCGGAGACAAAGAAACAGATCACAAATGAAAGAAATGGAGGAAAACAAACTACTGGATATAGACTTCAAAACCACGGTTATAAGGTTTTTCAAGAATTTTCTAGAAAAGGCCGATAAATATAACGAGACCCTCAAAGATATGAAAAAGGACCAACTAGAAATTAAACATACACTGACTGAAATAAAAAAATATTATACAGAGACCCAACAGCATACTAGAGGAACTCAAGAATCCAGTCAAAGATTTGAAATACAAAGAAGCAAAAAACACTCAACCGGAAAAGCAAAAAGAAAAAAGAATCCGAAAAGTTGAAGATAGTGTAAGAAGCCTCTGGGACAAATTCAAGCGTACCAACATCAAAATTATGGGTGTGCCAGAAGAAGTGATAGAGCAAGATACTGAAAACCTATTTGAAGAAATAATGACCGAAAACTTTCCCGACCTTGTGAAAGAAATAGACATACAAGTCCAGGAAGTGCACAGAACCCCAAAAAAAAGTTATCCAAAGAGGACCACACCAAGACACATCATAATTAAAATGCCAAGAGCAAAAGACAAAGAGAGAATATTAAAAGCAGCAAGAGAAAAACAGTTAGTTACCTACAAGGGAGCACCCATACGACTGTCAGCTGATTTCTCAACAGAAACTATGCAGGCCAGATGGGAGTGGCAAGAAATATTCAGAGTGATGAAAAGCAAGAACCTACAACCAAGATTACTCTACCCAGCAAAGTTATCATTCAGAATGGAAGGTCAGATAAAGAGCTTCACAGATAAAAAGCTAAAGGAGTTCATCACCACCAAACCAGTATTATATGAAATGCTGAAAGGTATTCTTTAAGAAGAGGAAGAAGAAAAAAGTAAAGATAAAAATTATGAACAACAAATACATATCTATCAACAAGTGAACCTAAAAATCAAGTGAATTAAAAATCTGAGGATCAGAATAAACTGGTGAATATAATAGAATCAGGGGCATAGAAAGGGAGTGGACTGATAATTCTCAGGGGGAAAGGGGTATGGAGGGTGCAGGAAGAGACTGGACTAAAATCGTACACCTATGGATGAGGACAGTGGGAGGTAGGTAAAGGCAGAGGGTGGGGTGGGAACCAGTAGAGGGGAGCTATGGGGGGAAAAGGAGAAACAACTGTAATAATCTGAACAATAAAGATTTATTAAATTTAAAAAAAAGAGTTTTGGGAGGGTCTGGCCTGGTAGACATGAGTCAGTGATTGAACATTGACCTATGAACCAGGAGGTCACAGTTCAATTATTGGTCAAGGCACATGTCCTGATTGTGGGCTCCATCCCCAGTGTGGGACATGTAGGAGGCAGTTGATCAATGATTCTCTGTCATCATTGATGTTCCTCTCTCTCTCCCTCTCCCTTCCTCTCTGAAATCAATAATAGACATATATTTTTTAAAAAGTGTTCAGGGAAGAAATTGGTAATGCTATTCATCTGGGAGTACTAAGTCAGCAATAACCCTGAGTGAGTAAGGGCAGAGCAGCTTATTGTTTACTGTTCATATTGTGAGAGAATATGTGGGGAATAGATATCATTTGAGACCTGCTTGGTAGCCATATTTTTGTGTTGATTGATGATATGTGTGGTCTTCAGGTAGGCATCTGTGACACGAGCAGTCCCAGTCTCTGGTCCTATATTATTTTTCATGTTTATCCCATCTAAGTAGGTTAAACTTCTCAGCATTGGGCTACCAATATAAACTATGTTACCCTGGGGCCAGCCTTGATATTTTTCTGCAATATCTCGGCCTCAAGCACAGCCCTGTCCTATACATGATCTCACTGGCTGCAATATTTTCATATTTAGCACTTCAAATCTACTCAAAGGCAAAGGCAGCTATGTATGATTGTGCAGTTTGTGTCCTGCACAAGGGTACACCATCAATATGTTCTGTCATGGTGATACATCTATTTTTCTTAAAAGAAAAGGGTACTTTTTAAAATTAACACAAAGGAGGGATTAAAAATGGCAGCAGAAAAAGTGGATGCTGCACGGACACGCTCCTAGGACCAAACTGGAACTACAATTAAAATACAGAAAAACTCCCTGGATTAGCAAATTAAGACTCACTGGAGAGAACCCTGAAAACTGAGGACAGAAAGTAGAGACCCCATAGAGACTGCAAGGAGGGGCGTATGAAAGGGCTGGCCCAGCTACCACAGACAACAACTGAAGTCCAGGAGAGATATCTCAGCTATGGGGAGTTGCCACTGAGAACTCTGGGGTCTAATCCCCAAGCTGGACCCTCCATCAGAGAGCACCAGACCTGAGAAGGTACCCACATAACATCTGGCTGTGAAAGCAGTAGGGTTGCTATCTGCCAGGGAGAGACAGCTGGAAATGCATGCACCCTATTAAAGGGCCAACACACAAAATTTCCTGTGGAGCAAATCACCTTATGCTCCAGCAGAGAGAGGGCAGAGGAGACTGGAGTTGTGTGAGTAAAAGCCAGCATCAGGATCTCTAGGGTTAAAGCTCAGAAGGCATACATCACAGTTTCCTGTGCTGAGTCATTCTTTCATGCTATGGAGGTCATCTTTCTCATACAGATATTTGCTATCCAGGTGGTTTTCCCTGGGGGGAAGACAGTTGACTCATCCTATTAAAAAACACCTTGCCCCACAGTGCAGAGTTTCTGAGGCCCATTGAGAGACAGAATAACAATTAACCTCTAGGCAGAAGCAATTGCCCAATCCCTGCTGAAAAAAACTCTCACCACACCTGTGGACAATTTCCTGAAGGCTATTCAAGACAGAATCCTATCAGTCTGAAGGAAGAGGTGGTATTTGGAGTCTTTGAGTGTTTGCCTGATCTAATTAGTCAGAAACAGTTTTTGACATTGTCCTGCACTAGAGATTGACAGGCATAGCAGATCTACTTAATACATAGTCTCAAACAAAAACAGGTAGCCAAAATGGGGAGATAAAAAAACAACCCCCAAATGAAAGAACAAGAGAATTCTCCAGGAGAAGAGATAAATGAAATGGAGATAAGAAATGTATCTGATATAGAGGTCAGAGTAATGATGGTAAAAATGCTCAACAGCATGAGAAAAAATATAGTAACTATGAAACAGAAATAAAGAATGATCTAGCACAAATAAAGAACACATTGGAAGGAATACACAGCAGATTAGGGAAAGCTGAGGATTGTATCAGTGAATTAGAAGACAGGGTTGAAAAATCACTCAATCAGAGAACAAAAAATTAAAAAATTGAAAAACAGGATTACAGCATAAGGGTGATGTGGAACAACATGAAATTTAACAATATTTGCATAATAGGTGTGACACAGAAGAGGCAGAAAGGGAGAAAGAGATAGAGAATGTGATTGAAGAAATAATAGCAGAAAACTTCCCTAACCTGGTAAAGGGAAAAGTCACATCAGTTCAGGTGGCACAGAGAGTCCCAAGCAAGAAGAACCCAAACAGGCCAAGGCTCAGACACACCATACTTAAAATGCCAAAAATTAATGACAAAGAAAAAATCTTGAAGGCAGCAAGAGAAAAGCAAACTGTTACCTACAAAGAAGCTCCCATGAGGCTGACACCTGATTTCTCATCAGAAATTCTACAGGTCAGATGGGAATGGCATGAAGTAATCAAGGTAATAGAAAGCAAGGATCTGGAACTAAGATTACTATATCCAGCAAGGCTATCATTCAAAATAGATGGTGAAATAAACAGCTTCCCCAATTAAAAAAAAAAAAAAAGGCGAAAGGAGTTCATCACCACCAAGCCAGCATTACAAGAAAGGCCAAAGGGACTGCTGTAAGGAGAAGAAGGAATAGAGAAACCTGCACATACAGAATTAAAATGGCAATAAATAAGAACCTATCACCCTAGCCGGTTTGGCTCAGTGGCTAGAGTGTCGGCCTGTGGACTGAAGGGTCCTGGGTTCAATTCTGGTCAAGGGCACGTGCCTGGGTTGCGGGCTCGATCCCCAGTGGGGGACATGCAGGAAGCGGCCAGTCGATGATTCTCTCTCATCATTGATGTTTCCATCTCTCTATCCCTCTCCCTTTCTCTCTGAAATCAATAAAAATGTATTTAAAAAATAATAAGTACCTATCAATAATAACCTTAAATGTAAATGGATTAAATGGTCCAATTAATGACACAGGGTAGCTGAATGGGTAAAAATGACCCAACTATATGCTGTTTACAAGAAACCCACCTCAAGACAAGATGAAAGTGAGGGCATGGGGAAAAGTTTTCATGCAAATGGAAACAAACAAACAAAAGGCCAGGGTAGCAATATTCATATCTGACAAAATAGACTTCAAAATGAAGGCCATCACAAGAGACAACAAAGGTCTCTACATCATACTAAAGGGATCGATTCACCAAGGAGATATAACCCTGGTAAACATGTATGTACCCAATATAGGAGCATCTAAATAATAAATTAACTTCTATAGGTCTTTAACAGAGAGATTAACAACAATACAGTCATAGTAGTTGACTTTAAAACCCCAATGACTTCACTGGATACATCTTCCAGACAAAAACTTAACAAGGAAACAGTGACTCTAAACAACACACTGGATCAGATGGATTTCATTGACATTTATAGAACATTTCACCCCAAAGCTTCAGAATATACATTTTTCTCAGGTGCACATGGGTCATTCACAAAGGTAGACCACATGTTAGGACACAAAACAAGTCTCTACAAATTCAAGAAGAATGAAATCATATCAAACATCTTCATAGATCATGGTGCAATGAAAGTAGAAATCAACAAAAGTAAAAACACACAAAAACATTCAAACAAATGAAGGCTAAATAACATGTTATTAAACAGTTAATGAGTTACCAATGAGATGAAGAAAGAAATAAAAAACTTTCTGGAAACAAATAACAATAAATACACAACAACCCCAAATCTCTGCAACACAGTAAAAGCAGTCCTGAGAAAGAAGTTCATAGCACTGTAGGACTAACTCAAAAATAACAAGAAAAATTAAAAATAAACTAACCCTACAACGTAAAAAATTGAAAGAGAGGAGAAACCAAGATGGCGGCATAGGTAAACACCTAAACTGCTGCCTCGCACAACAATTTCAAAACTACAACTAAAAGACAAAACGGACATCATCCAGAACCACAGAAAGGCTGGCTGAGTAGAAATTCTAGAACTAGAAGGAAAGAGAAAAGCACACTGAGACTCAGAGGAACTGCGGAAGGCAGAGGTACTGCATGTGGAGAGGGCGGGCAACTGAGTACACAGCTGGCTTTCTCAAGCAGGAGGGAGACAAAAGCTCCCGACTGCACTGAACTCTAGTTTTGGGTGAGACTCTGGGGACCCAGAATCATTCGGGGAGGAACTGGAATGTCTGGCAGCAGGCGGAACTCGAGGGTGGCTTTCTCTCAGAGGTGCTTGCAGTGATTACCACAGGACACTGAGATACAGGGGCCTATTAGGGTAGGGGTGATGGGAAACCAATGCTGACTGCTCTTCCCTGAGACTCCGCCCCATCCAAGATGAGCACAGAGGCTTATGCAAGTCTTGTCTCATAAGGGTGTCTCCAGCACAGAAGTTCTCCCAGCGTAGACACAGCTGATCCTCACAGCCAATTGGCCTGGAGGTCAATTCCTCCCAGTGATACCAACAACAATCAAGGCTAAACTACAAGACTGTGCACACAGCCCACAAAGGGGTGCACCAAGAGTGTCCACCTCAGGTAACTGGGGAGGCTGAGCCACTGGGGCCTATAGGACACCTAGCACACAAAGCCACTCTATCAACTCAGGGAAGCAATGAAAATGCGGAGACAAAGAAACAGATCACAAATGAAAGCAATGGAGGAAAACAAACTACTGGATATAGACTTCAAAACCACGGTTATAAGGTTTTTCAAGAATTTTCTAGAAAAGGCCGATAAATTTAGCGAGACCCTTGAGGATATGAAAAAAGACCAACTAGAAATTAAGCATACACTGACTCAAATAAAAAATATTATGCAAAGATCTAACAGCAGACTAGAGGATCGCAAGAATCAAGTCAAAGATTTGAAATACAAAGAAGCAAAAAACACTCAACCGGAAAAGAAAAAAGAAAAAGGAATCCGAAAAGTTGAAGATAGTGTAAGGAGCCTCTGGGACAACTTCAAGTGTACCAACATCCGAATTATGGGGGTGCCAGAAGAAGAGAGAGAGCAAGATACTGAAAACCTATTTGAAGAAATAATGACCGTTAACTTCCCCCACCTGGTGGAAGAAATAGACTTACAAGTCCAGGAAGCACACAGAACCCCAAACAAAAGTTATCCAAAGAGGACCAGACCAAGACACATCATAATTAAAATGCCAAGAGCAAAAGACAAAGAGAGAATATTAAAAGCAGCAAGAGAAAAACAGTTAGTTACCTACAAGGGAGCACCCATACGACTGTCAGCTGATTTCTCAACAGAAACTATGCAGGCTAGACAGGAGTGGCAAGAAAAATTTAAAGTGATGAAAACACTGGAGCGGGGGTGGGGGCAGGTAAAGGCATGTACTGGGGGGAAGGGGAGGCTGGGGGAAGGTCAATGGGGGAAAAAAAGGAGACATATGTACTATTTGTAATACTTCAAACTATTTAAAAAATAATAATAAAAATAAAATAAAATAAAATAAAATAAAATAAAATTTTGGAAAAAAAAACACAAAAAAACAAACAAACAAAAAGTGATGAATAGCAAGAACCTACAACCAAGATTACTCTACCCAGCAAAGCTATCATTCAGAATTGAAGGGCAGATAAAGAGCTTCACAGATAAGAAAAAGCTGAAGGAGTTCATCACCACCAAACCAGTATTATATGAAATGCTGAAAGGTATTCTTTAAGAAGAGGAAGAAGAAGATAAAGGTAAAGATAAAAATTATGAACAACAAATATTTATCTATCAACAAGTGAATCTAAAAATCAAGTGAATAAAAAAATCTGATGAACAGAATAAACTGGTGAATATAATAGAATCAGGAGCATAGAAAGTGAGTGGACTGACAATTCTCAGGGGGAAAGGGGTGTAGGGGGTGTGGGAAGAGATTGGACAAAAATCCTACACCTATGGATGAGGATAGTGTGGGGGGGTGGTAAGGTCAGAGGGTGGAGTGGGAACTGGGTGGAGGGGAGCTATGGGATAAAAGGAGGAACAATTGTAACAATCTGAACAATAAAGATTTATTAAATTAAAAAACATTGAAAGAGAACGACAAGAAAAGCCCAGAGTACATACAAGGAAGGAAAGAATAAAGATTAGAGTAGAAATAAATGGCATAGAAACTAACGCAACAATACAAAAATCAATGAAACCACAAGCTCTTTTTTTTTTGAAAGGGTAAACAAGATTGACGAACCATTAGCCATACACATCAAGAAACAAAAAGAAAGATCCCAAATAAATAAAATCAGAAATGAAATTGGAGAAGAAACCACTGACACCAGAGGAATATAAAGGATTGTAAGAAAATACTATGAAAAACTGTATGCCAAAGAGCTGCACAACATGGACAAAATGGACAAATTCCTAGAAAAATACAATCTCCCATAACTGAATCAGGTTGAATCAGAAAATCTAAATAGGCCAATGACAACTGATGAAGTCGAAGCAGTAATCAAAAACTCCCAGCAAACAAAAGTCTGTGTCCAGAGGTAAATGTGGCTTCAGAGGGAAATTTTACCTAGTATTCAAAGAACTAAGACCAATTCTCAAACTATTCCAAAAAATCCAAGAGGAAGGAACACTTCCATACTCTTTTTAAGAGGCTAGCATTATCCTAATTCCAAAACCAGATAAAGACACTTACAAAGAAAGAGAATTAAATGCCAATGTCCATGATGAACATAGATTCTAAAATCCTCAACAAAATATTAGCAAATCAGATCCAGCAATAAAAGAAAGGATCATACACCATGATCAAGTGGGACTTATTACAGGGAAACAAGGCTGGTACACTACTTGCAAATCAGTAAACCTGATACATCACATAAACAAATTGAAAGACAAAAATCATATGGTCATATCAATAGACACAGAAAAAGCATTTAACAAAATCCAACACCCTTTCTTGATAAAAACTCTCAGCAAAGTGGCAATAGAGGGGTCATACCTCTACATGATAAAAGCCTTATATGACAAACTACAGCTAACATCATACTCAATGGGAAAAAAACTAAAACCATTTCAACTTAGAACAGGAACAAGACAGGGATGTCTGTTTTTACTACTCATATTCAACATAGTACCTGAAGTCCTAGCCATGGTGATCAGACAAGAAGAAGAAATAAAAGGCATCCAAGTTGGAAAGGTGGAAGTAAAACTCTCATTATTCACAGATAACATGATATTTCACATAGAAAACCCTAAAGATTCCATCAGAAAACTACCAGAATTAATAAATGAATTCGGCAATGTAGTAGGATATAAAATTAATACGCAGAAATCTATGGCTTTTTTATATACCAACAATGAACTCACAGAAAGAGAAACTAAACAATCAACCCAATTTACCATTGCAACTAAAAATTAAGATACTTACAAATGAAGTTAACCACACAGGTAAAAGACGTGTACTCAGAGAACTATGGGGCATTTCAAGAAGAGATAGAAGAAGATATAAACAAATGGGAGATTATACCGTGTTCATGGATTGGTAGAATCAACATCATTAAAATGTCCATACTACCCAAAGCAATCTATAAATTCAATGCAATCCCCATTAAAACACCAACGGCATACTTCACAGACCTAAAACAAACTCTCCAAAAACTCATATGGAAATTAAAAAATGACCCCAAATAGCCGCAGCAATCCTGAGAAGAACAAAGTTGGAGGGATCACAATACCAGATATCTATATTATAAAAAGCCAGTGGCTGGAACGCTGGAACGCTGGAATGACCAAATGACCGGTCACCAGGAGGTGCCTTGATGGGTCCCATGGCAGTGGTGGGAGGGACTCTGGGTCTCATGTGATTTCACACGCTGGGCCTCTAGTCCTATATAATAAAAGGGTAATATGCAAATAGACCGAATGGCAGAACGACTGAACAACCAATCAAAGTGTAATATACCAATGATATGCTAAGGCTGCTCAACTGCTCACTATGGTGTGCACAGACCACCGGGGGGGCAGACAGTCAACTGGTTGACCAGTCACTATGATGGGCACTGACAACAAGGAGGCAGATGCTCTGACTGGTAGGTTAGCTTGCTGCTGGGGTCTGGCCGATCTGGATTGAGCTAGATGGGCCAGACATGCCCTGGAGCCCTCCCACAGTCCCTCCCCGGGCCGATCGTGCTCCACTGGGGTCCCTCAACCTGGCCTGCACCCTTTTGCAATCCAGGACCCCTCGGGGGATGTCAGAGAGCCAGTTTCAGCCCGATCCCGCAGGCCGCTCCCCTTGGGAGGGCGCCAGATGAAGGGCTCATGGCTGGCAAGCACTGCTGTGGCAGCGTGAGCCTCTCCCAATAGGGACTGATTGGTTGTGAATCCCCAGCAGGCACAGTGGCGCTGGGGTGAGCAGGAGCAGCAGGAAGGAGCTGCAGTGGCATTGGACTGTGGGTTTCAGCCCACTCCCTACAGGCCACCCAGAGAGTCCCTACCCATGCATGAATTCATGCACTGGGCCTCTAGTCAAGCTATATTACAAAGCCACTGTTCTCAAAACTACCTGGTACTGGCACAAGAACATACATAAGGACCAATGGAACAGAACAGAGAACTCAGAAGTAGACCCAAGCCATTATGTTCAACTAATATTTGACAAAGGAGTAAAGAGCATACAATGGAGTCAAGACTGTCTCTTCAATAAATAGTGTTGGGAAAATTGGACAGATACATGCAAAAAATGAAACTAGACCAACAACTTACACCATACACAAAAACAAACTCAAAATGGATAAAGGACTTAAATGTAAGATGGGAAACCATATATTCTTTCTGATGTTTCAGGGTTCTTGGGATCTATTCCCAGAAGTGGAATCACTTGGTCAAATGGAAGTTCCATTTTTTAAAATTTAAATTCTTTATTGTTTAAAGTATTACATATGTCTCTTTTATCCCCCCTTGACCTCTCCCTCCCACCCCCACCCCCAATCTGTGTCCATTGGTTATGCTCATATGCATGCATACAAGTCCTTTGGTTGATCTCTTATTTCCTCATCCCCCGCCTTCCCTCATAGGTTGGACAGTCTGTTCGATGCTTCTATGACTCTGGTTCTGTTTTTGTTCATCAGTTTATGCTGTTCATTATATTCCACAACTGAGTGAGATCATGTGATATTTATCTTTCTCTGACTGGCTTATTTCACTTAGCATAATGTTCTCCAGTTCCATCCATGCTGTTTGCAAATGGTAAGAATTACTTCTTTTTCACAACAGCGTAGTATTCCATCATGTAGATGTACCATGGTTTTCTAATACACTCATCTGCTGATGGGCACTTAGGCTGTTTCCAAATCTTAGCTATTGTTTCTTGTGCTGCTAAGAAAATAGGGGTGCATATATCCTTTCTGATTGGTGTTTCTGTTTTCTTGGGACATATTCTTAGAAGTGGGATTACTGGGTCAAATGGAAGTTCCATTTTTAATTTTTTGAGGAAACACCATACTGTTCACCACAGTGGCTTCACCAGTCTGCATTCCCACCAACAGTGCACAAGTTTTCTATTTTCTGCACATCCTCGACAACACTAGCTGTTTTTAATTTATTGATGATAGCTTTTCTGAAAAGTATGAGATGATATCTCATTGTGGTTGTAATTTTCATTTCTCTGATGGTTAGAGATGTTGAACATATTTTCATATGTCCACTGGCCATCTGTATGTCCTCTGTGGAGAAGTGTTTATTCAGTCTTTTGCCCACTTTTTTTTTTCAAATTTTTATTAAGGTATTATATGTGTACATATTTTACCATTGCCCCCTCCCCACCCCACTCCCATACATGCCCTCACCCCCCAATGTTTTGCATCCATTTGTTACTCTTATATGCATGCATACAAGTCCTTCAGTTGATCTATTATTTCCCCCACCTCTCCCTAACCTTGCCCACTTTTTAATTGGATTGTTTGTTTTTCTGGTGTTAAGTTGTCTGAGATCGTTATAAAGTTTGGATATTAACCCCTTATCAGATGTGTCACGGACAAATCACATTCAAGAGGTTGTCCTTTAGTTTTGTTGATAGTTTCCTTTGCTGTGCAAAAACTTTTTTGTTTGATGTAATCCCATTATTAAGGTGATATATCAAAGAAGATATTGCTAAGATAAATGTCAGAGAGTTTACTGTATGTGAGTTTTTTCTTGGCCTTTTATGGTTTTTAATCTTATATTTAAATCTTAAATCAATTTGAGTTTATTCTTGCATATTCTGAAAGAAGGTGATCTGGTTTTATTTTTTTTTGCATGTATCTAGTTTTCTAAACACCAATTATTGAATAGACTGTCCTTCCCCAATTGCATATTTTGCTTTCTTTGTCAAATATTAATTTAACATTAAGGCCTGGGTTTATTTCTGCACTCTCTATTCTGTGCTACTGATCTATATTTCTGTTTTTATTCTAGTGTCATGCTGTTTTGATTGCTAATGCATTTTAGTATACTTTGATATCATATAGCATGATATGTACAACTTTGTTCTTCTTTCTCAAGATTGCTGAGTCTATTTGGAACCTTTAGTGGTTCAATATATATTTTTGGATTTTCTATTCTAGTTCTGTGAAATATGCTGTTGATATTTTCCACAATTACATTAAATCTATAAATTGCTTTGGGTACTATGGATTTTAATTCTTCCTAACCATGAGCACAGTATATAATTACATTTATTTGTATCCTTTTCAATTTCTTTCTTTAGGATCTTATAGTATTTTGAGTACAGGTCTTTCACATCCTTGGTTAAATTTATTCCTAAGTATTTTATATTTTTTGATGGAGTTGGTTTTTTATTTTCTACTTATTATAGTTCATTATTGGTGTATAAATCTGGATATATATTTTGTATCCTGCCACTTTACTGAATTATTTATCATTCCTATAAGCTCTGGTGGAATCTTTAGTTCTATATATATAGTATCATGTCATCTGTGAAA
The DNA here is from genome assembly GCF_963455305.1 of Plecotus auritus. Taxonomy (NCBI): domain Eukaryota; kingdom Metazoa; phylum Chordata; class Mammalia; order Chiroptera; family Vespertilionidae; genus Plecotus; species Plecotus auritus. The sequence goes on along the minus strand of NC_137784.1, from coordinate 42,914,990 downwards.
AATGATAGTTTATTTCTTTCTTTCCAATTTTGCTGCCTTTTATTTCTTCTTCTTGTCTGAATTTTCTGGCTATGATTTCCAGTACTATCCTATCTAATAAAAGAGTAATATGCAAATTGACCCTACCTCCACTACACTCGCAAGCCACGTCCACCAGCCAATCAGGAGCGAGTATGCAAATTAACCCAACCAAGATGGCTGCGGCCACAGAGTGAGCAGGAGGTTTGGGTTTCCCCAGTAATGGAAGAAGCCGAGCTTCCCACATACCCTGGCCGGCCTAGGCCTCCACTCAAGGCTACAAAGTTTCAATTATGGAAGATAAATAAATCCCAACAAAAATGGGGGCAGCCATGGAGCTGGAGAGAGCAGGAGGCTTCAGTTTCCCCTGGCGATGGAGGAAGCCAAGCTTTCTGCACACCCTGGCTGTCCTAGGCCTCCACTCAAGGCTACAAAGTTTAAATTATAGAAGATAAATAAATCCCAGATACAAGGGCTTCCGCTTGGGTTGCTGGGGGGCATGGCCAGCCTGCAAACCACCACAGGCCCCTTGCCCAGGCTGCCCCACACCCCAAGGGAACCCCCACCCTGATCCGGGACACCCTTCAGGGCAAACCAGGTGGCCCCCACCCGTGCACCAGGCCTCTATCCTATCTAATAAAAGAGTAATATGCAAATTAACCATCACTCCAACACACAAGATGGCTGCCCCCATGTGGACACAAGATGGCTGCCACAAGATGGCCAGCAAGAGAGGGCAGTTGGGAGGGACCAGGCCTGCAAGGGAGGGCAGTTGTGGGTGATCAGGCCAGCAGGGGAGGGCAGTTGGGAGGAAACAGGCCTTCAAGGGAGGGCAGTTGGGGGCAATCAACCCTGCAGGGAAGGGCAGTTAGGGGTGACCAGGCCTGCAGTGGAGGGCAGTTAGGGGCAAACAGGCTGGCAGGGGAGCAGGTAGGCATCAATCAGGCTGGCAGGGGAGTGGTTAGAGGGTGATCAGGCTGGCAGGCAGAAGCGGTTAGGGGCAATCAGGAAAGCAGGCAGGCATGCAGTGGGAGCCAGCAGTCCTGGATTGGGAGAGGGATGTCCGACTGCCCGTTTAGGCCCGATCCTAGCAGTCGGACATCCCTCGAGGGGTCCCAGATTGGAGAGGGTGCAGGCTGGGTGAGGTACACACCCCCTGTGCACGAATTTCGTGCACCAGACCTCTAGTATTTAATAAGAGTGGTGAAAGTGGATCCCTGCCTTGTTCCTGATCTTAACAATGCAAGGCAAGGGTGGGGAATGTCCGTCCTATGGGCCTTATAAGGCCTTCAATATCATTTAGTCTGGCATTAGGGGTGAGTGAATTAAATGTTTGACCAAATGTAGTAGACTAATTTTTTAAAATATATTTTTATTAATTTCAGAGAGGAAGGGAGAGGGAGAAAAAGATAGGAACATCAATGATGACAGAATTATTGATCTGCTGCCTCCTGCATGCCCCCCCACTGGGGATCAAGCCCTCAACCCAGGCATGTGCTCTGACCTGGAATCAAACCGTCACCTCCTTGTTCATAGGTTGATGCTCAACTACTGAGCTACACCAGCCGGGCAAGCTAATTTTTAAGGTGATAATTTTTTTTGGCTCATAAATGATGTTATAAATATACAAATGGTCCTTGGCAGAAAAATGGATCCCCACCCCTAATAAGGGAAACACTTAGTTTTTCCCCTTTAAGTGTTAAATTGGCTATGGGTTTGTCATATATATGGCCATTATTATGTTGAGATATATAACCTGTATTCCCACTTTTTGAGAATGTTTATCATAAACTAGAGACCCGGTGCATGAAATTCGTGCATGGGGAGGGGGAGGTGTGTCCCTCAGCCCAGCCTGCATCCACTCCAATCTGGGACCCCTAGAGGGATGTCTGACTGCCCGTTTAGGCCTGAACCTGGTTCGGACCTAAAGGGGCAGTCGGACATCCATCTCACAATCCAAGACTACTGGCTCCCCACCGCTCACCTGCCTACCTGCCTGATTGCCCCTAACCGCTTCTGCCTGCCAGCCTGATCACCCCTAACCACTCCCCTGCCAACCTGATGGATGCCTAACTGCTCCCCTGCCAGCCCAATTGTCCCTAACTGCCCTCCCCTGCCAGCCTGGTCACCCCTAACTGTACGCTCCTGCAGGCCTGGTTGACCCCAACTGCCCTCCCCTGCTGGCTGGGTCAGCCCTAACTGCCCTCCCTTGATAGCCTGGTTGTATCTAACTGTCCTCCCCTGTAGGCCTGGTTGCCCCCAACTTCCCTCCTCTGACGGCCTGGTCGCCCCCAACTTCCCTCCTCTGACAGCCTGGTCACCCCCAACTTCCCCACCCTGCCGGCCTGGTCACACATAGTTTCCCTCCCTTGCCATCCTGGTCGCTCCTAACTGCCCTCCCCTGCTGACCTAGTCACCCCCAACTGCCATACCCTGCAGGCCTGGTCCCCCCAACTGCCCTCCCCTGCAGGCCTGGGTCCCCCCCAACTGCCCTCCCCTTCTGGCCTGGTCCCACATAACTGCCCTCCCCTGCAGGCCTGCTCACCCCCAACTCCCCTCCTCTGCAGGCCCAGTTACCCCTAACTGCCCTCCTGTGTTGGCCCGAACACCCACAACTGCCCTCCCTTGCAGGCCTTGTCCCTCCCAACTGCCCTCCCCTGCTGGCCTGGTCCCCCACAACTGGCCTCCACTGCTGGCCATCTTGTGGCAGCCATGTTGTGTGCACATGGGGGCAGCCATACTGTGTGTTGGAGTGATGGTCTATTTGCATATTACTCTTTTATTAGAGAGGATAGGTGCTTGTTTATGTAAAATAATTTCCTGCATCTATTTATATCATATGATATTTATCTTCCATTTTTTAGGGGTGTATCATGTTATTTGATTTGAAGATATTGTACCAACCTTGCAGCCCAAGAAAATTTTCCACTTAATTATAGTGTATAAGCTTTTTTTAATTTTTTTTTATTGATTAAGGTATTACATATGTGTCCTTAACGCCACATTGCCTCACACACTCCCACTCATGCCCTCACCCCAATGTTGTCTGTGTCCATTGGTTAGGCTTATATGCATGCATACAAGTCCTTGGGTTGATCTGTCCCCTTTTCCCCCACCCTCCCCTACCTTCCATCTGAGGTTTGACAGTCTGATGGATGGCTTTCTGTCTCTGGACCTGTTTTGGTTCATCAGTTTATGTTGTTCATTATATTTTATAAATGAGTGAGAACATGTGATATTTGTCTTTCTATGACTGGCTTATTTCACTTAGCATAGTGCTCTCCTGTTCCATCCATGCTGTTGCAAATGGTAAGAATTCCATATTTTTTACTGCAGTGTAGTATTCCATTGTATAGATGTACCAAAGTTTTTAATCCACTCATCTGCTGATTAGCACTTAGGCTGTTTCCAAATCTTAGCTATTGTTTCTTGTGCTGCTATAAAAAGAGGGGTGCATATATCCTTTCTGATTGGTGTTTCTAGTTTCTTGGGATATATCCCTACAAGTGGGATCACTAGGTCAAATGGGAGTTCCATATTTAATTTTTTGAGGAAACTCCATACTGTTCTCCACAGTGGCTGCACCAGTCTGCATTTCCACCAGCAGTGCATGAGGGCTCCATTTTTTCTGCATCCTCACCGGCACTTGTCATTTGTTCATGATAGCCATTCTGACAGGTGTGGGATGGTACTTCATTGCAATTTTGATTTGCATCTTTCTGATGATTAGTGACTTTGAGAATGTTTTCATATGTCTCTTGGCCTTCCTTCTGTCTTCTTTCATAAAGTATCTATGTAGGCCCATTGCCCATTTTTTGATTGGGTTTTTTGTCTTCCTTTTGTTAAGTTGTATGAGTTCTCTGTAAATGTTGGAGATTGAACCCTTATTGGTGTTAACATTGGCAAATATGTTCTCCCATGCAGTGGGCTTTCTTGTTGTTTTGTTGATGGTTTCTTTTGCTCTGCAAATGTTTTGGTTTTTTATTTTTTTTTTAATGTAGTCCCATTTGTTTATTTTCTCTTTAGTTTCCATTGCCCTAGGAGCTGTATCAGTGAAGAAATTGCTTCAGCATATGTCTGAGATTTTGCTGCCTGTGGATTCCTCTAGTATTTTTATGGTTTCCTGTCTTATGTTTATCGTTAATCCATTTTGAGTTTATTTTTGTGTATGGTTTTAGTTGGTGGTCTAGTTTAATTTTTTTGCATGTATCTGACCAATTTTTCAACACCATTTATTTTTATTTTTTTTGTCTTTTTGTTTTCAAATTTTTTATTAAGGTATTATATGTGTACATATCTTACCATTGGCCCCCCCCACCCCACTCCCATACCTGCCCTCACCCCCCAATGTTTTGCATTCGTTGGTTACTCTTATATGCATGCATACAAGTCCTTCAGTTGATCTCTTATTTCCCCCACCTCTCCCTAACCTTACCGCTGTAATTAGACACTCTGTTTGATGCTTTACTGCCTCTGTAACTATCTTTTGGTTCATCAGTTTATAATGTTTTTCATTATCCCTAAATGAGTGAGATCATGTGGTATTTTTCTTTCATTGACTGGCTTATTTCACTTAGCATAATGTTCTCTAATTCCATCCAGGTGTCTACAAATGGTAGTAATTCCTTCTTTTTTATGGCAGCATAGTATTCCATTGTGTAGATGTACCATAGTTTTCTGATCCAGTCATCTGCTGACGGGCACCTAGGCTGTTTCCAAATCTTAGCTATTGTAAATTGTGCTGCTATGAACATAGGGGTGCATATATCCTTTCTGATTGGTGTTTCTGGTTTCTTAGGATATATTCCTAGGAGTGGGATTACTGGGTCAAATGGGAGTTCCATTTTCAGTTTTTTGAGGAAACTCCATACTGTTATCCACAGTGGCTGCACCAGTCTGCATTCCCACCAACAGTGCACGAGGGTTCCTTTTTCTCCGCATCCTCGCCAACACTTGTCGTTTGTTGATTTGTTGATGATAGCCATTCTGACAGGTGTGAGATGGTATCGCATTGTCGTTTTGATTTGCATCTCTCGGATAATAAGTGACTTTGAGCATGTTTTCATGTGTCTCTTGGCCTTCCTTCTGTCTTCTTTCAAAAAGATTCTATTTAGGTCCGTTGCCCATTTTTTTATTGGATCATTTATCTTCCTTTTATTAAGTTGTATAAGCTGCCTGTAGATGTTGGAAATTAAACCTTTATCAGTGATACCATTTGCAAATATGTTCTCCCATACAGTGGGGTTTCTTGTTGTTTTGTTGATGGTTTCTTTTGCTGTGCAAAAGCTTTTTATTTTGATGTAGTCCCATTTGTTTATTTTCTCTTTGGCTTCCATTGCCCTAGGGGCAGTATCACTGAAAAAGTTCTTTTGGCATATGTCTGAGATTTTGCTGCCTGTGGATTCCTCTAGTATTTTTATGGTTTCCCGTCTTATATTTAAGTCCTGTATCCATTTTGAGTTTATTTTTGTGTATGGTGTAAGTTGGTGATCTAGTTTCATTTTTTTGCATGTATCTGTCCAATTTTCCCAACACCATTTATTGAAGAGACTGTCTTGACTCCATTGTATGCTCATGCCTCCTTTATCAAATATTAATTGCGCATATTGGTTTCGGTCGATATCTGGATTCTCTATTCTATTCCATTGATCTATATGTCTGTTCTTGTGCCAGTACCAGGCTGTTTTGAGGACAGTGGCTTTGTAATACAGCTTGAAATCTGGTATTGAGATCCCTCCTACTTTATTCTTCTTTCTCAGGATTGCTGTGGCTATTCGGGGTCTTTTTTTATTCCAGATGAATTTTTGGAGAGTTCTTTCTAGGTCTGTGAACTATGCTGTTGGTATTTTAATGGGGAGTGCATTGAATCTACAGATTGCTTTGGGTAGTATGGACATTTTGATGATGTTGATTCTACCAATCCATGAACATGGTATGTTCTTCCATCTGTTTACATCTTCCTCTATCTCTTTTTTCAGTGTCCTGTAGTTTTCCGCATATAGGTCTTTTACCTCCTTGGTTAGGTTTATTGCTAAGTATCTTAATTTTTTTGGTGCGATGGAAAATGGGATTGCTTTTTTAGTCTCTCTTTCTGTAAGTTCACTGTTGGTGTATAGAAATACCATAGATTTCTTGGCGTTAATTTTGTATCCTGCTACCTTGCCGAATTCATTTATTAAGTCTGTTAGTTTTTTGATAGAGTCTTTCGGGTTTTTTATGTACAATATCATGTCATCTGCAAATAAGGACAGCTTTACTTCTTCTTTTCCAATTTGGATGCCTTTTATTTCTTCTTCTTGTCTAATTGCAATGGCTAATACTTCCAGTACTATGTCAAACAGGAGTGGTGAGAGTGGGCATCCTTGTCTTGTTCCTGTTCTTAGGGGAAATGGTTTTAGTTTTTGCCCATTGAGTATGATGTTAGCTGTGGGTTTATCATATATAGCTTTTATTATGTTGAGGTATGATCCTTCTATTCCCACCTTGTTGAGAGTTTTTATCAAGAAAGGGTGTTGTATTTTGTCAAATGCTTTTTCTGCATCAATTGATATGACTATGTGATTTTTATCTTTCAATTTGTTTATGTGATGTATCACATTTATTGATTTTCGGATATTGAACCATCCTTGCATTCCTGGGATAAACCCTACTTGGTCATGGTGTATGATCTTTCTGATGTACTGCTGGATCCGATTTGCTAGAATTTTGTTGAGGATTTTGGCATCTACATTCATGAGGGATATTGGCCTGTAATTCTCTTTCATTGTGTTGTCTTTATCTGGTTTTGGTATTAGGGTGATGCTGGCTTCATAGAAGGAGCTTGGAAGTGTTCCTTCCTCTTGAATTTTTTGGAATAGTCTGAGGAGGATAGGTTTCAGTTCTTCCTTGAATGTTTGGTAAAACTCTCCTGTGAAGCCGTCTGGCCCCGGGCTTTTGTTTGCCGGAAGCTCTTTGATGACTGCTTCAATTTCTTCCATAGTTATTGGCCTATTGAGATGTTTAGATTCTTCCTGATTGAGTTTTGGAATGTTGTATTTTTCTAGGAATATGTCCACTTCCTCCAGGTTGTCCAGTTTGTTGGAATAGAGTTGTTTGTAGTATTTTTTAACAATCCTTTGTATTTCTGCGGGATCTGTTGTTATTTCACCTCTTTCATTTCTGATTTTGTTTATTTGGGTCCTCTCTCTTTGCTTCTTGGTGAGCCTGGCTAGAGGTTCATCAATCTTGTTTATTCTTTCAAAGAACCAGATCTTGGTTTTGTTGATCTTTTGTATTGTTTCTTTGGTCTCTATGTCGTTTATCTGTGCTCTGATCTTTATTATTTCCTTCCTTCTGCTTACACTGGGCTTTTCTTGTTGCTCTTTTTCTAACTCTTTGAGTTGTTGGGTTAGGTAATTTATTACCCCTGTTTCTTGTTTTTTGCAGTAGGCTTGTAGAGCTATGAACTTCCCTCTCAAGACTGCTTTCGCTGTGTCCCATAGATTTTGGATTGTAGTGTTTTCATTGTCATTTGTTGTCATGATGTTTTTTATTTCTTCTTTGATCTCTCTGGTAACCCAGTCATGGTTTAATAGCATGCTGTTTAGTCTCCATGTGTTTGATTTCTTTGGGTTGTTTTTATTGTAGTTGATTTCCAGTTTTATGCCACTGTGGTCTGAGAAGATGCTTGATATGATTTCTATCTTCTTGAATTTGAAGAGACTTTGCCTATGTCCCAACATATGGTCTATCTTTGAAAATGACCCATGTGCACTTGAGAAGAATGTATATTCTGTGGCTTTGGGGTGAAATGTTCTGAAGATGTCAATTAATTCCATCTGGTCTAGTGAGTCATTTAGGATTGATGTTTCTTTGCTGATTTTTTGTTTAGAGGATTTGTCCAATGGTGATAGTGGGGTATTAAAGTCTCCTACTATGATTGTATTGCTGTCAATCTCTCCCTTGATATCCTCCAGGAGTTTTTTTATGTATTTGGGTGCTCCTGTATTGGGTGCATATATGTTTACCAGAGTTATTTCTTCTTATTGGATTGCTCCCTTTAGTATTATGAAGTGGCCTTCCTTATCTCTTGCTATGTCCTTCAGTTTGAGATCTAATTTGTCAGATATAAGTATTGCTACCCCAGCTTTTTTTTCAGTTCCATTTGCCTGGAAAACCTTTTTCCATCCCTTCACCCTCAGTCTGTGTGCGTCTTTTTTTCTGAGGTGGGTTTCTTGTAGACAGCAGATATATGGGTCATGTTTTCTTATCCAATCCATTACCCTATGTCTTTTGATTGGGGCATTTAATCCGTTTACATTTAAAGTTATTATTGATAGATATTTATTTGTCGCCATTCCTATTCTTTACACCTGTGTTCTTCTTCGCTTCCTATTTCTTTTTTTTTTTTTTTTACAACAGACCCTTTAGCATTTCTTGCATTGCTGGTTTGGTGGTAATAAATTCCCTTAGTCCTTTTTTGTCTGTGAAGCTCCTGGTTTCACCTTCAATTTTGATTGACAGCCTTGCTGGGTACAGTATTCTTGGATTCAGAACCTTCCTTTGCATGACTTTGTATATTTCATTCCATTCCCTTCTGGCCTGATGAGTTTCTGTTGAGAAATCAGTTGCTAGTCTGATGGGGGTTCCTTTGTATGTAACTTTCTGTTTCTCTCTGGCCGCTTTTAAGATTCTTACTTTGTCGTTGGTGTTTGCCAATTTAATTATAATGTGCCTTGGTGTCGGACTTTTGGGGTTCATTTTGCTTGGGACTCTGTGAACTTCTTGGATTTGTGTGGGTTTTTTCTTCTCTATATCAGGGAAATTTTCTGTCATTATTTCTTCAAATAGGTTTTCTATTCCTTGCTCAGCTTCCTTTCCTTCTGGAACCCCTATTATGCGGATGTTGTTTTGTTTTGTGTTGTCCCAAAGTTCCCTTAGGCTCTCCTCCTGCCTTTTAATTTTTTTTTCTAGAAGTTGCTCTACTTGGGTATTTTTTCCCATCTTGTCTTCTAGCTCACTGATGCGGTCCTCTGCTTCTTCTAGTCTACTCTTGATGCTTTCTATTGAGTTCTTTACAGCAGCGATGTCATTTTTCATTTCTTCTTGGTTCTTCTTCATTTCCTCTTGGTTCTTGCTCATATTGTCGAATTTGTCTTCCATTCTTTTCAGCCACCTTATGACCATTTCTCTGAATTCTTTTTCTGGAAGGTTGCTTGTCTCCATTTCGTTTACTTCCTTTTCTGGTGATGCCTGCTTTTCTTTCATATGCGGGCTGTGTCTTTGTCTCCCCATGGTCTCTCTTCTCTGGGTGTCTGGTTATGTAGTTCTCTCTCTCCTGCGTCGATTTAAAGGCACAAAATACAGCACTACCAGGTACAACACACAAGGCACTGAACAGAAATGTAATCACGATATTAACAACCTCCAATAAAGGTGTCCCCCAGAGAAAGGCAAATCAGGGGATAGTAGAGAAAGAAGAAGAGGAAAAAGAAAGAAAGAAGAAGAAAAAAAAAGGGGGGTGTCAAAATGAAATTGGGAAAAGGGAAAAATAGAAGAAAAAAAAGTAAGAGAGACAAGAAAGAGACTAAGAGAGAAAGGGAAACAGACTATATATATTGGGGATAAAACTCCAATAGAACAATCACTTATCCCAGCAAATGCCAGCAACAAGTACCTGGGGATTAATACAAACTACAACACCAACTAATATTGAGTGAGGCAAGGGAAAACAGAAGCACTAAACAAACAAAAAAATAAACAAAAGAAGAATAAGCAAAACAATCTCACAAAAAAGCATAAAAATTCGATATAATCTACATTCAAACGAACAACAACAAAAGGACAGAGAGAATAACAATTTTTTGGATAGTTAAGACAGCAAAGAGAAAGGTGTGTATGGACTTGGAGCAGGGGATTGGAGATTAGATATATAAGTAGGGTGAAATTTTAAAAGGGGGTAAACAGAAAGAATAGGGAAAATCTAAAGCAGGAAAGGGGTAAGATAAACAGGACACTGAAAAGGGAAAAGTGAGGAAGAGAGTGATGGCATAAAGGTAGATTTGAGATAGAGTAAAATGATGCTAAAGGAAAGATAAAAATAGAATGTAGAATATTAATCCCAAAACAAAATGAAGAGAAAATAAAATGACACTTAAAAAAAAAGATAAAATAGCAGTAGTAATAATACGGATTGAAAATAAAAATGTAATAATTAAAAAGGTAAAATCAAGTGAGGAAAAAAATTAGTTTCTTGAGTAAAAGATGCAAAAAATGAAAATAAAAAAATAAAAAATAAAAATAAAATGTGGAGTAGTGAAGGTCATTCACTTCCTCTGTTGTTCTGTTTGGCACGCCTGTTTCTCAGTCCGGACAGTATTGCAGTTCCCTGCGTTCCACTGCTCTTCAGTGATGTAAGCCAGTCCTGATTTTAAGCAGGCGGTGTGTCTTAATTCGTATTCCTTTATTTTTTGATTACACAAGAGTCAATTTGTGATTCAGCCCCTGGGTGGCAGTGTTTCTGGATTGACTTCCGGGTTTATCTATGGCCTCTCTAGGGAGTGTTAGAGCCTTCTTTCCCTGTGGCACTCACTACCGGTTTGTGGGAGTGGGCTGCCTCAGAGCTGGCTCTCGGATGGTCACTCTCCGCTCCGATCCCCAGGTTCCAGAAAAACAACTTTCCCCTGCAGTCTCCCAGGGTGTCCCCAACTGGGTGAACCTATGAATTGGGCTTAGTAATCAGAAGCAAGAATTTCAAGAGGAAAAAGCCCAAGTGTGCGCACTCCGTGGCTGCGCGTAAGTCTAGCACACCCCTGAAATTCTTAGGGTGTCCCTGCACTTCAGATCAAAATGGGTTGCTTTTTAGAGAGCCCTTCTGTTATCAGCTCTGAGGACCCCCTTCCACATTCACAGATCACGCCAGCCCCAGCAGCCACCGATTTTTCTAGGCACAGACTTCCCTGGTCCTCCAGCTCCCGCAAAACACGCGTTCCTCTCTCGCGCTGGGACCAGAGACCTCACCTTATCCTAGGCGAAATCTGACCTTTCCGTGATGGAGTGTAGAGCTCCTCTGAACCCGTGTGTTTGCGCCAATTGGGGAGCGTTGTTCTGGTGCTCGCAGCTGTTCCGTGGGTGCCGCAGTTGTGGATTCTCAGGCTTCCGATAAGCTCCACTTTCCGGTTCCAGATGGCGGCGACTCCGCGTCCAAGCCCGCAGCTCCGGGAGGGGACCCAGCCGCAGTGGGAGCTGCCAGGTCAGGGGAACCCCGTCTAGCAGTCTCCCACCTTCTTCTGGAGTTCAGCTGTCCCCCAACTTGCCAACAAACACTCCTAGTGCGACCCTCAGCTGTTCTTTCTTTCTGCTCCGGGACAAGGCTCGGAACACGTCTGTCTCTTCCGCAGCCATTTTTCTCCGCGCCCTTTCCCAACACCATTTATTGAAGAGACTGTCTTGACTCCATTGTATGTTCTTGCCTTCTTTGTCAAATATTGAGTGTAATAGTTTGTGTCACTTTCTGGGTTCTCCATTCTATTCCATTGATCTATATGTCTCTTCTTATGCCAGTACCAGGCTGTTTTAAGAACAGTAGCTTTGTAATACAGCTTGATATCTGGTATTGAGATCCCACCTACTTTGTTCTTCTTTCTCAGGATGGCTGCAGCTATTTGGGGTGTTTTTTGTTTGTTTGTTTGTTTGTTTGTTTTTATTCCAGATGAATTTTTGGAGCATTTATTCCAGGTCTATGAAATATGCCATTGGTATTTTAATGGGGAGTGCATTGAATCTATAGATTGCCGTGAGTAGTATGGACAATTTAATGATGTTGATTCTACCAATCCATGAACATGTTATGTTCTTCCATCTGTTTATGTCTTCCTGTATCTCTTTTTTTTTTTTTTTTAGTGTCCTGTAGTTTTCTGAGTACAGGGTCTTTTACCTGCTTAGTTTAGTATATTCCTAGGTATCTTAATTTTTTTGTTCCAATTGTAAATGGGATTTTTTTTTAGTCTCTATTTCTATAAGTTCACTATCGGTGTATAGAAATGCCACAGATTTATTGGCATTAATTTTGTATCCTGCTACATTGCCATAATTCATTTATTAAGTCTAATAATTTTTGATGGAGTCTTTAGGGTTTTCTATGTACAGTATCATGTGATCTGCGAATAAGGACAGTTTTACTTCTTCTTTTCCAATTTGGATTCCTTTTATTTCTTCTTGTCTGATCGCTATGGCTAGTACTTCTAATACTGTGTTGAACAGGAGTGGTGAGAATGGGCATCCCTGTCTTGTTCCTGTTCTTAGGGGAAATGTTTTTACTTTTTGCCCATTGAGCATGATGTTGGCTGTGGGTTTGTCATATATGGCTTTTATTATGTTGAAGTATGATCTTTCTATTCTTACCTTGCTGAGAGTTTTTATCAAGAAAGGGTATTGGATCTTGTCAAATGCTTTTTCTGCATCAATTGATATGACTATGTGATTTTTATCTCTCAATTTGTTTATATGATGTATCCCGTTTATTGATTTGTGGATATTGTACCATCCTTGCATCCCTGGGATAAATCCCAGTTGGTCATGGTGTATGATCTTTTGATGTAATGCTGGATCCGATTTGCTAGAATTTTATTGAGGATTTTGGCATCTAGGTTCATGAAGGATAATGGCCTGTAATTCTCTTTCATTGTATTGTCTTTATCTGGTTTTGGTATTAGGGTAATGCTGGCTCATAGAATGACCTTGCAAGTGTTCCTTCCTCTTGAATTTTTGGAATAGTCTGAGGAGGATAGGTTTTAGTTCTTCCTTGGATGTTTGGTGAAAGTCCCCTGTGAAGCCATCTGGCCTTGGGATTTTGTTTTCTTGAAGCTTTTTGATGACTGCTTCTATTTCTTCTATAATTATTGGCCTGTTGAGATTTTTAGAATCATCCTGATTGAGGTTTGGAAGGCTGTATTTTTCTAGGAATATGTCCATTTCCTTCATGTTTTCTAGTTTTTTGGAATAGAGTTGTTCTTAGTATTTTTTAAACAATCCTTTTTTATTTTTGTGGGGTCTGTTGTTGTTTTACCTCTTTCATTTCTGATTTTATTTATTTGGATTCTCTCTCTTTGCTTCTTGGTGAGCCTGGCTAGAAGTTCATCAATCTTGTTTATCCTTTCAAAGAACCAGCTCTTGGTTTCATTGGTATTTTGAATTGTTTCTTTGGTCTTTATGTCATTTATTTCTGCTCTGATGTTTATTATCACTTTCCTTCTGCTCACTCTGTGCTTTTCTTGTTGCTCTCTTTCTAATTCTTTAAGTTGTAGAGTTAGATGATTTCCTACCATTTTTTTTTCTTTTTCTTTTTCTTTTTCTTTTTTTAAGGTAGGCCTGCAGAGCTATAAACTTCCCTCTCATGACTGCTTTCATTGTGTCCCATAGATTTTGGATTGTTGTGTTTTCATTGTCATTAGTTTCCAGGATGTTTTTAATTTCTTCTTTGATCTCTTTGATAACCCAGTCTTGTTTAATAGCATGCTATTCGGCTTTCAACTGTTTTAATTTTTTTGATTGTTTTTATTGTAGTTTATTTCTAATATTATGCCATTGTGGTCTGAGAAGATGCTTGATATCATTTCAATCTTCTTGAATTTGGAGAGTCTTTGCTTGTGACCCAATATGTGGTCTATCTTTGAAAATGTCCCATGTGCACTTGACAAGAATGTATATTCCGTGGCTTTGGGGTGAAATGTTCCGAACATGTCAGTTAAGTCCATCTGGTCTAGTGAGTCATTTAGGATTGCTGTTTGTTTGCTGATTTTTTGTCTAGAGGATTTATCCAGTGATGTCAGTGGTTTATTAAAGTCCCCTACTGTGATTGTATTGTTTTTGATCTCTCCCTTTGTATCTTCCAGTAGTTTTTTTTTTTTTTTTTAATGTATTTGGGTGCTCCTGCATTGTGTGCATATATGTTTATCAGGGTTATATCCTCTTGTTGTATTAATCCCTTTAGTATTATGAAGTGGCTCTTCTTATCTCTTGTCATGGCCTTCAATTTTAGGTCTGTTTTTTCAGATATAAGTATTGCTACCCCAGCTTTTTTTTCATTTCGATTTGCCTGAAAGATATTTTTCCATCCCTTCACTTTCAGTTTGTTTGATTCCCTTATTCTGAGTTAGGTGTCTTTTAGACAGCATATATGTATATGGTTCATATTTTTTTTATCCATTCAGCCACTCGATGTCTTTTGATTGTAGCATTTAGTCCATTTACATTTAAAGTTATTATTGTTAGGTACTTGTTTGTAGCCATTTTTACTTTTTGTGATTGTGTTCCTTCCTCCCTTTTTATTTCTTCTTTTTATACCAGTCCCTTTAGCATTTCTTGCATTGCTGGCTTGGTAATGATAAACTCTCATAGACTTTTTTTTTTTTTTTTTTTTTTTTTTTGGCTGTGAAGCTCTTCCTTTCCCCTTCAATTTTGAATGATAGCCTTGCTGCATAGAGTATTCTTAGATTCAGTCCCTTGCTTTGCATCACTTTGTAAATTTCCTTCCATTCTTTTCTGGCCTGATGTGTTTCTGTTGAGAAATCATTTGATAATCTAATGGGATATCCCTTGTACATAACTTTCTGTCACTCTCTTGTAGCCTTTAAAATTCTCTTTTTGTCCTGAACATTTGCCATTGTAATTATGACATGTCTTGGTGTGGGTCTTTTTGGTTTCATCTTGTTTGGGACTCTATGTGCTTCTGTGACTTTTTTCTTCGCCATATCAGGGAAGTTTTTTGACATTTCTTCAAATGGGTTTTCTAACCCTTGTTCCTCTTCCTGTCATTTTGGCACCCCTATTATTCATATGTTGCTTTGTTTCATGTTGTCCCAAAGCTCTCTTAGGCTCTTCTCTGGTCTTTTAATTTTTTTCTCCAAGTGCAGTTCAGTTTGGTTGTGTTTTGCTTCCCTGTCTTCCAATTTGCTACTTTGGTCCTCTGCTTCTCCTAGTCTAATGTTGAAACTTTCCATGGTGTTTTTTATTGCAGCTATATCACATTTTATTTCTTCTTGATTCTTACATAAGTTGTTGATTTTTGTCATCCATCTGGTTTATGAACTGTATGACCCTTATTCTGAATTCCTTTTCTGACATATTGCATGGCTCTGTTTCACTTAGCTGTTTTTCTGACAATTCCTCTTTTTCTTTCCTTTGCAGGTTGCTTTGTCTACCCAATTTTGTTTCACCAAAGGATCTAGTTGAGTTTTGCAGGGGCTGCTCCTTGGGTGGCAGTGGCTCCTTGGGTGGAGGCTGCTCCTCAGGTGGTTGTGGCAGCGGCTGCTCCTCAGTTGTCAGTGGCTCCTCTTGTGGGCACTGTTTGCAGCAGTTGTGGCTCCTCTGGCTGGTGGAGGGAGGCTGCTTCTCAGATGATGGTGGGCTGCTCACGAGGCTGCTGCTCCTGGGATGGAGGCGGGCTACGTGCCCCTGCTGCTCCTCAGATGGGGGCGGGAAACTCACATGGCTGCTGCTCCTCAGACGGGGGTGGGCTGCTCATGGGGCTGCTGCTCCTCAGATGTGGGTGGGCTGCTTGTACAGCTGCTGCTCCTGGGACCAGGGTGGGCTGCTCAGGCAGCTGCTGCTCCTCGAATAGGGGCAGACTACTTGTGGAGCTTCTGCTCCTCGGATGGAGGTGGACTGTACACGTGGCTGCTGCTCCTTGGATGGGTGCGGGCTTCGTGTGGCTGCTGCTCCTCAGGTAGGTGTGGGCTACATGGGTCTGCCACTCCTCAGTCCTGGGCAGGCTGCTCATGTGGCTGCTTCTCCTTAGATGGAGGTGGTCTGCTCGCATGCCTGCTGCTTCTTGGACAGGTTTGGGCTACACACATGGCTGCTGCTCCTCAGACTGGTGGGGTGGACTGCTTGCACAGCTGCTGCTCCTTGGACAGGGTCATGCTGCTCACGAGGCTTCTGCTCCTCAGATGGAGGTGAGCTGTGCACATGGCTGCTGCTCCTCGGATGGGAGGTGCCACTTGCACAGCTGCTGCTCCTCGAATGGGGGTGGGCTGCTCATGCAGTTGCTGCTCCTCACATGGGGGTGGGCTGCTCACATGGCTGCTGCTCCTTGAATGTGTGTGGGCTGCTCACATGGCTGCTGCTCCTCAGACGGGGGCAGGCTGTACAGGGCTGCTGCTCCTCGATAGGGGTGGGCTTCTCATGTGGCTGCTGCATCTTGGACAGGGGTGAGCTGAGCACGCAGCTGCGGCTCCTTGGATGGGGGCAGGACACATGAGGCTGCTGCTCCTCGGCCTGGGGCAGGCTGCTCATGGGGTTACTGCTCCTCGGATGGGAGTAGGCTGCTCATGTGTCTGCTGTTCACACGTTTGCAGTGCCCTGGCCTAAAGCGTTGGGCAGGTTAGAGGGGAGCGCACTTCAGAACTCACTGGAACCTGTTCCCAGGGTGGCTGGAGTCTCAGTGACCTTAGGACTGCAGCCAAGATAGCAGGTCCCTGGCAGGGGTGGCTGTAGAATCCCAGATGTTATCTTAGGGCACCCTAGGTGGAGGTGAGGCTGAGCTCCCAGTCACAGCAGCTCTCCCCTTCAAAAAGGCGAGGCTTCTGAGGAAGAGCCAGCCACTCCAGAGGCTGCCTAGTTAGGTGAGCCCGGTTAGCCTGCCCCCGAAGGTCCTGTGGGATCTAACTGTGCCTCATTCACACACACACACACACACACACACACACACACGCACGCACACACGCACACACGCACACACGCACACACCGCGACTACACACTCCTCTTTCGCTCCCTCACTGACTTACACTCTCTCCCTCACTGCTGCCTTCTTCCTGCCTCTATAGTTGGGTCTGGAGTGTTATTGACACATTCATGTATGGAGTCTCCTCTCCGGGTGTCTGGTTATATGGCTCGCGCTCTAGCACATTGGCCAAAAAGGATAAAATTCACCTTGACAAGACATGACACAAAGGGCACAAAACACAAATGTACTCACAACACTGATAACCCCAATATAAGTGACCACCAGAGAAAATAGAATTGGGGGAGAGAAAAGAGAGCACAAACGATATCGAAGAGAGAATAAAAAATGGTATGAGAAAAAAGAAAAAGGGAAAAAATATATATGGGGGGGAAAACACCAGAGAATAAACAGGTAAACCAACACATACAAACACCAAATTCCCAGTAAAGAGGGTGGGGGCAGAATCTTATATACAGAAGGTAAGGTTAAGAATTGGATGAATATGGGGAGGACCTCAGTTCAGTATAGAGAAAGTATAAAGAGGATGAGTGGATAAGAAGAAAGAGAAAGAGAAGAAAATAATAATACATTTTTAAAAAATTGATTTAAAAATAGGATAAAAATAAAATAAATTTGAATGATGGAAAATAATGCAAAGAAATAGAAAATAAAGAAACAAATGAAAAAAGGAAAATAAAGAATAAAGAAAAAAAGAGATAACAAAATAATAATAAAATAAAATAAAAATGAAAAAGCAAAGTGTCATTCCTTTGGCTGGGTTAAGATCCCACTCTTCTGTACTGTCTGTGGCTTCTCAGTTTCCTGTTGCTGGGACTGAAGGCCTCTCTTTAGGCCAGTCCCTATGGACTCTCAGGGACTATTCAGATTTTTTTTTATCCTTTGTACCACTCAGGGCATAGTTTAGGTGTGGCTGTATTGGTTGCCTGGAGACTGCAGGGAGGGGCTATCTCTTCGGGAGAAAATGGCTACCTAGGTCCTACAATCAGGTATGACTCAGCACCAGACTTGTGGCCACCTCTCCTGAACCCTCTCCTCACCCCAGCCTCTCTCCGGACTCCACTAGTCCGCACCACCTTCTGAACCTCAGCCATGGGTGAGTGTCTGTATTTGAAAGATCCTATGAACTAGGTTCAATGAAGAAAAGCCAAGACCAAAAAGAGGGGAAAGAGCTACACCTCTGCGAGCCCCTCTCCTCCCAGCCCTGCTGGATCTAGGCAGCCTTCCAGGCTGCCCCCTCTGGGCTCTGTCTTTCATGACTGTGGACCCAGATCTAGAATCCCCTGCCACCAGCAGTCCTGCGGACCTCCTTTCCACAGTCAGATGCTGTGCCTGTCCTGAGGGATCAGCCTTGGTGCCATTCAGTTTCCCACTGACCCTCTGGGCTCGGAGGTCTCGCAGTTCTCTCCAGCCCACATCCCTGATTTTATGGTTCTCCAGGTGTCCTCTGCCTTCCTGGCTGCAAATTGTCTCACCAGCTGTGTCTACTTCGCCAATTCGGGGTGGATGTTATTCGATTTAGTTGCTCGTTCTATGTGCTCCGGGACAAGGCTCAGGACATGTCCGTCTATACTGCTGCCATTTTGTCTCCCTTGTGTATAATCTTTTTAACATACTTCTGGATTCAGTTTGCTAATATTGAGGATTTTGTATCTATATTCATCAGGAATAAAGGCCTACAATTTTCTTTCTTTGTAGTACTTTATCTGCTCTCATAAATTGAGCTTGCTGAGTTTTCCCTTCTTCTGAATTTTTTGGAAGTGCTTGAGAGAGATAGGTGTTGGTTATTCTTTGAATGCTTGGTAAAATTTAACTGTGAAGCCATCCAGTCCAGGGATTTTATTTGCTGGGAGTTTTCTGATTGCTACTTTGATTTCATTAGTTGTAATCAGTTTGTACATATAGGGTGTCCCAAAAGAATATATACACACACTTTGAATTGTTGTAAAGGCAGTATTTATTAATATATATTTAATTTTCAAAATTGAGCTATCAGCTGTTAAAATGTGTATACATTTTTGAAGACTACCTGTATTTTCTGTTTCTTTTTTATTCAGTTTTGGAAGACTGTATGTTACTTGGAATTTATCTATTTCTTCAATATTGTCTACTTTGTTGGAATATAGTTGTTTTTAATATTTACTTATAATCATTCCTATTTCTGTGGTGTCAGTTGTTTACTTTTCCTCTTTCATTTCTGATTTTATTTACTTGCATAATCTCTCTGTTTCTTGATGAGTCTTGTTAAAACTTTGCAACATTCTTTGTCTTTTCAAAGAATAAGCTCTTGGTTTCATTTACCTTTTGTATTGTTAATTTAGACTTTTTTCCATTTATTTCCATTCTGACCTATATTATTTCCTTTCTACTACTTGTTCTGCGCTTTGTTTGTTGTTCTTTTTTCTAATTCCTTTAAGTCTAATATTACATTACTTATTTAGCATTTTTCTTGTTTCTCAAGGTAGGCCTGTATTGCTATGAATTTCCCTCTGAGGACTGCTTTTGCAGTGTCCCATGGACTTTGTGTTGATTTTTTTCATTTTAATTTGTCTCAGGGTAACTTTTGATTGCTTCATTGATCTCATTGCTAACTTGTTTATTGTTTAGGACATTGTTAGTTAGCCCCCATGTGTTTATATGTTTTTATGTTGTTTTTCTTATAATTCTAGTCTCATACTATTTTGATCAGAGGAGATGCTTGATATGATTTTAACCTTAAAATCATTGAGACCTATTTTGTATCCTAACACAAGGTTTATCTTAGATAATGTTCAATGTGCACTTGAGAAGGATGTATATTCTGCTGCTTTGGAGTGAAATGCTCTGAAAATATCACTTAAATCCATCTAGTCTAGTGTGTCATTTGAGGCCGCTGTTTCCTTGTCGATTTTCTGTATGTCAAATCTATCCTATTGTGACGATATTACTGCAGATCTACATCTTTATGTCCACCAAGATATGTTTTATATATTTAGATACTACTAAGTTGGTTATCTAAACATTTACAGGGGTTATATCCTTTTATTAGAATGATCCATTTATTATTATGTAAAGTCCTTTTTTGTTCTTTTTTGTTTCTCTTATAGCTTTTTTGATTTTGTTTTATTTTTTAATTATTTATTTTTCATCTTTATTGATGAAAGTATTACATAAGTCTGCCTTAACTCCCCATTGATCTCTTCCTGTCTGCTCCTAACCGCACCCCCCCCCCAGGCCCTTACCAGCCCATTGTCTGTGTCTATGGGTGATGCATATATGCATACAAGTTCATTGGTTGATCTCTTCACACCCACATTTCCCTGACTATCCTCTGAGATTAATAGTCTGTTCCATGCTTCCATAACTCTGGGTCTATTTTATTTCATAAGTTTATTTTGTTCATTAGATTCCACATATGAGTGAGATCATGTGATACTTATCTTTCTCTGTCTGGCTTATTTTGCTTAGCATAATGCTCTCTAGATCCATCCATGCTGTTTCAAATGGTAAGAGTTCCTTCTTTTTTACAGCAGTATAGTATTCCATTGTATAGATGTACCACAGTTTTCTAATTCACTCATCTGCTGATGGACACTTAGGATGTTTCCAAATCTTAGCTGTTGTAAATTTTGCTGCTATGAACATAGGGGTGCATACCTTCTTTCTGATTGGTGTTTCTGATTTCTTGGGATATATTCCTTGAAGTGGGATTACTGGATCAAATTGGAGTTCCATTTTTAATTATTGAGGAAACTCCATACTGTTTTTCACAGTGGCTGCATCAGTCTGCATTCCCACCAGCAGTGTACTAGGGTTCCCCTTTCTCCACAGCCTCACCAATAGTTGTCATTTGTTGATTTGTTGATGATAGCCAATCTGACAGGTGTGAGGGAGTATCTCATTGTGGTTTTGAATGTGAGCATTTTTTCATATGTCTCTTGACCATTTGTATGTCTCCTTTGGATAAGTGTCTATTAGGTCCTTTGCCCATCTTTTAATTGGATTGTTTGTCTTCCTTTTAAGTTGTATGAGTTCCCTATATATTTTGGAGATTAACCCCCTATCAGATGGATTATTGGCAAACATGTTCTCCTGTGCAGTGGGCTCTCTTGTTATTGTGCTGATGGTTTCTTTTGCTGTGCAGAAGCTTTTTATTTTGAGGTAGTCTCATTTGTTTATTTTCTCCTTAATTTCCATTGTCCTAGGAGATGTATCCGTAAACATGTTGCTATGACAGATGTCTGAGATTTTGCTGCCAATGCTTTCTTCTAGTATTTTTATGGTTTCATGTCTTCCATTTAAGCCTTTTTACCCATCTGAGTTTATTTTTGTGTATGGTGTAAGTTGGTGGTCTAGTTTCATTTTTTTTTGCATGTTCCTGTCCAATTTTCCCAACACCATTTATTGAAGAGACTATCTTGACTCCATTATATGCTCTTGCCTCCTTTGTCAAATACTAATTGAATATAGTGTCTTGGGTTGATTTCTGGGTTTTCTATTCTGTTCCATTGATCTGTATGCTTGTTCTTGTGCCTGTATAATGCTGTTTTGATTATGTTGGCTTTGTTCCATAACTTGATATCTGGTATCATGATTCCTGCAAGTTTGTTCTTCTTTTTCAAGATTGCTGTAGCTATTTGGGGTCTTCTTTGGTTCCATAAAAAATTTTGGAGTGTTTGTTCTAGATTTGTGAATTATGCTGTTAGTATTTTAATAAAGATTGCATTGAATCTGTAGATTTCTTTAGGTAATATGGACATTTTAATGATGTTAATTTTACCAATCCATGAACCCGCTATATTCTTCCACTTGTTTATACCTTCCTTTTTTTTTTTTTCAACGTTCTGTAGTTTTCTGAGTATAAGTCTTTTACCTCCTTGGTTAATTTTATTCCTAGTACCTTAATTTTTTGTTATAATGGTAAGTTGAATTGTTTTTTCAGTTTTTCATTCTGAGAGTTCATTATTGGTGTATAAAAATGTCATCATTTTTTGGGTGTTAATTTTGTATCCTGCTATGTTACCAAATTCACTTATTAAATCTAGTAGTTTTTTTTTGTGTGTGTTTATTTTTTATGGAGTCCTTAGGGTTTCTTATATACAGTATCATGTCATCTGCAAATAATAAAAGTTTTACTTCCTCCTTTGCACTGTGAATTCCTTTTATTTCTTCTTGTCTAATTCCTATGGCTAACACTTCCAGTACTATGTCAAACAAGACTGTGAAAGAGGGTATTCCAGTATTGTCCCTGATCTTAGGGGAAATGGTTTTAGTTTTTGCCCATTGATTATGATATTGGCTTTAAGTTTGTCAGATATGGCTTTTATTATGTTGAGATATAATCCCTCTATTCCCACTTTGCTGAGAGTTTTTATTAAAAAAGGGTGTTAGATTTTGTCAAATGCTTTTTCTGCATCAATTGATAAGATCATGTGATTTTTTCTTGCAATATTTTTATGTACTGTATCACATTTATTGATTTGGAATATTATACCATCTTTGGTCATGCTGTATGATATTTTTGAATGTATCGCTGGATCTGAGTTGCTAATATTTTGTTGAAGTTTTTAGCATCTATGTTCATCAGGGATATTGGCTAATAATTCTCTTTCTTTGTAGTGTCTTTATCTGGTTTTGGAATTAGGATAATGCTAGCATCATAGAAAAAGCTTGGAAGTGTTCTTTCCTCTTGAATTTTTTTGAAAACTTTGAGGAGGATGAGTGTTAGTTCTTCTTTGAATATTTGGTAAAACTTCCCTCTAAAGGTGTCTAGACCAGGGCTTTTGTTTGCTGGAAGTTTTTTTGTTTTTTTTTAAAGAACCTTTATATATTTATTTTTGTTACTCCTCACTTAAGGATATTTTTCCATTGATTTTTAGGGAGAGTGGAAGAGAGACGGAAAGACAGAGAGAAACACTGATGTGAGAGAAACACATTGACTGGTTGCCTCCTGCACACACCCCGACCAGGGCTCGGACTGGGGAGAAGCCTGCAACCAAAGTATATGCCCTTGATTGGAATCAAACCCAGGACCCTTGGTGTGCAGGCTGACGCTTTATCTACTTAGGCAAACTGGCTAGGGTGGAGTCTTTTTTATTACTACTTCAATATCATCAGTAATTATCAGAGTATTCAGGTTTTCTGATTCTTTCGGATTGAGTTTTGGAAGGTTGTATTTTTCTAGCAGTATATCCATTTTGTTCAGGTTGTCCCGTTTGTTGGAATAAATTCCCTCACAGTAATTTTTTTTAAACTATCCTTTGTATTTCTGTGGATTTAGTTGTTACTTCATCCCTTTATTTTCTGATCTTTTTTATTTGGGTCCTCTCTCTTTATTTCCTGGTGAGTCTGGCTAGAGCTTCATCTACTGTGGGTTTAGTTGTTACTTCATCCCTTTATTTTCTGATCTTTTTTATTTGGGTCCTCTCTCTTTGTTTCCTGGTGAGTCTGGCTAGAGCTTCATCTACTTTGTTTATCCTTTCTAAGAACCGCTCTTGGTTTTATTGAACTTTTGTATTTTTTGTCTCTATGTTACTTATTTCTGCTCCAATTTTATTATTTACCTCCTTGTATTTACTCTGTGCTTTTCTTGTTGCTCCCTTTCTAGTTCTTTAAGTTGTAGTGTTAAATAACATATTACCTGTGTTCTTATTTTTTGGTGTAGGCATGTAGTGCTATGAACTTCCCTCTCAGGATTGTTTTCACTGAGTCCCATAGATTTTTGGCTTGCTGTGTGTTCATTTTCATTTGTCTCCAGGATGTTTTTTTATTTCTTTTTTTATCTCTTTGGTAACCCTTTCATTGTTTAATAGCATGCTATTTAGCCTCCATGTGTTTGATTGTTTTGTGCATTTTTATTGTAGCTGATTTCTAATTTCATACCATTGTGGTATGAGAAGATTCTTGCTATGATTTCAATCTTCTTGAATTTGTAGAAACTTAGCTTGTGTCCTATCATGTGGTCTATCTTTGAACATGTCCCATGTGAACTTGAGAAGAATGTATATTCTGTAGCTTTGGGGGAAATGTTCTGAGGATGTCAATTAATTCCATCTGATCTAGTGAGTCATTTAGGATTGCTGTTTCCTTGTTGATTTTTTTTTTGGTCTAGATTTATCCAGTGATTTCAGTGGGGTATTAAAGTTCCCTACTATGATTGTATTGCTTTTGATCTCTCCCAGAATATTTTTATGCATTTGGATGATCCTTTATTGGGTTCACATATGTTTTCTAGAGTTATAGCTTCTTATTGTATTGATCCCTTTAGTATTATGAAGTGGCCTTCTTTATTCCTTCTTATGGCCTTCACTTTGAGGTCTATTTTATCAGATATAAATATTGCTACACCAGCTTTTTTTTTTCATTCCCATTTACCTTAAAAAAAATTTTTTTCCCATCCCTTCACTTTCAGTCTGTGTGAGTCCATTGTACTGAGGTGGATATCTTATAGAAAATATATATGGGTCATGTTTTCTTATCCATTTGGCTACCCTATGTCTTTTTATTGAAGCATTTAATCCATTTACATTTAAGGTCATTATTGATAGGTACTTGTTGCCATTTTTATTCTTTATGCCCGTGTTCCTCCCTCTCTTTCTATCTTTTCTTCTTACAATGGTCTCTTTAGCATTTATTGCATTGCTGGTTTGATGGTAATAAACTTTAGCCTTTTTTTGTCTGCAAAGCTCCTGATTTTACCTTCAATTTTGAATGATAGCCTTGCTGGATAGAGTATTCTTGGATTCAGTCCCTTTCTTTTCATTACTTTGTATACTTCATGCCATTCCCTTGTGGCCTGCTGTGTTTCTGTTGAGAAATCAGTTGATAGTCTAATGGGAGACCCCTTGTAGGTAACTTTCTTGAAGCCTTTAAGATTCTTTCTTTGTCTTTTACTTTTGCCGATAATTATTGTGTCTTAGTGTAGTTTTTTGGGGGTTCAACTTGATTGGGATTTTTTGTGCTTCCTGGAATTGTGTGACTTTTTCTTCTCTATGTCAGGTAAGTTTTCTGTCATTATTTCTTCAAACAGGTTTTCTGTTCCTTACTCAGCTTCCTCTTCTTTTGTCACCCCTATTATTTGGATGTTGCTTCTTTTCATTATGTCCCAAAGCTCCCTTAAACTCTCTTCCTGGCTTCTAATTTTTTTTTTCCAGTTGCTGCTTGCTTGTTTTTTTATTTTTTTTTTCAACCTTGTCTTTTAACTTGCTGAATCAGTCCTCAGCTTCTTCTAGTCTACTGTTGAAAACTTTCAGGTTGTTCTTTATTGCAGCTATGTCATTCTTCATTTCCTCTTGGTTCTTATTCATGTTGGTCTCTTTCTTATTCAGCTCCTTATAATTCTCATTGAGTTGCTTCTAATTCTCAGTCAGAAGTTTGAGCATACTTATAACCATTACTTTGAATTCTTTATCTGACAAATTACTTGCCTCCACTTCATTTAGTTTCTTTTCTGGTGATTCCTCCTTTTCTTTCATGTGGGAGTTGTTCCTTTCTCTTCACATGTTTGCTGTGTATTTGTTTCTATTTGTTTCTCTTCCTTTGTATTTGTTTCTATTTGTCAGATCAAACTGCTATGCCACCCAGATTTTTGAGTTTGTCTTATGTTGTAGATTTTTTGTGCGATCCATTGGTGCAGTTTCTTAGGTCTCCTGGGCTTGGTGTTCTAGGAAGGCTCACTAGTTTAGATATTTGGGTTCTACTGTTGTAGTTGTGTATTGAATATTATTGTCCCGTTTGTGGATGGAGTCTCCTCTCAGGGTGTCATATTATGTGGTGAACTCCTGACCACATTTTGCCAGCCATTGTGGAGGTTCTGACTGAATAGCACAAAATATAACAAGACAAAATATGACACAGAAGGAACAGAAGAAGAATATATGCAAGACCCATATAGCCCCAATAAAATTGACCAGCAGAGAAAAGAGAACTAGGAAAGAGAAAAGAGAGCAAGAGTGATAGGAAAAAAGAAAGAAAAAATATGGGGAGAAAACGCAATGGAACAAACAAACAAATAAACCAAAAAGCACAAGCAAAAAAACATCAAGAAAGGGGTTGGGGGCAGAATCTGTACATGTAGAGCTTAAATAATAAAAATTAGAATAAAGAATTAGAGGAATAGGGAAAAGATCACAGTTTACAATAAATGAGGGAGAAAATAAATAAGAAGACAAGAAATTTTTTTTGAAAATGAGAATAGAGGGCTGATTGGCCTAAATTCAGGAAGTGAAACAAGTTAGAAAATTAGGAGAAGAAAAGAGAAAGAGAACAGAGAAAAATACATTAAAAATGAGTAGTGAAAAAAAGAAAAGAAAAGGGGAAATTGAGTAGGAACAGGGAAGAAGAATATTAGATATGTGAACAAAGCAGCAGAGACTAGAATAATAATAAATCAATAAATTAGATAAAATATAAATTTAAAAAAGGTGGGAAAGAAAAAGAAAAACACTAAAAAGTAAAGTGGAGAAGAACTACAGGAAGAAAAAAGAAAAGAAAGGAAGGGTGCAAAAAAGAGTGAAATGTCATTCGTTTCAGCTGAGTTTTAATGCCCCATGGGAGCTGGATTAGGTCCCCACTCTTCTGTTCTGTCTGCCAATTCTGGAGGTCCTGTTAGCTACTTAGGTGCTAACCACTGTCAGGCACTGTCTTTTGGCTTTTAGCAATTTTCTTGAAGCTCCAAGCGATCCACCGGTCCACCAC
This sequence comes from Plecotus auritus, assembly GCF_963455305.1. Lineage (NCBI taxonomy): Eukaryota > Metazoa > Chordata > Mammalia > Chiroptera > Vespertilionidae > Plecotus > Plecotus auritus. The sequence goes on along the minus strand of NC_137784.1, from coordinate 42,888,575 downwards.
TTCTGTGTATCTCCACAGACCTTGATTGCAAGCAGGAGGGAACAATCTGCCCTCTAGACTAGGTTTGTTAGCAGCGTGGGGCTTAGGGCTGTTTCAGCACACTTACCCTGGTTTCACATGTTCTGCCTCTTTCCACCTTTGCCTGTCAACCAGCTGTCAATCTTACTTACTCAAAGGTCTGTTTCTGACAGGACTTGAGGTGGGGTTGGTGCTACTTCACTTTCAAGGAATATAATGGGTGTTTTTTTTGTTTGTTTGTTTTTGTTTTGTTTTAGAAAAGCTAAACTTTAATTTCTCAGGTAGTTTCTACAATGAACAGGTGCCTAGAGATTGGTCTTAAATGCTCACAACTATACAAAAGACAAGTAGAAAACCTGTGGGCGGGGAGTGTGGCTAGGCCATCAGCAGCCTGTCCCCACCCTGTTCTCAGCCCCACCTGGCCCTGCTTTGGTTCCCTCAACCTCAAGGGCAGGAGAGCCCTCCCTCATGGTCAATGGAGTTTAAGAAAAATAAAAAAAGGTAAAAGTCTATAACAGGCAGAGCTGTCACTAAAATTAGGAAGTTATAACTTTTTGGTTAACTTTAACATTCAAAAATGTAATATTGAATCCAAAAAAGTGACATAGATCAAACAAAAAGTAACCCATCTTAAAACTTAAAAAAATAAGTCAAAACACCCCAAGAACGTATCTAAAGCTTGGGGGCTGGGGCTTGGCAGCATGGTGAAGTCTGGCCTCTCAGAAGCCAGAGCCTCATCCTCAGAGCCTGAGTCACTGATGGAGGCAGTCGCAGGCAACCCTAGGACACGTTGGCCGTGGGCTTGCATTTCTTGAAGCACATCCACTAGCCCGTGGCATAGTTCATCTCAAACACGGTGTCCACCAGTATGGTGGTGCTTCCCTGGCCGTCGGACTTGGCAGGTCCTCTGTGTGCTTGCTTAGCTTGACCTGGATCATGTCCCCTTGCTCCTGGCAGGGGTTCTCTTGTGAGCCGGCCATGAGGCTGAGGATGAGGGCCTTCTCAGGCCCTGTGACCTTGTTGGCCATCTTGAACATCTGCACAGCAAACATCTGCTCTCTTGTGAGGGACAGATTCTTCTTGGGCTGCTGCTGGGCAGGGGGCTGAGTCTGTGGGGCCACCATGGCCACTGGAGTTGCCTGGGCAGCAGGGGTGACAGTCAGGGGTGTGGTGGGCGTCAGGGGTGAGGCAGGTGCTGCAGGTGTGGGCGTGGCTGGGCTCAGGCCACTGTTGTACATGGGTGCCCTCTTCTTGAACTGTGCTGGCAGGGCAGGGCTTGGGGTGCTGGGCTCCTCGGGGTGGCTGGCTTCCAGGGAAGGTGGGACTGGCGGAGTCTCGGGGCTGGGGCTGTAGGATGCGGCCAGGACCACGCTGGGTGTGGCAGGCAGGTAGCTTGTGGAGGGCAGCGAAGGCTCGCTGTTCAGAGCCCCAAGTTTCTGTGTAGACACCAGGCCAGCTGCGTAATCAGGGGTGGCATTCTTGATGACCATCTCCTCCTTGACTGGCTTTTCCACCACTTCCATGTCCTACGTTCTTCCTTCTTCTCTTTGCCTCATGGCCAGCACCGACCGTATCCAGCTCAGAAATGCGAAGCAGCTTCACGCCCCTCTCCTTTCACAGAGGTGTCCTCAAGGGTGGGATGGGGGTCTGATTCCCGGCAGAGCTGCAGACACTGGGGACCGTGGGGCTCCGGAAGGGCACCTATTTCGGGATGCCTTTGAGTGGGGTTGTGGTGTCCATCTTCCAGAGCAGCCCAGGCCTTTGGTGTGGAAGGGCACCCCCGTACTCCTCTTCAGTTTCTGGGCAGTCTCAGTGGATTTCTGCAGGAGCTCAGCCCTCAGCGTGGTACTCTTTGGTTTCCTCTTTAGCTGGAAGTACTTCACTGGGGGGCTGAGGGGACCGGTGAGGGTCATCAGGGTGATTTTTATTCAAGTACCTGCACTCGAGAGGCAGCATGGCGAAAGCCTCGCACTTGGTCACCTTCTCTCGAAGTTCTCCTAGAACCGTGGTCGGCAAACTGCGGCTCGCAAGCCACATGCGGCTCTTTGGCCCCTTGAGTGTGGCTCTTCCACAAAGTACCATGGCCTGGGCGAGTCTATTTTGAAGAAGTGGCGTTAGAAGAAGTTTAAGTTTAAAAAATTTGGCTCTCAAAAGAAATTTCAATCGTTGTACTGTTGATATTTGGCTCTGTTGACTAATGTTTGCCGATCACTGTCCTAGACTCTCGATTCCAATAATTATAGGCTGTTGTTGTTCCTTGTGATTAAGCCCCTATCGGATAGGGGCTCAAGATGAGGAAGAAAGGAATATAAGAAGAGAAACTCAGTGCCCCGGGGTCCAGAGAAAGGAGTTGCTTTCTAGTCTTCCACCCCTACTGCAACCACTCTGGTATGCCTAGAGACCTTTCATTCCTTCTTTTACATATAAAGAATGTGAGTGATAATGGAGAGAAGAAACAAGACTAGGGTCACAGGGGATTCTTTCTGTGACAGAGAGCATGACACCTCAAAGCTTTAAGTTAAAATATATGTGGTTGCCATTTTTATAGGCCCAAAATAGTCAAAGAAAATATTAGAACCATAAAGAGTTTAAAGATCATCTAATTCAACTCTCTTTCCTCAAATTCATCCTACATTTGAATAAATTGAAGCACACATCACGAATCTCCCAAGGTTACACATCTCTGTAAAACTTCTTGGGCCTTGAGTAAGTGTTAGCAGTAGACAAATGCCACATTGTAAATATTACTAATGGCTTTCACAGTCAGATAAAAAATTGCCTGCTAGAAGGGGCCACAGTTTCTATTTCCTGAGTTTCCTCATTTGCTTAGCACAGGTCACCATAGTTCATGTAGACTTGTGCTGACCAAAGGGAAAAACTTGATATTTTCAAAAGAAGCTTCATTCTTTCCACATGTCTGCCAACATCTAGCGTCCCTCTGTCTAAAATATGCCCTCCTATCTCTAAAATCATCAGATCTAGGCTAAGTGTGTTTCTTTTTCTCTCTGACCAGCCTGAATACTGTCATCAAGAACCAGGAGTCCCTTCAGAGTGAGACTGAGATGGAGATTATGGAATACCATTCAGCCTTTGAGCTTGAAGAGGAAGACCAGATTAAAGAGACGTCCCGTCTGCCACTGGATTCTATCATCGAATGCCACAGTCCACCACCCGACTATAATTCCGTGGTCCACTACAGCACTGTACATATATAACCTACTACCAGTGCCCTTTTCCATCCCTTTCAAACTACTCCTTTTTTGCCTCAGTAATCACTAATTCTTTTCACATTTATATCATGGTAACAGAATTATTAACTTGGGACTGGAGAATGAGAAAAGAACACTGTGGCTGAGAATCTTGATTCTTCACAACTTTTGGGGGCACATCTGGCCCAAGCAAGGTCCCCAGGCCTGATAGAGAGACAACATGATATTCAGTGCCATTTCCCTTCCTATTAAACACCAATGACTCTACTTGGGTGTGTAAAGCCCTACAACAGCACCTTCAGTAGTTCCATATGCACCCCCCTTCAACTTAGCCCAGTATACTTTCATGAGGGCCAACAGAACAATCTCTGTTGAATCCTCAAATACCTCTAGAGCCTCCAATCAGGAACTGTGACCCCATAATATTCAGATCTTGGCAATTAGTCTCCTAACAGAACTTGGTGGACTTTTACCTGGATGTCTTTAAAAAACTAAAGCAGTCAAATTTGCTAGGGTGTGCCAGTAGAAGGGAGTTGGCAGCGATTTACATGCAATGACACCAATGAGGGATCCTTTGGTTTCAAGCAATTTGTAGAAGCTCCAATGGGAGTTGGTCATGCCCACTATATTTAGGATACTCTCCCTATGAACTACCAGTTTTATCACCTTTGTGTTGTTCCCATGCCAGAAAACATCCAATCACACTCATGTGGATTTCAAGAGTACCATGACTTTAATACTTAAGCTCCAAGATCCACATGTCATATACATAGCAATGCATAAGGTGTGTCTGCGTGGACTCAGAGAAATTCAATGAAGGAAAGGTTTGTGCATACTGCCCTTCCAGATTGGCCTATACTTCTCTGCTTCTAGAAAGTCCATGTCCTTACCTCTCTGTCAAAGGAGGGAAGTGTAATCCTCTTCCTGAAGGTCAGGGGTGACTATGATAAATACTGGCTCTGTCTTTAATCTCCTCTTTCTAAAGCACCTATTCAGTTGAATCACATCTGACGAGGCAGTGTGTCCCACCTCCACCCTAAGCACAGGATCATGAAGCCACACCAGGCTAACAATGTGCTCATCCCTGTACTATATACTGAGACTACCCATTGCCTTTAGAGATAGTGAGTTTCTTCTGATTCATTCTCATAGCATCAGGGGAAAATGGGAGTAATCAGCATTCTACAAAAATGAGGACCTAAAAGATGCTCTGGTTCCTTCCTACTCTCCATTTTGTATATGAAAAAATTAAGAACCAACCACTAAGGGGCTTGAATGCATGTATTCTGATTACTAACCCAATGCTTTTCCCAGTATTTAGACCATGTAGCCACATGTGTACAAACACATAAACATTTGCTAATGTAAATGATGATGCCACTGAAAGAGATCTCAAGAGTAGTTTTTTTTCTTTGCTTTCCTTTTTGGCTAGCATGCACACAGAAAATACACCTTTCCTTATGGGATCATTGGCCTTGGTTTCTGCTCCAACTGCTCCCATATCTTCTATAGTGGCCCAAAGTATCCCAGAACTGCTCAAATCTAAATTTCACTTGTGTCTCAAGAGCATTAGTGACATAAAAGGCAGCAAGAGTCAAGATGCTCCATTTCCTGTCCATTTAAGAAGTTTGTAGTCTTGGCTAGTTAGCTCAGTTGGTTAGAACATTGTCCTGATATGCCAAGATTGTGGGTTCATACAAGAATCAACCAGTGATGCATAAATAAGTGGAACAACAAATCTCTCTTTCTCTCTTTCTCAAATCAAGCAATCAATATATATATTTTAAGTTTGTAAACAGTCCCAGAGACACAGGGCCTTTAACCCTAGAAAAAAATCCAAGTTGGTGATTTTCAAAAAAAAAGGTAAATGCAAACCCTTTTACATCCCCTATGCCTTAGCCTATTGACAATACCAGAAACATTTGCTGCTTGGCTCAGAAAAAGTTGTGCCACATGTGTGATGGAAAAAAGGATAGGGGGATTACCACTAGCCTCCAACTACTACTAAGGTGGTTCTCTTCCTCCAGCATTTATCCAGAAAGTGCTTGTTTTTCAGCTGTGCTCCTAGGGAATGGTCTGAATCAGCTTTGCTACTGGCCTAGGCAGGCAGACCCTATAAGTTGAATGGAGTAAGCTATCACTGGAAGGTTATGGTGAAGGGCCAAGCCCAGTTCCTCCCTCTTTCCTATCTCTGCTGAGAAATGATGGCTGTAGAGATAGCAAGAAATTTATCATAATTTGGCCACCTACCCAATGAGAATTACCAGTTGTTCCTGATGGTCAACAGCTTTGGCTAATACAAACTTTATGTAGTGAGATTCACAGGGACAGAGTCAATGATGCTCTTATCATATTTTTCTGATTTAGCTTAACTAGGGAAAAGAGCATCTCGAGTGTTCAAAAACAAAACAAAATACAAACCTCTTCAGTAATGCACATGGCTCTGCTACCCAGTATTTTTGTGAAGATAAGTTCATTCCATAATTTATTCAGCAAGAGGATTCAGCTTTGGCAGGACATGCTTGCATTGTTTCTTCTTTATAAAAAGCTTTTTCTCAAAGCAGGCACTGACCAAAGTTGTTAAGAAGATTTCATGTAGCTACAAAGACAATATAAACATCCTCAGACAGTTCTACTAGTAAGGACCCCTCAGTAGAGGTCTCAGGCACTATAATTTGCTAAGAAATGACCACATTCCTCTCCATAAGATTTCATGATGAGATGCTTAGACAAACAAACAATAGTAACACTTAAAACTGTTAAACTGTTAAAAAGTTATTTTGAAGCTCAAGATTTTAAGTTGACATAGTTCATACTTTATTTTGTTTGTTTAATCAAATTCCAGAATAAGTGTCCTTAAGTCAAAAGTCTTGGCCAAATTACTTAAGACAATGGCTTCCACTCCTTTACTACTGCTCTCAATTGCTGAAGACCTCTTTTGTTTCTGTTCCCCATTCTCCATTTGGACCTCATATTGGGCCATAACCAGGAAAGATAAGCAATAAGAGAGGCTCCTCACCTCTTTTTACCTCTTGAATGAGGAAAACCCTCCATCAAGAATGTCACTTCTCGGCCTTGGCCAAGTAGATCAGTTGGTTACAGCATCATCCTGACATGCCAAGGTTGTGGATTCTATCCCTGGTCAGGACACATACAAGAATTAACCAATAAATGCATTAATAAGTGGAACAACAAATTAATGTTTCTTTCTCTTTTTCTTCCTCCTTCTCTAAATCCAATAAATAGGAAAAAATTTCAAGTTTTATGTTTTATTAAATTTATCAGGATGACATTAGTTAATAGGATCATACAGGTTTCAAGTTCATTTTTCTGTGATACAAGATCTGTATATTGCACTCTGTGCCCACCGTGAAAGTCAAACCGTCTTTTGTCATGTCACTTCTTACCTGAAGCATGGACAGATATCCCAGCCCTCAGCCAACCATGGTAAGCAGGTACAGTGAGCATTCCATTATCTTATTGAAAGATTCTTGGCCACAGCCCACAGTGGATACATTACCCAAATGTTATTTTTTAAAATATATTTTATTGTTTTGTTTTTTTTTACAGAGAGGAAGGGAGAGGGATAGAGAGTCAGAAACATTGATGAGAGAGAAACATTGGTCAGCTGCCTTCTGCACACTCCCCACTGGGGATGTGCCCATAACCAAGGTACATGCCCTTGACTGGAATTGAACTTGGGACCCTTCAGTCCACAGGCCAATGCTCTATCCACTGAGCCAAACCGATCAGGGCGCCAAATGTTATTTTTGTTGGCAATTTACTAATTATTGTTTTAACCTTAACTACTACGTCTTCATTTTATTGGAGTATATATTTATGTAGCCATATACACATATATACAGAAATAACATTTCTAACTTGTTATCCCATACCAAAATGTGCATGTTATAATGGACCCTTTCTGCAAGCTGGACTATCTGTCTCATACAGAAGGAAAAATGGTATCCAACAATAGTTCCAAATTTCAGCTACCCTCTCTGGGAATTACCAATCTTTATCTTCTTCTTACATTGAGCTCCTTCCAGTGTTCCAGGTTGGACAAATATTATGTCAAACTTGGTAATATTTGCCCAACCTGCTCTGCTGATAGCTAACTTCTACCCAAGATAATGAAAAAGGGAGGGAAAGAATGGGTTTATATTGACTCTGGGACCCATCCAATTACTTGTGGGGTTGTGGAGTGGAGCTTGAGTTGTTGCCGGAGTCCAACTAACCATGTTTCTCAGGGATTCTTGCATGGTCCCCAGGAGTGTTTTGTAGCTACTTATTTTTCTCTAATTTTGTTGGCTAAGTCTTTTAAGATATTGCACTCAATGTGATGAGCCTTTCTTTTTTTTTTTTTTTACTTTATTTTTTTAAATAAATCTTTATTGTTCAGATTATTACAGATATTCCTCTTCCCCCCCCATAGCTCCCCTCCACTCGGTCCCCCCCCCCGACCTCATGCCCTTAACTCCTGCCACTGTCCTCATCCATAGGTGTAAGATTTTTGTCCAATCTCTTCCCACACCCCTCACGCCTCCTTCCCCCTGAGACTTGTCAGTCCACTTCCTTTCTATGCCCCTGATTCTATTATATTCACCAGTTTATTCTGTTCATCAGATTTTTTATTGACTTGATTTTTAGATTCACTTGTTGGTAGATATGTATTTGTTGTCACTTTGTTGTTCATAATTTTTATCTTTACCTTTTTCTTCTTCCTCTTCTTCACGAATATCCTTCAGCATTTCATATAATCCAGGTTTGGTGGTGCTGAACTCCTTTAGCTTTTTCTTGTCTGTGAAGCTCTTTATCTGACCTTCCATTCTGAATGATAGCTTTGCTTGGTAGAGTAATCTTGGTTGTAGGTTCTTGTTATTCATCACTTTGAATATTTCTTGCCACTCCCTTCTGGCCTGCATAGTTTCTGTTGAGAAATCAGCTGACAGTCGTATGGCTACTCCCTTGTATGTAACTGTTTTTCTCTTGCTGCTTTTAATATTCTCTCTTTGTCTTTTTCCCTTGGCATTTTAATTATGATGTGTCTTGGTGTGGTCCTCTTTGGATTCCTCTTGTTTGCAGTTCTCTGTGCTTCCTGGACTTGTAAGTCTATTTCTTTCACCAGGTAGGGGAAGTTTTCTGTCATTATTTCTTCTAATAGGTTTTCGATATCTTGCTCTCTCTCTTCTTCTGGCACCCCCATAATTTGAATGTTGGTATGTTTGAAGTTGTCCCAGAGACTCCTTACACTATCTTCATATTTTTTGATTCTTTTTTTTTTCTTTTCCGGTTGGGTGTTTTTTGCTTCCTCATATTTCAAATCTTTGACTTGATTCTTGGGATCTGCTGGTCTACTGTTGAATTTCTGTATATTATTCTTTATCTCAGACAGTGTGTGCTTAATTTCTGACTGGTCCTTTTCATTTTTTATTTTTTATTTTTTTTGGCATTCTCATTAAGATCCTTGAAGGTCTCACTAAGTTCCTCGGAGGTTTCTATAAGATTCTTGAGTAACCTTATAACTGTGGTTTTGAACTCTATATCCAGTAGTTTGCTTTCCTCCATTTCTTTCATTGGTGATATGTTTCTTTGTCTCTGAATTTTGGCTGCTTCCCTGTGTTGATAGAGTGGCCTTGTGTGGTAGGTGTCCTATAGGGCCCAGTGGCTCAGCCTCCCCAATAACCTGAGGTGGACACTCTTGGTGCACCCCTTTGTGGGCTGTGTGCACAGTCTTGTTGTAGTTAAGCCTTGATTGCTGTTGGTATCACTGGGAGGAATTGACCTCCAGACCAATTGGTTGTGAGGACCCACTGTGTCTATAATGGAAGAACTGCTGTGCTGGAGACACCCTTATGGGGCAGGACTTGCTTCAGTGGGGCTTTGGTGCTCACCAAGTCTGCCTCTTGAGTGTGTCACTTATGGATCTGAGGAGTTGCAATCTGGTATCATCTCACACTGACCACTAGGTACACTGGCTCCTGATCTCCAAGGAGGTTCAAAGTCAACCACTGCCTGAGGCCATCTAGCAGGAGCTACAGCAAAATCTGCAGATTTCTCCTCTTTGTTTGGGGTTTGGAAGTTTTGGAGCTCTCTGACCCAGCTGCAGTTTGTTAGGTTAGGCTGCGAAAGGACAGGCCATTCATATGCAAAATCCGCTGCGCACATCTTGGGTGGGGTGGGGGTCTCAGGGTGTCACCAGGATGGAGTAAACAGCGATGGCTGCCAGTCAGCCATCTCTGCCTCTCAGCATCTCCACCTCCCCATGTCCTGCACCCCCACACAGTAACAATGATTCCTGCAAGCACCTCTGCAAGAAAGCCACCCTCGCATTCTGACCCAATGCCAGACAGTCCAGTTTCTCCCCGTAGGAGTCTGGGTCCCCAGAGTCTTGCTGGAAACTGGAGTTCAGAGCAGTCAGGAGCTTGTATCTCCCTCCCAATTGAAAAAAACAACACACCCAGTTGTCTGCCCGGTTCGCACGCCTCCGTACCTCTGCTTTTCTGTTCCTCTGCACCTCCTACCCAGTCTCAATGTGCTTTTTTATTTCCTTCTAGTTGTAGAACTTCTACTCAGCCAGCTTTCCCGTGGTTCTGGATGATAGCTGTTTTGTCTTTTAGCTGTAGTTTTGGTGTGGTTGTGAGAGGCAGCATGTACAGGTGTATACCTTATGCCGCCATCTTGGTTTCTCGATGAGCCTTTCTTTGTCACATTTGCTGGACTTTTAAACTGACTGTTTCTAGACCATGGGAATAACAAGGCCCTTAGGGCTTTGAGACACTTTTGACTTTTCTAATAAAAATTTTGAGGCTTCTAGTATCCTCCTTAGGATAACAAACACACAGGTAGTTGATAACTGCTTTCATTCTTTTATTTTTCTCTTTGGACTCCTGTGCATCTGTGAGTATTTAGCAGCTTCCTAGTAGCAGCCTTGTTAGGGAATGTCTTCCAGGACTTTCCAAAGGTTATTTGCATGGCTTGAAAGGGTATCTTGGCTCAGGTGTCCCCCTTTGCTCTGTAGTTCTACAAACACTCCCTCTAAGAAGCTCTCTGACACCAATATATATTCATACCAAAAGTAGCTGATAACAGAAATAGGACTGATTTGCATACAGAGTGCTAATCTCACCCTGGTATGTTCACCAGCAGTCAGACTGTTTTTTTTTTTTCTGCAGTCCCTCCATCCCTCATTAGACAATGAGATTCCTCTCAGAGATCAATTCTTACCTTCATCTTAACTCTCTAATCTTGTCTATTGGCAAGCAGATAAGGGGAGTGATTCAAAAAGTCACTGACCCTTCTCTCTATCCCACCCAGTGATACACTTATAGCCAAAGTAGCAACAGTAGCAGCAACCACAGAAAATTGCTGCTGGCCCTGCCACCAAGCAGTCTGATGCAATACTTCAGTATTTTGGAACTTCTCATCTGTATCAAATAAGTATTAACTGTATTATTATTTCTCTTTGACTGTTTTGTAAAAAGCCCATTAAATTCTGGAGTCATTATACCCTGCTGGTATTTCTCCCCTTCCAACAGGAAGCCATCCTGACATGAGACAGCTATTCTCCTTAGGTAAAACAAAAACAAAACAACAACAATAAAACACACACTTTCTCCAAAAATATAGGGTAATAGAAGAAGGTTAGGAACCTTTTTGGTAGGGAATTGCTCTTTAACCCTGACCTTGTAATATCATATTTTCAGTTTACCCTACAGAGAAAAAATGCAAAGCTCTCCCCTAGATTTATGCTACTGCCATGCTTATAAGAATGTGGGCAGAGGGCCCTGCCTGACCAATGGATGAAGATCAAGATAGTGCAATCTAATGCTCAAGAAATTTCAAGCTTTGACAAAATATTCCACTTGTAAGATGCAGCCCTCTACCTCCCATAACTCACACTTTTTTTGTACAACTTGTTCTTTTCTGACTACAAATATGCCAGGAAAGTCCCAAACCAAAATAAATCCCTTAACATAGAGCTTTCATTAGCTTTTTCCTTAGCCAGATGGAGAATGCGTATTCAAGTGAATAAAACTTCCACTTCCATAAGGTGTATCTTATTATTATGTAATCAAATCATATTGTTTTATTTTAAACATTGAAGTATACACTCTCTCTCTCTCTCTCTCTCTCTCTCTCTCTCTCTCTCTCTCTCTCGAGCTATTGTCTCCCTGATCTTATTTGGCATTTATAATTTCTGAAGGCTTTAAATACTACTTCTTCCAAGCAATATCTCTTCTTCCCTTACCATTTTACTTGAGATGGTTTTATAAAGTTGAATTTTACCCTATGTGGAGTAAACAAATTTCCAGACAACCATAGGTTTTCATTATTTCACAAGTGTGTAAAAGCAAAAAGGTGACCTAGCTGGGTTTTCTTTGGTTTAGGACACACCTGTACTGCTGATACCCTGTTACAATCAAGGAATCATTCAGGTCAATCATGGAATCATTCAGGTATATCATTGGTTGGTATCAGTGAACCTGTGCCAAAGATTGATGAAGGTTTCTCTTGCCATAGGCGACAATGTATTGGGAATGTCAAGTGGAGGGGCCATGTTTTAAAAATAAGTTGAATGTAGAAGTTGCTTAGAATGCCAAATAAACATCAGTCTTAAAGATTAAGGCCAGGGATTCGCAAGATGGTGGCTGGCAGGACAGCAGTGAGGAAGAGGGTGTGAGTGAGTGACGGAGTGAAAGGTGTGTGTGTGGACATGTGTGGTATGTGCATGTGTGACTGAGGAATAGTTAGATCCTGCAGGAGTATCAGAGGCTGGCAGACCAGGCTCTCCTGGATGGAGAGCCACTGCCACTGCTAGAGGCACTCCCTGGGCTGCAGGGCTTGAGCATGGAGCCCACGCCATCTTGGAGTGGAGAGCAGCCCCCACTAGGAACCCAGCCTCACCACCACCCAGACTGGCCTTGGACACTGCCTAGGACCCTGAAGCCACTCCAGCCTAAGTCATGCTGCCTAACCCACAGACCTATAGACCCCAGGACATCCACCTCCAAGGGTGCACGGCTCTACCAACAGAAACCACAACTCCCCACTTCCCAGTGTCCTGCGTCTGGACACTGTGGTGGTGCCACTCCAGCACATGGGACTCACGAACCCACTGCCCCAGCAGGTGGCTTCTGGGACCCTCTGTGAGCTTCCACAGGGCACATGACTCTCCAACCAAGGGCACACGGCTCTCCCAACAGAAACCATGACTCCCTGCTCCCTAGAGGCCGACATATGGATACCACGGTCATGCTGCTCCTGTGCATGGGCCCCATGAGCCCACTGCTCCAGCAGGTGGCTCCTGAGACCCTCTGTGAGCCACCGCTGGGTGTGTGCCTCTACAAACAAGGATGCATGGGTCCCTCAGCAGAATCTGCAACTTCCCCCTCCCAGGCTGCTGGTTTCTGGACCCCTTGGTGAGCTACTGAGGGCTTGCCTACCCAGACAAGGTCACACTGTTTCAGCCACAGACTCCAAGATTCCCGCATCCCCAGCCTCTGGCTCCTGGACCTCCTGGTGATTTACAGAGTGAAATCACCCTGGCCAGAGTCCCACTGCCTCATCCACAGACTACAGGACAGCTGTGTCCCACCATGACAGGCTCCAGGACCTTTTCAGTGATTTGCAGAGTGATGCTATCCCAGCAAGAGTCAGACAACATGGGCCAGAGTCACACTACCTGAGCCTCAGGCCCCTAGACCCTTCCTCCCCGGCCGTGGACTCTAGGATCTCACAATGAGTGCATGCCAGTGAGACCTCAGACAATCCTTTCCACAAGAGCCAGAACCACGAGCACATTCAGAACAGCTTTAACAATGAGTCCAGGAGTGAGCCACATTGTCAGACAACCCTTGATGAGAGTTCATACACAAATGAGAAACTAACATTCAAGACCCAAACATCAGAAGAACCCAAATAGATCAAGTAGGTGGCTCCACTAGAACACCAAGCTCAGGAGATCTGAGACACTGTACCATTGGGAACCAAAAATCACCAACTACACATTTTCTCCCCAAAAGAACCTGGGTAGCAAAGCAGTTGGATCTAAGACATAGAAACAATTAAAATGCTACAGCAGAAATGGGGAGACAAAGAAATAATCCCCAAAGGAAAGAAAATGTGGAATCATCAGATAAGAAATTAAATGAAAAAGATACAAGTAATATGTCACAGAAAGAATTCAGAATAATGGTTATAAGGATGTTTAAATGTCTGGATGACAAATGCACACAGCTTAATGAGAATTATAAGGAGCTGAATTAGAATTGCAGCAACATGAAAAGGAATCAAGAGAACATGAAGAATGACATAGAAGCAATAAAAAAAAACACAATGGAAGCCTTCAACAGTAGACTAGAAGGAGCTGAGGACAGCATCAGTGAGTTAGATGACAAGGTAGAAAAGACACCCAAGCAGAGCAGCAACTGGAAAAAAAAAAAACCTAAAAAGTAGGAGGACAGACTAAGGGAGCATTCAGATAACATGAAATGAAACAACATCCACATAATAGAGGTGCCAGAAGGAGAGAAAGCTGAGTAGAAAGGAATAGAAAACCTGTTTAAATAAATAATGACAGAAAACTTCTCTGATTTTGGGAAGAAAATAGTCACACAAGTCCAAAAAGCACACAGAGTCCCAAACAAGATGAACCCAAAAAGACTGACACCAAGACACATCATAATTAAATTGGTAAACATCAACAACAAAGTAAGAATCCTAAAGGCTGCCAGAGAGAGACAGAAAGTTACCTTTAAGAGATCTTCCATTAGACTATCGACTGATTTCACAACAGAAACTCATCAGGCCAGAAGGGAATGGAATGAAATATACAAAGTGATGCAAAGCAAGGGAATGCATCCAAGAATACTATCTATACCCAGCAAGGCTATCATTCAAAATTGAAGGTGAAATCAGGAGCTTCACAGACAAAAAAAGGCTAAGGGAATTTATTACCACCAAGCCAGTAATGCAAGAAATGCTAAAGAGACTGCTGTAAAAAAAAAAAAAAAAAAAAGGAGTAGAAAGCGAAGAGGGAACAAAGGCATAAAAAATAAAAATGGCTACAAACAGGTACCTACCAATAATAACCTTAAATGTAAATGGATTAATACTCCAATCAAAAGACATAGGGTAGCTGAGTGGATAAGAAAATATGATCCATATATCTGCTGTCTACAAGACACCAACCTCAGAACAAAGGACTCACACAGACTGATAAGGAAGGGATGGAAAAAAAATTTTTTTCAGGCAACTGGAAATGAAAAAAGAGCTGGGGTAGCAATACTTATATCTGACAAAATAGACCTTAAAGTGAAGGCCATAACAAGAGATAAGGAGGACCACATCATAATACTTAAGGGTGCAATTCAACAAGAGGATATAACTCTGGTAAACATATATGCACCCAATATAGGAGCACTTAAATACATAAAAAGAAAACAAAACTTCAGGAAGATACCAAGGGACAAATCAGCAGCAATACAACCATAGTAGGGGATATTAATACCCCATTGACACCACTGTATAAATCCTCTAAACAAAAAATCAGCAAAGAAACATCAATCCTCAATGACTCACTAGATCAGATGGAATTAATTGACATCTTCAGAAGATTTCTTCCCAAAGCAACAGATTATACACTGAGTGGCCAGATTATTATGATCTCTGAAAGCATAATAATCTGACCACTCAGCATATATATTAGAGGCCCGGTGCATGAATTGGTGCATGGGTGGAGTCCAGCCAGCCTGGCCAGGGGGAGAGGACATGGGTGGTTGGCCGGCCTGCCTGCTGATCGAACTCCTGGTTGAGGGGACAATTTGCATATTAGTCTTTTATTATATAGGATATACACTGAGTGGCCAGATTATTATGCATTCAGAGATCATAATAATCTGGCCACTCAGTGTATATTCTTCCCAAGTACACACAGGACATTTTCAAAGATAGACCACATATTGGGGCACAGGCAAAGCATCTTCAAATTCAAGAGGATAGAAATCATATCAAGCATCTTCTCAGATCACAATGGCATAAAATTAGAAATCATCTACAATAAAAACAATGAAAAAAAATCAAGCACTTGGAAGCTAAATGACATGCTATTAAACAATGATTGGGTTACCAAAGAGATCAAAGAAGAAGTGAAAAGCATCCTGGAAATAACTGACAATGAAAACGAAACAATCCAAAATCTATGGGGCACAGTGAAAGCAGTCCTGAGAGGGAAGTTTATAGCTATACAGACCTACTTCAAAAAACAAGAAAAAATGGTAATTAATTCTCTAACCCTGCAACTTAAAGAATTAAAAAGAGAGAAAAAAAAAAAGGCCCAGAGTAAGCAGAGGGAAGAAAATAACAAATACCAGAGCGAAAATAAATGACATAGAGACCAAAACAAAACAAAACAAAAAACACACAATACAAAAGATCAATAAAACCAAGAGCCCATTCTTTGAAAGGATAAACAAGATAGATGAACCTCTAGCAAGGCTCAACAAGAAACAATGAGAAAGAACCCAAATAAACAAAATCAGAAATGAAAGAGGTAAAGTAACAACTGACCCCACAGACATTCAAATTATTGTAAAAAAGTACCACAAACAATTTTACTCAAACAAACTGGACAACCTAGACAAAACGGACATATTCCTAGAAAAATATAATCTTCCCAATTAAATCAGGAAGAATAAAAAAAACTGAATAGGCCAATAACTACTGATGAAATTGAAGCAGTAACCAAAAACTCCCACCAAACAAAAGCCCTGGACCAGACAGCTTCACAGGGAGTTGTACCAAACATTCAAAGAAGAACTAAAATATATTGTCCTCAGAGTATTCCAAAATATTCACATGAAGGAGCACTTCCAAGCTCTGTCTATGAAGCCATTATTACGCTAATCCCAAAACCAGATAAAGACACCACAAATAAAGTTACAGGCCAATATCCCTGATGACATAAATGCTAAAATCCTCAACATAATTCTAGCAAATTGGGTCCAGCATTGCATTAGAAAGATCATATACCATGACCAAGTGGAATTTACTTCAGGGATGCAAGGATGGTACAATATCCTCAAATCAAAAAACATGATACATCACATAAACAAATTGAGAGATAAAAATCACATAATCATATCAATTGATGCAGAAAAAGCATTTTACAAAATCCAAATCCCTCTCTTGATAAAATCTCTCAGCAAAGTGGAGATAGAGGGCTCATACCTCAACATAGTAAAAGCCTTATATGAAAAACCTACATCCAACATCATACTCAATGGGAAAAAGCTAAATCCATTTCCCCTAAGAACAGGAACAAGACAGGGATGCCCACTTTCACCACTCCTGTTTGACATAGACCTGGAAGTGCTAGCCATAGCGATCAGACAAGAAGAAGAAATAAAAGGCATCCAAATAGGAAAAGGAGAAGTAAAGCTGTCACTATTTGCAGTTGACATGATACTGTACATAGAAAACCCTAAACACTCCACCAAAAAACTACTAGACTTAATAAATGAATTTGGCAATGTAGCAGGATATAAAATTAACACCCAGAAATCTATGACTTTTTTATACACCAACAATGAACTCACAGAAAGAGAAACTTAAAAAAAATCCCATTTACCATTGCAACAAAAAATTAAGATACCTAGGAATAACCTTAACTAAGGAGACAAAAGACCTGTACTCAGAAATCTACAGGAAATTGAAAAAAGAGATAGAGGAAGATATAAGCAAATGGGATAATATACCATGTTCATGGATTGGTAGAATCAACATCATTAAAATATCCATACTACCCAAAGCATTCTATAGATTCAATGCACTCCCCATTAAAATAAAAACAGCATATTTCACAGACCTAGAAAAAACTCTCCAAAAATTCATATGGAATAAAAAACTACCTCAAACTGCCACAACAATCCTGAGAAAGAAGAACAAAATTGGAAGGATCACAATACCAGATATCAAGCTATAGTACAAAGCCACTGTTCTTGAAACTGCCTGGTCCTGGAACAAGAACAGACATAAATACCAATGGAACAGAACAGAGAACCCAGAAATAGACCCAATCCATTATGCTCAATTAATATTTGACAAAGGAGGCAAGAGCATACAATGGAGTCAAGACAATCTCTTCAATAAATGGTGTAGGGAAAATTGGACAGATACATGCAAAAAAATGAAACTAGACTACCAACTTACACCATTCACAAAAATAAACTCAAAATGGATAAAGGACTTAAATGTAACATGGGAAACCATAAAAATCTTAGAGGAATCCATAGGGATATCAGACATATGTCATTAGTAATATCTTTACAGATACAGCTCCTAGGACAATGGAAACTAAGGAGAAAATCAACAAATAGGACTACATCAAAATAAAAAGCTTCTGCACAGCAAAAGAAACCATCAACAAAACAAAAAGAAAGCCCACTGCATGAGAGAAAATATTTGCCAACGTTATCTCCGATAAGGGTTTAATCTCCAAAATTTATAATGAACTCATACAACTTAACAAGAGGAAGAATGGACCATAAAAAATGGACAAAAGACTTAGACTCCTTTCAAAAGAGGACATACAGAAAGCCAAGAGACATATGAAAACATGCTCGAAGTCAGTAATCATTGGAGAGATGAAAATAAAAATAACAGTGAGGTACCATCCTACACCTGTCAGAATAGCTATAAAAAAATTGAGAAACGACAAGTGCTGGTGAGGATGTGGGAAAAAAGGAACCCTCATGCACTGCTGGTGGGAATGCAGACTAGTGCAGCCACTGTAGAATACAGTATGGAGTTTCCTCAAAAAATTAAAAATAGAACTCCTATTTGACCCAGTAATTCCACTTCTATGAATATATCTGAAGAAACCAGAAACACCAATCAGAAATGATATATGCACCCATAAGTTCATAGCAGCACAATTTACAATAGCTAAGATTTGGAATCAGCCTAAGTGCCTATCACCAGATGAGTGGATTAGAAAACTATGGTACATCTACACAATGGAATACTATACTGCTTTAAGAAAAGAAGGAAATCTTACCATTTGCAACAGCATGGATGGACCTGGAGAGCGTTATGGTAAATGAAATAAGCCAGTCAGAGAAAGGTAAATTTCACATGATCATACTTATTTGTGTAATACAATGAACGACATAAACTGGTGAACTAAAACAGATCCAGAGACACAGAAGCATTGAACAGACCATCCAACCTCAGAAGGAAGATGGGGGAAGGAGGGTGAGAGATCAACCAAAAGACAGTAGTGGGGGGTAAAGGCATGTGCTGGGGCTGTGGGAACAACCAGGAAGATGCCAATGGGATAAAAAGGAGACATATGTAATACTTTAAACAATAAAGAATTTTAAAAAAAGATATTAAGGCCAAGAGGAAGAATAGGGGCAGAAATACAAAGTGATAAATGATGAACATGAGGAAGAGCAGACAAGATTTTAAGCAGAAGGTAGGTAATGCTATACTTCCATGATACCACAGGGCAGTGAGAGGTAAGTAGATGAATAGACCAAATGGTATGGCCTGAACATTGATATCTACACATATCTTTTAATCTCATGTTCAAAACTCATGAGACAAAGAAATTTAACATAGGGATAGTTACCAAGTCATTGACTATTTTGTCCTTAAAAATTTGATTCCAGCACTCAGAAAGAAATGCTGATTTTGCTCCTTCTATGCTCATATACTTACTTGGTGTCAGGCACTGTTCTAGGCTTAGGGAGAGAAATTTGGAAGAACCATATAAGATTTGAAGGAGAAAAAGAGGCCCTTAGAAATGATTCTCACCTGATCTATTCATTGTTCATACAGGAAATCTGAGGCCCATAAGTAAACAAAGTGGTTCTCCAAAGCCATGCAGCAAGTTAGTAATAAAACCTGCTTAGTTAGGAATAATTTCTGCTCTATCCGATTGATTTTTAGAAAAAAGAAACTGAAAAATGTGTAGTGTTACAAGCAACACCACCTGGCTATCTTAGAGCAGAACCTGTTAGACTCAATATTAATTTTTATCCACTTGTGTAGATCCAAAATAGACTGAAATAGACACAAATTAAATTGTCTTCCTTGAGACTTAGATGTTTTGCTTAAGAAATTTAAGGGTTGCCCTAGCCCAGCTGTGGGCAAACTACGGCCCACGGGCCGGATCCAGCCCGTTCGGCTGTTCTATCTGGCCCGCAGAGCCAAAAGAGCGGAGGGTTCTCTTGCTCTCCCCTCTGCTCCTTCACCAGCAGCAGTGTTAACATGGCAACGTCGGGAAACACGGTCGTAGCTCCTTCTTCTGAGTGGGCGGATTTATATCCGCCCATTCAGTAGAAGGAACAACCTCTCAATCTTCCAGAGGCTCCTTGTAATGCCCGCGGACATGTCTCCCGACATCACTCTGGGAATGCATAGACACGTTATCATGGTGATGTAGGGAGACACGCCCCTGGAGAGCACAGTATCAGAGCCTTTCTGAGGTAAGATTAAGAGCTCTACTCAAACACAATTTTTTCCTGTTCCCACATTCTGTACATCACAATGACTTGTTAATAAAACAACAAAGACTTTCAGCTTTTAGTCACTTCAACTGGTGGCCTGTCCTTTGTCACAAAACCCTGAAACAGCACCAGAAGAGGTGCAACTGGAACTCATCGATCTTCAGTCTGACTTTGTCCTAAAGGAGAAATTCAGCTCTCTTGAACTAAGAGAATTTTATGCTTCACTTAATGAAGCCACTTTTCCAAACATCTGGAGGATGGCACAGAAGGTACTGGTGCTGTTTGGGTCAACCTATGTTTGTGAGCAGACATTTAGCGTCATGAACATCAACAAAGCCCCTCACAGATCCAGCTTAACTGACGAACACCTCAGATCTATCCTGAGAATAGCCACAACAAAACTAACTCCAGACTTTGATGCATTAGCTAAAAAAGGAGACCAACAACACTGTTCCCACTGAAGTTGATGTTTTAAAGACCAAAAACCTTTCAACCCAGTCTACATTGCCATCTACATCTACGTCCCAGGCATAATTTGGAAGTTGCACTAAAGAAAATGTTTAATTTACTGTTTACACATTTTGTTCTTTTCTATTTGTTTTAGTTTTAAATTATTTTATTATATTTAAGTTTAATTTGAAAGGCTTTTGTACCTTTCCTTTGTTAGGCAATTTTATTTTGCCTTTGTCATCTTCAATATAAGGTATGTTATTGTGCTATGATTCCTCCATTTTTTGAAGTTTCAAATTATAATAATTAGTGTTTACATTCTTCTTGTTAAAATGTTTGAAATGAATAAAAATATTGAAATAAAAAAAGACCGTACCCTTTTATGTAATGATGTTTACTTTGAATTTATATTAGTTCACACAAACACTCCATCCATGCTTTTGTTCCCGCCCTCCAGTCCAGTTTAAGAACCCATTGTGGCCCTCGAGTCAAAAAGTTGCCCACCCCTGCCCTAGCCGGATTGGCTTAGAGTGTCAACCTGAAGACTGAAGGGTTACAGCTTTGATTCTGTTCAAGGACACGTACATGGATTGCAGGCTTGATCCCCAGCTCGGGGCACATGCCAGAGGCAACCAGTTGATGTGTCTCTCTCACATTGATGTTTCTCTCTTTCTGTCCCTCTCCCTCCCTCCCACTCTATCTAAAACTCAATGGAAAAAATATCTTTGAGTGAGAATTAACAAAAGAAAAGAAAAGAAATTGAAGGTTATTGGGGAATTGATCATACTCTTAATTACTCTTAATTAAATTAAATGACAGAATTTGATACCTTAGGACTAGTTGTCAAATACATAACATGTGCCTAGTGGGGGGTGACTATAGCATCATTGATGGTGAAATTGTGACATCTTGAGAATGTCACAGGCTCTATAATTATCTCCTTCTATCCCAACACTTTCTACCCTGTCCTACTTGCTTAACCTGGCCATTGTGAGAGGCTCATTTACCTGGTAATGGAAACAAAAATCTACCCTCCAAAGCACAGTTCTGAAATCTTGTTCCAGATGAGGGAAAAAATTTATGAACCTTTCTGTCTCACCTAAGGTAGGGGTAAGGCCTAGTCAACATGGGAACAAGTCTTCAAGAAAATAAATTAAGAATGATGCAACTTGGAAAGAGAGCAGGGGGCAGAGGGCAAAAGCTATACCACTATGGAGGAACAGAAACTTTTGGAAAGGCCATAGCCCTCAATCACTGGCCCACTAAAAGACAGAAACTTACTAGAAAATTAAAGAACATTCTCTCTCCCTCAAAAATCCACCACCACATCATGGTGGCTCAAAAAACTGGTTGTAACAGTGGCTTACAACTGAAATATCTGCAAAACACAGACTCTCTCTGAGTATCAGTATATAGGGAAGCCACAAATCTAAGAGGGTAAATAAAAACAAGGACACTAAAGAAATTGAGGCTGTAAAAGATATTAAATACAATACAACTCTTATCTAGATTAACATAAGTCATCACAATAAGGCTCTATTTACATCGATTTTTTACCTGATTCATTGTGTGCAGATTTTAAGAAAAAATTGCAAGGCATGCTAAAAGGCATGATAAAATGTAGTCTAAAGAACCAAATCAAGCTTCAGAACCAGATTCAGATATGACACTAATTTTGGAATTATTAGATGGAGAACTGAAAAAAAAACTGTGGTTAATATGTTAAAGGTTCTAAAGGAAAAAGTAGACAATGTAAAAAAAAAAAGACAGATAATGTAAGCAGATGGATGGAATCTCTCAGAAAAAATAAAGGCTAAATGCTAGAAATAAAAAATACTTTAATTAGAAGTAAAAAATGTTTTTCACTGGTCAGGTGGCTAAGTTGAGTGGAGAGTCGTGCCCTACACCAAAATGTTGTGGGTTCGATTCCTATTCAGGGCACAAACCTAGGTTGTGGGTTTTATCCCTGGCCGGGGTGCATACGGCAGGCAACCAGTTGATGTTTCTCTCTCACATTGATCTCTCTCTCTCTCTCTCAAAAATGAATAAACATATCCTTGGGTGAGGAAAATAAATAAATAAATAAATAAATAAAAATAATATTTTAGATGGGCTCATTAGTAGACTCAATACATCCAGTTTACTTTACAGAATAAGTAAAATTGAAAATAGGTCAATGGAAATGAGATAGGCTAGTAAGCCAGGACAAGTGGAATAGGGAAACTGAGACAGTTAAACAGCCAAGCAGTTTATAGCCATTTAGTAAATAAAAAAAATACTATCTTCCCTAACCAAGGACACTTAAGAGTAAATGGTTTACATTTCTCCTCCCCCAACTATATAGTAAATAGCTTAAATAACTCTACTCAGGGAGATAGATAGCAGAAATCCAATTAGCGCCACTTGTGCAAACTACACCCAAGGACAGATAAAGTCAGGGAAATAAATCTCATTTTGGGACATCTGCATAAAGCTGATGAATATTCTATTAAGATCCTCCCCTAAACTTCCAGCCTTTAAAACCCTCAAGACAAAGGACCCAGCTCAAAATCTCCCTCTGGGGGAGCATGCCACATATTTCCCTTCCCCCTCATTCTCCCCCCAGGTATGTTACCTTTACTTTTCACTCTTCTAAGCTATAAGAGTCCTTCTTATGACTCTGTAACTTGTTTCCTTAGCCTATACAGCCAAACTGGCTCACTTCTAATACCTCTGTAACTTTATAAATGAACTTTCTCTTATAATTTTGCTTTCCTGGATCTGAATTATTTCTTTGCCAAACTCAAGAACCGAGGTCCAACTTGCTGGTAACTGGTGCTGTTTCGCTGCCAACATCACTGGTAACATATGGTGCCATTACTTGGATCACCTTATTTCCCTTCTCATTAAGTGGTGCTTGCCTCCCATGTCTAGAGGCACCTTCTGATACTTTCAATCTCCTTTCTTGGGACCCACAACCAGAGAAGCAGTGAACCATGGCAGTTCGTTCTGGCTAACTTCCTGACTCAAACACTCCTACATCTTTTTTTGTTTGTTTTCTCTGTGTTAGATTTTATTCATTTTTTAATTTTTTAAATCTTTTCTTTTAAATTAAGATATTTTCATTAAGGTATAATTCACATGTAATAAAATTCATGCATTTCAGTGTACAGTTCTATGAGTTTTTTGTTTTTGCGTTTTTGTTGATCCTCACAAAAGGATATTTTTCCAATTACTTTTTTATGATGATCATATCACAGCTCTTTTTTTTACAAGTATTTATATCTTTTATTTTTTTTTAGTCATCCAAAATTGATTGAAGAATGCACATATGTCTTCTCATTTACAGATAAGACCATTCATTTTAGGGTTATCTAGAATATCAGATAATTATTATGATTCCAAACAAAAATTTAAATTACTAGAGATGCATGAAATCTCTTCAGGTAAATTTCTGCAGCAAATATTTAATGCCTAAAAATGAGCAATTAGGCCACCGCTATGAACAGCATAGGGGAGGGATTCACTTACTGATAAACTTGTCAGGATAATCATGATTGCCTGACCTCTTGAGTAATGCCTCAAAGGACATTAGATATACTGTACTGGGGTCATTGTTCATGGAAGCAACTGGTTAGAACCTCTTTTTTTTTAATTTAATAAATCTTTATTGTTCAGATTATTACAATTTTTCCTCTTTTTCCCCTCATAGCTCCCCTCCACCAAGTTCCCGCCCCACCCTATGACCTTACCTCCCCCCCACTGTCCACATCCATAAGTGTACGATTTTTGTCCAGTCTCTTCCCGCACCCCCACACCCCTTTCCCCCCAAGAATTGTCAGTCCACTCCCCTTCTATGCCCCTGATTCTATTATATTCACCAGTTTATTCTGTTCATCAGATTTTTTTATTCACTTGAGTTTTAGATTCACTTGTTGATTCTTATCTGTGAAGCTCTTTATCTGACCTTCAATTCTGAATGATAGCTTTGCTGGGTAGAGTAATCTTGGTTGTAGGTTCTTGCTATTCATCACTTTGAATATTTCTTGCCACTCCCGTCTGGCCTGCATAGTTTCTGTTAAGAAATCAGCTGACAGTCGTATGGGTGCTCCCCATACGACTTGTAGGTAACTAATTGTTTTTCTCTTGCTGCTTTTAATATTCTCTCTTTGTCTTTTGCTCTTGGCATTTCAATTATGATGTGTCTTGGTCTGGTCCTCTTTGGATTCCTCTTGTTTGGGGTTCTCTGAGCTTCCTGGACTTGTAAGTCTATTTCTTTCACCAGGTGGGGGAAGTTTTCTGTCATTATTTCTTCAAATAGGTTTTCAGTATCTTGCTCTCTCTCTTCTTCTGGCACCCCCATAATTCGGATGTTGGTTCGCTTGAGGTTGTCCCAGAGGCTCCTTACACTATCTTCAAATTTTTGGATTCTTTTTTCTTTTTGCTTTTCTGGTTGAGTGTTTTTTGCTTCTTTGAATTTCAAATCTTTGACTTGATTCTTGTGTTCTTCTAGTCTGCTGTTAGGTCTCTGTATAATATTTTTTATTTCAGTCAGTGTATGTTTAATTTCTAGTTGGTCCTTTTTCATATCCTTGAGGGTCTCACTAAATTTATTGGCCTTTTCTAGGAAATTCTTGAAAAACCTTATAACCATGGTTTTAAACTCTATATCCAGTCATTTGCTTTCCCCCATTTCTCTCATTTGTGATCTTTTTCTTTGTCTCTGCATTTTTGCTGCTGCCCTGAGTTGGTAGAGTAGCTCTGTGTGCTAGGTGTCCTATAGGGCCCAGTGGCTCAGCCTCCCCCAGTTACCTGAGGTGGACAATTTTGGTGCACCCCTTTGTGGGCTGTGTGCACAGCCTTGTTGTAGTTTAGCCTTGATTATTGTTGGTATCACTGAGAGGAATTGACCTTCAGGCCAATTGGCTGTGAGGATCAGCAGTGTCTATGCTGGGAGAACTTCTGTGCTGGAGACACCCTTATGAGACAAGATTCGCAAAATTGCCAAAGCCTCTGTGCTCAGCATGGATGGGGTGTAGTCTCAGGGTGGAGCAGGCAGCCTTGGCTTCCCATCAGCCCTGCCCTATGGGTCCCCTGGGTCTCAGTGTCCCTCAGTAATTACTGCAAGCACCTCTAAGAGAAAGCCACCCTCGAGTTTTTCCCACTGCCAGACAGTCCAGTTTCTCCCCGAATGGGTCTGTGTTCCCAGACTCTCGCCCAGGACTGGAGTTCAGCACAGTCAGGCGCTTCTGTCTCCCTCCCACTTTAGAAAGCCAGCCGCGCACTCAGCCACCCATGCACTCAGCCACCCGTCCTCTCCGCGCTCACGCGTGTCTCAGTACCTCAGCCTTTTGCAGCTCCTCTGAGTCTCAATGTGCTTTCCTCTTTCCTTCTAGTTGTAGAATTTCTACTCAGCCAGCTTTCCTGTGGTTCTGGATGGTGTCTGTTTTGTCTTTTAGTTGTAGTTTTGATATTGTCATGCAAGGCAGCAGTTTAGGTGTTTACCTATGCTGCCATCTTGGTTTCTCTCTGGTTAGGACCTCTTTTATCTCAGGGAGCTAATACTCTGAAAAGGGATCCCAGCACGACTATTTCAATCAATGCTTGGGAGCAGTTTTATTTTTATATAGTAACTTAACTGTTAAGATTGCTCAATGGTGGACTGGGTTAGCCAAGAGGAAGCTTTTAACAGTTCCCTGCCTTAACAAAAGGAGTAATATCTCAGATTAAGATGTGTAAGCTTCAAGAATGTTAGAGTGAACACCATTTCAGAGTTCATAGTTTAGTTCAGTCATTAAGATCCTTAGTGTATGCTATGGAGGAAGATCCTAAATTGCAAAGATTTGCCGCTATGGCTAGCTTTCAACCTAAGTCAATGAATTAAGTCAACCTGTATATGATGAAAGTGCCAAAATACTATATCTGGTTAATGGAAAAAGGAATTTGCTTTATTTTCCTTGTTTACCCACCCTGCTCTGTAATATCTGTAATCATGAAGATGGAATAAATTGTAATATTTAGTTTCTTAAAAAATGAGCAATTTATTAAAATAAAACCGATGCAGCAAATAATTATATTTTTAATAGGGATGGAAAGAGCAACATAAAATGTAGATGAGTTCCATTGTGTGGTATCTCAGTAATATAGAAACTATGAAACATTCAGATTAAGCATTAATCATTCATGGGGAAATAAATTTTCATTAAGGCAAGTACAGAATCCCATATGGTTTTTGACACCATCATATAAATTAATGCAAGTAGTCTGAGAGGAACCGTTTGGAACATTCTGGTTGACAGCAATGGTGAACAGCCATGGAAACACCTGGTTAAACATCCTATAATTTTTATCCTGCTGTGCCTCAATGGGTAAGAATCCATGTTTAACAGTCTTTGGCATGATTGTTTGTGTGAGAGGAATTTATTGTGTGTATTATTTCTTTGAAAAATCCATCCTATTCCTATATGATAAAGAGGTAATATGCAAATTGACCATCACTCCAACACACAAGATGGCCGTCCCCATGTGGTCAAAGATGGCCTCCCCCATGTGGACACAAGATGGCCACCACAAGATGGCCAGCAGGGGAGGGCAGGTAGGGGTGACTGGGCTGGCAAAGGATGGCAATTGGGGGTGACCAGGCCTTCAGGGGAGGACAGTTGGGGGGACCAGGCCTGCAGGGGAGGACAGTTGGAGGAACCAGGCCTGCAGGGGAGGACAGTTGGGGGAACCAGGCCTGCAGGGGAGGGCAGTTGGGGGGGACCAGGCCTTCAGGGGAGGGCAGTTGGGGGCAATTGGGAAGGCAGGGGAGCAGTTAGGCATCAATCAGGCTGGCAGGGAAGTGGTTAGGGGGTGATCAGGTTGGCAGGCAGAAGCAGTTAGGGGCAATCAGGCAGGCAGGCAGGCGAGTGGTTGGGAGCCAGTAGTCCTGTATTTGAGAGGGATGTCCAACTGCCTCGAGGGGTCCCAGATTGGAGAGGGTGCAGGCTGGGCTGAGGGACACCCCCCATGCACAAATTTCGTGCACCAGGCCTCTAGTACAGTATAACACACTGTGCTTTCTCCTTGGGAAATGAGATGTGCTCACTTTGCACATTTCCCTGATATATGCTCCTTCAGTGTTGTATTGAATATGCATATATATACTTAATAATTCTTATTGTAGAAAGTATTACATATGTCCCCCTTTTCTCCCATTGACCCCCACCAGCCTGCCCCTGCCACCTGCCCAGGCCCTCACCAGCCCATTGTCTGTGGCCATGGGCCATGCACATATGCATACAAGGTTCTTGGTTGATTACTTCTCATCCACCCACCCACTCATCCTCCCCCGCCTTCCCTCCAAGATTCTACACCCTGTTCCATACTTCCAGGTTCTGGATCCACTCCATTCATCAGTTTATTTTGTTAATTAGATCCCACATATCAGTGAGATCATGTGATACTTGTCTTAATTTGCATGACTAATTCCACTTGGCATAATACTCTCCAGGTCCCAGCATGCTGTCTCAAAGGGTAAGATATTCATCTTTTTTACTGCTGCATAGTATTTCATGGTATAAATGTGCCACAGCTTTTTTATCCACTCATCTGCTGATGGGCACTTGGGCTGTTTCCAGATCTGAGCTATTGTAAATTGTGCAGCTATGGACATAGGTGTGCATACATTCTTTCCAATTGTTGTTTCAGGTTTCTTAGGATATATTCCTAGAAGTGGGATCACTGGGTCAAATGGCAGTTCCATATTTAATTTTTTGAGGAAAATCCATATTGTTTTCCATAATGGCTGCACCAGTCTGCTTTCCCATCAGCAGTGTACTAGGGTTCCCTTTTCTTCACAACCTCTCCAGTACTTATCATTTGTTGATTTGTTGATGGTAGCCATTCTGACAGGTGTGAGGTGACACCTCATTGTCCTTTTAATTTGCATCTCTCCAATTATCACTGACTTTGAGCATTTTTCCTTATGTCTCTTGGCCATCTGTATGTCCATTTTGGAGACGTGTCTATTTAGGTCCTTTACCCATTTTTTAATTGGATTGTTTGTCTTTCTTTTGTTAATTTGTATGAGTTTCTTATATATTTTGTATATTAACTCTTTATCAGATGTATCATTGCCAAATATCTTCTTCCATACTGAGGGCTCCATTTTCATTTTGTTGATGGTTTCTTTTGCTGTGCAGAAGCTTTTTATTTTGATGTAGTCCATTTTTTTTATTCTCTTCTTAGTTTCCTTTGCCCTATGAGATGTATCCGGAAACATTGCTATGAGAGATGTCTGAGATTTTGCTGCCTATGGTTTCTTCTAGGTTGTTATGGATTCCTGACTTACATTTAAGTTTTTTTTTTTTATCATTTTGAGTTTATATTCTTGGGTATGGTGTAAGTTGGTGGTGGTCTACTGTCATTTTTTGGCATGTATCTGTCCAATTTTCCCAATACAATTTATTGAAGAGACTCTCTTGACTCAATTGCATGTTCTTGCCTCCTTTGTCAATTATTAATTGAGCATAATGGCTTGGGGCTATTTCTGGCATCTCTGTTCTGTTCTGCTAATCTATAGGCCTGTTCTTGTGCCAGTACCAGGCTGTTTTGATTACAGTGGCTTTGTTCTATAACTTGATATCTGGTATTGTGATTCCTCCAACTTTTCCCTTTTTCTCAAGATAGCGTTCTCAAGCTATTCAGGGTACTTTTTGGTTTCACATAAATTTTTTGGACTATTTGTTCTAGATCTGTGAAATATACTATTGATATTTTAATATGGATTGCATTAAATCTGTAGATTGCTTTAGGTAGTATGGACATTTTAGTGATGTTGATTCTACTAATCCATGAACACAGTATGTTCTTCCACTTGTTTATATCAACTTCTAACTCTTTTTTTCAATGTCCTGTAGTTTTCTGTATATAAGCCTTCTGCCTCCTTGATTAAGTTTATTCCTAAGTGTCTTATTTTTGTTGTTGTTGTTGCAATGGTAAATGAGATTGTTTATTGAGTTTCTGTTTCTGAGAATTCATTATTGGTGTATAAAAAAAAAGCCATCGATTTTGGGGTGTTTATTTTGCATCCTGCTAAATTGCCAAATTCATTTATTAAATCTAGTAGTTTTTGGTGGAGTCTTTAGGGTTGTCTATGTACAATACAATGTCATCTGCAAATAATGAGAGTTTCACTTCCTCCTTTCCAATTTGGATGCCTTTTATTTCTTCTTCTTGTCTGATCACTGTGGCTAGAACTTTAGGTACTATGTTGAATAAGAGTAGTGAAAACTGACATTCCTGTATTGTTCCTGTTCTTAGGGGAAATGATTTTAGTTTTTGCCCATTGAGTATGTTAAGTGTAGGAATGTCATATATGCCCCTTATCATGTTGAGGTATGCTCCCTCTATTCCCACTTTGCTGAGAGTTTTTTATAAAAAATGAGTGTTGGATTTTGTTGAATGCTATTTCTGTGTCTATAGATATGATCATGTAATTTTTGTCTTTCAATTTGTTTATGTGATGTATCATGTTTATTGATTTGCGAGTATTGTACTAGCTTTTCATCCCTGAAATAAACCCCAATTGGTCATGGTGTATGATCTTTTTAACATATTGATGGATCTGATGTGCTAATATATTGTAGAGGATTTTAGCATCTATGTTCATCAGGGATATTGGCCTTTAATTCTCTTTCTTTGTAGTGTCTTTATCTGGTTTTGGAATTAGGATAATACTGGCCTTATAAAAAGAGCTTGGAAGTGTTCCTTCTTCTTAGAATTTTTGGAATAGTTTGAGGAGCATAAGTGTTAGTTCTTTGAATATTTGATAAAACTCCACTGTGAAGTCATCTGAACCTGGACTTTTGTTTGCTGGGAGTTTTTTGATTACTGCTTCGACTTCATCAGTTGTTATTGGCCTATTCAGGTTTTCTGATTCTTCCTAATTCAGTTTTGGGAGATTGTATTTTTCTAGGAATTTGTTCATTTCATCCACATTGTCCAGCTTGTTGGCATATAGTCGTTCATAGTATTTTATTTTAAATCTTTTTTTTTATTTCTGTGGTGTGAGTGGTTACTTCTCTGCTTTTGTTTCTAATTTTATTTATTTGGGTCCACTCTCTGCGAGGGGGCAGTTAGGAGCGACCAAGCCAGCAGAGAGGGGGCAGTTGGGGGTGACATGTCCAGCAGCGGGGGGCAGTTAGGGGTGATCAGGCCAGCACACAGAGGCAGTGAGGGTCAATCAGGCAGGCAGAGGGGACAGTTAGGGGCGACCAGGCAGGCAGGCAGGTGAGCAATTAGGATCCAGTGGTCCAGGATTGTGAGAGGGGTGCAGGCTGGGCTGAGGGGATCCCCCCCCATGCACGAATTTCATGCACTGGGCCTCTAGTGTTCTATAAATACAAATTAAATCCATTGGATCCAGTGTGTTCTTTAGAGTCGCTGTTTCCTTGTTAATTTTTATTTGAAAGTCAGTGGGATGTTAAAGCCCCCTACTATGACTGTGTTGTTGTTGATATCTCCCTTAAAGTCCTCTAGAAGTTTTTTTTAAAAATATATTTAGATGCTCCTCTAATGGGGTTTATATATGTTTACCAAGGTTATATCCTCCTGTTGGATTGATCCCTTTAGTATTATGTATTGATCTTTCTTCTCGCTTGTGATGGCCTTCATTTTGAATTCTATTTTGTCAGATATGAGTATTGCTACTCAGCTTTTTTTTTCTTTTCCATCCCTTCACTCTCATCCTGTGTGAGTCTTTTGTTCTGAGGTGGGTTTCTTGTAGACACCATATAGTTGGGTCATATTTTTAAATCCACTCAGCTACCTTATGTCTTTTGATTGGAGCATTTAATCCATTTATATTTAAAGTTATTATTGATAGTTTCTTTATTATTGCCATTTTAATTCTGTATGCCTAGGTTCTCTCTCTATTTCTTCTCCTTACTGTAGTCCCTTTAGCATTTCTTGTAATGCTGGCTTGGTGATAAACTCCTTTAGCCTTTTTTTTTTTTTTTTTTTTTTTTGGTCTGGGAAGCTCTTTATTTCACCATCAATTTTGAATGATAGCCTTGATAGAAATAGTAATATTGGTTCCAGATCCTTGATTTCCATTTCCTTGAGTGCTTCATGCCATTCCCTTCTGGCCTGTTGAGTTTCTGATAAAAAATGAGGTATCAGCTTTATTGAAGCTCCTTTGTAAATATCAGTTTGCTTTTCTCTGGTTGCCTTTAAGATTCTCTCTTTGTCTTTAATTTTTGGCATTTTAATGATGACGTGTCTAGGGCTTGGCCTGTTTGTATTCTTATTGTTTGGGACTCTGTGCCTCCTGAACTTGTGTGACTTTTTCCTTTACCAGGTTAGGGAAGTTTTCTGCCATTATCTCTTCAAACATGTTCTCTATCTCTTTCTCTCTTTCTACCTCTTCTGGTCTGCCTACTATTCGAATTTTGTTACATTTCATGTTGTCCCACAGCTCCCTTAAGCTATTCTCCTATTTTTTCTTTTTTTTTCTTTTTGGTTCTCTGATTGAGTGATTTTTTTCAACCCAGTCTTCTAATTCACTAATTTGATCCTCAGCTTCCCCTAACCTGCTCTGTATTACTTCCAATGTGTTCTTTATTTGTGTTATGTCTTCTTTTATTTTTGTTTTCATAGTTACTATATCTTTTCTCATGCTGCTGAACATCTTTACCATCATTACTCTGTACTCTATATCAGATAAATCTCTTCTTCTGGAGAATCTCTTCTTCTTTCATTTGGGTGTTGTTACTCTGTCTCCTCATTTTGGTTGCCTGTTTGAGTTTGTAACTATGTATTCGGTAGATCTGCTATGCCTCTCAATCTCTAGTGCAGGACAGTGTCAAAAACTGTTTCTGACTAAAT
The DNA here is from genome assembly GCF_963455305.1 of Plecotus auritus. Taxonomy (NCBI): domain Eukaryota; kingdom Metazoa; phylum Chordata; class Mammalia; order Chiroptera; family Vespertilionidae; genus Plecotus; species Plecotus auritus. The sequence continues at coordinate 42,856,537 of NC_137784.1, read as the reverse complement.
AGATTAGGCAAAGACTCAAAGCTTCTAGAGACCACCTCTGCCTACAGACTTATTTGATTCAGTCTTGAATAGCCCTCATGCAATTGTCCACAGGTGTGGTGAGAATTTTTTCAGCAGGGCTGTGGAAATTGCTTCTCCCTAGAGGCTAATTTTTATTCTGTCTCTTAATGGACCTCAGAAACTCTGCATGTGGAGCAAGGTTTTTTTCCCATAGTGTGGGTCAACTGTCTTTCCCCCAGGCAAAGCCACCTGGATAGTAAATGTCTGCTTGAGAAAGTTGACTTCTGCAGCAGGAGGGAATGACTCAGCACAGGAAACCAGGGTGTCTGTTTTCTGATCTCTAACCCCAGAGCCTCCAACCCTGGCTACTACTCACACAGCTCCAGTCCACTCTGCCTGCCCTCTGCTAGAGCAAAAGGTGAGTGGCTGCACAGAGAACTTTGTTTCCCTTTAAGATAGTGCTTGCATTTTCAGCCATCTCTCCCTGGCACACAGCAACCCTGATGCTTTTCACAGCCACATGTTATGTCAGTACCCTCTTTTCTGGTGCTCTCTGCTGTGGGGCCCAGCTTGGGGGTTAGACCCCAGAGTTCTCAGTGGCAACCCCCCATGGCTGAGAAATCTCTCCAGAACTTCAGTTGCTGTCTGTGGGAGCCCGGCTAGCCTTTTTGTGCCTCCGCTCCTCTTATCAGTCTCTAGTCAGTCTCCACTTTCTGTCTAAGTTATCAGGGTCCTCTCCAGCAAGTCTTCAGTTGATTATTCAGGGATCTTTTTTTCTGTATTTCAGTTGTAATTCCAGTTTGGTCCTGGGAGTGTGTCTGTGCATCATCCACTTAGTCTGCCACCCTTTTTAATCTCTCCTTCTACATTTGTACCTATCATTCTTCTTTACATATTTCATAAAATGTTCCTTTGAGATAGGCTCTTTGGAGTCCTTCTGTATTTGCCTCACCTCTTAGCACTGCCAGTCCCTCATTGCATGTCCTGATCCATAACTTTTACTGATGACACCAAAGTGCTGTGATCAGATCTAAGTTCATTGTGTCACAAAATCGAAGAATGACTTCACGGACAAAGAAGGTAAGCAAAAGCAAAATTTATTGAGAGATAGACAGACTCCCTCTAGTATGGAAGGGACCCAAGTGGGTTGTCACAGAAGTTCACTGTCTAGGGCAGGGGTGGGCAAACTTTTTGACTCGAGGGCCACAATGGGTTCTTAAACTGGACCGGAGGGATGACTGTAGATGACTAGGTAGAAAAAATAGCTGGACCTAATGGATCCAAAAGTAGAGGGATGACTTTATCACTAGGCATTCTAATGAGAAATATAGTAATGACTTTATCACTAGGCATTTCTGTTGAGAAATCAGTTAATAGTCTAATGGGAGATCCCTTATATGTAACTTTCTGTCTCTCTCTGGCAGCCTTTAAGATTCTTACTTTATCACTGAGAAAAAATGCCTAGTGATAAAGTCATCCCTCTACTTTGGATCCATTAGGTCCAGCTATTAAACTGGAACAAAAGCATGGATGGAGTGTTTGTGTGAACTAATATAAATTCAAAGTAAAGAAGCAGAGGGGAGAGCAAGAGAACCCTCCGCTCTTTCGGCTCCGCGGGCTGGATAGAACAGCCGAACGGGCCGGATCGGCCTGCGGGCCGTAGTTTGCCCACTGCTGCTCTAGGGCTATATGTATGCCCTGCTGGCTTCTGATTGGTTCTTTCAAAAAATTCTGCCTTAGCAACATCTTTGGGATTTGTTATTTCATAAGCCTCTCTGACTGCCTTGTTATTGGTTATCTGAAAGCTGCCTGCCCTAGCAACATCCATACTTTTTTATTTTTAAATTTATTGTTTTATTTTTTTATATTGATTTCAGAGAGTAAGGGAGAGATAGAAATATCAGTGATGAGAGGGAATCATTGATTGGATGCCTCCTGTATGTTGGACCGATCCCGCAACCCAGGCATGTGCCTTTGACTGGAATCAAACCTGGGACCATTTGATCTGCAGGCTGATGCTCTATCCACTGAGCAAAACTGGCCAGGGCATCATCCATACTTTTTGATGCTCAAGTTCCTGCCAGCAGGATGGACCTGATTGAGGACTTTGTGTATTTCATCCACATTGTCCAGCTTGTTGGCATATAGTTGTTCATAGCATTTTCTTACAAATCTTTTTATTTGTAAGGTCCCAGGTGATGTCACTGTCTTTTCCCACTCAACTTGGTTCAGTCTAGGTCACTTTGTTTCTGTGGCTGGGTTCAGCTCTTTATTCTATGTCCCCTTCCATGGTCCAATCCCTAACTACCTAGCCCTCTTCTATCTCTTCATTTCCCCCTCCAATTTGCAGACCCCAGCTGCTGTTGGGAATAGGGTTGACAATCACTCTGGCTACTTCCATCTGAAGAGGTACATAGTAGGCGGTGTTAGGGCTCTGTCAGAGGCAGACAATCTAACAGCCTATGAAAGATGGGAGCTGACATTTGGGGTTCCATTTCCATGACCATTTGTAACCCTGATTGCTTCTATCCTGAGATCTCTGGGTTTTCTTGGGGCCTTTAGGAAGAGGAGCTTCAGATCCTCCAGGGGCTCACAGGAGTACTGGTCACTGTGATCAGGTATTGCTGGATTCTCCTCCTGGTCTTCCCCCTCCTCAGTCAAACCTGGTGTCCAGACCTTTACTCTTGAGTTGGGAATCTAGGAGTCAATCCCATTGACCTTGTTTGCAGTGGTCATAGTCAGGATCACTGTATAGGCCCTTCTCATAGAGGGCTTAGGGTGGAAGAGAGAGAGGGGTGAGATTTCACCAGTACCATATCTTCAGGGGACAAAAGGGAAATGGTTGCTTCAGTAAACTGCTGTAAAGTCTACTGAAACTTCGCTAGGGCCATAATGTCCTATACCTGTGTAGCTGTTTCTTTGCCTAATAACAGGTCATTGGTAAAGAATGGACAGCCATACAGCATCTCACAAAGGCTAAGACCTAAATTCTGAGGAGTATTTCTAATTGTAAGTAATGCTATGAGGAGCACTGTGGGCCATGGAAGGTAATTCTCCTGGGTGAGCTTTCAGAGATGTCTCTTTAAGATATTGTTAACTTTCTCCACTTTTCCTGCGGACTGTGGCCTCCAAGCACAATGTAAATGATATTGAATCCCCAAAGCTTTTGAGACCCGCTGGGTGACACTTGCTTTAAATGATGGGCCATTGTGACTCTGGAGGGTTCTAGGCAACCCAAATCAGGCAATAATTTCAGAAACTAAGATTTAAACTACTTCTTGTGCCATCTGTCCTGCAAAGGAATGCTTCCACCCAATTAGTGAAAGCGTCTACCTACACTAGGAGGTATTGATTCCTTCTTGATTTAGGCATATAGGTAAAGTTAATCTGCCTGTCTTCCCCAGAGTGTTTGCCTGTCCTTTGAGTTCTGGGTAGGGCAAGCTTTTTATTCTGGGGATTATTCTTTTTAGCATATCTCACAGGCCCTAATGACCTGTTGGATAGTTCTCAGGAGATTCTTGCCTATGAACAACTGCTGAATCATCTGATGGAAGGCCTGGTGTAGGGTTCAAATAACTTTCCATCTACTGGCCTCATGCAAGAGCAGTTTACCTTCATTGGTTTGTATTCATCCAGCGGTATGCAGAGAATGTCCCCTGGCAAGGGCCCATTCCTTTCCAGCTGGAGTGTATTGGAACTTTAATTCTCTAAGAGAGTCCTCCCAGATTGAAGGTGCTTCCATGTTCTCAGTTAATGGCTTCCTAGAAGCCACCTTGGCAGCTAGGTCAGCTTTCCTGTTTCTTCTTAAATCTCATCCATGCCCTTTTGATGACCTCAGCATTCTATAACTGCCACTTCTATGGTAGACTGCTGATAGGAGCCTATCGATCACCTTATTATATTTAATGGATCCGTTAGCTGTCAGGAAGTGCCTTTCCTTCCAAATGGCTGCATGGGCATGGAGAACCAGAAATGCATACTTAGAGTCTGTGTGAATGTTTACTCTCTGACCTTGGCTTAACTGTAAGTATCTTGTGAGGACAACCAGCTGGGCACTAGTCCCAGGAAAGAAGGGTGCAATTTCAATAGTGCTATCAAAGGTTACAACTGCATAGCCTGCTTATCATACCCCTTGCTCCACCAAGGAACTTTCATCCATCTGCATAAAGTATTAAGTCTGGGTTCTCCAAGGGAGTTTCTCTCAGGCCCTCCCTTGCTGAATAAGTCTGAAGTATACTAGTAATCTGCTCACAATTGTGCTTTATGTCTTCACCCTCCTTGGGAAGGAAGGTGGCTGGATTAAGAGTGGGACAAATTTTTAGCTGGAAAGCTGGTCCCTTTAATAAAAGTGCCTGGTACCTGAGGAGATGGCTTTCTGAGAGCCAAAGTCCTCCCTTAGTGATTAAGAGGTTAGACACATAACAGGGGGTGGGGTTGGGGGTGGGGGTGTACACAGCAAAGTCTCTTCCCAGTGTCAGTTTGATAGCTTCTGGTAACAGCAAGGCTACTGCTGCCACAGCTGAAGCAGGCTGGCCAGACTTTGGCTATGATGTCCAATTTCTTTCTCAGGTACCCCACTGATTGTTGTATAGAACCATGGGGATGAATCAGAATCCTCAAGGCCATACTATCTCTTTCAGTCACATATAGATTAAAATCTTGACAACTGGGAAGACTCAGAGCCAGAGCCTGGAGAAGAGCCTGTTTAAGTTGTTTGAAGGCTAATTCTGATGCTGGCTCCCATTCAAGTAAGGATAGATTTTCTTTCTGAGCTTACTTAATCATTTGATATAGATATTGAGCTAGCTATCTCTCTATTCCCTGGGGTCCATAATCTATGAAATCCAGTAATGCCCCAAATACCTCTCAGTTATTTTAAGGTATGGGGCAGAGGGAAGAAATAGGCTTGACCCTATCCTCTCCCAACACCCTAGTTCTTTTGTCAGGACTAAGCCCAGATATGTTACAGATGTCTGACAGAGCTGAGCCTGTCCTAATGGGAGATACCTTATATGTAACTTTCTGTCTCTCTCTGGCAGCCTTTAAGATTCTTACTTTATCACTGAGAAAAAATGCCTAGTCATCAGTCTTTTTGAGTTCATCTTGTTTGGGACTCTGTGTGCTTCTTGGACTTATGTGAGTTTTTTATTCCCAATATCAGGGAAGTTTCTCTGTCATTATTTCTTCAAATGGGTTTTCTATTCCTTGCTGTTTCCTCTCCTTCTGGTACCCCTATTATGTGGATGTTGTTTTGTTTTGTTTCATTTGTCCCAAAGCTCCCTTAGGCTCTCTGCCTGCTTTTTAAGTTTTGTTTCCAGTTGTTGCTCTGCTTGGGTGTTTTTTCTACTTTGTCTTCTAGCTCGCTGATGTGGTCCTCAGCTTCTTCTAGTCTACTATTGATGCTTTCTATTGTGTTGTTTATTGCAACTATGTCATTTTTCATTTCTTCTTGATTCTTGTTCATTTCCTCTTGATTCTTACACATGCTATTGTATTTGTCTTCCATCCATTTCAGTGTCCTTTATAACCATTGCTCTGAATTCTTTCTCTGACAAATTGCTTGCCTCCATTTTGTTTACTTTCTTTTTTGGTGATTCCTCCTTTTCTTTCGTATGGTGGGTGTTTCTTTGTCTCCCCGTTTTTGTTGTTCCTTTTTATTAGATCACACTTCTATGTCACCCAGATTTTTTTGAGTTTGTCTTATACTAGGTGTACCAGTTAATAATAGCTGATTTTGTAATCAAAGAAAACATAATTTCAAGAGAAACATCAAAAGTGCTTTATTCAAAGTAATGTCCATCGCTAGCTACACATTTCCCCATCTTTCAGGAAATTTGTGGATATTGTCCCAATAGAACTTTTTTTGTTTTGAGGCAAACCATTCAGAGACTCAATTTTCCACTTCTTCGTATGTTTTGAAGTGCTGCTCAGAAATTGCATGTGCCATAGATTAGAACAAGTGGTAATATAAAGCAGAAATGTCTGGTGAATACAGCAGGTGGGTTAATAGTTCCCAGGCAAGTTCTTTTAACATGTCTTTAACTGGTTTTGAAGTGTGTGATGGTGCATCATCATGAAGCAAAATTACTTTGCTGTGTCTTCTGGCACATTCTGGTTGTTTCACAATTAAAGTGTGGTTCAAATTGATTATTTCTTTTCAGTAGTGATCAGTATTAATGGTTTCACCTGGTTTTAGAAGCTCATAATACACCACACCTTCCTGATCCAACCAAACACAGATCATTGTCTTCTTTCTGAAGCAATTTCGCCTTGCAGTCAATGTTGATGGTTGACCTGGATCAACACATGATTTTGTGCATTTGGGATTCTCAAAATAAATCCACTTTTCATCACCAGTCACAATTCGATGCAAAAAAAGACTTTCTTTCGTGCTGTTGAAGCAACATTTTACTGATGACTTTTCGGTTTTCCATTTGTCTTTTGTTCATTCGATGTTGCACCCGTTTTCCTTCCTTTAAAATCTTTCCCATTGCTTGTAAATGATCAGAAATTGTTTTCTGAGCAATGTTTAATTTTCCTGCAGGTTGTTTTTGAGTTTGACATGCATCTTCATCCAATAATGCTTGTAATTATTGGTCTTCAAACTTTTTTGGTTGACCTGGACGTTCTTTGTCTTTCACATCAAAATCATCACTTTTAAAGTGTTGAAACCAGTGTTCACAAGTATCTTGAGATGGAGCATGTTCACCATAAGCTTCCTGAAGTATTCAGCAGCATTTTTCTTCAAAATAAAGTAATGAATTATAACTTCCCACAAATGTTCTTTTTTTGGCATGAAATTTGACATTTGTAAGTGTAAAAATATCTATGATGTTAACACCTTAATAAAATTTGACATATGAAGTTTTGAAACTTGTTGTCAATACAACAAAATAGCATACATATCAAATCAAATATATATCAACATATGTGTAACTCCATCTATTGAAAAAATCTGCATTATTAACCGGTACACTTAGTATAGTAGATGTTTTGTGGGACCCAGTGGTGCAATATCTCAGATCTTCTGGGCTGGGTATTCTAGGGATTCCCCTTACTTGGGATATTTGGGTTCTCTTGGTATAGTTAGTTCTTTTTTTAAAAAAATATATTTTATTGATATTTTACAGAGAGGAAGGGAGAGGGATAGAGAGCTAGAAACATCGATGAGAGAGAAACATCGATCAGCTGCCTCCTGCACACCTCCCACTGGGGATGTGCCCGCAACCAAGGTACATGCCCTTAACCGGAATCTAACCTGGGACCCTTCAGTCTGCAGGCCGATGCTCTATCCACTGAGCCAAACCGGTTTCGGCAGTATAGGTAGTTCTTGAGTGTTATTATTCCATTTGTGGATGGAGTCTCCTCTCAGGGTGTCTGGTTACATGGCTCATTCTCTACCACACTGATGGAACACCACAATCTACAACTTGACAAGACATAAAACAAAGGGAATAAAACATGAATGTACTCATGACACTGATAACCCCAATAAAAGTGACCACCAGAGAAAAGAGAATTAAGAGAGAGAAAATAGAGCAAAAATGATAATGAGAAAAGGAAAAAAAAGGTAAGAGAGAAAAGAAAAAGAAAAAATAAGGGGAAAATATACATATATGGAGAGAAAACTCCACAAAATAAACAAATAAACAAAAAATGCAAACAACAAACACCCTGAAAAAAAGGTGGGACAGAATCTGTAGAGGAAGAGCTTATATCCAGAAAGTAAGGTAAAGGAATTGAATGAATATGGGAATGGCCATGGTTCAGTATAGAGGAGGTAGAAAGAGAATGAATGGATAAGAAGAAACATAAAAAACAAAATAATCAATAAATAAAAAGATTAAAAAGACAAAAAAACAAAAACAACATTTTAAAAAATTTATCTATCTATATATTCATCTAGTTTTGGAAAAGGGGAATAGAGGAGAGAGCACAAAGGCTTGAATTTAGTGAGTGAAACTAATTAAGCAATTAGGAGAAGAAAAGAGCTAAAGAGGAGGGGGGGGAAAGCATTAAAAATTGGCTAGCAAAGAAAGAGAAAAGAGAAGGGTGCATAGACTTGGAGCAGGGGAGAGGAAATTAGATATATGAGTAAGGCAACAGAGACTACAATAATAATAACACATCAATAAAGCTGTAAACCATTCTGTATCTTCTGGAATTTTGGCTAGTAAGGTATAAGGATTAGGAACTATAAGATGTATAGGGATTACTGCCTCTTTATTGTTCAGGGGTCTTAAACAAGCCTTCATTCTCCAGTGGGCTTTTGGACACCTAAAATAGGAGTGTTACAAAGGCTGTTCCATAGTTTTACTAGCCTTAGGTCTTCAAGTTGGCTATATAGCCTGTAGTCCCTTTCTTGCCTCCAACTTGAGGGGATACTGCTTCTAATGTGAAAAGGAAGCTGAATCCCTAGGGTGTATCCAAACGGTTATTGCCCTGATCACTCTGCCAACTTTCCCTTGAATAGCCCAGACCTCAGGTTTTATTTTGGTTTCCACCAATGGTAGGCAGAATACTTGTTCCAGTGCCATGCATATAGTGGTACCAAAATGGACCAAGATGTCTCACACCAACAGGGGAGTCAGATTTTCTGGCACAATTAGGCAGGTATGTGAGAAAAACAAATGGTCCCAGTTACAACTCAAAGACTGAGAAAAATGCCCAGTCGTCGGCTTGCCAGACATGCCCTTAACAGTCACACAATGGGAAGAGGTGTAGGCCAGGATTTGAGAGGAGAACAGAGAAGGTGGCCCCAGTGTCAAGGAGGAAATTGATTTTCTTGCTTCAACAGTCAGGATTACCTAGGGCTCCTGGGTTGAGATGATAGTCCATGTCAGAGCCAGGTGGGAAGGCCCTGAGTCCCATAAATTCTACTGCTGGACCATCTGAGATGTCAGATCAGCCCATGGGAGTCTGCACCCCTTTGATCAGTCCTACTTCCAGTGGTTACCTCTTCAGATAGGTCAGGACTTGGCAGGTGGCTTCTTGTTTCACCACGAGCAGTCACCTCCAGACATGCCTTTGTTGGCCACAGTTACAGCAAGTTACTATGAGAGACCCACAGTTACAGCAAGTAACCGTGAGAGACCTACATCCACTGGGACACCAATTTTAGTATCCTGAAGGGCCACAACCAAGGCTGCAGCCTTCTTCCTTCATTTGGCCTTCCTCTCCTCAGCCTCCTCTTGATCCCGATTATAAAAGAACAAAGTGGCTACTTTTAGGATGTTTTCTAAGGTACTCTCAGGGCCACTTGCCAACTTCTCTAGTTTCCTCCTAATATCTGGCACCAATTGAGTTACAAATTTGTCTTTCAAAATGAGTTGGCCCTCAAAGGACTCTGGGGACATAGAGGTGTACTCCCTCAGTGCCTCCTTGAGTCTGTCGGTAAAGGCCAAGGGATTCTCATCCTTGTCTTGATCTATATTTGACAACTTAGAGTAGTTAAAGGGCTTGGAGCAGCACCTGCTTAACTCTTGGATCACACAGGCCTATTCCAATATTCTAGTTCATCATCCAACCATTTAGTGTCTTCCCAGGGTACAGCCTGTTGGCCAGTGAGGTAACAGTCAATCTGATCAATGGGGGCCCTACTGGCATTTGTTCATCCCCAAACTGTTGGACTGCCTCTATGATTGACTGCTTTTCTGATCCCAAGAGGGTCTGACTTAGGAGAAGCATTACATCCTTCCATGGCAAATCAAAGGTTTGAGTCGGTCCCTGAAAAACATTGCATACTTGTCAGGGTCATCTAAAAATTTTCCTGAATCTATTTTAATTTGTCTTAAGTCTTATAGGGAAAATGATACCTGGACCCAAGTAGGACTGAATTCTCCACCAGCCACCACCTGAAGGTGGCGGAGAGTAGCTGAGGGCTGGGGTGACCAAGTCCCCTTCAGTCTAGGTGGGATTGGTCCTCCTGGGGGTCCCGGATAAAGAGGAAAGTATAATTCAGATACACTTTATGGAGCAATATGCTCCACTGGCTCCCTAGGTGGTTCTGATTCTCTGGTACTGCTTTGGGTTAGTGCTGCCAAAAGTGAGGGGTCAATTCTACAAAGCTGACACAATTTCTGATTGTCCCTTAAAGCAAAGAAGGCCTGAACATATGGGACCCTTGTCTCCTACAGAAAAAGATGGTATTATAGTTAATAATTTCCTCTGGAGGCCATGTCTTTCCATCTGCAAGGTTATGTTGAGGCCAAGCTTGAGTACAAAAGAAGATAAGACACTTTTTCTTCAGGGTTTGTGGATCAAATGAATCCAAGTTCCTCAGTCTACAATCTATGGGGGTGCTGACCTTGGTGGTAGATGAGGAATTCCCTATCTGAAAAAGACAAAAAGAACAGAGAGGCATCCAGTGCCTTCTAGCTTGGACTCTCACAAGGCATCCCCTGGGTAGGACAAGAAGAAGATTGTTCGCTAGTGTACATCCACTAACAGAACCGACCGGCCCAACTATATATGCTTACCAGTGAGGTCCTATCTCACTTAACCCCTACTGCTTGTGATCACATATGCATGACTATATGCAAGTGTCTGTCAGACTAGTCACGCTTACCAATGAGACCTTCCATGTGCATGTGTGAATTTCCCATAATGGGAAAGGAACAAACCCTGGTATGATTTCTAGAGCTGTCTAGATAACTAAAATATTTTTGGAGAGCCCATTGGGCCCCTCTCAAGACAACAATGAGGAGACCCTGTAGACAGAGGGTTTGGAGAGAAGGACAATTCCCTGGACTCTAAGAGAGTCTAGTGACTTGTCTTAAGAGTTGTCTATGTGAGTACTGACCATCAAAAGAATATGCCTGTCTTTGGGGCTCATGGGTAAGATGAAAGTCTACTAATGATGATGAACCAGGGTGCCATGGACAATAGCCCACCTGAATGAGGACCAAAATTCTGGCCCCTGAGGACAAAAGGTATGCCTAATAAAGGGCCCACTCATTTGGGTTCAAAAGGGCAGTCCAGGAGGAACAGAAAAAAAATATTGAAGGGCCTTTGTCAAATGGTGCTGATCCCTCTGATATGTGTCAGGCCAGGGCCTCCTAGAGGAATGGGAGAAAAATTATATGGATCCCCCCATGTCCTTAAGTGGAAATAACAAAATTCATGGGACACCATGTGCAGTGGTGGGGTGGCCTGCCTGTCAGCCTGTATAGGATTCATGTACAATTCTCCCCCAGATATGTCCTAAAGAGAGAGGTGAAGAACCCTAAGTCTATGGAGTCTGGGCCAAGGAAGCATTTTCCATGAGGAAGAATTATCTGCTCATGCTCAACTGGACACCTGCGGGAAAGGATTCCCGTAATCATCAGCTCAACTGACTGAGGTCAACATCTGAAAGACTCTCGTCTCCTCCTTCCACCCAATTTCTGGAAGCATGATAAAGGATAGAGAAAGAGGGAAGATGGGTTCACAGCCAGTCCAACATCCTCCTGAGATAGGAGGCATTAGACTGACCATTCCATGAGAAGCCTGTCCCCTGTGTCTTTAAGACCAGTGGCTGTGCTAATCAGTTTTAACTGACGGACAGGGTCCCAGTGTTTTTGCCTCTAAATAAAAGAGAAAGAGAGAAAGAGCAAGAGTGAATTTTGGCCCTCATACAGGTGGGCTTTGCTTACCATTTCATAGATCTCGGTGGAACCTCCAAAAATGAAACCGAAGAGCTGTAATCAGATCCGTGTTCCTTGTCTCACAAAATTGAAGAATGAGTTCACGGACAAAGAAGGTAAGCGAAAGCAAAGCTTATTTGAGAGACAGAGAGACTCCCTCCAGCAGGGAGGGGATCCAAGTGGGTTGCCGCAGAAGCTCTTTGTTTAGGGATATATATATATATATATATATATATATATATATATATATATATATGCCTTGCTGGCTTCTGATTGGTTCTTTCAAAGAATTCTGCCTTAGCAACATCCTTGGGATTTGTTGTTTTATACGCTTCACTGACTGCCTTGTGATTAGCTATCTGCATGCTGCCTGCCGTCCCTACATGCATACTTTTTCAAGCTCAAGTTCTCACCTGCGGGACAGACTTGGTTGAGGACTGCCATATCAGGTCCAAGGTGACATCACTGCCTTTTCCCACTCAACTGGGTTCAGTTCTAGGTCACTTTGTTTGCTTCTGTGGCTGGGTTCAACTCTAGGTCACTTTGTTTATTTCTGCGGCTGGGTTCAGCTCTTTATTCTAGTTCCCCTTCCATGGTCCTATCCCAAACTAGCTATCCTCTTCTATCTCCTCACTACCTGGCCATCTGAAATCAACTCAGAACAATGTCATGCTTTATTTCTCATTACCACGTCATGCTCTTGCATGATTCTTGCTTACAAGCTGTACTTCCAGCCTACCATTCTTTGTCTATACCTCATACTAGTAGTTTACAAGTGTTTCATCCATCTCCTGTGGGTTTCCTTCCTTGAATTGTCTTATCATGGCATAGTGTGGCAAGATTCCAAAGAGGCCCACCTAGGACCACCTTGCATACCCAGACTCATGTTAGGTGCCAGTAGGGCCCATTGTGCTTCACTGGCTCCTCACTTTGCATTGGGGGAGCTTGGGGGAGTTTTATTGAAATTCCACACCTTCCTGTTTTAAGGTAAAGGTCAACTATGTTTGATATGTTTTCTTTAAATCCTCAAGGTGAAGCTAAACGTTGAGTGTTGAGAAAACCTAGGCTAAGGATAAAAGTGGAGATAACTTAGGGACAGGAGAAGAATGGGTGGCTGGTTATTAACATTGGCTTTTCAATTGAAATTGCTTTCTGAGAATCTGAACAAAACCTTTTGCTGGATAAACAAGAGCCTGAGCTTTTTTTGGTTTCTAAGGTAAGGGATGCTTACTCCTTCCAGCTTAAACTCAAGTATTCTTAGGTATTTAAGAATCTTTGTGGAGGTGTCAGAGGGCATCCCTCACAATATGAAGGAACCCCATAAGGAATTCCAATGCAACTGTAATTAAATAATTGTCTCACCTGGGGATGCACACATAAGGTTAGTTACCTAGTGCTCTGAGTCCTCATGATTGTATTAGACAGCTGGGGAGAGAAACTGAGACACATAAGAGGGTTAGAGATGACTTGGGAAGTGACAGCTCTTTGGAGCTCAACCCACAAGCAGCACACTTCAACCCACTATACAATATATCTAGAAATTTCTTCAGATTCTGCCAATCTATATAAATAAAAATGTAAATGTTCGTTTGTTCAAAATCTTAAATCTCCGAAAGTTCTCCACCGATTGCTTTGAAATTTTGACACAACATTGCATTCGAATACGTGCGTGTTTTTATGAACATTATACCTACTATTATAAAGATGTCACACCTGTGACAGGTAAAAACATGCTTTTTTTGAAAAACAGCGCCATCTGTTGGACATAAAAGTAACACACGCTATACTAAATATTTTATGATTCCATTTCAATGTTTCCAATTGCATTGTCAAATTGAATTTTCATAGATTTTGATTTATTTTCATTTTGATTTAATTCTTTCGTGTGACATTGCATTGGAATTGAGCTGTGTCATTTATCTAGCGTTCATTTCGTGAGTATCCAAATAATGCCTCACAGAAGATCAAACCTAGGTCGTCGTACTGGCGGAGCAGAAGCAGTGCGACGAGTAATTGCAAATCAAACTGAGAAAGAATGGGCATCAGCAAATGAGCGAAACAGACAAAGAATGGCTCAAATATGTGCCAAGGAAGCAGCAGAGCAAAGTGGAGCCAGACTTGAGGATGCATGGTTGCAAGCACGGCGATCACATTCTGCAGCTTCAGATCTGCTTTGTTGTCAACAGAATGAACGTGATAAGCTGAGAGTGGCTGAAAGACGTCAACAAGAAACAGCAGATCAGCGTCCAACAGGACTCTGTGCTCAGCAATCACGTGATTACAATTGCTTTGCATTCCGGTACAACCCAGCTGATGATTATAGTTTGAGCCGGCATGTTCTCATCCGCACTATGACTGAAGTGTGTCCTTATTGCAAGGCTCTGAAATTTAATGGAGAAATGAAAGGAATGTGTTGCGCCCCCGGAAAAATTAAACTGCCTCAACTTGGAAAACCGCCAGAGCCATTAAAAACTTTGCTTGCCGGATATACCTCCGAATCAAAGCATTTCCTATCTAACATCAGGAAATACAACTCATGCTTCCAAATGACGTCGTTTGGTGCAGAAATCGTAACAGCTCAATTCATGCCAACTTTCAAAGTGAAAGGACAAATTTATGATAAAGTCGGCTCCCTGCTTCTGTTCCCAGATGGTCAACATAAATTCCTACAAATGTATTTCATCGGTGATGGCAATGATGAATTGAATGCACACTGCAGAATTTCTACCAGCATAAAAAGGTCCATCTTTTCCCAACTGCAAGAGCTTCTTCACGAAAAAAAAAAAAAAAAAACAATTTAGTGCGTTTGTTCAAAACAGCAGTTGACATGATGCCATCTGATACACACAAGATTGTTATTCATGCTGACAAAACGCCTGCTGGAGAACATGTGTGAAGATTCAATACTCCAACTATAGATGAAGTGGCAATTGTTATAGTCGGAGATCAATTCCAACCTAGAGATATTGTTCTTCATCGGAGAAACGATCAATTGACAAAAGTTGCAGAAACTCATCGGTGCTACGATGCCCTGCAATATCCAATCATTTTTTGGGATGGTGCCGATGGATATCACTTCAACGTTAAGATGATAAATCCAGTTAGTGGCGAAGAGACAAATTACCTGTAATTCCTCGATCGACACCAGTGGACGAAATAAATGCTTGCCTGAAATACTCTACTTTGTGGCAACAAGTAAAGATGTTAAAATTAACTACAAATATGCGTGCCCAGCTGCAAAATGATCGATCAACTGAGATATTCTCACATCAATTGCTGGAAATTGGGAACAGAAAGGTGCCAGTTGATCTGACCTCAGGACGAATTTCATTGCCTCATAACTTCTGCAATTTAGTGACGTCAAAAGAAGAATTGGTTGAAAAAGTATTTCCCAATATTCAAACCAATTATAAGACTCACGATTGGCTGAGTGAACGAGTTATTCTTGCGGCCAAGAACAAAGACGTCTACGAACTTAACAATATTATTCAGTCTAACATTCAAAGCGAGGCAGTCACATACAAGTCCATCGACACTGTTGTGGAAGCAGATGAAGCAGTTAATTATCCAACAGAATTTTTGAATTCATTCGATCTGCCAGGGATGCCACCGCATGTACTGCAATTGAAAATCGGCGTGCCAATTATCATGTTGCTAAGTATCAACCAGCCAAAGCTTTGCAAAGGCACGCAGCTTGCAGTAAAAAAATTAATGGGCAACGTCGTAGAACCAATAATCTTGACAGGACCTTTCAAAGGTGAAGATTTCCTCATTCCTCGCATTCCTATGATTCCAACCGATATGCCATTTCAATTTAAGAGATTGCAATTCCCAATTCGATTGGCGTTTGCAATCACCATCAACAAAGCTCAGGGCCAATCTTTAGAATTGTGCGGTTTAGATCTAGACACGGATTGCTTCTCACATGGACAATTATATGTTGCGTTTTCTAGAGTCGGCAAACCAGACAATCTCTATATCTGCACAGACAATGGAACAACAAAAAATATTGTATACCCATAAGCATTGTGAAATTAAACATATTAGAAATGTGTGCTTTCTCTTTTCTTTCTTTTCCATTTAACCAAACTGAGCCACAGCAACGCGTGGCCGGGTATAGCTAATCTCAAAATAAAATTAACATGTAAAATCATGCCTTCAAGCCTGGAAACTCTCAGCCCCAGTCCCCATTAATACTCTTGCAGATATACAATTAACAGGAAGCCCTTACTTACAAGTACTTACAGAAATGGGAAGATTTAACTATAAGTGGTATCAACTTAAGATAGCAACATTTTATGCTGTTTGCACAGGATGTCTTTTCACATGCTTTCACTTTCAACCTATGTGTGTCTTTGTAGCTCATGTTAGTTACATGTAGTAAAGACATAGTTGGATCATTTTAATTTAAGCCTATTCTGTACATCTCTGTTTCTTGATTGGAGAGTTTAATATACCTACATTTGAAGTGATTACTGATAGAGAAGGACTTACTTCTGCTATTTTGCTATTTTTTGGAATAGTTTGAAGAGGATAGTTTGTAATTCTTCCTTGAATGTTGGTAAAACTGCCCTGTGAAGCCATCCAGACCATGGCTTTTGTTTGCTGGGAGTTATATTATTTTTATTATTACTGCTTGAATATAATTAATTTTAATGGGCCTATTCAGGTTTTCTGATTCCTCCTGATTCAGTTTTGGGATATTGTGTTTTTCTAGGAATTTGTCTATTTCATCCACATTGTCCAGCTTGTTAGCATATAGTTGTTCATAGTATTTTCTTACAATCCTTTATATTTCTGTGGTGTCAGTTGTTACTTCACCACTTTCCTTTCTTATTTTATTTATTTGGGTCCTCTCTCTTGTTTCTTGAGTCTGGCTAAAGGTTCATCAATCTTGTTTATCTTTTGCAAGAGCTAGCTCTTGGTTTCATTGATCTTTTGTATTATTATTATTATTTTAGTCTTTATGTCATTTATTTATGCTCTAATCTTTATTATTTCCTTCTACTAATTCTGGGCTTTTTTGTTGTTCTCTTTCTAATTCTTTAAGTTCTAGGGTTAAACAGTTCATTATTAATGTTTCTTTTTTTTTTTTTTTTTTGCGATAGGACTGTAGTGCTATGAACTTTCAGGACTGCTTTTACTGTATCCCACAGATTTGGGGTTGCTGTTTGTTCATTTCTATTTGTTTCTGGAAAGTTTTTTATTTATTTCTTGATCTCATTGGTAACCCATTCATTGTTTAATTACATGCTATTTAGCCTCCATGTGTTTGAATGTTTTTGAGTGTGTTTACTGTAGTTGATTTCTAATTTCTTTCCATTATGATCTGAGAAAATGATTGATATGATTTCAATCTTCTTCTACTTGTAGAGACTTGTTTTGAGTCCTATCATGCGGTCTATCTTTGAAAATGACCCATGTGCACTTGAGAAGAATGTGTATTCTGCAACTTTGGGGTGAAATGTTCTATAAATTGTCAATTCAATTGGTTTGATCTTGTTTGTCATTTAGAATTACTGTTTCCTTGTTAATATTTTGTCTGGAAGATCTATCCAATCAATTCAATGGGATGTTAACATGACATACTATGACTGTATTGTTGTTGTTCTCTCCCTTGTAGTCCTCCAAAAATATTTTATGTATTTAGGTGCTCCTATATTGGGTGCATATATGTTCACCAGGGTTATATACTCTTGTTGGATCAATCTCTTTGGTATTATATAGTGACATTTATTTTCTCTTCTGATTGCCTTCATTTTGAAATGTTTTTTTTTCTTAAATCAGATATGAGTATTACTACCCCAGCTTTTTTTGTTTCCATTTGCATGGAAAATTTTTTTTCCATCCCTTCTCTCTTATCCTGTGTGAGTCATTTGTTCTGAGGTGTTTCTCTTGTAGATAGAAGAGTTGGGTCATGTTTTCATATCCATTCAGCTATCATATGTTTTTTGATTGGAGCAATTATTCCACTTACATTTAAGGTTATTATTGATAGGTACTTATTTATTGCCCATTTAATTCTTTTTTCCCCTAATCTTTATTGTTGAAAGAATTACATGTGTCCTCTTTTCTCCCCATTGACCTTTTTTAGCTTGCACCTGCCCCCAGCCCAAGGCCTTTACCACCCTATTGTCAGTGATCATGGGTTATGCATATATTCATACAAGTTCTTCCATTAATCTATTCCCAACCACCCACCCTCCCCTGCCTTTCCTCTGTGGTTCAACAGTCTGTTCCATGTTTCTATGTCTCTGGATCTATTTTGCTCATTGGTTTATTTTGTTCATTAGATTCTACATATGAGTGAGATCATGTGATACTTATATTTCTCTGGCTTACTTTGCTTTGCTTAGTACTCTCCAGGTCCATTCATGCCTTTACAAGTGGTAAGAATACCTTCTTTTTTTTTTTTTACATCTGCGTAGCAATCCATTGTGTAAATGTACCACATCTTTTTATCCACTCCATCTGCTGATGGGCACTTGATAAGCAGTCTATGACTTGTATAGCATGGTCCAGTGCCCAGGACTCCTTTGGGGGCTGATGCCTCCATCTGTCTCTCAGCTCTGCCTTGCCTTGGGCAACTATTCTCTCTTGGTTCTTTTCTGCTTGGCTACCTGACCTCTGATGCATGGCTTTTTCCTGCTTCTCAGTTTATGTGTGTGCCTAAATTTCTGACACCAGTATATGAATTATTCAATTAATTCATTTCCTGCCTTCATAGCTACTCTCCATGCTCTTTTTAATTCTTATGCCTATGTTTCTTTCTCTATTTCTTCTTCTCATTATATCAGTCCCTTTAGCATTTCTTGTAGTGCTGGTTTGGTCATGATAAATTCCTTTAGCTTTTTTTTTTTGGGGGGGGTGTCTGGGAATCTCTTTATTTCACCATCTGTTTTGAATTATAATCTTGCTGGATATAGTAATCTTGGTTCCAGTTCCTTGATTTTCAATACCTTGAATACTTCATGCCATTCCTTTCTGGCCAGTAGAGTTTCTGATGAGAAATCAGGTAACAGTCTTATGGGAGCTCCTCTGTGGGTAACAAATTGCTTTTCTCTTGCTTCCTTTAATGTTCTCTCTTTGTCTTTAATTTTTGGCCTTTTAATTATGATGTGTCTGGGTATGTGCCTGTTTGGATTCTTCTTGCTTGGGGTTTTCTGTGCCTCCTGAACTTGTGGGACTTTTTCCTTTACTGGGTTAGGGAAGTTTTCTGCCATTATTTCTTTAAACACATTCTCTATCCCTTACTTACTTTATTCCCCTTCTGGTACTCCTACAATGCTAATATTGTTATGTTTTATGTTGTCCCAAAGCTCTCTTAAGTCCTCCTGTTTTTTAATTGTTTTTCTTTTTGGTTCTCTGATTGATTGATTTTTTTCTTCCCTGTCTTCTAATTCACTGATCTGATCCTCAGCTTCACCTAATCTGTTGTGTATTCCTTCCACTCTGTTCATTATTATTGGTATGTCATTTTTCTTAGTTACTATATCTTTTCTCATGCTGTTGAGCATCTTTACCATCATTATTCTGAACTCTGTATCTGGTAAATTTCTTTTCTCCATTTCATTTAGCTCTTCTTGTGGAGAATTCTCTTGTTCTTGTTCTTTAGTTCTTGTTTTGTTTTTGTTTTTTCTCCCCATTTTGGCTGCCTGTTTGGGCTTGTGTCTTTTTATTACGTATATTTACTATGCCTCCCAATCTCTAGTGCAGGAAAATGTCAGACACTGTTTCTGACTGGCCCTGAGTACCCTGTTTGGGTACTCAGCAATCACAGCTTTTGGCTCTCTCTGCTGTGGCTCAGTGCCTTTGGAAAAGATCAAGATGTGCACCAAGGACTGCTTTTCCTAGCCCCAGACCCTGTATTAGATCAGGCAAATACTCAGAGCCTCCATTGACCTGCCTCTGCCTACTGTCTGATTGCTTTTCAGTCTTTATTAGCCTCAGGCTATTGACCACAGCATGGGGTAGAGATTTTCTAACAGGGGTGGAAGGTGGCTAATTGTTATTCTCAGTCTCTTAATGGGCCTCAGAAACTGCACAAAGTGGGACAAGGAGTTTTCCAAAAGGGTGGCAAAGTTGCTCCTCCTCCTCCCCCACCCCCAGGCTAAAGGTCTTTAGGATAAAGATGTCCTCTGCAATATGAAGGTATGACTCAGTACAGGAAACCAGGGTGTCTCTCTTCTGAGCTCTAACTCCAGACCCCCAAATTCTGGCTTCTGCTCATACAGCTGCAGTCCACTCTGCCCTATCCTTTGCTGGAGCCCCAGGTGAGTGGCTTCACATGAAATTTTGTGTGTTGGCCCTTTAAGAGGGTGCCAGCATTTTCAGCTGTCTCCCTGACAAACAGCAATCCTGTTGTTTTTCACAGCCAGAAGTTCTGTGAGCACCTTTGTCAGTTCTGCTGCTCTGGTTTGGGGAGCCCAGTTTGGGACTTAGTCTCCAGAGTTCTCACTGGGAACCCCCCTCAGCTAAGATATCCCTCTGGGACTTCAGCTGCTGTCAGTGGGAGCCCAACCAGCCATTTCATGCCTTTGAACTTCCTACCAGTTTTTATGCATTCTGCACTTTCCATCCTTAATTGTCAGGATTCTCTCCAACTAGTCTTCAGTTGATGTTTTTTCTGTATTTTAGTTGTAGTTCCAGTTTGTTCCTGGGAGCATGTCAATGTAGTTTCTACTTATTCTGCTGCCACTTTGGAATATGCAGGATGTTGGTTTTCATCATTGATTTTCCTAGTCTGCAGACATATTAACTTCTAGAACAGCAACTGACATATAATAGGCCCTTAATAAATATTTGTTAAATGAATTAATGAATGTTTTAGTTTACTCTTTTATCATATGTCTGGGCTGGTGGTAGAAAACTCTAGGACATCTTAAAAATAGGATCTCTTCTTGCTTATTCCTCTAATTATCAGAGTGATTAAAAAAAACCCAGCCCTGAACATATTATGTAGATACTCAAAACTTTGATAAAATATTGTTTTATTAATAAAATTTAAGTTCTGTAGTATAAAGTTCAAAGAATATTACCCTGACTCAGGACATGTTAGCCACAATGTCTCAATGACTGCCTTCCAGCTATACCCTCTCATTCATTTAGCCCCTTAGAATATCTAATATTCACTTTGACAGAAAGATGCATATGCCCACTTGTAAGGGTTAGGTTCACATATAGGCATCCTATTTGTGTTTCACCAAATGTACTTCAGTTTAGAAAGTAGTATCAATAACCACAAATAATATAAATTTACATTATAAATGAATTTTTAAAAGAATAGCTCAATGGAAATATTTTACAAATAGTAATAAATATATGCTATTTTAATGGAATGTAGAGCAAAAATATATAGTGCATTTGGGTTTCCATTTTTAGTTTTTAGTATTTATGTATTTTTATACATTTATCATATTCTGAGAGAAGGGATTCCTTTAGGTAGGAGCCAGATTTATACATAGTCTTCTACAAAGCTTTCATTATTTTAAAATTCTATAAATGAAGAAAACAATGAACAGCTTTCAGAGATTAAATGAAAAAACAACTTTAATGCTAAAAGACCTGTTAAGCATTCAGAAAAAAGCTTTAAAAATGCAGTATGAGTCGGCATTCGCACCAGCAGTGCAAGAGGGTTCCTTTTTCTTCACATCCTCACCAGCACTTGTGCTTTGTTGATTTGTTGATGATGGCCATTCTGACAGGTGTGAGATGGTACCTCATTGTTGTTTTGACTTGCATCTCTCAGATGACTCGTGACTTTGAGCATGTTTTCATATGTCTCTTGGCCTTCTGTATGTCCTCTTTCAAAAGTGTCTATTTAGGTCTTTTGCCATTTTTTGATTGAATTGTTTATCTTCCTTTTGTTAAGTTGTATGAGTTCTATATAAATTTTAAAGATTAAACTCTTACCCACTGTGGAAAATAGTACAGAGTTTCCTCAAAATATTAAAAATGAAACTTCCATTTGACCCAGTAATACCACTTCTAGGAATATATCCCAAGAAAACAGAAACACCAATCAGAAAGGATATATGCACCCTTATGTTCATAGCAGCACGATTTACAATAGCTAAGATTTGGAAACAGCTTAAGTGCCGATCAGCAGAGGAGTGCATTAGAAAACTGTGGTACATCTACACAATGAAATACTATGCTGTGGTAAAAAAGAAGGAATTCTTACCATTTGCAATAGCATAGATGGACCTGGAGAGCATTATGCTAAGTGAAATAAGCCAGTCAGAGAAAGATAAATATCACATGACCTCACTTATTTTTGGAATATAATGAACAACATAAACTGATGAACAAAAACAGAACCAGAGTCATAGAAGCATTGAATAGACTGTCCAACCTATGAGGGAAGCCAGCGGGTGAGGGATTAAGAGATCAACCAAAGGACTTGTATGCATGCATATGAGTGTAACCAATGGACACAGAAGGGGGGATGAGGGCATGTGCTGGGGGTTGGGGTGGCCAGGGAGAGGTCAGTGGAGGGAAAGGGAGACTTACATAATACATTAAACTATAAAGAACTTAAATTTAAAAAATAAAAAAATAAAAAAATTCAGTATGACTTCCCTTTGTAACACAGCTGATCCTAGGCCATAACTTTTGATAATTTGTAGAGTTTAACTATTAAGTAGTTAATTTTTTCACATATTAATTGCTAATCATTGGATATATGTGTTTTTAAGCAAAAGTATTTTTAAAGTGGGATAGAATCCTTCTGAGCTTTCCTGTTAAATGCCCTACCACCATGGCCCTGGTTTAAAAGCAGAACTGAAGAAAATGGATTGGGAGAAATAAACTAATCAGGAAATTTGGTTTAAGTGCATACATGCTTGATGCATTTTCTGCCTGCTTGCCCTTGGTTGCTGACATATTGGTTCTATTTGTTCATAGTAGCATTTGTCCAACACAAGGATTTCTTCAGCACAGGCCCACTGCAAGATCATGGTCCTGTGTAATTGGGAATGATCTTCCATTTGAAGGATCCCTAAATTGTCACTGTAGTAGCACTACAACTTCCTTTGTCTCCAACATCTTGGGAAGAGGTAGGTAGCAAAGCTATCTCTACGTAAGATCTTTGGCAGCTGATGGGACTTCAATCAGTTGTGTTTGATCTCCCACCCTCCCTCTCCCTTAACCTCCTGAAAGAGCTGCTGACGAAAAGAGAAAAAGTCACCATTCCTTCCTGGTAGAGTAAGTGTAGGGAGAGCTCTCAGTTACAGTTACTGTAACTTTGGTGACCATAGTAACTGGATAGCCTGGAATAATCCAGATTTCATATGTGCTGTCATTTTGGCCTAAACCATTAACATGCTTGGAGGTTCCAATTCCTGGCATGACAAAAGTAAAATCATCACTCAGGTTACCTCTTACACCGAGGGTAGCAAATCATATGTTCTGGTTTTTGGATCAGGAAATGTAATAATTGAAACTATGGCTAAAGGATAAATGGAAGTTGCATAGAAACTATTTCTTACTGTACATATGGCTTTATTTTTCAGTAAGTTTCTAGGAGTTTGAAGTGCTAAATTGTCCTTTCAGCTGAAATATAATTTATACAATCATTCTGTATTTAAAAGGTAAATGTACCTCTTAATGAGTTTTATTCTTAAAATCAATGTAAAACAACATGTCACTTGATTCTTTTAACCTGCTGTGTCTGTGACTTATGCTTCAGGAAACTGGTTGTTCTAGGATCACCTTGAGGATGTGCTATAGTTCATGGAAATGTAATTCCTATCTGGGGACCTGACATAAAATCTGTCCCAGTAGAACAGATAATAGGAGAATTTTATGTCCAGCAGAAATACTGTCTGTTGATACAAGCATTAGTCTCTCCACCAGGAGAATTAATTGCTACTTGTGTTAATATTGAAGTAAAAAGCACTGTATTCATCTCATTTGAGTATTTCTTGACAGTAGTTCAGATTCTGAGAAATAACAAATTTAAATTGCTGGATATTGACCTGTTAAATACATAATTGTTTCAAATCAGTACTTAAATACTTCACTCACAGATGAACATCTGTAATCAGGTTCTGAGGGTGTTTGAAATGACATGCACCTAATAAAAAACTAAATCTGATATTTGATACTATTTTTATTAATATTGGAATATTTTTTTGAGCTTTACTCACTGTAATCAAAGAATAAAGATATAGTAAAAAACTCAAAAAAATTCTACAGCACTTCTCTTTGAAATAGTTTCTCTCTCTAAAGATTGGCAGAGAAGAATTTCAGAGGGTGAGTCACTACTGGGCCCAACTCTTACCTCTACCCAAGACTTACAAGGATCAGAGTAGAAGGGCATCAATAATAATACTTTTGTTGATATATGTCTTTAATCATAAAATATAACATTAAATCAAAGTAATAAAGTTTATGTTTAGCTATGCTCATAATGTTCACCTGATATTCCTAAATTCCTAAATCTTATGAAAAGAAGTTTGAAAGTTAAGAAAATACATTTTTCACCTTAGAGTTCTTTCTTTATTAAAAAAAATTTGGAAATTCATTTCAATTGGCACAGGGTATGGATTCTATGTAAGTCATAATACTAAGTGCTGTGGGAGAGACAAAGATGAAAAAAAAATTATTCCTTGCCTCACATGTGGGAGAGCAATGGGTAAGTAGGTACACATAACGATGAGTAAAGGTAGATGGTAATAGAGTCCAATAGATGTCCAAAACTATTTTATGATAAGCCTTTCTCTCTCCTTTTGTACTTTGCCAATATTTTAGGAACCAAGTTAATTAATGCTGAAATAAGGTAAAATAAATTTAAATGTCCCCAGCTGATTTCAGCTGAGGAACCCCATTGTGTTTAGGGTAGGGTGGATTCACTTTTATAGAAAATGTTGCATTAGGTGTTACCTTTACTGTTATAAGTAAATAAACATTAAACCCAAGCAAGATAAACAAATTATAGTAATCAAACTAAGAAATTGCTGAGGAAGCTATGTAAAGTAACTATTCTATGGTTATTTGAAAATGCCCACAAATACTATATTGTTTCTATGTCATGCATAACATTGTGATCAGACAATTACAAAAGCTATCACAATCCACAGACAATCTACCAACCCCATCTAGTTCATTTTCTCCCCATC
The DNA here is from genome assembly GCF_963455305.1 of Plecotus auritus. Taxonomy (NCBI): domain Eukaryota; kingdom Metazoa; phylum Chordata; class Mammalia; order Chiroptera; family Vespertilionidae; genus Plecotus; species Plecotus auritus. The sequence goes on along the minus strand of NC_137784.1, from coordinate 42,831,792 downwards.
ACCACTGGAAATTTAGAGAACAACAATTTTTATGGAAACAAATATTCATAATTATGTCTGTGTAAGTGGATTCATTGGTAGTGGATGGGTTTGTGTAGGTTGTAGAACATTATAATCTCATACTTCATATGAACCATAGAATACAAAAATCACAGTACTTAAAATAATTTTAGTAGTTTGAATCATTATGAATTTTACTTTGAGTTAGTTACCTTTAGCAGATAAAGAAACATATTTTAAAAGAACCATTATTAAAACCCATGAGGAATGAGTACTCACAGGAACTACAAAGTTATCATTATGTTAGGCATTATTCAAACATACTCACAAACCTATGATGTAGATTCTATGATCACCCCATTTTACAAATGAGGAAACTGTTACAGAGAGGTTAAATAACTTGCTTGTGATCATAAGTCTAGAAAGTAGCTGTTAGAATTCATTAACTAATTAATTCATTTATTTAACAGATACTTATCAAATAACTACTGTGTACCAGACACACTTCTCCACATGCAACAGATGTAAAGAATAAAACAGACCAAATTTCTGCTCTCATGGAACTTACATTCTAGTAAGGGGAAATATGCAATAAATTGATAAAATGTATAATCTGTCAAATGATTATAAGTGCTAAGGTGAAAAATAAAGCAGGGAAAGGCAGTGCTCTTGGTCACAAGAGGAGGAAGTTTTAGTTTTAAATATCATCAGGGTAAACTCCTTTGAGTAAATATTGACAATGATATGAAGGAGACTAGAATGCAAGGAATCCAGTTATCTGGGGAAGAGTGTTTCAGCCAGAGGGAAGGTAATTATATGCCTGCAATGTTCAAAAAATATAGAACTACTGAGGCTAGGGCCCAGTGAATGAGGGGGACACAATAAGAGATGAGGTTAGAAAGGTGAAATAGGTGTCTAGATCATATAGAGCAGTGGTTCTCAACCTTTCTAATGCCGCGACCCTTTAATACAGTTCCTCATGTTGTGGTGACCCCCAACCATAAAATTATTTTCGTTTCTACATCATAACTGTAATTTTGCTACTGTTAATGAATCGTAATGTAAATATCTGTGTTTTCCGATGGTCTTAGGTTCTACAGTCGCGACCCACAGGTTGAGAACCGCTAGCAGGGTCGCCTAAGACCATCGGAAAACACAGATATTTACATTACGATTCATAACAGTAGCAAAATTACAGTTATGAAGTAGAAACGAAAATAATTTTATGGTTGGGGGTCACCACAACATGAGGAACTGTATTAAAGGGTCGCGGCATTAGAAAGGTTGAGAACCACTGATATAGAGGCTTGTAGACCATAGTTAAGATTTTTCCTTTTACTCCGAGTAAAATGGGGACTTATTAGAAGGTTTTGAGTAGAATCAAACATATTTTTTATTTTATTTTAACAGTCACTCTTCATGCTGGGTTGATAATAGATTATAGGAGAGCAAGGAAGAAAGCAAGAGAAATAGTCAGGAGTTTAACTGCAGTGATTCACATAAAAATGATGGTGGTTTAAATAAGGGTGGTAGCAGGGAAGAAGACAAGTAATCTGTTGCAGGATATGTTTTGACCATAGAGAAAACAACATTTACTGACAGATTGAATGTTGAGAGTGAGAAAAAGAAAAAAAATCAAGAGTGCCACCCACATTTCGTTCTAAGCAAACTGGAGTTACAATTTACAAAGATAGAAGACTGAAAGGAGCAGATTTGGATGGAAAGGTCAGGAGCATTAAAGAAATGCTAGGACTGAAATGCCTGTTAGATCTCCAAGTAGAAATGTTGATTAAGCAGTTGATATATGATATTCATCAAAATTCAAGGATTAATTTTTATATGGCTGGAAATGTTATAAAAATTCTTCCTAGTGCTCTTCATATTATTTTTCCAAGTAAAATAAACCCTATTTAGACTTTTGTCTTTGGTATTGTTCAAAATTTTCACTATTTTATGGCTCTGCGAATATTCTTCTTGCTATTCTCATTCTAAAATTATATTTTTATTATAAGTACTTTTTGTTACAGCACTTTTAGTTATAAAGGACAGATCTACTTATGCTAGTTTTAAAAGAGTAATAGTTGTGTACTAAGGACACAGCAGTATTTAATGAATCCAGGAATTGAAGCTGCTCTACAGCTGGTCTTGAAGGAACTAGGAATCTGCCAGTAATTATGGCAACATCTCCTTCTGCATAGTCTTCGCTGCTTCATTTCTCTCAGCATCCCTTTTCTTTGACATACGGCTTTTTTTCCCCACTCCAAATATTGGTGATGTGTATCTCATCGTGGCCTCTGACTATGCTCTTGATGCTTCACTTCAAGCCTGCTCCACTACAGAAACCCAGCTAATTGGTTATAGGTTCTGTTCATCCATCCCACAATTTTTAAGAAAGTATCTACATGACTTAGTTTGTCTTCTCTTTTCAAGTCTCTAGTAAGTTGAAGAATTTGCTGCCCTTGAATCATATATATATATATATATATATATATATATATATATATATATATATGAAGCCCAATGCACGAAGATTCATGCAAGAATGGGCCTTCCTTTCCCTGGCTGCCAGCACCGCCTTTCTGCTCTGGCCCCACCTTTCTGCTCCAGCCCTGGCTTCCCACGCTGCCCAGAGGCCCTGAGCAGCTGGGGCAGCATGGAACACCTGAGTCTCACACCGCCCCTGGCCGCTCGGCACCTGCATATGCAAATTAACCCATCATCTCTGTTGGGTTAATTTGCATACTCACTCCTGATTGGCTGGTGGGTGTTGTGAAGGTACGGTCAATTTGCATCTTTCTCTTTTATTAGTGTAGATGGGGATGTTAGGATATGATACATCATACAGCCACTTGGATCTTGTCCTTTAACAAAGGTTATAGGTAGGAGCTTTGGTAGCAAGAAACAGATACACTGATGCTAACTCTGGAAGAGGTGTGTTTATTTTAAGAATACAATGGAAACTTTCATGAATGTCCATATACATAATAGCATGTACCAGGCACCAGGCTACTTACAGCTGGAAACTGTAAAGCCAATAACTGATATCTCTCTATCTCTCTCTCTATCTCCCCTCCACACTGGGGATGGAACCTACAACCAGGGTATATGGCCTGACCAGGATTCAAACTGTGACCTCTTGATTCATAGGTTGATGCTCAACCACTGAGACATGCTGGATGGCCCAAATGCTTTCTTTCATTTTTATCCCCAGACTCCCACCATTGAACCTTGCTAGACTTTTAAGTTTTTTTTTTTTTAAAAATATATTTTATTGATTTTTTACAGAGAGGAAGGAAGAGTGATAGATAGTCAGAAACATCGATGAGAGAGAAACATCGATCAGCTGCCTCCTGCACACCTCCCACTGGGGATGTGCCCGCAACCAAGCTACATGCCCTTAACCGGAATCTAACCTGGGACCCTTCAGTCCGCAGGGTGACGCTCTATCCACTGAGTCAAACTGGTTTTGGCTAGACTTTTAAGTTTTATTGAAGTTAAGACCATGTGTTTCTATCCATGCCTATATTTCTTATTTTTTAAAGTAGTTTTTTCAAGATATGAATTTATATACCATTTAAAATGTGTAATTCAATAAGATTTAGTATGTGACAAGAGTTGTACATCTATCACCACAGCCAATATAGAATATTTTCATTACACATAAAGATATTTTTCCCTTAGCTGTTGTCCACCAAAGTGTCCCCACACCCCTCTTTGGCCCTATGCAGCCATTCATTTACTTTTTTATGTATAAATTTACTTATTCTAGACATTTCTTATCAATGCAATCATATAATATGTGGTCCTTTGTTGCAGAATTCTTTCACTTAGCATTCTTTCAAGACACATCTGTATCACATAAAATATAAGTATTTCATTAATTTTAATAATGAATAATATTCAAGTTTATTACTATATCACACTTTATCCATTCATTATTTGATGTACATTTGTGTTTTTTTTTCTACTTTTTGACTATAATGCTGATGCAAACATTTATGTACCAAATTTTGTGGGAATAAACATTTTTTTAAATCCCATTTTGATTTATACATAATGTTTTCAGTGTATGTTATTGTATTGAGTTTTTCTTAGCAGTTTCTCTATGTATTACATTATACACACATAAATTATTACTAAGTACTGGTGTCAGCATTTTACCAGTGTGAATGAAGTATATAAACCTTACCTCCTTTTAGGTCCCTTTATCCTCTCTTATTTATAATATAATTTTAATATATCCTCCACATGTTTTGAGAGCCTTCTGATAATGTTATGATTTTTGCTTCAATTATCAAACAATTTAGACAACAAAAAGAAAAAGGACAGCCCAGATGGTTTGGCTCAGTGGTTGAATGTTGACCTATGAACCTGGAGGTCATGGTTCGATTCTTGGTCAGGGCACATGTCCAGATTGCAGGCTTGATCCCCAGTAGGGGACATGCAGGAGGCAGCTGGTCAGTGATTCTCATCATTGATGTTTCTCTCTTTCCCTCTTCCTTCCTCTCTGAAATAAAAATATATACTTTTTTTAAAAAGAAAAAGGACATGTGATGATGATGGTTAATTTTATGAATCAATTTGACTGGGCCACAGAGTGTCCAAATATTTGGCCAAACATAATTCTAGTGTGTTTGCGAGGGTGTTTTGGATGAGGTTAATATTTAAATTGATAGACTGAGTAAAGTACATTGCCCTTCTCAATGTGGGAGGCTCATCCAATCAAAGACCTGAATAGAACAAAAAGGCTGCCTTTGGACAGAAACTGTGACATTGGCTGTACTTTAGTCATAAGCTTGCCAGGATTTGGATTGGAATTTATCAGGTCTTTATTTTCTGGCCTTTGGACTTGGACTGAAATTACATTATCAGCAGTACTGTGTCTCCAACTTGCTGATTGCAGATCTTGGGACCTCTCAGACTCTATAATCATGTGAGCCAAATTCTTATATTTCTTTATAACTCTCTATATGTATATGTATATGTATATGTATATGTATATATGAAGAATAGAAGAATATAATATGATTACATAAATGTCACATATATATGATTGCATATATGAAATAAAATGTCTAGAATTTGCTTCAAAATATGTGGGCAATGCAGGGAAAAGATGATGGCATAGAGGTGACAAGTTTGTCAGGTATTGGTAATTGTTGAAGCTCAAGATAATTGTCCAACTGAAGGTTAATTTAAGTTTTCTGAGAATGTTTAAGGTGGGCTAGGCTAAGCGATAATGTTTGGTAATTTAGTTGTGTTATGTGCAGTTTGACTTTAATATTTTCAACTTAAAATGGGTTTACTACATATACATATATGTAATATGTAATATACATATATATGTATATAATAGTATATACATATATATCTTATATAATAAAATGCTAATATGCAAATAGACTGAACGGCGCAACAACTGAACAACTGAACAACTGTTCACTATGATGTGTGCTGACCACCAGGGGGCACGTGTGGAACACAGTGGGCATCGGCAACAGGTGACAGAGCGCAGAACATGGTGGGTGTCGGCTGCAGTGGGATGGTGGAGCAGGTGAGTGGGGGTGCCAGACCAAGGTGGGGTGCTGGTCGCTGTCATTGGGGTGAGCTTCTGGTGGTTACTGAAAATTCTTTGCTCCTGTGAGCCGCGGTCCCACCCGGTGCTCACACCTGCTGCCAGTGCTGGCCCCACTCGCACCTGCTGCCAGCGCCCAGTGCCAGTCCTGATCACTCAGCACTGTCAGTGGGTGCAAGTGGCAGCTGCTAGCCCTGATTGCCCCTGAGGGCTTCTCCACCTCCCTCTGCTCCTGAGGGGCGATCAGGGCAGCAGCCTCTGTTCGCACCTGCTGACGGCACCGGCCCCACTCACACCCACTGCTGGAGCTGGCCCCAATCGCTCTGTGCCATCAGCAGATGCGAGCGGGGCCAGCGCCATCAGTGTGTGGGAGCAGCAATGGGAGTGGGGCTGCTGGCAGAGAGGGGACTGGGGGCCATGGCAGGAGGGGCTGGACAGGGGTGCGAAGGATAGGTCAAGACCAGCCCCTGTGCCCACCGCAGCCTCACAGCCCACAGTTCCTTTCAAGGTGCACAAATTCGTGCACTTGGCCCCTAGTATATGTATATATATAAAATCTCCATTCATCCATAGATGAATCTTCTTTATCCATTCATCCATAGAGAGACACTTAAATTTTTTATTTTTTCCATATCTTGGCTATTGAAAATAATTATGCAATGAACATGGATATACATGTATTTTTTTGAATTGGTGTTTTTGTTTTCTGGAGGGGATAAATACCCAGATGTGGAATTACTGGATCATACAGTACTTATATTTTTAACTTTTTTGAGGAATCTTCACACTGTTTTCATAGTGGCTGCACCAAATTACATTCCTGCCAACAGTGAACAAGGGTTCCCTTTTCTCCACATCCTCTCAAACACTTGTCATTCTTGTGGGTTTTTTTTTTTTATAATATTCATACTAATAGTTGTAAGGTTGTATCTCACTGTGGGTTTGTTTGCATTTTCTTGATGAATAGTGAAGTTGAGCATAGTTTCATGTACCTGTTGACCATCTGTATGTCTGCTAAACTTCTTTATCCCTAGTATAAGTTTACTCACAGTTTAAGTACTACTGCATTCTCAAAGGGTTAATGTGACTGAAGATTAGAAAGAAATCCTGCAATAGGTTCATGATTTGGGCATAAACAGACACCTGTTTATATTGTCATTCCATTTATAAAGTTCACATGAGCCCTTGCAAAGGTTAGAGTACATGATGTTAAAACATTCTCTATAGTACTAGTAAGGCCCAGTTTATAGTCTGGTGTTCCTAATGGTTATCATTTAAAAGTTAGGTACATTCTTTATTTGAAGGCACACATGACACAAGTATAAAGCATCACTCAGCTTGAAGTACATTCTATTGTGAATTGGGATTCTGGTAGAATGTTGGAGACACTGTTATGTGGTTGGTGTGTTTATTTGAGTAGGTAAACTTATGGAGGATTTCTTGTGTCATTATAGTATCTGAAATCAATGTATATTACCACCTGTATGTAAATGAAGGGAAGTCAATTTTCCCTTTGTCTCAAATATAAATTGGTCATATAATCTGATTAACTCATAAGCCATTGGCAGTCTACTCCCTGGGTGTTTTGGAGCTTTGTGATTGTCTTATTTGGATAAAGGAGAAAGAAGGAATCACATAGCACAGTATGTCAATCCTGTGTAAGAAATAACTACAGGTCACTTCCTATGAACAAGGAATCCCCTGCAGACAGGGCAGTGAATGTGGAAAGCCTAAATGAATGGGTTACCTGTTATACTAGTAAAATTCAGCCTTTTCATTATAGAACACAAAATATGCAAATGAGCCTAGCCAGACATATGTAAATAAAGAAATATGTGTTCAAGGTTATATATAAATAAATGAACATAAATATTGGCCCTTAAGTTTGATACGTGGAATTTTATGTAAATAAGGAAATATTTAATGATACTCTTTCAAAAAGAGCCAAAGTGGAGCTAAGCATCAGTAAATTCAGAAAATATCTGCCAGTTAAAGCAATTATATACTAGACATGAAAGACATATCTTACACTCATTTGCAACCTTAATGTTGTCTACATGATGAGAGGATCTACTTTATAAAGGGAAAATAAAACAAAAAGTAATAAAAGTATTAACTAACTAATTATAAACTACAGGAAACTGGTGATGTGACATTCTCATTGAATAAGTAGTTGTGAGGAGATAGAAAAAAAAGCTAGGTAGACAGGGATGGGGACCATGGGGAGAGAGGAATTAACCCCGGAAGCCAACTAGGCAGAGTTACTAAGACACCCCAACTGGGTGGGGAAGAAAGGTCATGTGTGAGAGACATGAGCTTTAAACTGTATGAATGTTAATAAGACAGGCAGCTTGCAGATAAACAATCACAAGGCAGTGAAGCATATAACCAATCCCAAGGATGTTGCTAAGACAAAATTCCTTGAAATGACCAATTAGGAACTAACAAGCATACATGCAAAAAAGCCCACAAGCTTCCTTTTCTCTCTCCCCTGCCACAGTGCACAATGGATACCTGAGGTTCCTGTGCAGGGGAGCACATTCCTAGTTGCCCACGTGGCTTATGGCCATGTGGGACTCTACACATGGACTACTAGACTTTAATTAGCTTGGATGCTGAACTACTCCTGACTGTAACATGAAAAGGAAGTTCTGGACACTGGGTTGCCCCTGGAACCCCAGCTACACCTTTTCCAGGACTGGTTTCTCCCAATAAACTTAAGTTCTGCTTGTTTTTTGTCCATGACTTAATTTTTTGTTTTTGTGAGAGAACGAACTCGAACTCAAACATCCCACATTTTGGTTTTAGTTGTTAGATATTTATAGAAATTGTGTGATAGCTATATGCCTTAGAAAATAAGTGTCATTGCCAAAGTGATTATTTCTCATCTTTTACATGCATGTAAAGGAAGTGATTAGTACCAAGGAAATGATCAGAGTATTAAACACCTTTATAAATATTATGTCATACTGTACATATATATGACCTCAGTTTTTTTCTGTGTAATTTTGAATGGGCCATGAAGATTGGGAAATTGAACAGGCTTTGGATCCACATCTTCCTGGATTTGAATCCATGGCCCAACACCTTTCAGTTGTGTAACCTGGTGCAAGTTAGCTAACATTACAAAGCTTCAATTGCCTCATCTATAAAATTGGAAAAAAAAATGTATCACAGGATTGTTCTTTTGGTAGTTTTAATTTTCTAAGCCTAAGTCTGTTGAAAGCAATGAGCTATTGTAATTTAAAGTACTTCTGTTACCATATTTGGAGATTTTTTTTTTTTTCAATTAACAGAGAACCTGAATGGCCTGTGATCTTTATAAGGGCATGATGAGTGGCCATCACCAATCCATCCCTAGGGACTAGCACAGTGCATGACACATAATAGATACCCAGTAAGTGTTTTTGGAATGAATAAATGAAAAACTATTATTACATTATCCTTTTAAACTAGAATTCAGCACTTTAGAACAATTGTGGAATATTCAGATTACTACAGAGAATGCATCTTAGAATGTTTTTCAACATAGGAGTTTTAACACACTCAAGTGACTGTAACAAACTTCCTAGTAGAAGTTTGGTTGAGCCAACTGTAGCAGGTCAATGGACTAAGTTCTAAATAGCAAGAGCCTTTTTTATATTGGCAAATTTCTGAATGCCATAAAATCTTGAAAATCCCTAAGCCTTATAGATAGTTTTAATTTTAATTCATTTAAGTACAGCATCAATGGGTTGGCTAGTCACTGAGGAGAGAGATATGAATAAGATAAGCTCTTTGATCTGAACAAGCTCACAATCTAATTTAGACAGCAAGATAAGGCAACTAGTGATTACTGTATTCTCTTATGAGTGCTTTGAGACGTATGAATTTGCTACCAGGGTAGCAGAAGGTAAGAGATACAATCTTGCACTAGGACCAAGTGTGATATTATGGGATGTGGTGAGATGGTGAAATATTGCCAGAAATGCATCTCAGAGGTATTAAAACTTGGAGCTGAGTAAGAAGAATACATAGCTAAGATTTAGTCACGTAAAAGAAGGCATTATAGGCAGACAAAACAATATTATTAAATGCCCTTAACTAAGAAAGAATGCCATACTTTGGGAGCACCAAGATATTTGTGTATCTAGAGGTTAAGTTTTTGGTATCTGGAGGATATGAATTATTCACAGCTCAGAAATTTAGATTTTATTTATCAAAGTACGGTGAATGTAATTCTATCCTTTTCCCAGTAACTCAGGGCCACCAATGTACATATCATTACCAAACTGAACACAATGGAATGCTCTTTTCAGGCCTGGACTACTGTCATTTCTAGCACCAGTATACTTTTCATGAAATGTCCTAAATTGTTGAAATTTTGATCTATGGCTACAATAATTTTCATGTTTATATCCTTACTGTTAGCTATTCTCAGCTTGTAGTAGGCCAAATTTTTCAATCCCTCTTCTATTTTCTAAATTACATTTTTCATTGTGTTGTAAGCTAATAAATTAAATAATTCAATTTTGTAAAATTCTATATGAATTAAGATTAAATTCCATGTGAAGATTTGCTAACATAGCTCCTCTTGTCTGTGGCAGACAGTTCCAATTGATCACAGCATTTCTTTCCATATATTCAATTTAGGGCCTTGAGATTTCTTTTTAATGCAAACCAGGTAGGGGAGGGTAGGGGTAAAGGGGAGAGATCAACCAAAGGACTTGTATGCATGCATATAAGCCTAACCAATGGACACAGACAACAGGGGAGTGAGGGCATGAGTGGGGGGGGAGGGAGGGTAATGGTGGAATAAGGACACATATGTAACACCTTAATCAATAAAGAAATTTAAAAAAGAAAGAAAACAGAAATACCAATCAGAAAGGATATATGCACCCCTATGTTCATAGCAGCACAATTTATAATAGCTAAGATTTGGAAACAGCCTAAGTGCCCATCAGCAGATGAGTGAATTAGAAAACGGTGGTACATCTACACAATGGAATACTACGCTGCTGTAAAAAAGAAAGAACTCTTACCATTTGTAACAGTATGGATGGACTGGAGAGCATTATGCTAAGCAAAATAAGCCAGACAGAGAAAGACAGATATCACATGATCTCACTCATTTGTGGAATATAATGCACATCATAAACTGATGAACAAAAATAGTACCAGAGTCACAGAAGCATCGAACAGATAGTCCAACCTATGTGGGAAGGCGGGGGGTGAGAGAGTAAGAGATCAACCAAGGGACTTGTATGCATGCACATGAGCATAACCAATGGACACATCATGGGGGTTGTGATGGCATGTGCTGGGGTTGGGGGTGGCCGGGGAGAGGTCAATGGGGGAAAAAGGAGACTTATGTAATACTTTAAACAATAAAGAATTGAAATTTAAAAAAAGAAAAAAAAATCCTAATATATTTAGTTACTTGAAGTTGGTTAGAGGAGTGGACATTTTTTATGACTGATCTCAGATCTCTCTTTTGAGTGTATTTTGTGAGTCTTAGTGCAGGAACTATTTGGTTTCACAGAAGTTTTTTTGCTTAATTTCTATTTCTTAGCTGTTCTCACCAAGGTGAGGGTATCAGAGAGTGGAGGTGTTCCTGCCCCAAGTACTTGAATTCAAACAATATGCATGTTAATGTGCTTTAAATGATTAGATTCTTAAGTAGATTGAATACTCTATTTAAAGTCTGGCTTACTCAGCAAATCCTGGACAACCATAAGACCTTATAAGGAGTTCTGCAGTTTGGTTTGGGAAAAATTGGTTCTCAGAGTCACAAAATTATAGACTATTAGAAAATCAAAGACCCATAAAAATTACCCAATCCACTCAATTAATTTTATGGATGAGAAAACTGATGACTAGAGAAGCTAAGTGATTTCCAAGGTCACACCATTAAAGCAAGCCTAGAACTCAAAACATTGGATTTCATATAATCCTCCATTGTGATGGCTAATTTTATGTCAACTTGACTGAGATACAGGGTGCCCATATTAAATATTATTTCTGGGTGTACCTCTGAATAAGATTAACATTTTAATTTATGGACTCAGTGAAGTAGATTGCCATACCCAACCTAATCCATCGAGGGCCTGAATAAAACAAAATGTAGAAGGAACAAGTATTTTTTTCCCTGCCTGCCTGCCTGCTTGAGCTGGGATATTGGTTTTTTCCTGCCCTTGGATTGAGATTTATACTATCAGCTCTTCTGGTTTTCAGGTCATCAGACTTGGACTGGAACTACACTGCCAACTTTCTTGGATCTCCATCTTACAAATGGCAGATCATGGGACTTCTCAGCTACCATAATTGCATCAGCTAATTCCTTATAATAAATCTCCATATTGTTTGTGTTTCTGAATCCTGATCAATACATCTCTATACTCTTTCAGAAGTGAAAAAGTAAACTCCAATTGAAGCGAAATTATCCTCAAGCTGATTTCAGACTAGACTCTGAGTTAATGAGGTTTTATTAGTTTGGAAGCATAGAAAATGTGAATATGTTATCTTAATTTAGACAAATATCACTCTCTGAAGTCATAGATATTCCAAACTTGAACTCCTGACATTTTCTCATTTTGATTTGTCTCTCCATGGCAGCTGGAGGAGATGTTGAAGGCATCCTGAGTTTACTAAGCCAATTGGATTCCTTCATGGTTAGCTTAGTCAACTGAAGTTCTAACTGTATCTTTCAGCATTGCAGTGGCACAATCTTAACCAGGTCTCAGGCTCAAAAGATTTAATAAAAGTATAATATTATTGATAGGTTCATAGGCATAGGTGATTTTTCAACTATCTAATACATCCCAGAGTAATCAGAAAATACCTTCCTAATATTTTACAGGAAGCATGTTGTTTACTGTCTCTCTAGGTGCCAAGAAAAATATCTTAAAGGAATAGCTTGCTCCGTTAAAAATTTTTGCTTTGTTTTCCTAGGCCTAGGGCAGCCGTGGCAAACTACGGCCCGCGGGCCGGATCCGGCTGTTCTATCCGGTTCTCTTGCTCTCCCCTCCGCTCCTTTACTTTGAATTTATATTAGTTCACACAAACACTCCATCCATGCTTTTGTTCCGGCCCTCTGGTCCAGTTTAAGAACCCATTGTGGCCTTCGAGTCAAAAAGTTTGCCCACCCCTGGAGGCCTAGGTGATTGCCTTTTTGAGGTCCAGGATTCCAAAGTAGGAGACAGGAAAGTTAAAACAAGGCCAAACAGTGTGGGCAATTTGCAGCCAACTTGTAACTAACAAGCCATTATCTTCCCCAGCCAATGACACAGAGCAAATGGTTAAAAAACCTCCTTAATGAGAGAATGAAGGAAGGGAGAGGTAAAGGGGAAAAAAAAAGGGGGGCAGTTTTACTCTAAGCAGAGAAGCCAGCAGACTCAAGGCTTGGCAAGTAAAGTTGCCAGGTGCTTCTCATGAATTCTTGGAAGGCCACAACAAAGTTAAAAAAAAATGGACCTTGAGAATTAATCTGTACCAAAATAGTCAGCAGTGGAATTTTGAGACCAATAGACTGGCTCTTCAGATTAGCCGAGAACCCATTTGTGCTTCATAAGATAGAAGTATAGATTTACTTGCTTGGCTTTGCTTTTTCAGTAAAGGTGAATGCTTTAATTGCCTTAATAAATTGGCTTTTCACAACATTATCAAGGTCTCTTGTATAAATTCATTTATATGAGAAGACAAGGATCAAGGTTGGGGACAGCCCTCTCCACTGACTCAGGGGACTGTCTGGGAACACCTCTTTGGTGTCGGTGCGAGGTGCCTATACAATATTAGAAGGCCTGATCAGCATAATTTTCAATAAAATATTCTAAATTTATGTGTATAATAGATTGGTATTACATTTACATATAGAATGCCAATTAGTGATAAGAAACTTTTGGGGGGATTATCCAATAACTGCAGGTGTTAGGGAGGCTTGCCTGTGAATAAAATATAAATTTTGTAAGTTATCTGAAATTATCATTGACATGAGCACTTAAAATATATAAAAATGACTGACTCTCCCACAAATGTCCTGATTTGATAAAATGTAAGTTTTGACTCTACATAAATTAAAATGGGACAGTCATTTTAACAGAGTCTTGTGTCCTGATTACAGTGATTTGTGACTGATGAACTCCAGCTGTTAAAGCCTTGCTCTCTAAGGCTGGAAAATAGATGATCCAAGAGCTGGGAGTTCTGGCTATACACTCACCTTGTTCTCCACCTACTGTGCCAACATTTGAGTATTTTGTGTTTAACTAAAATTCTCTACATCTTCTTTGTGAATCTGTAACTTAGAGGTGGTGAGTACTGGAAGAAAATAGTGTATTTGCTTAAGAGCCTCTTCAAAATGTAATACATAGAAAACTTACTCTTCATAAATTTCCTTTGCACTTAACTCTAATTAGCTTCATTTGAGTTGGAATTGGCAGCTTTTTACTGATATGTAGTGGAAATGTACACAGCTTAAAAAAGATTTAGAAAGGAATCAAATGACATGGGGAAGCTTGGGGGCCATAAAGTAAAGTGAAATTTGAACCTACATCCTGGGTGGCATTTCCTATTATGGAAAGAAAATATTGTTTAGAGGAGACCAGAATGGTAACATGACATCTTTTATGAAATAAGCTTTTTAGATTAATCATATCCTAAGCATTCTACCTAAGCAAAAGCCTTAAGACTTGAGCCTGCTTAAAAGAAAATATTTCGGAATTGTTCTTAGGTAAAGCATGATGACAGCATTAAGGCCAAGGGTTCACAAAACAAAAATACAAAAGTGTAGCAATGCATGTTCCCCTAGTCCAGTGGTCGGCAAACTCATTAGTCAACAGAGCGGCAAATCGCGGCTTGCGAGCTGCATGTGGCTCGCGAGCCACATTTTGCCGACCACTGCCCTAGTCCTTCCTCTCCTGGCTCCATGTTTCTGAGCTACATGAACCTTATGAAAATAACATGATAAAGGAAAAATTGTTATGGGAGCATAGCTTTATTGTCTGAACCAGTTTAGAGCAGAATAGTTGCTGGTTTTGCCAATGTTGATATCTATAATGGTCTTTAGACACTTCAGGTATGGATAAAAACTCAGATGGAAATTGATAGCATTTGAACAGTGTTAGTGAGAGACTATGGAGACATGGATAAAAGAAAGAGAAGTTTCTGTGCCTCTCAGGCCTGGGGAAAAACTCCTACCTGATGTGATTATGCCTTCATTTGTTCTCAGTCAAAGCCATGCTGTTCTGGAAAGGGAGTTTTCTTACCTTGTCTTACCTAAATTAAAACGCACGCACACACACACACACACACACACACAGAGTTTTTCTTTTTGTTCAGATTATTACAGGTGTTCCTCTTTTTTCCCCGCATAGCTCCCCTCCACCTGATTCCCCACCCCACCCCATGCCCTTACCCCCCGCCACTGTCTTCATCCATAGGTGTAAGCTTTTTGTCCAATCTCTTTCCGCACCCCTCACACCCTCCCCCCTGAGAATTGTCAGTCCACTCCCTTTCTATGTCCCTGATTGTATTCTATTCACCAGTCCATTCTGTTCTTCAGATTTTTTTATTCACTTGATTTTTAGATTCACTTGTTGGTAGGTATGTATTTGATGTCATTTTGTTGTTCATAATTTTTATCTTTACCTTTTTCTTGTTCTTCCTCTTCTTAAAGAACACCCTTCAGCATTTCATGTAATCCTGGTTTGGTGGTGATGAACTCCTTTAGCTTTTTCTTGTCTGTGAAGCTCTTTATCTGACCTTCAACTCTGAATGATAGCTTTGCTGGGTAGAGTAATCTTGGTTGTAGGTTCTTGCTGTTCATCACTTTGAATATTTCTTGCCACTCCCTTCTGGCCTGCATAGTTTCTGCCAAGAAATCAGCTGACAGTCGTATGGGTGCTCCCTTGTAGGTAACTAACAGTTTTTCTCTTGCTGCTTTCAAGATTCTCTCTTTGTCTTTTGCCCTTGGCATTTTAATTATGATGTGTCTTGGTGTGGTCCTCTTTGGATTCCTCTTGTATGGGGTTCTGTGTGCTTCCTGAACTTGTAAGTCTATTTCTTTCACCAGGTAGGGAAAGTTTTCTGTCATTATTTCTTCTAATAGGTTTTCAATATTTTGCTCTCTCTCTTCTGGCACCCCAAAAATTCGGATGTTGGTACGCTTAAAGTTATCCCAGAGGCTCCTTACACTATCTTCATATTTTTGGATTCTTTTTTCTTTTTGTTTTTCTGGTTGGGTATTTTTTGTTTCCTCATGTTTCAAATCTTTGGTTTGATTCTTGGGGTCCTTTGATTTACAGTTGAGTTTCTGTATATTCTTTATTTCAGACAGTGTAAGCTTAATTTCTGACTGGTCCTTTTCCATTTTTTTGGCATTCTCATTAAGATCCTTAAAGGTCTCACTAAGTTCCTCAGCGGTTTTTAGAAGATTCTTGAGTAACCTTATAAATGTGGTTCTGAACTCTATGTCGTCCAGTAGTTTGCTTTCCTCCATTTCTCTCATTCGTGACATGTTTCTTTGTCTCCGCATTTTGCTGCTTCCTTGTGCTGATGGAGTGGCTTTGTGTGGTAGGTGACCTATAGGGGCCAGTAGCTCAGCCTCCCCAATCACCTGAGGTGGATGCCTTTGGTACACCCCTTTGTGGGCTGAGTGCAAAGTCTTGGTGTAGTTAAGCCTTGATTGCTGTTGGTACACTGGGAGGAATTGACCTCCAGGCCAATTGGCTGTGAGGACCCGCTGTGTCTATAGTGGAAGAACTGCTGCACTGGAGACACGCTTATGGTGTAGGACTTGTTTCAGTGGGGCTTCGGTGCTTACTGAGTCTGCATCTTGAATGTGTCACTTATGGATGTGAGGAGTTGAAATTTGGTGTCTCACACTGACCACTAGGTACACTGGCTTCTGGATCTCCAATGGGGTGCTGGTCAGCTACTGTCTGAGGCCACCCAGCAGGAGCTACAGCGAGAACTACAGTTTTCTCCTCTTTGCTTGGGGTTTGGAGGTTTTGGAGCTGTCTGACCCGGGCTGCAAGTTTGCTAGGTTAAGCTGCGATAGGGCAGGCCATTCATATGCTAAAGCCGCTTGGGTGGGTTCGTAGATTGTGCAGGGCGGGGTCTCAGGGCATGACCAGGCTAGGGCTTGGCAAACAGCGATGGCTGACAGTAAGCTGGCTCTGCGTCTCCGACCGTGTCCCCGCGCCCTGCGCCCCAACACAATAAACAATTATTCCTGCGTGCAGCCCTGCAAGCAAGCCTCCCTCACTTTCCGACCCCACGGCAGACAGTCCAGCTTCTCCCCATAGGAGTTTGGGTCCTCTGCGTCTCCCCAGAAACTGGAGTTCGGAGTAATCGGGAGCTTATCTCCCTTCGGGTTGAAAACAGCAGCGCTCCCAGATGCCCGTCGCCAGCCTGATTTGCGCGTCTCTGTACCTCAGCTTTTCAGCGCTTGTGCACCCCTCAATGCTGTTTGCTCTTTCCTTCTAGTTGTAGAACTTCCACTCAGCCAGCATTCCCGTGGTTCTGGGTGATAGACGTTTTGTCTTTTAGTTGTAGTTTTGAAATTGTTGTGCGAGGCAGCAGTTTAGGTGTTTACCTATGCCGCCATCTTGGATCCTCTCGAGTTTTTCTTTCTTTGACTGTCCAGGGTAGTTTTGGCTGATTTTTAAAGGCCCCTTGTTAAAGTTATTTGTAATTATATTCTGTCTCTGAGGTGTTAGCAACTATACCCAATTTCCTGTCACCTGCTCATTTACCTAACAATTCTATAATGAAGTTTGTCACACAAAAAGAGAAACTTGATCTACTTGGAATTAAGGCACTAATTAAATGTTCCTGAAGATATTTCTGATTTAGATTTCCAAAAGTAATACTCAGTTTAAAAACCATTCACCACTTGATGGAAGGAAACTTGACTTGGAGTGGTGAACACACAATACAATATTCAGATGATATCTTATACAACTGTACACCTAAAACATATATAATTTTATTAACCAACTAGAGGCCTGGTGCACAAAATTCGTGCACAGGGAGGTGTGTCCCTCAGCCCAGCCTGCACCCTCTCCAATCTGGGATCCCTCGAGGGATGTCCGACTGCCCCTTTAGGTCCGATCCTGGTAGGATTGGGCCTAAACGGACAGTCAGACATCCCTCTCACAATCCAGGACTGCTGGCTCCCAACTGCTCGCCTGCCTGCCTTCCTGATTGCCCCTAACCGCTTCAGCCTGCCAGCCTAATCAGCCCCTAACCATTCCCCTGACAACCTGATTGATGCCTAACTTCTCCCCTGCCAGCCAGTTTGCTCCTAACTGCCCTCCCCTGCAGGCCTGGTCACCCCTAACTGGCCTCCCCTGCAGGCCTGTTCCCCCCCAACTGCTCTCCCCTGCAGGCTTGGGTCCCCCCCAACTGCCCTTCCCTGCAGGCCTGGTCGCTCCCAACTTCCCTCCTCTGCCAGCCTGGTCACCCCTAACTGCCCTCCCTGCAGGCTTGATCACCCCCAACTGTCCTCCCTTGCAGGCCTGGTCCCTCCCAACTGCCTTCCCCTGCTGGCCTGATTGCCCACAACTGCCCTCCCTTGCAGACCTGGTCCCTCCCAACTGTCCTCCCCTGCTGGCCATCTTGTGGTGGCCATCTTGTTTCCACATGGGGGCAGCCATCTTGTGTGTTGGAGTGATGGTCAATCTGCATATTACTCTTTTATTAGATAGGATAAAGGCCTGGTGCATGGGTGGGGGCCAGCTGGTTTGCCCTGAAGGGTGTCCCAGATCAGGGTGGGGGTTCCCTTGGGGCATGGGGCGGCCTGGGCGAGGGGCCTGTGGTGGTTTGCAGGCCGGCCATGCCCCTGGCGACCCAAGTGGAGGCCCTGGTATCTGGGACTTATTTATCTTTTATAATTGAAACTTTGTAGCCTTGAGTGGAGTCCTGGGCCCACCAGGGTGTGCGGAAAGCTTGGCTTCCTCCATTGCCAGGGAAACCCAAGCCTCCTGCTCCCTCCGTGGCCGCAGCCATCTTGGTTGGGTTAATTTGCATATTACTCTTATATTAGATAGGATGTCACCCCAATAAATTCAATTAAAAACATTCACCACTAAGTAAATATAGATTATTGAATTTTCAGTTTGTTTTAAACTTGAAATTATTATCAATGAAGCTCTCAATCCTCACTTTCTATACTTATGGTAAATTCCAACTAGGTTTATTTATGTATTTATTTATTTTAAGATTTTATTATTTTTTTATTATTTTTTTAAATAAATCTTTATTCAGATTATTACAATTGTTTCTCCTTTCCCCCCCCCCATAGCTCCCCTCTACCCAGTTCCCACCCCACCTTCTGCCCTTACCTCCCCCGCACTGTCCTCATCCATGGGTGTATGATTTTTGTCCAGTCTCTTCATGAACCCCCCATACCCCTTTCCCCCTGAGAATTGCCAGTCCACTCCCTTTCTATGCCCCTGATTCTATTATATTCACCAGATTATTCTGTTCCTCAGGTTTTTAATTTACTTGATTTTTAGGTTCACTTGTTGATAGATATGTATTTGTTGTTCATAATTTTTCTCTTTACTTTTTTCTTCTTCCTCTTCTTTAAGAATACCTTTCAACATTTCATATAATACTGGTTTGGTGGTGATGAACTCCTTTAGCTTTTTCTTATCTGTGAAGCTCTTTATCTGACCTTCAATTCTGAATGATAGCTTTGCTGGGTAGAGTAATCTTGGTTGTAGGTTCTTGCCATTCATCACTTTGAATATTTCTTGCCACTCCCTTCTGGCCTGCATAGTTTCTGTTGAGAAATCAGCTGACAATCATATGGGTACTCCCTTGTAGGTAACTAACTGTTTTTCTCTTGCTGCTTTTAATATTCTCTCTTTGTTTTTTGCTCTTGGCATTTTAATTATGATGTGTCTTTGTGTGGTCCTCTTTGGATTCCTTTTGTTTGGGGTTCTGTGCGCTTCCTGGACTTGTAAGTCTATTTCTTTCACCAGGTGGGGGAAGTTTTCGGTCATTATTTCTTCAAATAGGTTTTCAGTATCTTGCTCTCTCTCTTCTTCTGGCACCCCCATAATTCTGATGGTGGTACGCTTGAAGTTGTCCCAGAGGCTTCTTACACTATCTTCAACTTTTTGGATTTTTTTTTTGCTTTTTGCTTTTTCAGTTGAGTGTTTTTTGCTTCTTTGTATTTCAATTCTTTGACTTGATTCTTGTGTTCCTTTAGTCTGTTGTTGGGTTTCTGTATAATATTTTTTATTTCAGTCAGTGTATGTTTAATTTCTAGTTGGTCCTTTTTCATATCTTCGTGGGTCTCGTTATATTTATCGGCCGTTTCTAGGATATTCTTGAAAAGCCTTATAACCGTGGTTTTGAATTCTATATCCAGTCGTTTGTTTTCCTCCATTTCTTTCGTTTGTGACCTATTTCTTTGACACCGCATTTTCATTGATTCCCTGAGTTGGTAGGATAGATTTGTGTGCTAGGTTTCCTATATGGCCCAGTGGGTCAGCCTCCCCAGTTAACCTGAGGTGGACACTCTTGGTGCACCCCTTTGTGGACTGTGTGTACAGCCTTGTAGTTAAGTCTTGATTGTTGTTGGTATCACTGGGAGAAATTGACCTCCAGGCCAGTTGGCTGTAAGGATCAGCTGTGTCTACGCTGGGAGAAGTTCGGTGTTGGAGACAGCCTTATAGGATTAGACTTGCCAAATTGCAATAGCCTCTGTGCTCAGCTTGGATGGGGTGGAGTCTCAGGGTGGAGCAGAGAGTCTTGGCTTCCAGTCAGCCTTGCCCTTGTGAGCGTGTGCACCTGCAGACCTCTGCCTTCCCCGGCTTCTGACTCCCTTCCACTAGGGAAAGCCTGTGGCAACCTCCACAGCCTTTGTGTGCACTGGCATGCACGCGCCTGCAGACCTTTGCCTTCCCCGGCTCCTGAGTCTCTGCCCGAGAGTCCAGATTCCCCCCACAGGAGCATGGGTCCCCAGGGGCTCGCCTGGAACTGGGGTTCAGTGCCGTCAGAACTGGGGCTCAGTGCAGTCAGGAACTTCTGACTCCCTTCCACTAGGGACCAACTACGTTTATTCTACTTTGCTTACTTTCTAATCCTATCTAATAAAAGAGTAATATGCAAATTGACCATCACTCCAACAAAGAAGATGGCTGCCCCCATGTGGACACAAGATGGCCAGCAGGGGAGGGCAGTTGTGGGCAATAAGGCCAGCATGGGAGGGCAGTAGTGAGGGACCAGGCCTGCAGGGGAGGGCAGTTAGGGGTGACCAGGCCTGTAGGGGAGGATAATTAGGGGCAATCGGGCCAGCAGGGGAGCAGTTAGGTGTCGATCAGGTTGGCAGGGGAGTGGTTAGGGGGTGATCAGGCTGGCAGGCAGAAGCAGTTAGGGGCAATCAGGCAGGCAGGCAGGTGAGCAGTTGGGAGCCAGCAGTCCTGGATTGTGAGAAGGATGTCCAACTGCCCGTTTAGGCCCTATCCCACCAGACATCCCTAGAGGGGTCCCAGATTGGAGACAGTGCAGGCTGGGCTGAGGGCCCCTTTCCCTCCCTCCCGCCCCCCATGCACAAATTTCGTGCACCAGGCCTCTAGTTAGCAAATAACTATCAAATGAGCATGTATTTAAATAAATGTGATTATGGTTATAAATAATCAGATATTTTTTTCTTAATTGTTATATAATAGGATCTAGTGACTTTTTTGACCAGTATGAAAATCTATACTTGTTCTAGAAAACATTGTCCAGTATGTTGCTGGTTTAAATAAGTTCTACTGAATTCTGCTCTCTTGTCCCCAATGTCTTGTCATATATTTAACAACATTAGTAATGTGCTAAAATATGGTATCTCACTCTTGTTTCAGTCAGCATTTCTTTCATTACCATAAAAGTTAAACCATTTTTTAAAATATTTACTGATAACTACCATCCTTTATCAATTATTGATGTGTTGCAGTGGACCTTCTTTTCCACCCCTCTCATTAGCAGCCCCCATTGCTTAACACCGCTGTTGGATATTTAGGGGTTCTGTTGTGCCACTTTTCTTTAAGGAGCACCCAACTGTATGTTAAAATTAGTAAAAATGTCTCCTTGTAAGCTAGAATTGTCACTTTAAAAAAAATAAACTGGATTTCAGTTTGGGAACCAGCTTTGTGATTGGGGTTTACATGAATATGTTCCTTGGGGCTTAATCACAATATCTTACTAAAACAAAATAAGATTTTTAATTGAAAATCTGAGGGAAAAACTCTGGAGTAGTGGTAGCTATGCAGTTCACCCTACCCAATTATATTTTGCTTATCTTGAGTCCCTGCATTCCATATGCACTATGCTACTATGCTCAACACTGCTAAACACTGAGAGTGTTCTAGAAGTGCAGATATTCTGCTTCATCAAGTTTATGCTCTGAGTTGAAGCAGAGCCATACTATAATTCAATCCTAAATTATGCAATAAATAAATCCTGTAGGAATTTATAGAAGGGAAAAAAACTCCACGTGGACTTGAAAAATTATCCAATCTAAGGGAACATTTTATGTTTAGAAAAATTGAGGCTTAAAACTGTTATGAAATTTGGCCATAGTCACATAACTCAGCCTCACAACTGGAACTAGAATCCAGAACTTCTGAATCATTCCAGGCTCTTTTCCACTAGAGGAAACTCCCAATTTTGGCCCAGTTAGTTCTTGGACAATATTTCTGAAGGTTTCAAGAGAAACCTTAAGCCAGATGCTCATTTATTAAAGATTTAAGTAGTATTTTGGCTTTGCATTCCTGAAAACACATTGAATTCTATGAAATACCAAAAGTGATCATAAAAACAAATGACAAGTAAATAAGATAACTATATTAATTTGGAAATTATTGTTAAATACATAAAGTCAGTTAAGATGAAAAGCTGTATATAAATGTTTTTTTTTATGAAAACGTTCTGCATAGCAGCATTAACACAGGATTCTTACATATGAGTCTAAAAAATTGGAACAAAATATGTTTTCACTTTTGTCTGGTGAATATCTCTGAAGCAATTCATGATTGTTCCAAGAATCTGTGAACTAAAGTAAAAATTAGTGTTTTCTGCCTTAAAACATTTTTTTAAAATTTGTATGAATGTATATTTCTGAAGATGTTTTAAAGGCATGTATTTGGAGAGAAGCAGTTTTCAAGGCAATGTCTTCTTACCTGATCTCTTGCTCTCTAATTTAAATAGAGTTAGATCAGTCATTTCAGCTCTAGATAGGCTTGTCAGTGATGGCAACTGATACAGGCATTGGGCTTCAGTGTTGGTATCAACACAATTATTGGGCAGTCTAGTAGCAATTTTTGCCACAAATGAGGGACCACAATGCAAGACATTTTAAATCAGGGATTTTCTATATACTTTATTGGATGTGGGGGTTGAAGAAGAAAAAGAAATAAAAATCAGGACTAAAGACATGGAATTACTCTGTGTGGGGCAGAAATGGAGAAATAGGAAAATAAATTCTATTGCTATGGCTGATACAAATAAGCATGCATGTTTGTATTGAGGTCTGTGGGGGCAATAGAGATGCTTTCCTTTTTTTAAAAAAAAAAACTTTATTGTTGAAAGTATTACATATGCCCCCCCCCCCCATTGACCTTTTCTTTCCTTGAATAAAGCTTTGGTGCCATTTGGTTTATATCATGTCTAGGCCTTTATATTGACAGTCCACCTCGAGTCCATACACATCACTCCTCCCTTCCTATCAGACCCCACTCCACAGTGGCCAGATCTATAGCTTCCTCTGCTGCTTGGAATGCACTGACTTCAAGCCATTGTCTCAGTGACACTTTCCATTTGGTTTGTTCCTTGAGACCAAGCCAAAGCAAAACTGGTTGAAATATAGCCAAAACTGCCAGATGTTGCTTGATGTTCCTTTGTGCTCTCTAGGGAAAGCAATATTTTCCAATGAAACTTGCAATTATTTCTTATGAAAACTATTCCTGAAAAGTTGACTGAAAGAAAGAGAAGTGTAAAGCCAAAGAAATGTTTGGAGAAATAAGATTATAGTAGACAGTGTTTCTGTGTCTCAGACACACCTATGTTGACAGGACCAAATTGAGGAGGAAATAGTGGGCAGGGGTTAAATAAGGAGTGTGTAGTTTTAGTGTTATTGCATTTTTTTCTCTCAAGTCCCACTCCTATGACAACTTTCTCTACTATGAATATCCAATTGAACATATCTTCCCATTTGGAGCATACCTCTTCCGGAGTTTGCTTGTATTGCATTCACTCCACCTGTCTTATTCTCTTTTTGAGATAATATAAGCTCTTTGAGGACAATTTCTTATTCCTTACTGTGTTCTAAGAAGTCCCTAGACTGGGCAGGTGCATAAGCTTATGGCCTCAATCAGTATTTGTTTAAGCAAGTTGCATGTTCTCCACAAATATATGGCAGTGTGAAGAAAATAAGAGAGAATAAGGATATAGAGAAGGTCAGAGGACAAACAATATAGGAAGAAGGGCATGAGAATGAACTTGTTGTTGAGAGAGTTTAACTAGTAAAAGAAATAGAAAATACTCAAAGGAAAGAAAGAAGATGGAAACTAAAGTTGTGACATCAGTTGGTAGGAGGACTGTGAGAATAACAATCCATTTCTTGTGTGTGACAGTTTCTGTTCTTTACCCATCTTTTAAAAATTTGTAATAAAAAATCAATATTAAACATTCCTGGGATACTTAGCTAATATTTTAACGTATTTTAAAATATATATATTTCAAATACAAATTTTAGGAGAAATGAAATATTTTTCGTCACAAAAAACAGGCAGATTGAATTTATCAGTTTTTAAAATAAAATTTTATAAGACTATTAAAATAATCATTTATGTTCAGAGATTTAGTGTGCCCTTAAAGGATTTTGTGTGAGGTATAGAAATAGTTTTATAGCTTTAGGTATGCTGAATAATGGCCCCCAAATATATCCATGTTCTAATCCCTGAAAATTGGACATATTGCCTTTTAAAACATAACATGGAAGGACTTGGAGATTATTTATTTTTTTATGGATGGATCTTGAGAATATGCTAGGTGAAATAAGTCAGACAGAAAATGTCAAGAACCATATGATTTCACTCAAATGAGGGATATAACACTGAAACTAACAAAGGAACTAGCAAGACAAGCAAACAAAAACTTATAGAGACAGACAACAGTATGGTGGTTACCAGAGGGAAAAGGGGATGGGGAGAGATAGTAAAGGGGTTCAAATATTTGGTAATGGAAGGATATTTGATTTGGGGTGATACAGATGATGTATGATAAAATTGTACACCTGAAACCTATATAATTTTATTTACCAATGTCACCCCAATACATTTAAAAATTTTTTTCACAATAAAAATATGATTCTAAAAATGCTTCAAAATATCTTCCTTTTTCAATTGTCTAATAATTTTAGAAACAAATATTATTTTTTAATATTTAAAAATCTTAAATATCTTAAATATGTAAGGATTTTTATCTGTGATTTTAATTATCTTTTCATTTAGAAATTATTAAAAAAATCCAAAGGTAACAGGTTTTATGTAATAAAATGTATCAAAACCTAAATACCATAATCTAATCTGAAAGTTCCTACTCTTTATCTCTGATTTCTTTTTTTTTTTTGGCTTTTTATTTATTTTTATTTTTTTATTAAGGTATTATATGTGTACATATCTTACCATTGCCCCCCCACCCCACTCCCATACCTGCCCTCACCCCCCAATGTTTTGCATCCATTGGTTACTCTTATATGCATGCATATAAGTCCTTCAGTTGATCTCTTATTTCCCCCACCTCTCCCTAAACTTACTGATGTAATTTGACAGTCTGTTTGATGCATTACTGCCTCTGTATCTATCTTTATGTTCATCAGTTTATAATGTTTTTCATTATCCCCAAATGAGTGAGATCATGTGGTATTTTTCTTTCATTGACTGGCTTATTTCACTTAGCATAATGTTCTCTAATTCCATCCAGGTGCCTACAAATGGTAGTAATTCCTTCTTTTTTATGGCAGCATAGTATTCCATTGTGTAGATGTACCATGGTTTTCTGATCCAGTCATCTGCTGATGGGCACTTAGGTTGTTTCCAAATCTTAGCTATTGTAAATTGTGCTGCTATGAACATAGGGGTGCATATATCCTTTCTGATTTGTGTTTCTGGTTTCTTAGGATATATTCCTAGGAGTGGGATTACTGGGTCAAATGGGAGTTCCATTTTCAGTTTTTTGAGGAAACTCCATACTGTTCTCCACAGTGGCTGCACCAGTCTGCATTCCCACCAGCAGTACACAAGGGTTCCTTTTTCTCCGCATCCTCGCCAACACTTGTCGTTTGTTGATTTGTTGATGATAGCCATTCTGACAGGTGTGAGATGGTATCGAATTGTCGTTTTGATTTGCATCTCTCGGATAATTGGTGACTTTGAGCATGTTTTCATGTGTCTCTTGGCCTTCCTTCTGTCTTCTTTCGAAAAGATTCTATTTAGGTCCGTTGCCCATTTTTTTATTGGATCATTTATCTTCCTTTTATTAAGTTGTATAAGCTGTCTGTAGATGTTGGAGATTAAACCTTTATCAGTGATAACATTTGCAAATATGTTCTCCCATACAGTGGGGTTTCATGTTGTTTTGTTGATGGTTTCTTTTGCTGTGCAAAAGCTTTTTATTTTGATGTAGTCCCATTTGTTTATTTTCTCTTTGGCTTCCATTGCCCTAGGGGCAGTATCACTGAAAAAGTTCTTTTGGCATATGTCTAAGATTTTGCTGCCTGTGGATTCCTCTAGTATTTTTATGGTTTCCCGTCTTATATTTACATCCTGTATCCATTTTGAGTTTATTTTTGCGTATGGTGTAAGTTGGTGATCTAGTTTCATTTTTTTGCATGTATCTGTCCAATTTTCCCAACACCATTTATTGAAGAGACTGTCTTGACTCCATTGTATACTCATGCCTCCTTTATCAAATATTAATTGTGCATATTGGTTTGGGTCGATATCTGGATTCTCTATTCTATTCCATTGATCTATATGTCTGTTCTTGTGCCAGTACCAGGCTGTTTTGAGGACAGTGGCTTTGTAATACAGCTTGAAATCTGGTATTGAGATCCCTCCTACTTTATTCTTCTTTCTCAGGATTGCTGTGGCTATTCGGGGTCTTTTTTTATTCCAGATGAATTTGTGGAGAGTTCTTTCTAGGTCTGTGAAATATGCCGTTGGTATTTTAATGGGGAGTGCATTGAATCTATAGATTGCTTTGGGTAGTATGGACATTTTAATGATGTTGATTCTACCAATCCATGAACATGGTATGTTCTTCCATCTGTTTACATCTTCCTCTATCTCTTTTTTCAGTGTTCTGTAGTTTTCCGCGTATAGGTCTTTTACCTCCTTGGTTAGGTTTATTCCTAAGTAACTTAATTTTTTTGGTGCGATGGAAAATGGGATTGCTTTTTTAGTCTCTCTTTCTGTAAGTTCACTGTTGGTGTATAGAAATGCCATAGATTTCTTGGCATTAATTTTGTATCCTGCTACATTGCCAAATTCATTTATTAAGTCTGTTAGTTTTTTGATGGAGTCTTTCGGGTTTTTTTTATGTACAATATCATGTCATCTGCAAATAAGGATAGCTTTACTTCTTCTTTTCCAATTTGGATGCCTTTTATTTCTTCTTCTTGTCTAATTGCAATGGCTAATACTTCCAGTACTATGTCAAACAGGAGTGGTGAGACTGGGCATCCTTGTCTTGTTCCTGTTCTTAGGGGAAATGGTTTTAGTTTTTGCCCATTGAGTATGATGTTAGCTGTGGGTTTATCATATATAGCTTTTATTATGTTGAAGTATGATCCTTCCATTCCCACCTTGTTGAGAGTTTTTATCAAGAAAGGGTGTTGGATTTTGTCAAATGCTTTTTCTGCATCAATTGATATGACTATGTGATTTTTATCTCTCAATTTGTTTATGTGATGTATCACATTTATTGATTTGTGGATATTGTAGCATCCTTGCATTCCTGGGATAAACCCTACTTGGTCATGGTGTATGATCTTTCTGATGTACTGCTGGATCCGATTTGCTAGAATTTTGTTGAGGATTGTGGCATCTACATTCATGAGGGATATTGGCCTGTAATTCTCCTTTATTGTTTTGTCTTTATCTGGTTTTGGTATTAGGGTGATGCTGGCTTCATAGAAGGAGCTTGGAAGTGTTCCTTCCTCTTGAATTTTTTGGAATAGTCTGAGGAGGATAGGTTTTAGTTCTTCCTTGAATGTTTGGTAAAACTCTCCTGTGAAGCCATCTGGCCCCGGGCTTTTGTTTGCCGGAAGCTCTTTGATGACTGCTTCAATTTCTTCCATAGTTACTGGCATGTTGAGCTGTTTAGATTCTACCTGATTAAGTTTTGGAAGGTTATATTTTTCTAGAAATATGCCCATTTCCTCCAGGTTGTCCAGTTTGTTGGAATAGAGTTGTTCGTAATATTTTTTAACAATCCTTTGTATTTCGGCAGGATCTGTTGTTATTTCACCTCTTTCATTTCTGATTTTGTTTATTTGGGTCCTCTCTCTTTGCTTCTTGGTGAGCCTGGCTAGAGCTTCATCAATCTTGTTTATCCTTTCAAAGAACCAGCTCGTGGTTTTGTTGATCTTTTGTATTGTTTATTTGGTCTCTATGTCGTTTATCTCTGCTCTGATCTTTATTATTTCCTTCCTTCTGCTTACACTGGGCTTTTCTTGTTGCTCCTTTTCTAACTCTTTGAGTTGTAGGGTTAGGTAATTTATTACCATTGTTTCTTGTTTTTTGCAGTAGGCTTGTAGAGCTATGAACTTCCCTCTCAAGACTGCTTTCGCTTTGTCCCATAGATTTTGGATTGTAGTGTTTTCATTGTCATTTTTTGCCATGATGTTTTTTATTTCTTCTTTGATCTCTCTGGTAACCCAGTCATGGTTTAATAACATGCTGTTTAGTCTCCATGTGTTTGATTTCTTTGGGTTGTTTTTATTGTAGTTGATTTCCAGTTTTATGCCACTGTGGTCTGAGAAGATGCTTGATATGATCTATCTTCTTGAATTTGAAGAGACTTTGCCTATGTCCCAACATATGATCTATCTTTGTAAATGACCCTTGTGCACTAGAGAAGAATGTATATTCTGTGGCTTTGGGGTGAAATATTCTGAAGATGTCAACTAATTCCATCTGGTCTAGTGAGTCATTTAGGATTGATGTTTCTTTGCTGATTTTTTCTTTAGAGGATTTGTTCAATGGTGATAGTGGGGTATTAACATCTCCTACTATGATTGTATTGCTGTCAATCTCTCCCTTGTTATCCTCCAGGAGTTTTTTATGTATTTGGGTGCTCCTGTATTGGGTGCATATATGTTTACCAGAGTTATTTCTTCTTGTTGGATTGCTCCCTTTAGTATTATGAAGTGTCCTTCCTTATCTCTTGTTATGTCCTTCACTTTGAGATCTAATTTGTCAGATATAAGTATTGCTACCCCAGCTTTTTTTTTCAGTTCCATTTGCCTGGAAAACCTTTTTCCATCCCTTCACCCTCAGTCTATGTGCGTCTTTTTTTCTGAGGTGGGTTTCTTGTAGATAGCAGATATATGGGTCGTGTTTTCTTATCCAATCCGTTACCCTATGTTTTTGATGGGGCATTTAATCCATTTACATTTAAAGTTATTATTGATAGGTACTTATTTTTCGCCATTCCTATTCTTTACCCCTGTGTTCCTTCTTCTCTTCCTATTTCTTTTTTTTTTTTTTTTTTTACAGCAGACCCTTTAGTATTTCTTGCATTGCTGGTTTGGTGGTAATAAATTCCCTTAGTCCTTTTTTGTCTGTGAAGTTCCTGATTTCACCGTCAATTTTGATTGACAGCCTTGCTGGGTACTGTATTCTTGGATTCAGACCCTTCCTTTGCATGACTTTGTGTATTTCATTCCATTCCCTTCTGGCCTGATGAGTTTCTGTTGAGAAATCAGTTGCTAGTCTGATGGGGGTTCCTTTGTATGTAACTTTCTGTCTCTCTCTGGCCGCTTTTAATATTCTTACTTTGTCGTTGGTGTTTGCCAATTTAATTATAATGTGCCTTGGCATCGGTCTTTTGGGGTTCATTTTGCTTGGGACTCTGTGAGCTTCTTGGATTTGTGTGGGTTTTTTCTTCCCTATATCAGGGAAATTTCTGTCATTATTTCTTCAAAGATGTTTTCTATTCCTTGCTCAGCTTCCTTTCCTTCTGGAACCCCTATTATGCGGATGTTGTTTTGTTTCATGTTGTCCCAAAGTTCCCTTAGGCTCTCCTCCTGCCTTTTAATTTTTTTTTCTAGAAGTTACCCTACTTGGGTATTTTTTCCCATCTTATCTTCTAGCTCACTGATGCGGTCCTCTGCTTCTTCTAGTCTACTCTTGATGCTTTCTATTGAGTTCTTTACAGCAGCGAAGTCATTTTTCATTTCTTCTTGGTTCTTCTTCATTTCCTCTTGGTTCTTGCTCATACTGTCGAATTTGTCTTCCATTCTTTTCAGCCACCTTACGACCATTTCTCTGAATTCTTTTTCTGGAAGTTTCCTTCCCTCCATTTCGTTTACTTCCTTTTCTGGTGATACCTGCTTTTCTTTCATATGCAGGCTGTGTCTTTGTCTCCCCATGGTCTCTTTTATCTGGGTGTCTGGTTATGTAGTTCTCTCTCTCCTCATCCCAGGTGAAATCTGACCTTTCCGTGGTGGAGTGTAGAGCTCCTCTGAACCCGTGTGTTTGCGCCAATTGGGGAGCGGTGTTCTGGGGCTCACAGCTGTTCTGTGGGTGCCGCAGTTGTGGATTCTCAGGCTTCCGATAAGCTCCACTTTCCGGTTCCTATCTCTAATTTCTTTTACAGAAAGTAGCCAAATAAAAAGTTTTATCCTTTTCTTAACTATCAATTTATTTAAGTAGTATATTGTGATAGAAAAAGATAAAAAATATATAATGGGAATAAAGGGGAAAGATGTTAAATTTGCTATAGGTTTTCTAAACAGTATTTTTAAAACTGTAATTTTTGAGGCTATCTCACAGCATATAATGGAAGCAAAGAAAGGATAAAATTTCTAAAAAAATGAATTACAAAACAATTTAATATAGTAAATTCAGTTATTTTCTTTTTATAGCATAAAATTGAAAGTACATCGGAGGGAGAAAAATGGCGGCGGAATAGACAGACGTGTTCCGAGCCTTGTCCCGGAGCAGAAAGAAAGAACAGCTGAGGGTCGCACTAGGAGTGTTTGTTGGCAAGTTGGGGGACAGCTGAACTCCAGAAGAAGGTGGGAGACTGCTAGACGGGGTTCCCCTGACCTGGCAGCTCCCACTGCGGCTGGGTCCCCTCCCGGAGCTGCGGGCTTGGATGCGGAGTCGCCGCCATCTGGAACCGGAAAGTGGAGCTTATCGGAAGCCTGAGAATCCACAACTGCGGCACCCACGGAACAGCTGCGAGCCCCAGAACAATGCTCCCCAATTGGCGCAAACACACGGGTTCAGAGGAGCTCTACACTCCACCACAGAAAGGTCAGATTTCGCCTAGGATAAGGTGAGGTCTCTGGTCCCAGCGCGAGAGAGGAACGCGCGTTTTGCGGGAGCTGGAGGACCAGGGAAGTCTGTGCCTAGAAAAATCGGTGGCTGCTGGGGCTGGCGTGATCTGTGAATGTGGAAGGGGGTCCTCAGAGCTGCTAACAGAAGGGCTCTCTAAAAAGTAACCCATTTTGATCTGAAGTGCAGGGACACCCTAAGAATTTCAGGGGTGTGCTAGACTTACGCGCAGCCACGGAGTGCGCACACTTGGGCTTTTTCCTCTTGAAATTCTTGCTTCTGATTACTAAGCCCAATTCATAGGTTCACCCAGTTGGGGACACCCTGGGAGACTGCAGGGGAAAGTTGTTTTTCTGGAACCTGGGGATCGGAGCGGGGAGTGACCATCGGAGAGCCAGCTCTGAGGCAGCCCACTCCCACAAACCGGGGAAAGAAGGCTCTAACACTCCCTAGAGAGGCCATAGATAAACCCGGAAGTCAATCCAGAAACACTGCCACCCAGGGGCTGAATCACAAATTGACTCTTGTGTAATAAAAAATAAAGGAATACGAATTAAGACACACCGCCTGCTTAAAATCAGGACTGGCTTACATCACTGAAGAGCAGTGGAACGCAGGGAACTGCAATACTGTCCGGACTGAGAAACAGGCGTGCCAAACAGAACAACAGAGGAAGTGAATGACCTTCACTACTCCACATTTTATTTTTATTTTTTATTTTTTTATTTTCATTTTTTGCATCTTTTACTCAAGAAACTAATTTTTTTCCTCACTTGATTTTACCTTTTTAATTATTACATTTTTATTTTCAATCCGTATTATTACTACTGCTATTTTATCTTTTTTTTTTTTTTTTAAGTGTCATTTTATTTTCTCTTCATTTTGTTTTGGGATTAATGTTCTACATTCTATTTTTATCTTTCCTTTAGCATCATTTTACTCTATCTCAAATCTACCTTTATGCCATCACTCTCTTCCTCACTTTTCCCTTTTCAGTGTCCTGTTTATCTTACCCCTTTCCTGCTTTAGATTTTCCCTATACTTTCTGTTTACCCCCTTTTAAAATTTCACCCTACTTATATATCTAATCTCCAATCCCCTGCTCCAAGTCCATACACACCTCTCTCTTCGCTGTCTTAACTATCCAAAAAATTGTTTTTCTCTCTGTCCTTTTGTTGTTGTTCGTTTGAATGTAGATTATATCGAATTTTTATGCTTTTTTGTGAGATTGTTTTGCTTATTCTTCTTTTGTTTATTTTTTTGTAAGTTTAGTGCTTCTGTTTTCCCTTGCCTCACTCAATATTAGTTGGTGTTGTAGTTTGTATTAATCCCCAGGTACTTGTTGCTGGCATTTGCTGGGATAAGTGATTGTTCTATTGGAGTTTTATCCCCAATATATATAGTCTGTTTCCCTTTCTCTCTTAGTCTCTTTCTTGTCTCTCTTACTTTTTTTTCTTCTTTTTTTCCCTTTTCCCAATTTCATTTTGACACCCCTTTTTTTCTTCTTCTTCTTTCTTTCTTTTTCCTCTTCTTCTTTCTCTACTATCCCCTAATTTGCCTTTCTCTGGTGGTCACCTTTATTGGAGGTTATTAATATCGTGAATACATTTCTGTTCAGTGCCTTGTGTGTTGTACCTGGTAGTGCTGTATTTTGTGCCTTTAAATCGACGCAGGAGAGAGAGAACTACAGAACCAGACACCCAGAGAAGAGAGACCATGGGGAGACAAAGACACAGCCCGCATATGAAAGAAAAGCAGGCATCACCAGAAAAGGAAGTAAACGAAATGGAAGCAAGCAACCTTCCAGAAAAAGAATTCAGAGAAATGGTCATAAGGTGGCTGAAAAGAATGGAAGACAAATTTGACAATATGAGCAAGAACCAAGAGGAAATGAAGAAGAACCAAGAAGAAATGAAAAATGACATCGCTGCTGTAAAGAACTCAATAGAAAGCATCAAGAGTAGACTAGAAGAAGCAGAGGACCGCATCAGTGAGCTAGAAGACAAGATGGGAAAAAATACCCAAGTAGAGCAACTTCTAGAAAAAAAAATTAAAAGGCAGGAGGAGAGCCTAAGGGAACTTTGGGACAACACGAAACAAAACAACATCCGCATAATAGGGGTTCCAGAAGGAAAGGAAGCTGAGCAAGGAATAGAAAACCTATTTGAAGAAATAATGACAGAAAATTTCCCTGATATAGAGAAGAAAAAATCCACACAAATCCAAGAAGCTCACAGAGTCCCAAGCAAAATGAACCCCAAAAGACCGACGCCAAGGCACATTATAATTAAATTGGCAAACACCAACGACAAAGTAAGAATCTTAAAAGCGGCCAGAGAGAGACAGAAAGTTACCTACAAAGGAACCCCCATCAGACTAGCAACTGATTTCTCAACAGAAACTCATCAGGCCAGAAGGGAATGGAATGAAATATACAAAGTCATGCAAAGGAAGGGTCTGAATCCAAGAATACTGTACCCAGCAAGGCTGTCAATCAAAATTGAAGGTGAAATCAGGAGCTTCACAGACAAAAAAGGACTAAGGGAATTTATTACCACCAAACCAGCAATGCAAGAAATGCTAAAGGGTCTGCTGTAAAAAAAAAAAAAAGAAATAGGAAGCGAAGAAGGAACACAGGTGTAAAGAATAGGAATGGCGACAAATAAGTACCTATCAATAATAACTTTAAATGTAAACGGATTAAATGCCCCAATCAAAAGACATAGGGTAATGGATTGGATAAGAAAACATGACCCATATATCTGCTGTCTACAAGAAACCCACCTCAGAAAAAAAGACGCACACAGACTGAGGGTGAAGGGATGGTAAAAGGTTTTCCAGGCAAATGGAACTGAAAAAAAAGCTGGGGTAGCAATACTTATATCTGACAAATTAGATCTCAAACTGAAGGACATAACAAGAGATAAGGAAGGCCACTTCATAATACTAAAGGGAGCAATCCAACAAGAAGAAATAACTCTGGTAAACATATATGCACCCAATAGAGGAGCACCCAAATACATAAAAAAACTCCTGGAGGATATCAAGGGAGAGATTGACAGCAATACAATCATAGTAGGAGACTTCAATACCCCACTATCACCATTGGACAAATCCTCTAAACAAAAAATCAGCAAAGAAACATCAATCCTAAATGACTCACTAGACCAGATGGAATTAATTGACATCTTCAGAACATTTCACCCCAAAGCCACAGAATATACATTCTTCTCAAGTGCACATGGGTCATTTTCAAAGATAGACCATATGTTGGGACATAGGCAAAGTCTCTTCAAATTCAAGAAGATAGAAATCATATCAAGCATCTTCTCAGACCACAGTGGCATAAAACTGGAAATCAACTACAATAAAAACAACCCAAAGAAATCAAACACATGGAGACTAAACAGCATGCTATTAAACCATGACTGGGTTACCAGAGAAATCAAAGAAGAAATAAAAAACATCATGACAACAAATGACAATGAAAACACTACAATCCAAAATCTATGGGACACAGCGAAAGCAGTCTTGAGAGGGAAGTTCATAGCTCTACAAGCCTACTGCAGAAAACAAGAAACAGGGGTAATAAATTACCTAACCCAACAACTCAAAGAGTTAGAAAAAGAGCAACAAGAAAAGCCCAGTGTAAGCAGAAGGAAGGAAATAATAAAGATCAGAGCACAGATAAACGACATAGAGACCAAAGAAACAATACAAAAGATCAACAAAACCAAGAGCTGGTTCTTTGAAAGGATAAACAAGATTGATGAACCTCTAGCCAGGCTCACCAAGAAGCAAAGAGAGAGGACCCAAATAAACAAAATCAGAAATGAAAGAGGTGAAATAACAACAGATCCCGCCGAAATACAAAGGATTGTTAAAAAATACTACGAACAACTCTATTCCAACAAACTGGACAACCTGGAGGAAATGGACATATTCCTAGAAAAATATAACCTTCCAAAACTCAATCAGGAAGAATCTAAACAGCTCAATATGCCAGTAACTATGGAAGAAATTGAAGCAGTCATCAAAGAGCTTCCGGCAAACAAAAGCCCGGGGCCAGACGGCTTCACAGGAGAGTTTTACCAAACATTCAAGGAAGAACTAAAACCTATCCTCCTCAGACTATTCCAAAAAATTCCAGAGGAAGGAACACTTCCAAGCTCCTTCTATGAAGCCAGCATCACCCTAATACCAAAACCAGATAAAGACAACACAATGAAAGAGAATTACAGGCCAATATCCCTCATGAATGTAGATGCCAAAATCCTCAACAAAATTCTAGCAAATCGGATCCAGCAGTACATCAGAAAGATCATACACCATGACCAAGTAGGGTTTATCCCAGGAATGCAAGGATGGTTCAATATCCGAAAATCAATAAATGTGATACATCACATAAACAAATTGAAAGATAAAAATCACATAGTCATATCAATTGATGCAGAAAAAGCATTTGACAAAATCCAACACCCTTTCTTGATAAAAACTCTCAACAAGGTGGGAATAGAAGGATCATACCTCAACATAATAAAAGCTATATATGATAAACCCACAGCTAACATCATACTCAATGGGCAAAAACTAAAACCATTTCCCCTAAGAACAGGAACAAGACAGGGATGCCCACTCTCACCACTCCTGTTTGACATAGTACTGGAAGTATTAGCCATTGCAATTAGACAAGAAGAAGAAATAAAAGGCATCCAAATTGGAAAAGAAGAAGTAAAGCTGTCCCTATTTGCAGATGACATGATATTGTACATAAAAAACCCGAAAGACTCTATCAAAAAACTAACAGACTTAATAAATGAATTCGGCAAGGTAGCAGGATACAAAATTAACGCCAAGAAATCTATGGCATTTCTATACACCAACAGTGAACTTACAGAAAGAGAGACTAAAAAAGCAATCCCATTTTCCATCGCACCAAAAAAATTAAGATACTTAGGAATAAACCTAACCAAGGAGGTAAAAGACCTATATGCGGAAAACTACAGGACACTGAAAAAAGAGATAGAGGAAGATGTAAACAGATGGAAGAACATACCATGTTCATGGATTGGTAGAATCAACATCATCAAAATGTCCATACTACCCAAAGCAATCTACAGATTCAATGCACTCCCCATTAAAATACCAACAGCATATTTCACAGACCTAGAAAGAACTCTCCAAAAATTCATCTGGAATAAAAAAAGACCCCGAATAGCCACAGCAATCCTGAGAAAGAAGAATAAAGTAGGAGGGATCTCAATACCAGATTTCAAGCTGTATTACAAAGCCACTGTTCTCAAAACAGCCTGGTACTGGCACAAGAACAGACATACAGATCAATGGAATAGAATAGAGAATCCAGATATCGACCCAAACCAATATTCGCAATTAATATTTGACAAAGGAGGCATGAGCATACAATGGAGTCAAGACAGTCTCTTCAATAAATGGTGTTGGGAAAATTGGACAGATACATGCAAAAAAATGAAACTAGATCACCAACTTACACCATACACAAAAATAAACTCAAAATGGATACAGGACTTAAATATAAGACGGGAAACCATAAAAATACTAGAGGAATCCACAGGCAGCAAAATCTCAGACATATGCCAAAAGAACTTTTTCAGTGATACTGCCCCTAGGGCAATGGAAGCCAAAGAGAAAATAAACAAATGGGACTACATCAAAATAAAAAGCTTTTGCACAGCAAAAGAAACCATCAACAAAACAACAAGAAACCCCACTGTATGGGAGAACATATTTGCAAATGGTATCACTGATAAAGGTTTAATTTCCAACATCTACAGGCAGCTTATACAACTTAATAAAAGGAAGATAAATGATCCAATAAAAAAATGGGCAACGGACCTAAATAGAATCTTTTCGAAAGAAGACAGAAGGAAGGCCAAGAGACACATGAAAACATGCTCAAAGTCACTTATTATCCGAGAGATGCAAATCAAAACGACAATGCGATACCATCTCACACCTGTCAGAATGGCTATCATCAACAAATCAACAAACGACAAGTGTTGGCGAGGATGCGGAGAAAAAGGAACCCTCGTGCACTGCTGGTGGGAATGCAGACTGGTGCAGCCACTGTGGAGAACAGTATGGAGTTTCCTCAAAAAACTGAAAATGGAACTCCCATTTGACCCAGTAATCCCACTCCTAGGAATATATCCTAAGAAACCAGAAACACCAATCAGAAAGGATATATGCACCCCTATGTTCATAGCAGCACAATTTACAATAGCTAAGATTTGGAAACAGCCTAGGTGCCCGTCAGCAGATGACTGGATCAGAAAACTATGGTACATCTACACAATGGAATACTATGCTGCCATAAAAAAGAAGGAATTACTACCATTTGTAGACACCTGGATGGAATTAGAGAACATTATGCTAAGTGAAATAAGCCAGTCAATGAAAGAAAAATACCACATGATCTCACTCATTTAGGGATAATGAAAAACATTATAAACTGATGAACCAAAAGATAGTTACAGAGGCAGTAAAGCATCAAACAGAGTGTCTAATTACAGCAGTAAGGTTAGGGAGAGGTGGGGGAAATAAGAGATCAACTGAAGGACTTGTATGCATGCATATAAGAGTAACCAACGGATGCAAAACATTGGGGGGTGAGGGCAGGTATGGGAGTGGGGTGGGGGGGGCAATGGTAAGATATGTACACATATAATACCTTAATAAAAAATTGGAAAAAAAAAAAAGAAAGTGCATTAAACACTAAGAATTTTGCTCCCAATAAAGGAGCACTGGAAGTAGAAAATTCCAGGACTTGTTACTTCGGTAGCCCAGAGATTATACTAATGTGTCCATTGCCCCATCCTCAGTTTGCTGGCATTTTCCCTCAGTTTATCTCCTCAAGGAAACAGAATGGTCTCTGTGGTCCTACATGTCATATCCTCACACAACCATAGGGAGAGATAGAAAAAAAATTCTCCTTAAGTGCCTCCTTATTACAAGAAGGAATCTTTTTTCAGAAGCTCTTTAGCAAACTTCCCTTTCAGTCCCATTGACCAGGCCTATATCACATACCATTACCTTAGCCCTGTGGTCGGCAAACTGCGGCTTGCGAGCCACATGCAGCTCTTTGGCCCCTTGAGTGTGGCTCTTCCACAAAATACCACGGCCTGGGCGAGTCTATTTTGAAGAAGTGGCGTTAGAAGAAGTTTAATTTTAAAAAATTTGGCTCTCAAAAGAAATTTCAGTCGTTGTACTGTTGATATTTGGTTCTGTTGACTAATGAGTTTGCCGACCACTGGCTAGCCAATCACTTATAAGAGAAATGAAATTACTAAGCACAGCTTAGATTAATCGAGACGTTGTACATATTAAATTTTGGCACAATTGGTTTCATGCTGGTGACATTTCTACATGCGAAACCCACTTTTCCTGATCCTATGAGAATAGGGTCACAGTGCGAAGTGAAGAATTAACGTCCCTACAAGCAGCTCTCAAGGGGCACAGGAGAAGTAGGCAGAAACATGTGCCCTTCAGTGGGAGGACTCTGGTGTGCCTTACACTATCTCCCACAATTCTCCAGGGGCACTGAGTCCCAGTTGTCCACAGTGATTAACTGCTTAATAAATTCACACTTGCCCTAACCAGTTTGGCTCAGTGGATAGAGCGTCGGCCTGCGGACTCAAGGGTCCCAGGTTCGATTCCGGTCAAGGGCATATACCTTGGTTGTGGACACATACCCAGTAGGGAGTGTGCAGGAGGCGGCTGATCGATGTTTCTCTCTCATTGATGTTTCTAACTCTCTATCCCTCTCCCTTCCTCTCTGTAAAAAATCAATAAAATATATTTAAAAAAAAAAAATTGAAAGTACATCCTTATTTAAATAACTTTGAAAAAAATAAAGGACTTTGTAAAATTCAGAAATAAATATTAGTTACCTCACCTCTAGAAGGTTTCCTCTTTACAATCTCTTCACTGATTTAGAGTGCTTCTTCCAAGTGCTCACATTTCAAGCTATTTTCTTGCATCAAGAGTAAGAATTTCTAGGGCAGTGGTCGGCAAACTGCGGCTCACGAGCCACATGTGGCTCATGAGCCGCAGTTTGCCGCTCTGTTGACTAATGAGTTTGCCCACCACTGTTCTAGGGAATCTCTTAAGATTTATTAAGAGCTACTACCTCCATACTGGCAGATAGTTTTATGTTTTTTTAAAATTGTGAAATGCATAATACTTGAAAGAGAGTATACAAAATATACAGAGTAATTATAAAAGGAGAACTGCATAGACCTAGAATATCCACTAGTTTTGTAGATATTTCCTATGAAAGTAGACCAAATTTTGGTAATTAAAGGAGTGTATCTTTTGTCTCTAGTTCAGCAAGCAAAAGAGTAGGATAGAGATGAATGGATCAATTGATTCCATTGAAAAGTAAAAACACAGATGATTGTACCTGAATAGAATTCATGATGAAAATAGAGAAAAATAGTTCTGGGAAATATTATAATGTAACATATATTTGAATTCAGGTAAAAGTATACTCATTCGGTAGTGTATAAAATCTATCTTTATTTCATATTTTATAGTATTTTATAGTATACTAGAGACCCAATGCATGAAATTCGTGTGTGGGGGGTAGTCCCTTAGCCTGGCCTGCACCCTCTTGCAATCCGGGACCCCTCACTCCTAACCGCCCACCTGCTTGCTCCTTACCACTTGGCTCACCGCTCCTTAGTGTTGCTGTGGAGGCAGGAGAGGCTCCCACCACCACTGCTGCACTTGCCAGCCCTGAGCCTGGCTTCCTGTGTTGAGCGTCTGCCCCCTGGTCAGTACACATCATAGCAACCAGTCATTCTAGTTGTTCCAGGTGCACGAAATTTGTGCACAGGGGGCATGTCCCTCAGCCCAGCCTGCACCCTCTCCAATCTGGGACATCCCTCTCACAATCCAGGACTGCTGGCTCCCAACTGCTCGCCTGCCTGCCTTCCTGATTGCCCCTAACTGCTTCTGCCTGCCAGCCTGATCACCCCCTAACTACTCCCCTGACAACCTGATTGATGTCTAACTGCTCCCCTGCCAGCCTGTTTACCCCTAACTGCCCTCCCCTGCAGGCCTGGTCATCCCTAACTGCCCTCCCCTGCAAGCCTGGTTCCCCCCAACTGCTCTTCTCTGCAGGCCTGGGTCCCCCCCCAACTGCCCTTCTCTGCAGGTGCAGTCATCCCCAACTTCCCTCCTCTGCCGGCCTGGTCACCCCTAACTGCCCTCCCCTGCAGGCTTGATCACCCCCAACTGCCCTCTCTTGCAGGCCTGGTTCCTCCCAACTGCCCTCCCCTGCTGGCCTGATCACCCACAACTGCCCTCCCTTGCAGACCTGGTCCCTCCCAACTGCCCTCCCCTAATGGCCATCTTGCAGTGGCCATCTTGTGTCCACATGGAGACAGGATCTTTGACCACATGGGGGCAACCATCTTGTGTGTTGGAGTGATGGTCAATCTGCATATTACTCTTTTATTAGATAGGATAGAGGCCTGGTGCATGGGTGGGGGCCAGCTGGTTTGCCCTGAAGGGTGTCCCGGGTCAGGGTGGGTGTTCCCTTGGGGAGTGGGGCAGCCTGGGAGAGGGGCCTGTGGTGGTTTGCAGGCCAGCCACGCCCCCAGCGACCCAAGTGGAGGCCCTGGTATCTGGGATTTATTTATCTTTTACAATTGAAACTTTGTAGCCTGGAGTGGAGCCAAGCCTTCTGCTCGCTCTGTGGTGGCAGCCATTTCTGTTGGGATTTATTTATCTTCTATAATTGAAACTTTGTAGCCTTAAGCGGAGGCCAAGGCAGGCCAGGGCTGCAGAAGCTTGGCTTCCTCCATCGCCAGGGACAACCCTAGCCTCCTGCTCTCTCCAGCACTATGGCTGCCACCATTTTTGTTGGGATTTATGTATCTTCTATAATTGAAACTTTGTAGCCTGGAGTGGAGGCCTGGGCCGGCCAGGGTGTGCGGAAAGCTTGGCTTCCTCCATCGCCAGTGAAACCCAAGCCTCCCTCTTGCTCTCTGTGGCTGCAGCCATCTTGGTTGGGTTAATTTGCATACTCGCTCCTGATTGGCTGGTGGGTGTGGCTTGTGGGTGTGACGGAGTGATGGTTAATTTGCATATTACTCTTTTATTACATAGGATATATATGTATTTTATAGTAAACATTATAGTATATTATAGTAAACATTTTCCTATGGAGCTGTGTAATGGTTCACTCATACCCAATTTTTCTTTTATTGTGGAAAGAACATTTACATGAGATGTCCCTTAACAAAATTTTTATGTACAATATGTTAGTTAACTATACGTACAGTGTAGTACAGTGATCTTCACAACTTATTCATCTAGTGTGACTGAAACTTTCTGCTCCTTGAACAGTGACTCTCTAATTCACTCTCCACCCAAACCCTGGCAACTCTCATTCCACTCTTTGATTCTATGAATTTGACTATATTAGGTGGAATCATGCAATACTGTCTTTAAATGACTGGCTTATTCCACTTAGCACATGTTTTCAAGGTTTATCCATGTAGCATATTGCAGATTTTTAAAAGACTGAATAGTATACTGTTGTATATACATAGCATTTTTTACTTATCCACTCTTCTGTCCAAGGACATTTAAGTCGTTTCTACATCTTGCCTATTAAGAGTAGTGCTGCAGCTCTGGCTAGTGTGGCTCAGTTGGTTGGGTGTTGTTCATGCACCAGAGGGTGCCTCTGGGGGGCATGCATGTGGCAGCCCATAGAGGCACCCCATAGATATTTCACTCTAACATCCATGTTTCCTCTTACTCCCACTCCTATCCTCTAAACAAGAACAAAGAATAGTGCTGTAATAAATATAGGAGTGTTAATATC
Source organism: Plecotus auritus (assembly GCF_963455305.1). Lineage (NCBI taxonomy): Eukaryota > Metazoa > Chordata > Mammalia > Chiroptera > Vespertilionidae > Plecotus > Plecotus auritus. The sequence continues at coordinate 42,789,803 of NC_137784.1, read as the reverse complement.
TCTTTGAGATCCTGATCTCATTGTTTTGGGATAAATTCCCATTAGTGGGATTAGTGGATCATATAGTAGGTCTGTTTTTAATTTTTTGAGGAACAAACATACTGTTTTCCATTATTGCTGCACCTTTATATTGCATTCCTATCAACAATGTGAATGGGTCCTGATTTCTGCATATCCTTGCCAACATTTGTCTTATTTTATTTTATTTTATTTTATTTTATTTTATTTTATTTTACTTTTTTGCCAATGGACATACCGACAGGGTAAGGTCCAGTTTGTATTTGCATTTCCCTGATGTTAAACACTTTTAAATATACGTGTTGGCCATTTATATGTCTTCTTTTTGAGAAATGTATAATAAAGACTTTATCCCACTTTAATTTCATTACTAGTTTGTTTCTATTGAATTGTCTGAGTTCCTTACATATTTTGAATATTAGCCACTTATCACATGTATGGTTTGAAAATATTTTCTCCCATTTCATAGGTTCTTTTTTTAACTCTTTTGATTGTTTCCTTTGTTGTGAGAAAATATTTCAGTTTAACATAGTCCCACTTATTTATTTTTGTTTTTGTTGCCTATGGTTTTGCTCTCATATCAAAATTACTGCTAAGCAATTTTGTTTGATTTTTGCTAACCAATGCATGAAGCTTCTCATTATAGCAGTCCCTTTAGCATTTCTTGTAATGCTGGCTTGGTGGTGATGTACTCCTTTAGCCTTATTTATTTATTTATTTTTTGTCTGGGAATCTCTTTATTTCACCATCTATTTTGAATAATAATCTTGCTGGATATAGCAATTTTGGTTTCAGTTTCTTGGTATCCATTACCTGGAGTACTTCATGCCATTCCCTTCTGGCCTGTTGAGTTTCTGATAAGAAATTAGGTGTCAGCCTTATGTGAGCTCCTTTGTAGGTAACAGTTTGCTTTTCTCTTGCTGCCTTTAAGATTCTCTCTTTGTCTTTAATTTTTGGCCTTTTAATTATGATGTGTCTGGGCATGTGCCTGTTTGGATTCTTCTTGCTTGGGTTTTCTGTGCCTCCTGAACTTGTGTGACTTTTTCCTTTACCAGCTTAGGGAAGTTTTCTGTCATTATTTCTTCAAACATGTTCTCTATCCCTTGCTCACTTTCTGCCTCTTTTGGTACAACTGATATTCGAATATTGTTACGTTTCACACTGTCCCACAGCTCCCTTAAGCTGTCCTCCTGTTTTTTAATTGTTTTTTTTTCTTTTGGTTCTCTGACTGAGTGATTTTTTTCAACCCTGTCTTCTAATTCACTTATTCGATCCTCAGCTTCCCATAATCTGCTCTGTATTCCTTCCAACATGTTCTTTATTTGTGCTATGTCATTCTTTATTTCTGTTTTCATAGCTACTATATCTTTTCTTATGCCATTGAGCCTCTTTACCATCATTACTCTGAACTCTATATCAGCTAAATTTCTTATATCCATTTTATTTATCTCTTCTCCTGGAGAATTCTCTTGTTTTTTCATTTTGGGGTTATTTCTTTGTCATTTTTGTTACCTGTTTGGGTTTGTGACTATGTATCAGGTAGATCTGCTATGCCTCTCAGTCTCTAATGCAGGACAGTATCAAGCACTGTTTCTGACTATTTAGATCAGGCAGATTCAAAGCCTTCAGAGACCACCTCTGTCTACAGACTGATAGGAATCTGTCTTGAATTGCCCTCAGGCAATTGTACTCAGGTGTGGCAAGAGTTTTTTCAACAGGGTGGGTCTATTGCTTCTGCTGGGATACTAATTGTTATTCTCAGTCTTTTAATGTGCCTCAGCAATTCTGGAGCAATGTGTTTTTCAATAGGGTGGGTCAACTGTCTTCCCTCCAGGCAAGGCCACCTGTATAGCAGATGTCTGGGGGAGAAAGATGATCTCCACAGCATGAGGGACTGACTCAGCACAGGAAACCGGGGGTGTCTGCCTTCTGAGCTCTAACCCTGGAGCCCCCAATCCTGGTTTCTGCTCACACAGCAACAGTCCACTTTGCCCTCCCTCTGCCAGAGCACAAGATGGATGGCTCCACAGGGAATTTTGTGCATTGGCCCTTTGAGAGGGTGCCTGAATTTCTAGCTGTCTCTCCCTGGAAGACAGCAACCCTGCTGCTTTTCAGAGCCAGATGTTATGTGGGTACCCTTATCAGTTCCAGTGCTCTCTGCTGGGGACCCCAGCTTGGGGATTAAACCCCAGAGTTCTCAGTGGCAAACCCCCACAGCTGAGATATCTCTCCAGAACTTCAGTTGCTGTCTGTGGGAGCCCACCGAGCCCTTTCGCACCTCTGCCCCTCCTACCAGTCTCTATGTGGTATCCACTTTTGGTCCTCAGTTATTAGGGTTCTCTCTAGCGAGTCTCCCATTGATTATTCATGAAGTTTTTCTGTATTTTAGTTGTAATTACAGTTTGTTCCTGGGAGTATGTCCATGCAGCATCCACTTACTCTGCCCCATTTTTAATCTCCCTCATTGTAATTTTAATTTGCATATCACAGATGATCAGTGACTTTGAACATTTTTTCTAATGTCTCTTGACCTTCTGTGTGTCCACTTTGGAGTCATGTCTATTTAGGTCCTTTGCCTATTTTTTAAATTAGATTGTTTCTCTTCCTTTTGTTGAGTTGTATGAGTTCTTTATATATTTTGGAGATTAATCCCTTATCAGATGTATCATTGGCAAATATGTTGTCCCATACAGTGGGTCCCTTTTCATTTTGTTGATGGTTTCTTTTGCTGTATAGAAGCTTTTTTATTTGATGTAGTGCCATTTGTTTATTTTTTTCATTTCTCTTGCCCTAGAACAGTGGTTGGCAAACCGTGGCTCGTGAGCCACATGCAGCTTTTTGGCCCCTTGAGTGCAGCTCTTCCACAAAATACCACGACCTGAGTCTATTTTTGGAGAAGTGGCATTAGAAGAAGTTTAAAAAAATTTGGCTCTAAAAAGAAATTTTAATCGTTGTACTGTTGATATTTGGCTCTGTTAACTAATGAGTTTGCCAACCACTGCCCTAGAAGATATAACCAGTAAAATTCTGCTACATGAGATAACTGAGATTTTGCTTTCTATGTTCTAAGGTTTTTATGATTTCACAACTTATATTTAAGAATTTTATCCATTTTGAGTTTATTCTTGTGTATAGTGTAAGTTGGTGGTCTAGTTGCACATTTTTTTTAACATGGTGCTGTCCAATTTTCCCAGCAACATTTATTGAAGACACTGTCCTGACTCCATTTTATGTTCATGTCTTATTTGTCAATTATTAATTAAGCATAATGGCTTGAGTTGACTTCTGGGTTCTCAGTTCTCTGCCATTGATCTATATGTCTGTTCTTATGCCAGTACCACGCTGTTTTGATTACAATGGTTTTATAGTATATTTCAGCATTTGGTATTGGTTGCTTCTTCTATACGCCTTGACCAGCAATCGAACCTGCAAACTTGGCGTATTAGGACGATGCTCTAAGCAACTCAGTTACCTGGCCAAGGCAACTGATTTCTTGGGTTAAAAATATTTTTTAAAGGTTTTAAATTCCTTTTATATCATTGTGACAGGTTTAAATCCCTCAAAATACATGCCCAGGGCTTTATTTGTTTTGTTTGGATCTTCCTATTTCTTTGACTTGTAGCCTTGATTAAAATAAAGCATACAGACATAGGATAAACAGAACAACACTTTATTTAAAGCCAGTGAGAACAATCTACTACACAAAAAGTTGTAGAGAACAGCTGGACAGCCTTTACTATTCTCTAACTTTCTCTTTCTCTCTGCATTACTCATGATGTGTGAATAGGGGGGATTTACTCTCCATATATATTGTTTTAAACATTGGCAAAGAGAGTTTTTTTAAAAAAATATATGATTTTATTGCTTTTAGAGAGAAAGGAAGGGAGAAGGAGAGATGAAAAATTAATGAGAAAAACATTGATTGGCTGCCTCCTGCATGCCCCCTAATGGGGATCAAGCCTGAAACTCAGGCATGTGCCCTGACTGGGAATTAAATGGTGACCCCCTGGTGCATGGGTCAATGCTCAACCACTGAGCAACACCAGCCAAGTGCAAAGAGAGCTTTAAAATCACACACAGCCTTATCTGGTTTGGCGCAGTGGATAGAGTCTCGGCCTGTGGACTGAAGCATTCCAGGTTATATTCCAGTCAAGGGCATGTGCCCAGCTTGTGGGCTCGATCCCAAGTAGAGGGTATACAGGAGGCAGCCTATCAATGATCCTCTCTCATCATTGATGTTTCTATCTCTCTCTCCCTCTCCTTCCTCTCTGAAATATATATATATATATATATATATATATATATATATATATATATATATATATATATATTTTAATCACACACATATTGCACTATTCCATAGTATAGCTAAAATACATTTTGCTAATTTGTCACATTGGTATGAAATCAAGGTGGCTTTTTAAAAAGTATTACACTGTTATAAATTTTTGTGCCTATAGTATTTGCTTCTGATGCTTGGAGGACAAAATCCTCTTGATTTTCCTCTTCTGACCTTTTTTATATACCCTTGACATCATTAGATATTTATTTATTTATTTATTTATTTTAACTTAAATTCTTTATAGTTTAAAGTATTACATGTCTCCTTTTCCCCCCATTGACCTCTCCCTGGCTATTCCCATCCCCAGCACATTCCCTCACCACCCTACTGTCTGTGTCCACTTGCATACATACAAGTCATTTGGTTGATTTCTTACCTCCCCCTCTCCTCCCCCTCCCCTGCCTTCCCTCTGAGTTTGGATAGTCTGTTCAATGCTTCTATGTCTCTGGATCTATTTTTGTTCATCAGTTTATGTTGTTCATTATATTTCACAAATGAGGGAGATCATGTGATATTTATCTTTCTCCGACTGGCTTATTTTATAGGTTAGCATAATGCTCTCCAGGTCCATCCATGCTGTTGCAAATGGTAAAGGTTCCTTCTGTTTTACAGCAGCATAGTATTCCATTGCGTAGATGTACCACTGTTTTTTTTTTTTCTTCAAATTTTTTATTAAGGTATTATATGTGTACATATCTTACCATTGCCCCCCCACCCCACTCCCATACCTGCCCTCACCCCCCAATGTTTTGCATCCGTTGGTTACTCTTATATGCATGCATACAAGTCCTTCAGTTGATCTCTTATTTCCCCCACCTCTTTTTAATCCACTCATCTGCTGATGGGCACTTAGGCTGTTTCCAAATCTTAGCTATGGTGAATTGTGCTGCTATAAACATAGGGGTACATATATCCTTTGTAATTGGTGTTTCTGATTTCTTGGGATATATTCCTAGAAGTGGAATTACTGGGTCAAATGGGAGTTCCATTTTTAAATTTCTAAGGAAACTCCATAATGTTCTCCACAGTGGCTGCACCAGTCTGCATTCCCACCAGCAGTGAGCGAGGGTTCCTTTTGCTCCACATCCTCACTAGCACTTGTCCTTTGTTGATTTGTTGATGATAGCCATTCTGACAGGTGTGAGATGGTACCTCATTGTTGTTTTGATTTGCATTTCTGAGATGACTAGTGACTTTGGGCATGTTTTTATATGTCTCTTGGCCTTCTGTATGTCCTCTTTCTAAAAGTGTCCATATAAGTCCTTTGCCAATTTTTTTATTGGATTATTTATCTTCCTTTTGTTAAGTTGTATGATTTCCCTATAAATTTTGGAGATTAAACGCTTATCAGATATAAAATTGGCAAATAAGTTCTCCCATGCAGTATTTTTAGAGCATATATATTTTAGACCCCTGGTATAAACCATACACTTGGCTTAAATGGCAATTTGGAGAGCCAACTTTAAATGGAATAATGAGTTTTCAAAATATATCTACTTGGACATTCTTTTTTTTTTCTAATAAATTTTTATTGTTCCGATTATTACAGTTGTTCCTCTTTTTCCCCCCTATAGCTCCCTTCCACCCGGTTCCCACACCACCCTCTGCCCTTACTTCCCCCCCGCACTGTCCTCATCAATAGGTGTAAGATTTTTGTCCAGTCTCTTCCCACACCCCCTATACCCCTTCCCCCCGAAAATTGTCAGTCCACTCCCTTTCTATGCCCCTGATCCTATTATATTCACCAGTTTATTCTGTTTATCAGACTTTTTATTCACTTGATTTTTAGATTCACTTGTTGATAGATATATATTTGTTGTCACATTGTTGTTCATAGTTTTTGTCTTTACCTTTTTTTTCTTCTTCTTCCTTTTCTTAAAGAATACCCTTCAGCATTTCATATAATACTGGTTTGGAGGTGATGAATTCCTTTAGCTTTTTCTTATCTGTGAAGCTCTTTATTTGACCTTCAATTTTAAATGATAGCTTTGCTGGGTAGAGTAATCTTGGTTGTAGGTTCTTGCCATTCATCACTTTGAATATTTCTTGCCACTCCCTTCTGGCCTGCATAGGTTCTGTTGAGAAATCAGTTGACAGTCATATGGGTACTCCCTTGTAGGTAACTAACTGTTTTTCTTTTGCTGCTTTTAATATTCTCTCTTTGTCTTTTGCCCTTGGCATTTGAATTATGATGTGTCTTTGTGTGGTCCTCTTTGGATTCCTTTTGTTTGGGGTTCTCTGTGCTTCCTGGACTTGTAAGTCTATTTCTTTCACCAGGTAGGGGAAGTTTTCTGTCATTATTTCTTCAAATAGGTTTTCAGTATCTTGCTCTCTCTCTTCTTCTGGCATCCCCATAATTCAGATGTTGGTATGCTTGAAGTTGTCCCAGAGGCTCCTTATGCTATCTTCATATTTTTGGATTCTTTTTTCTTTTTGCTTTTCCAGTTGGGTGTTTTTTGCTTCTTCGTATTTCAAATCTTTGACTTGATTCTTGGGATCCTCTAGTCTCCGGTTGGATCTCTGTATATTATTCTTTATTTCAGTCAGTGTATGCTTAATTTCTTGTTGGTCCTTTTTCATATTCTCGAGGGTCTCACTAAATTTATTGGAGGTTTCTAGAAGATTCTTGAGTAACCTTATAACTATGGTTTTGAACTCTATATCCAGTAGTTTGCTTTCCTCCATTTCTTTCATTTGTGACCTGTTTCTTTGTCTCTGCATTTTGGCTGCTTCCCTGAGTTGGTAGGGTAGATTTGTGTGCTAGGTGTCCTATAGGGCCCAGTGGCTTAACCTCCCCAGTTACCTGAGGTGGACACTCTTGGTGCACCCCTTTGTGGGCTGTGTGCACAGCCTTGTTGTAGTTAAGCCTTGATTGTTGTTGGTATCATTGGGAGGAATTGACCTCCAGGCCAACTTGCTGTGAGGATCAGTTGTGTCTATGATGGGAGAACTTCTGTGCTGGAGACACCCTTATGGGGAAAAACTTGCTTCAGTGGGGCTTTGGCTCTCACTGAGTCTGCCCCTGAGTGTGTCTCTTATGGATCTGAAGAGTTGTAGTCTGGATGATCTCTCTCTGAGCACTGGGTACCTTGGTTCTTGGATCCCCAAGGAGAGAGGCCACCCAGCAGGAGCTACAGAGAGATCTGCAGATTCCTTCTCTTTGTTTGGGGTTTGGAGGTTCCCAGATGAGACCCAGCTGTGAAGCAATGCAAGCTGCTGTAGAGCCTTGGGTCTTCTTTTGGAGGCTCTGGGGCTCTTTGACCCAGCTGCAGTATGTTAGGTTTCAGATTGCAAAGGGCCAGGCCATTCATATGCAAAAGCCTCTATGCACAAATTGGGTGGGGCGGGGTCACAGGGAATACCAAGGTGGAATAAACAGCAATGGCTGACCGTCAGCCCTGCCTGGAAGAGGTCCTGTATCTCTGTCTCCCACGGCACTGTGCAGGAACAAAGATCGCTGCAAGCACCTCTGAGAGAAAGCCGCCCCCAAGCTCCGACTGATGCCAGACAATCCAGCCTCTCCCTGTATGAACCTGGATCCCCAGAGTCCCGTCCAGAACCAGAGTCCAGAGCAGTTGGGAGCCTGTGTTTCCCTCTGGACCAAAAAAGACAACAGCGTACTCAGCTGCCAGCCCTCTCCACGCACGCCTCTGTACCTCTGCACTTCACTTCTGTACCTCCACTCCTCCTCTGAGTCTCAGTGTGCTTTTCTCTTTCCTTGTAGTTGTAGAATTTCCACTCAGCCAGCCTTCCTGTGGTTCTGGATGATGTCTGCTTTGTCTTTTAGTTATAGTTTTGAAGTTGTTGTGCGATGCAGCAAGTTCACGTGTTTACCTATGCCTCCATCTTGGTTTCTCCTCCTGGACATTCTGAGTAACATCTCCCAGCTACTCTCCTTTAAAATTATTTCATCTATATTTTTTGAATTATATGACCTTTTTGCAAACACAGACATTTCATTATTAATCATCTACTAATCATTCTAAAGATATCAAATTACTAAAATATTAAGTTTGAAAAAATTTGGTCCTTTAATGTCCATAATTTGAGCATTTAGAAAATGCAAAATCTCTTTGTCTGTATTAAAAATGAACTGAAGTTATGCCTTGCAAATTTTATACCTCCTTCCCTCAGTATTTTCATCAATTTTTAAATTTATTTCCATTGTTTTTAAATTTCTAACTATAAAACAGAATAAATAAACATTTAGATATGGAAAGAAAGAGGGTTTCTTATGACTCTATTTTAGATAGTGACTAGAATTTTGTTGCTACACAGAACAAATAAATAAGGGTATCTAAATTGCTCTAAGTTGATAACAACCCTTATAGAGACAGTTCCCCATTTGAAAAATGCCACTTGTTAAGTTCTTAAGAAAGTAATGAGACTTTGTTAACTGCTACATTGGGAAAATAACTTCTGAAGACATGAAATTAGCAGCACTGAATTATTTGCAATTAGTTGCAAACTCTTATTTGCAGTAAGTTTAACTCCCTACTGAAGACAAGGCCCAAATTTGTAGCTAGACTATTAGGTGATCCTCAGAAATACTTGGACTTCTACATTTCTAGAAAAAGCCACGTGGGTAAACAAAGGTAGCCAAAGCAGTTGACATGGGCCTTTAGAAGGCCTGTTTTGCCAGTATGAATATGTGACTTAAGAAATAAGTTAGGATTACAGAGCTACAAATTTCAAAAACAGTGGTACTGGTGTTAAAAATAGACATATAGATCAATGGAACCAAATACAGAGCCCAGAAATAGATCCATGTATTAATAGTCAACTGATCTTTAACAAGGGTGCTAAGAACACACCATGGAGAATGATAGTCTCTTCAATAAAGTTTTTTGAGAAAGCTGGATACCCACATGCATAAAAATGAAATTTGACTCCTATCTCACACTATATACAAAAATAAACTCAAAATGGGTTAAATACTTAAGTGAAACACCTGTGAAAACAGTAAATGAGAAGGGGAAAACATATAGATGAATCTCCTTGGTATTGGTCTGGGCACTGGTTTTTTGGATATGATACCAAAAACACATAGGACAAAAGCAAAAAGACAATTGGGATTGCATCAAGCAAAAAAAAAAAAAAAAAAAAAAAAAAAAAAAAAAAAAAAAAAAAAGAATAGCAAAGGAAACAATCAACATAATGAAAAGGCAACCTAAAAAATGGAAGAAAATATATGCAAACCATATATTTGAAAAAGGTTTAATATCCAAAATATAAAGGAATTCGTTGAACTCAAAGCAAAAACAAATAACCTGATTAAAATATGGGCGAAGTCTGTTTCTATTTTGGTTTTGTTGTTTATTTTATTCATCATATTCCACATATATGTGAAATCGTGTTTCTTGTCTTTTTTTGACTGGCTTATTTCACTTAGCATAATACTCTCCAGGTCTATCCATCTGTCTCAAAGGTTAATATTTCCTTATCCTTCTTTTTTATGGTTGAGTAGCATCCCATGTGTAAATGTATCAAAGTTTTTTATCCATTTATCTATTGACTAGAAGCCCGGTGCACGAAATTTGTGCACGGGGGAGGGGGGTGTCCCTCAGCCCAGCCTGCACCCTCTCCAATCTGGGACCCCTCGAGGGATGTCCGACTGCCCTTTTAGGCCCGATCCCACCTGGGATTGGGCTTAAACGGGCAGTCGGACATCCCTCTCACAATCCAGGACTGCTGGCTCCCAACTGCTCGCCTGCCTGCCTTCCTGATTGCCCCTAACTGCTTCTGCCTGCCAGCCTGATCACCCCCTAACCCCTCCCCTGCCAGCCTGATTGATGCCTAACTGCTCCCCTGCCAGCCTGTTTGCACCTAACTGCCCTCCCCTGCAGGCCTGGTCCCCCCCAACTGCCCTCCCCTACAGGCCTGGTCCCCCCTCAACTGCTCTCCCCTGCAGGCCTCGGTCCCTCCCAACTGCCTTTCCCTGCAGGCCGGGTTGCCCCCAACTTCCCTCCTCTGCCGGCCTGGTCACCCCTAACTGCCCTCCCCTGCAGACTTGATCGTCCTTAACTGCCCTCCCTTGCAGGCCTGGTCCCTCCCAACTGCCCTCCCCTGCTGACCATCTTGTGGTGACCATCTTGTGTCCACATGGGGGCAGGATCTTTGACCACATGGGTACAGCCATCTTGTGTGTTGGAGTGATGGTCAATCTGCATATTACTCTTTTATTAGATAGGATAGAAGTCTGGTGCATGGGTAGGGGCCAGCTGGTTTGCCCTGAAGGGTGTCCTGGATCAGGGTGGGGGTTCCCTTGGGGCGTGGGGCGGCCTGGGCGAGGGGCCTGTGTTGGTTTGCAGGCTGGCCATGCCCCCTGGTAACCCAAGTGGAGGCCCTGCCATCTGGGATTTATTTTTCTTCTACAATTGAAACTTTGTAGCCTGGAGCAGAGCCAAGCCTTCTGCTTGCTCCATGGCAGCAGCCATTTCTGTTTGGGTTTATGTATCTTCTATCATTGAAACTTTGTAGCCTTAAGCAGAGGCCTGGGCCAGCCAGGGTGTGCAGAAAGCTTGGCTTCCTCCATCGCCCGGGGCAACCCTAGCCTCCTGCTCTTTCCAGCTCTGTGGCTGCCGCCATTTCTGTTTGGGTTTATTTATCTTCTATCATTGAAACTTTGTAGCCTTGAGTGGAGGCCTAGGCCGGCAAGGGCAGGCGGAAAGCTTGGCTTCCTCCATTGCCGGGGAAACCCAAGCCTCCCTCCTGCTCTCTGTGGCCGTAGCCATCTTGGTTGGGTTTATTTGCATATTCGCTCCTGATTGGCTGGTGGGCGTGGCTTGTGGGCGTGGCTTGTGGGTGTAGCAGAGTGATGGTTAATTTGCATATTACTCTTTTATTAGATAGGATGGGCACTTGGGCTGCTGCTGGGTGAAATAGGTGGAAGGATTAAGCAAACAAACAAACAAACCTGTAGACACAGACAGCAGCATGGTGATTGTCAGAGGGAAAGGTGGCTGGGAGGAGGTTGAAGAGGGCAAAGTGGGATAAATGTTGATGGAAGACTTGACTTGGTGTGAGGAACACATAATACAATATACAGATGATGTGTTATAATAGAATTGCGCACTTGAAACCTATAAATTTTATCAACCAAATGTCACCCCATTGACTTTAATTTTTTAAAGTAAATAAAATATGGGCAAAAGACTTGAATAGGCATTTCTCTAAAGAAGACCTACAAAAGGTCAACTAGTGTATGAAAATGTGCTCAACATTACTATTCATCAGAGAAATGCAAATTAAAATCTCAATGAAATATATCACACTGTTAGAATAGCTATTATCAAAAAGATAAATGTTGGCAAGTATGGAGAGAAAGGAGAATTCTTTTACAATGTTTTTTTGAAATATAAATTGGTATAGCCAATGTGGAAAAACAATATGGAGGTTCCTCATAAAATTAATAGAACTTATTTAAAGGAAATAAAATCAGTATCTGAGATATCTGTACTTCCATGTTTATTGTAGCATTAACAGTCAAGACAGAAAAACAACCTAACTCTGTAGGAAGATAAGTGGATAAAAAATTGTGACACACACATGGATAGTATCAACCTTAAAAATTAATAAAATTCTCCCTGGCTGCAGTGGCTCAGTGGTTGAGCATCAACCTGAACCAGGAGGTCAGGGCATATGCCCAGATTGGGGGCTCAATCTCCAGTGTGGGGTGTGCAGGAGGCAGCCAAACAATGAGTCTTTCTCATCATTGATGTTTCTATCTCTTTCTCCCTCTCCCTTCCTCTCTAAAATCATTACTGGAGATTAAGCCCACAGCTTGGGCATGTGCCCTGACTGGGAATCAAACCAGGACCTCCTGGTTCATAGGTTGATGCTCAACCTCTGAGCCATGCCAGCTGGGCAACAAAAATATATCTGGTATCACTACTGTATTAACCAATATCATCCCAATAAAATTAAAAATGGTAACTATATAAAGTGATATATTTGTTAATTAACTTGATTATTTCATAATACATACATATCTAAAACATATAGTTGCACAGTTTAAATGTATATAATATTATTTATCAATTATATCTCAATAAAGCTGAATTTTAAACAAGAAATAAGCTGAGAGAATAACAATTTAGCTTCCTAATCTACAAAGTCCCACCCTACTAATATTTTCTATTGGGTTGGTTGTACTCAACTTTTCAGTTAAACAGAGAAAACTACTAAGACTTGAACTGTGGAAATGGGTGTTTGGGTGGTAACTCAATTCTATCTAACTTTGGGATATAGCCAGCTTTGGCTCAACTTGACTAGCCTTCTCTAAACATTCTTTTTTAGTCATATATGTACAATTATAACACAGTCAAGAGGATTGACATAATTCTCCTATGTTTTGTCAAGTCCATTCAGAGGAGGATTTCATGTTAGCTGATCTCATCAGTATGTTAGAAATGTATACTATGGAATCTTTATATTAATTTTTATGCATTCCTTGAGTAATGAAATTTCTAATCTGCTTATTTTTCAAGCTTTCCAGTAAATTCTAATGCCTGCTAAAAGTTAAAGTGTGATATTTGGCTCCACCTCAGACCATTTCCAAGGCAGATCTCCTTTTCAGCCTGTATCCCACAGACTTTGCAAAAGTTCATGAGAATGAAGAATATGTATTAGTGGACAGTTATGGATTTCAGTAGTTTGAATTTCTTTAAACAGGTATAAATACCAATTTATCTTTATTGCCATTTCTTTTGTCAGAGCATTCCTTTGAAAAAATATAAGCCTGAATTTCAACTGCTTTTTTTGTTGTTTGTTTTTAATGATGGTCCCTTTCCCAAGTATGTACATATGTTCTAATTTTGCTTCTAAAGAGGTAATCTGACATGACATGTTAAATAATAGGGGAATATAAAGTCTCAAAAACATATATATGGATGGTGAGGTTTGGGGTGATTTTTTCTTTCATTTTTACACTTCTATGTATAGTTTGACTTTCTTAATAGTGAGCTTGTGTCTCCCTTTCTCTACCTAGCCTGTATTCTCAAATAGTGTGGTCTAAAGTTCATATCTCAGATGTGGAATTGGGAAGCCACTCCTCAATGACCATTTGGGAATCTTTTAGTTCAGATGGATTAAGTTTAATTTTCACTAACTTTATATCTGTGCTTTGTTTTAAAGCAGACCAACAGAAAATATATTTTTTATCAAATAATAATAGAAACCTTCATTTTAAGATTTTTTGTAACCCATTTACAGAATTATGGTGGGTGATCTATTGTGTCTTTTTTCTTTTTTAATGAAAGAAAATTCATGAGACAAGGGGGTGGGAATCCAAGAACTGGTTCCTCAGATATTATTATTAGTCATAGAACTTTTTGTTTTCAAAATAATTTTGAAAGAGATATTCAAAAACTTACTGTACTCTTTACCTTAAATATCATGGTGGTAATAGCTTTGTTTATACATATATTACATAGATAACAGAATATACAGGGTGAGGAGGAAAGGTTTATAGTTGTGAGTATGCAAAACACAGAGGTTATTCTTATATTATTATCTATTAATTAATGTATTATTTTCCACATGAACATAAGTAAACCTGCTTTTGCCTTGCCCTGTATGCAATATTTATGATTTCATAGTAATTGAGCCTAATCTGATTTTGTAATAAATAAGGACATTTTGAAAAAGCAGCAGTGAAATTCATTACTCTTAGTGAACCAGGAGTATAATCTCTGACATTCTATTTTATAAAGTCATTTTTAAAAATGTATCTCTATTTCTTCATATCTTATCTAATAAAAGAGTAATATGCAAATTGACCATCACTCCAACACACAAGATGGCCACCCCCATGTGGACACAAGATGGCTGCCACAAGATGGCCAGCAGGGGAGGGCAGTTGTGGGCGATCAGGCCAGCAGGGGAGGGAAGTTGGGGGGACCAGGCCTGCAGGGGAGGGCAGTTAGGGGTGACCGGGCTGCCCGAAGAGGGCAGTTGGGGGCAACCAGGCCTGCAGGGGAGGACAGTTGGGGGGGGATCCTGGCCTGCAGGGAAGGGCAGTTGGGAGTGACCAGGCCTGCAGGGGAGGACAGTAGGGGCAATCGGCCTGGCAGGGGAGCAATTAGGCATTGATCAGGTTGGCAGGGGAGTGGTTAGAGGGTGATCAGGTTGGCAGGCAGAAGCAGTTAGGGGAAATTAGGCAGGAAGGCAGGCAAGTGGATGGGAGCCAGGAGTCCTGGGTTGTGAGAGGGATGTTCGACTGCCCATTTAGGCCCCATCCCACCGGGAAGTCGGACATCCCTTGAGGGGTCCCAGACTGGAGAGGGTGCAGGCTGGGTTGAGGGACACCCCTCCCCATGCATGAATTTCGTGCACTGGTCCTCTAGTTATAAATAATTGAAGTAATCCTATATTTACATAGTATTATCCTTTTTTTAAAGTAGCTTAAAACATTAAATAGTCTTCTACATAATTAAATTCCATATTGTTTTCTGAAAAGTAAAAGGTAGATAGTATTTTCCCTCTTTTGTATATACTAAAGTATAGTACAGAAACTGAGTCGTACAGCAATTTAGTAACAGTCAACTAAGAAAACCCAGAACATTTAGTGTTAGTTTATTACTCTTGATAATACAGAGGGGTTTTCTCTCTGCTCATTGATTTTATCTCTCTTTTTATAGCTTTAAAAATAACCTGCAAGAATGAGAAAAATATCAGTAAATATATTTAGTAATCAAACTAACAGATACATATATTTTTTGTTTGTTTTGTTTTCAACAGCTGGTCTCCATCTTCATTCCATCACTTAGAGGAAATAATTTGGCATTTGGTGAACACTGTCAAATCCTGAACAATAACTTTGTTAATCAGAGCCAAAGTCTTTATCAGTATATATCTAATAGAAGAACTCGAGAGTTTTACTCTTCCCATCAACTCTTACATAAAACCCTGCCAAAATACTATAAGACAAGATTAAATTTTTACAGGCAATTTAGCAAATCTTTCTGCAATTCTGAATTATCCAACAGAGAAAAAAATATCTTGACCTGTTGTTTTTAAAAATATATGTATATTGATTTCAGAGAAGAAGGGAGAGGGGGAGAAAGATAGAAACATCAATGATGAGAGAGAATCATTGATTGGCTGCCTCCTGCACATCCCACACTGGAGATCAAGCCTGCAACCTGGGCATATGTCCCAATGAGGAATTGAAACATGAGTTCCTCATTCATAGGTTAATGCTCAACCACTGAGCCATGCCAGCCAAGTGTAGATCTGTTGATGTGTGTGTGTTGTTTTTTTTTCAGATATTTTTATTGATTTCAGAGAGGAAGGAAGAGGGAGAAATAGAAACATCAATGATGAGAAAGAATCATTGATTAGCTGCCTCCGCACACTCCACACTGGGTATCCATCCTGCAACCCAGGCATGTGTCCTGATTGGTTCATAGGTCAATGCTCAACCACTGAGCCACATGGCCGGGCTAGATCTGTTGGTTTTTAAGTGCTCTGTCATTTTGCCCTCAGCTTACCTCGTTGTATATTTTCTTTATCTACAATTTACATGTATTGGCTACTGGACAACTATACCTGAAACCTATTTCTTAATTCCACCTCTTTTTCCCAGTTTTCCATTTTTATCAAATCATAGAAGTTTGGAGCATTAGTCAAATCTCTTATTTTTTGTTGGATGTAGAAGCAATGAGAGATTAAATTACTTGCCCAGAGTTACATAACTATTTTTATATACAATATATATTTTATTGATTTTTTACAGAAAGGAAGGGAGAGGGATAGAGAGTTAGAAACATTGACGAGAGAGAAACATTGATCAGCTGCCTCCTGCACACCCCCTGCTGGGCATGTGCCTGCAACCAAGGAACATGCCCCTGACCGGAATCGAACCTGGGACCCTTCAGTCCACAGGCAAACACTCTATCCACCGAGCCAAACCAACTAAGGCAATAACTATTTTTTCTGTATGTAAAATAGCATTCATTGTTATTTACTTTAATAAGAAATATTATCATACAATTTAAATTTTTATTTAGAAATATCCTATCTAATAAAGAATGAATATGCTAATTAACCCTCACACCATCGCAAAGATGGTGGCACCCACAGCCAATAAGGAGGGAATATGCTAATTGACTGTCCTGCCCTCAAAGATGGCAGCACCCACAGCCAATAAGGGGGGAATATGCTAATTGACTGCCCCGCCCTCAAAGATGGTGGTGCCCACAGCCAGTAAGCAGAGAATATGCTAATTGACTGCCATGCCCTCAAAGATGGTGGTGCCCACTGCCACAAGATGGCAATCACCCAGTCCCCTCAGCCCCGATGGGGCGCCTGCCTCCAGAGTTCCCCAGTCCCCTCAGCCCTCCAGCCACCCAGGGCTGGCCCGAGGCACAGGCAAGCCTTGGATGGTGGCTGCCCAGCCGCCCAGGGCTGCCTGAGGCTCAGGTAACCAGGGCTGGCCGAGGCTTGCACTGCTGGCAGTGGCAGCAGCAGAGGTGTGATGGGGCATCACCTTCCCCTGATCACTGGGTCACCTTCCATCCCTGAGGGCTCCTGGATTGTGTGAGGGGGCAGGCTGGGCTGAGGGACCCCCCTCCAGTGCATGAATTTTCATGCACTGGGCCTCTAGTATATTCAATAGTGTTCCTTACCTATTACATATTACAGATGCAATTTTTCTTTTTAAAAATATTTTGAGATAATTGTAGATTCACATGCAGTTGTAAGAAATAATACAAAGAGATCCTGTGTATTTTTGCCCCCAAATTTCCCCTCTGGTAGCATCTAGCATTACTACAGTACAAAATCACAGCAGTACTAGTAAACTGACAAGGATAACTCTCAAACTTATTCAGATTTCACCAGTTATAATTATACATTGACCCGTTTGTGTATGTGTATTTACAACTATGCAGTTTTATCACATGCAGATTAGTGTGACAACATGCACATTCAAGAAAAAAAGTTTCATCACAAAGATTCCCTGTGCTACCCTTTAAAACTATAGCCACCTCCTTCCCACTCTAGCTCCCTAATCTTGGCAAGCCATTAAACTAGAAATTTTGTCATTCAAGAATTACATATAAATATAATAATACAATATATAACTTTTTGATATTGCTTTTTTAAAAACTCGCCTCAATTCCCTTAAGATTCATCCAAATTGTGGCTTGCATAAATAGTTTGTTTCTTTTTATTGCTAAGTAGTATTCCATGGTATGGATGAATCGTTGTTTTTTAGTCGGTGACCATTTGAAGATCATGTGGTTTTTTTCTGTATTTTTTGAATTATGAGTAAAGTTTCTATTACAATTTCCATAAGTTTTTGTGTGAACATAAATTTTTATTTCTCTAGAATACATGCCCAAGAGTATGATTGCTGGGTGTATAGTATTTCCATGTTTGATTTTATAAGAAACTGTCAAACGTTTTCCAGAGAGGATACATCATTTTACATTCCAACCATCAATGTAGGAGAAAACCAATTTCTCTAAATCCTTCCCAGAATTTACTATGGTCACTATTTTTTTTAATTTTAGCTATTCTATTGGATATGTAGTGACTTCTAATTATGGTCATAATTTATATTTCCCTAAAGGCTAATGATCTTTTTGTGTACTTACTCCTATTTGTGAAATGTTTGTTCATGTCTTTTACCATTTTCTAATTGGACTAGTGGCCCGGTGCACAAATTCGTGCACATTGAAAGGAAATTAATTAGAAGAACTACTTTAATATTGCTATTCGCCCTTTCTCTATAATAGAAGTGTCAACCAAATTCACGATTGTCAATGACAGATGGAAATACATTCGTGTGATTGGCACCAGCAAGAGCTTTATATATATCACGTATGCGTGAGTCAACTTAGCCTTTTATATATATAGAATAACCTTGCTTAATTAGACCTGCTTTCTGATGTAGCTAAACTTTTTCCAGCCCAGTGAAGCACCCCAACTTCTCTTTAAGGTAATTGTCAGCAAAACAGCAGTAAATATAAACATGAAGCAGATTGTTATTGTAGATCACGCAGGGAGAACAAAGGGTAAAATATTTAACTGCATCAGTGTTTGACTATATTCTGCACAGTGAGAAAACCTGAAGTCATTTTCAAGGTCCACCATTTCTTACTTCTTTTCAGTTGGGTCAAGTTTCTAAACTTTCTAAATCTCCATTTTCCGGCTAATGAAAAGAAAATAGGATTCCTCCGAGTCTCCTATCTACCTACTCTAGGACTTCTGTGAGTATCAAATGAGATGAGGCACAGGAAAATGCTTCACAGACATTTGGTTAAGTGTGAAATGTTTGCACCTGGCTATAAAGCAAGTCATGTTCTTGGGCTGAAGAAACTTCAAGGAGGCTAGTCATTGCTAGGGATTGGGAGCCGGGTGTTGCTATGTGATGTCATTACCTGGACAGACACTTAGCATATTAGTCTTTTATGTATATAGACTAGAGGCCCAGTGCATGAAATTCATGCATGGGTGGGGGGTCCCCTCAGACCAGCCTGCACCCTCTACAATCCAGGACCCCATGGGGATGTCCAACTGCCGGTTTAGGGTTTGGGCCTAAACCAGCAGTCTGACTTCTCTCTCACAATCTGGTACCACTGGCTCCTAACTGCTCACCTGCCTGCCTTCCTGATCACCCCTAACCACCTCTGCCTGCCTGTCTGATCGCCCCTAACTGCCCCCACTGCAGGCCTGATCACTCCTAACCGCCTCTGCCTGTAGGCCTGGTAACCCCCCAATTGTCCCCCCCTGCTGGCCTGGTTGCCCACAACTGGCCCCCCTGCTGGCCTGGTTGCCCCCAACTGTGCCCCCTGCCAGCCTGGTCACCCCCCACTGCCCCCCCTGCTGGCCTGGTCGCTCCACACAGCCTGCTTGTTCAGTCATTTGGTCATCCCTCACTAACCCCTCTGGTCGCCCCACACAGCCTGGTTGCCCTACTCAGCCTGCTGTTCAGTTGTTTAGTCATCCTTCACTAACGCCCCTGCCAACCTTGTCGCCCCACACAGTCCGTCCGGTTGTTTTGGTCATGATGGCCCCTGGCTTTTTATATATTAGGATTGTTGGCTATTCTATTACTAAGTTTTCACAGTTCTTTACATTTTTGAGATATAAGGTTTTTGTGAAATATACTGTTTTCAAATATCTTAACAGTCTTTCGTACAGCAAAAGTTATTTTTTAAAATTTTATTTTAATGTGGTCAAATTTACCAATTGCTCTTTGAAGGATCCTACTTTCGGTGTCAAGTATAAGAACCCTTCAGCTAGTACTAGATTCAAAACATATGAGCTTTTTGTAAAAGTTTTATATCTTTACATTTTGAGTTATTAGAGGCCCGGTGCATGAAATTAGTGCACAGATAGGGTCCCTATGCCTGGCCAGTGATCACGGGCGATTGGGTCCTTCTGGCTGCTGGCCAGGACCTTCCTTCAGCGCCACCCCCTAGTAGTCGGTGCACATCATAGTGAGCGATCGAACTCCTGATCTCCTGGTTGAACTCCCAAGGGGACACTTTGCATATTAGCCTTTTATATTTATAGAGTAGAGGCCCGGTGTACAAAATTTGTGCACGGGTGTGGGGGTCCCTCAGCCCAGCCTGCACCCTCTCCATTCCAGGACCCCTCGGGGAATGTCTGATGCCCAGTTTAGGCCTGATCTGGGACTACTGGCTCCTAACTGCTCACCTGCCTGCTGACCTGGTTGCCCCTAACTGCCCTCCCCTGCTGGGTCTGGTTCCCTCTAAATGCTCTCCCTTGCCAGCTTGGTCACCCTTAACTGCCTCTGCCTCAGCTCCCACCACCGTGGCTTTGTCTGGAAGGACGTCTAGAAGGATGTCTGGTCTAATTAGCATATTACCCTTTTATTAGTATAGATATGCCTGTGGGATTGGGCCTAAACCGGTGGTCAGACATCTCTCTCTCAATCCTGGACTGCTGGCTCCTAACCACTTCCTGCCTGCCTGCCTGATCGCCCCTAACCACTCTGCATGCCTGCCTGGTCGCCCCTAACCACGTCTGCCTTGGCCCCCACCATCATGGCTTTGTCTGGAAGGACATCTGGAAAGATGTCTGGTCTAATTAGCGTATTAGCCTTTTATTACTATAGATAAGAGGTTTAGATGTAGCATTTTTTTGGGGGGAGGTCAGTGTAATGTCCAATTCCTTCAGCACCATTTGTTGAAAATGCTATCTTTTCTCCATTGAATTGCTTTTGAACTGCCAAAAATCAGTTGGACATATTTGTGTGAGTCAAGTGCTGGGTTCCCTCTTCTGTGTCATCATCTATGTGTTTATTGCTCTGTAAACACCACCTTTTTTGATTATTGTAGCTATACAGTAAGTCTTACCTTCGGTTAGAATGATTCTTTGTACAATATACTTTTCTTTTAAAATTGTTTTAGCTTTCTAGATATTGTGCTTTTCCACATAAATTTAAGAATAATCCTATGTATTTCTACAAATAACATTGCTCAGGTTTTCCTAGAAATTGCATTAAATTTATGGATCACTTTGGAGAGAATTTATGTATTTACTAGTCTGAGTTTTCAAAGCCATGAACATGGTATGTCCTTCCATTAGGTCTTCTTTAATTTCTGGTATTACCATTTTTAATTTTCAGTATACAGATCCTTTACATGTTTTGGTAGACCTATAGCTAAGAATTTCACTTCCTTTAAGGCAATTGTAAATGTTAACTCTTTTGTTGGCTCAAGTTTCCTGAGACTGTGTTTTTCCCCTCAGTCTGTTTCTCTCTGTTGTTCACATGAGGTAAATTTTATTTTTCTGACCCAAAATGTGCTGGTTCTATCTTCTGACATCTCTAGTCTTATATTGATTCCATCCCAAGATACTTTTTGTTTAATTATTTTATAATTCTATAATATCCATTTGGTAAGTGTCTTGTCACATTCACATTGTTGATTTCCCTTGCTCTTTGCATGAATTTTGATTTTTATTGTATCATTGTCTCTTTTGGTATTATATTATGAATCTCTGTATTCTATTTAATCTGTTTTTATCAGACATCCCCTTTGTTGTTTTGTAGCTGGAGGATCAGGTATGTGTGCACGTTAGGTTTCTTATGGGATCTCTAGAGACCACCTTTACAAAAGTGGAGAACTGACTCACACTGCCATATTGCACATGAGTGGGATGGATAGAAGTTTAGCACCCTTCTGAGATCTGCAAATTTCTTCATGGTGAAAGTGTGGTACTGACTTATACAATCTCATTGCCTCCAAGTGAGAGTGGAGGCTTATCTGCCACTGGGCCTGACACCAAAGTTGTAGGGAAATTTGAATACCATATAGTTCTATCTTGTTCCCCTCTTTTAGCCTCACTGATGGTGGATGGGGATGAAAACTCAGCTCATCACTGGATTTCACTGTCAGCAAGGATGTAGGGAAACAGAGTGCTGACTAGCCCTGCCTCACTCTACATTGCTTACTCTCATCAATGTTGTGTTGATATGGAAAGAGCAGGTGAAGAAAGGCTATAGAATAGAGATCACTATTATTCAGTACCTTATACCACCAGATGACTGTGGAGGAACAACTCGCTGTTAAATTTTCCTGACACTCCTCTGGCAAAGGGATCAGAGCACCACACTGCTTGCTTCTGCTAAGGGAGGAATGGAAGATCAGCTCTATGCTCAGCACCACCTACACTACTATTCTGTCAGGGAAACACTTCCTGTTTAGGGAAGCACTGCCTGCTTCTGCCAGAAGGAACATGGAAGATTAGCTCTCTTTCAGTCCTGCCAACACTACACTGTCAGAGGAATTGGAACATTATCTGCTTCCACACAGAGTCAATGTAAGATCAATTTCCTGCATTTGAGACTGTTGACTAGCCTTACTTCCCACCACAAACCACATCCCCTATTCCTTATCCTGGCAAATCTGTGCTCCAGCCACAAGCTCCTGACTGGTTTTTCATATATCCTATGTCTAAGCATCCCTCTGTGCTTTTCCTCCAGCTGTTTTCTGCTTAGACTGAAAAGGCCTCACTATTCTACCACCTTCTGAATGTCTTCCTTTTGTTCTCTTACACTTTCAAGTTGTCTTTTCAATCTCCCCAGCTATAACAAATCACTACCTCCTTTGGTTCTCCAGTACTTAATTTGTATTTCTCAGCAGGTATTTATAATTTGCCTTATACAATGGAATTAACAACATTTATGCCTATTTCCACCACCCCTCCAGTTATAAATTAACACTGTATTCCCCCAAACATATTTTAAATAACTTTTTATTTACCCAGAAATTGAGCTTCCAGAAACTTGCAGCATTTGAAAGATTGCTCTGAAACTGGCTATAAGAGAAAAATCCTGCCAACAGTACCTCTTTGATTCACACTCAGGCCCTGACCAAGAGGGCTTCAGTGTAAAGGATAGCATAAGTTTAGAGGTTAGGAGACTATAAGTACCTACCATGAGCCAGTTCATGTGCTAAGAAATTCACTTGTATTTATATCATTTAATCTTTATAGCTACCCTTTGAGGGAGATATTATTATACATATATTGCAGGTTAATGGTGTTCTAGTTATTTTCAGACTTATGGACACATATTCACAGGGTCAGTGATCTGGATGTTTTGAAAGTATAAAAAAACTACTGTGGGAGATTTCAAGTCACCAGGGCTCCAATCTTGAGAGGCTTGTGTAAGACAACTTGTTTCATTTGGGAGGGTGTCCTTGGGTTGGAGCAGGGCAGCTGCAACCACTTATTTATTCTTTTAACAAATATTCATCGAGTACCTATTCTTTGTAAGGCATTTGGGTTGCAAGATAAAATTCCTCTCTCAAATGGGTTTATAGTCTAGTGGGCAGACATACAAAGTAAACATTGCTATAATGTGGTAAGGCCTACTGAATCCATAATGTGAGGGAATGATCTAAACATCAAAACCATAGTTTTAGAGAAGAAAGAATATTAAAAATTCTTTTGTTTCCCAGGCTGTTTTGTGGGGCTGTGAGCAAGAATTATCTTAAATATATACCAAAGAGTCTGAGTAAATTGTTTTCCCTGCCTTTGTGTGCCCTCTGGGTGGTCTCTCACTTGTCAACTGTTCTAAAGAAAAAGAGCTTGGCACATTTTGGTCTGGGGAATTGCCTGGGGAAATTATTTGTGAAACATAATGACATGACATTTACACATACCTTCTGACTTTCAGTGTTAAGGCCATATATATGTGTTACTATGTACACATCACTATGCCATTCTAAAGAGTTTGGAAATACCTTTTAGTATACATGTTTTATTGTTTCCTTGAAATTAATTTATTGCATTATAATATTGAAGAGTTATTTCATCTTTAAAGTCCTTGGACTGGGAGACATGGGGAATTGAGGAATCAATACATATTCTGCCCAATTAGCTATCACATGTTAAAGTTTTTCTCTCCTTGTCTTGAAAGTTAGTGAAATGTGGAGACAGCCAGTATTGTTGCCTTGCAGCTCTCTCCCCTGCTTTTCTACAATTCTCTATGAATTAATGGCCTTTTTTACATGTGATGATATGCTATCTTCTCTTCTCACCAGTGAAGGGTGGAGGAATGAGAATGAGGGGCCTATACTTCCCTGGTTTTAATTGACATCTTATAAAGTAGGATATAGGACTAAAAGTTTTATAGACATTCCCTTTTAATCCTCATAACTGCTCTGTGACTTGAGATAGGGAAATTATGGACACTTTGCTATCTTTCAGATTTTCCATATGAGAATGCATTGTATTTATAGTCAGAAAAACAACAAATATTTATGACAAAAACCCTTTCTTTTTTAACTCTACAAGATTGGGGCTACAATTTTTATTCAATATCCTTTTTCATACATCGCTCTTATCCCAATGAAGACCTCTATGTCACTAAATATTCTTTGAAAATATGTTATGCTAGCTCAATTAATCCATATGTGAATGTAAACTAGTTTAATTATCTATATTTTCATAGACCATTAATGCACCATCCATACAGAACCATTAAAAAGTTACATATTCAGAGTATTTAATAACCTGTGAAAATGTTCATGATATAAATGAAAAATAAAAGCTATAAAGTAATAAAATCTGCTCCCTATTTTCTGAAATATATGCATCGATTTATTAATGAAAGAGAAAGTATAGCAACATTTTGTGTATATCTAGATGGTAAGATTAAGGATATTGGGGATAGTTTTGTCTTTTACTGATTTGTAGTAAAGCTCCACAATGTCTGCATTTCTTTTACATTCAGAAAAAAAAAGAAAAAAAGATTATTGAAAAAGCATTACCGAATGATCAGATAGAAAATATAAAGGATAATTCGGCACAAGATGGTGGACTGTACACAGGCTTTTCCTTCTCTAGTCGCATATCCCTTTAACTGAAAGAAAATAATATGTATGTACAAACTTAGTGTGTTGAATGTTATTATTATTATTTTTTTAAGTAAAGGCTTTGTGAGGAATTCCTGGAAGATAGAAAGCAGATGGTGCTGCTGTGGAGGAGGCAGACCGGCGACAGGAGGCCAAAGAAAGGGAGGAGGGGAGCCGGACAGTCTGGCTCCGGTTTGAGGGAAGCAGTCGTGGGGCACGTGAGGAAGTGAAGGAGCCAGCGCCTGAAACTCAGTGGACTGAACGTTTGCGCGCATTGACCCGCCCCGCTGCTGCCCCTGCGGCTGCGTGAGGAGCTAGATGGGGGAAGGCGGGGGGCGGGGCCGAGGCGCAGGCGGGCTCGGAGGGGTCCAGTTCCTAAGCGGCAAAAGCCCTGGCGCCGGAGCTAGGCCGAACAGTGCAGCGCTGCGAAGTCAAGGCCGCTGGGACTCTTCAGAGACCCATCGCCGCCCTCGCCTTTGCTGTTGCAGCCATCCTTCTCATCCTTTGCCTGCTTTTCCAACGGTCTCCTTCAGCATCGCCGTTTCAAAACTGCAGCACTATCGATAACAGCTAAGTGGTCATTTCGGGACTTGGGGTTGGGAGTCTGGGCGGGAGCTAGGCGCGGGCAGTACAGCTAGCGCGCCATCTCCTGCGGCAACCGCCACTGCTGCAGACACCCTTCCCGGGCGGGAGAGAACAGTATCCATAGGCCCACGCCGTCCCAGCACCCAAGGTTAGAGTTCGAGCGTTTCTACCAAGCACTGGTGAGATCCTTGTGCTTAGTGAAGAGAGTCAGAGATCACGAAAAAAGATTTCATATTGGATGGTGTTGGCTTTTTCTCAGCTTAATCGGGCAAGTGGCAGCTTTGCCAAAGCCTCCTTAAACCCCGAACCATGTCGCCCCCAACTGTGCCTCCAATGGGTGTAGATGGTGTGTCTGCGTACCTGATGAAGAAAAGGCACACCCACAGGAAGCAGCGGCGCAAGCCCACTTTCCTCACTCGTAGGAACATCGTAGGCTGCCGCATTCAACACGGCTGGAAGGAAGGCAACGAGCCGGTGGAGCAATGGAAGGGGACAGTGCTCGAGCAGGTTTCTGTGAAGCCCACTCTCTACATCATCAAATATGATGGGAAAGATAGTGTGTATGGACTAGAACTGCACCGAGATAAGAGAGTTTTAGCACTAGAGATCCTTCCTGAGAGAGTGCCAACTCCTCGCATTGATTCGCGCCTCGCAGATTCCCTGATTGGCAAGGCAGTGGGGCATGTGTTTGAGGGGGAACACGGCAGGAAAGATGAATGGAAGGGCATGGTCCTGGCACGAGCCCCCGTGATGGACACTTGGTTTTACATCACCTACGAGAAAGATCCGGTACTTTATATGTACACGCTGTTGGATGACTACAAAGATGGTGACCTGCGCATCATTCCAGATTCCAACTACTATTTCCCCACAGCAGAGCGGGAGCCTGGAGAAGTGATTGACAGCCTCGTGGGCAAACAGGTGGAGCACGCCAAAGATGATGGGTCCAAGAGAACCGGCATTTTCATCCATCAAGTGGTGGCCAAGCCGTCTGTCTACTTCATTAAGTTTGATGATGATATTCACATTTATGTCTATGGTTTGGTGAAAACCCCCTAAATTCATCGTGTGTGTTTTGCAAAATTTGTGGAACTATTAAATGTAAAATATGTCGTGTTATTGTAATTGTACTTTTGAGAACAGTTTTGGTGTCAGAGAGTCAGGAATTTATTATTACTTATTACTTATTGTGCCTCTAAATCTTATACATTTACTAGTTCCACAGTTTTGCCCAAGTGTGCTTTGGTAACTATGATATTGCCTTGTTCTGTAATCGAAAAATTTAAAGTGGGTGCTCATAGAAAATTGAAAAGTGTTCATTACCATTGGAACAATGAAAAACTAAAGAAAAATTAATGGTGTAGCCCCTCACCATATCTTTCCCCTCTTTCCCCTTACCTTCCTTATTTCTTCTCCTCAGATAACAAGTGTTAAGAAGATAATGCAGGCCCTATGTTTTTTTCCAATCCTTTTACAAAAAGTTTGTTGCAGTTGTTTCTGAAAAAATGACAAGCCACATCATTTCTTTGTCATTGCTTTTCTTAATCCGTTCTGATCAGTAGCTGCAGATATTTCTCCCTCTCCCTCCCCCTCCATTTTTCTATCCTTCTTTCCCCACCTCTCCCTCTGGAATTTATTTTTTATATAATATTAAGATAAAGGTCCAATTATACATTTTGTTCACATTGGATACCTGATCATGCCATTACATTTATTAAATACATCATCCATTTCCCTCTCAGGAATTTATTTTTGTATATGGTATTAGATAGAGATTTAACTATACATTTTGTTCACATTGGATACCTGATTGTGCCAGCACATTTATTAAATAAATCACCCATTCCCCCCTCTCCCTCTCTCTCCCTCTCTCTCTCTCTCTCTCTCTCTCTCTCTCTCTCTCTCTCTGTCTCTCTCTGCCTCCAACAGCTGCATACACAGTACATATTCATTAACCGCTCAATACATACTAGTGCTTTTATTTCTACAGGGTCGATTCCTAGAAATGAGATTGCTAGGTAGGCTTATATTTAATTTTAAAAGGCACTGCAAAAGTACCACCTAAAATGAAAGTTCTTATTTTCCAGCATCCTCTCCAGCACTCTTTAATTTTTACAAATTTGAAAGGCAGAAATTTGTTGTATTGTTTCTTTAATTGGCAACCTCAATGAGGTTTTCTGTTTGTTTGGTTTGTTTTTAGGGGGGGTTGTTTGTTTTGCTTTTTGGACTTTTCCCTTTTGTGATTTGCCAGTGTTTATTCTATGTTCATTTATCTATTGAGTCTTTGATCTTTTCCTTATAAATTTGTTAGAATTCTTACTATATTTACTATATGGTGCATATTAGCATATTAATCATTTGTAGCCCATATGTGTTATGATTTTTCTATCCTATCATTAATCTTGACTTTATTGATGGTATCTTTTACTTTTCAGGTTTAAAAAATTTTTTTAGATAGACCACTTTCTCCTTTTCAGTTGTTTTTTTGTTATGTTTTGTTTTTTTGGTTTTCTGTCTTTTTTTCAGATGAGTGTCCCAACCCCAAGTCATACAAATATACACCTGCATTTTTTTTTCTAAAAAGTTCAGGTTTCACTGTTTGATCCAACTGGAAATTCTTTTATATATGGTATAAAATCGATGGCCAACTATACATGTTGTTTACATTGGGTAACTGATTGTACTATCACATTTATTTAAAAAATCATCCATTTTCCAATTTCTGACCCATGTCACATTATTTTAACTATAGTGGCTTACCCTTGAATTTTGGACTCTGGTAAAGCAAGTTACCTCTCATTAGTTTTGTTTTTTTCTTTTCTTCTTCATTTATATAACTTGTCTTAGCCATTCATTCTTTTATATGAAAATTAAAGGCATTCTTTCCACATTTAAAAAAATGAGTATCTTAGAATTGTATTACATTTTTATATATTTAGAGGATTATGTTAACAATATTAATCTTTAACATTCAAGAGTTTGGGTACATCATTAAAATCATTTGGTTTTGATTTTGTAATGTTCTTCATCTAGGTCCATCATATCAGATTAAATTTATTTCTAAATATTTTTACAGTTTTTGTCACATTTTGACATTCTGAATGGGTAATTTTCTCCTGCTCATTTATAACTTGCTATTTTTGCCAATATAGACAAACTATATATCTTTTTTATTTTTATTTTTTTAATCAGCTTAATAAATCTTGTAAATTACACTGGGTTTTTTAAATAGAATATTTTTGACATTCTAGATATAATCATTTCACCTGCAAATAGAGGTAATTTTATTTTTCTAATGTTTATATTGATTATTATTACATTTGCTGGATTCTCTAAAACAGTTTTGAATAATGATCATGGCAGACATGCCCATCTGGTTCTTAACTTTTATGGAATTTTCTTTAGTATCCCCTGTTAATATGACATTTGCTTTTAGTTACTGGTAAATAGTCATTAACTACTAACGTGTTTAGGGAGTTGCTTCTATTCCTGTTATTTAAAGCATTATTACTAAAAATGTCTCATAAATTTTATCAAATGTCTTTTCAGCATCTATTGATAAAATTTTAGGACTCTTCCCTTTAAATTGTTGACATATTGAATTAGAGTGGTAAGAATTTGATGTTGAACCAAACTTGTATTTCTGGAATAAATCCTACTTGGTCATGCATGGTGTAATAATCATATGATATATTGCTGAATTTTATTTACCAATGTTTTATTTAGAATTATTGCATTTGCATTTAAAAGTGAAATTGTGTTTTTTTTTTTCCTTTTTGCACTGTCTTCATCAAGTTTTTTAATTAAAATTGTGCTAGCTTATAAAATTAGTTGGTAAATTTTCAATATTTTACTGTTGTCTGGAATAGTTTAAATAGCATTAGAATTATTTGTTCTTTAAAAATTAGCTAGTACTGAGTTGTAAAATAATCTAAGCGCAGTGACACTTTTGATGGTAGATCCTTAATCAGCTTTCTTAATTCTTCAATGGTAATTGGTTTATTTAAACCTTCTATTAAAACAGAATGTATATTCTCTGTGAAATACAAAGTTAAACTTTTATCTATTACCATGCTTCTCAATTGTGTTATTCAGATGTTTTATGTACTTGTTTGTTGCATATGCATATGTCCTAGATATATTCAATTCTGAAAACATTATAATAAAGTCATAAGCTGTAACAGTATTTTAACTTCTTTGTGCTTTTTATTTTTTAAAATTAAAACAATATGAAAAATATAAAATATATAACAAACATTTGTTTACCTTCATCTAAAATTAACAAATGTCAACATTTTTGCATTTTTGTTTTATATGCAGATTTATATTTTTAAAAAGAGCATTACAAATAATAAATTCCTTTTCTAATACCATAATGTTTCCTTTCCTCTGTAGGGAGAGACACTATCTTGAATTTGGTGCAAATCTTGTCTGTTTTATATATTTACTGCAAATATAATCATAATCAATAAAAGTATGATTTTTTTGGTTTTTTAAAAAATTCAAAATGCATAGTAAACTTTTAAACATGTGGAAGTTATTATGATTTTTGTTGTAGAGATCATTTTTTTTTAACCAATTGGGAAATTGATTGCAAAATAACACAGACTTTAGAATACAAATTGCTGTTTTAGGTACTTTTACCACTCCTGACACTCAGGGAGATTAGGCCCTAGCCACAGCACTGGCAATTGACAAACAAAGACAAAATTTCAGCTCTCATGCAGATGGTATCCTGGCTGTAGCAAAGCAGTTATCCACCACTCACCCTGTTCACAAGACCGAAACTAGGTGTTATATTTCCCCATGATAATATTGGGGTTATCCAACATCCTGAAACTCAGAGGGATCCTGGCCCTAACCTAGCATTATTTTAAGAGTTTAGTACATGAGGATGGACAAAACAAAAATCATTCTTTCTTAACACATTTTTTTTTTATCCTTCAGGTAACCTTCAGACCAACAAAGATATAAGGTAGGTATAAAAGTCTACAAAAGAAGGTAAAAAGAATGTGATAAATATCATTAAAGGGTTAGAGTGGTGCATATGTACTATGCAACAAACTATATGCTATATAGTTCATCTCTTTTATTATTATTTATTAATTAATTTATTTTAGAGAGAGAAAGAGGAAGGGAGAGAGAAAAACATCGAGTTGTTGTTCCACTTACTTATGCATTCATTGGCTGATTCTTGTATATGCCCTGACTAGGGATCAAACCCGCAACATTGGGGTATTAGGAGGAAATTCTAACCAACTAAGCTACCCAGCCAGGGCAAGTTGGGAAGGCAGGGCCCTATGGGTAGAACTAGGGCTTATGGAAGTACTCATACTCTACATAATCACAAGAACTTTACATAGGAAGAATTCTATGTTTATAATAAAGCTCTATGTTCTAACTTCCCCTTCCCTTTCCTTTATAAAAATACTCCTCCATCTTGGCACACAGGCTGGAGTATGTATTTCACTTGCCATGTCTGCATACATTGGGTTGCAATGGCCTTCTTTTTCCCAAATAAATCTTTTTTGGTGACAAAAAACCCAGTCGATGTTAATTTTCTTTTTTTGGATATTATTTTTCAGTCAACACTAAAAAATTATTGGATATTTCCGAATCACTATGAGAGAATATAAGGGCCATGCTGTAAGGGGGGCTCTCTTCCTCCCCTCATTAGGATATATGCTCCTAGAGAGCAGGCATTTTGTCTAGATTTTCACTTCTATCTCCAGATCCTAGTCCAGGACTGAACCTCTTTCTTACTGGATATATGTTACAACCCAATGTCATCAGAAACAACATAAAATAATCTGGACTTGGGGACTATTGGGAGAGCAGGAACTAGAAAACATTACTGTGTATCTAAAATGTATACACATTTGAATTTTTTGTTGGTGTGCTGTAAAAAGATTGCTCTACAAAACCAAGATTATTTTCATTAGAAACAATGAAGCATTTACAATATTGAAATATGTCTCATTTTTCCAACTGTTGGTCTAAAGAAGCAGGAGCCAAACAAATGGGATATCTTGTAATTATCTCTAAAAGTGGAAGCTTAAGATTCCCAAAAGAGGGAGATTTGAGATTTGAAAGGAATAAGGGCAATGCTTTTGGCGAGGAATTTGAGGAGTTTCTACAAATTTTGTCATTTGAATCTTCGTTTTGTTTTGTTTTTACATGCAGAAAGTTTATTGGAGGATATTTCAGGATCACCCTTTGGCTGTGTTGTGGGAGGGGCAGTGAAAAAAGCTGATTCGACAGAAAGAGAAATTGAGCTGCAATGCAGGAGCAACAAAGGCCTCCACCAATTCCACAGGGAGTTTCAGAGCCAGGATGGGTTTTCATCGTTGTTCTGAATTGAGGCAAGAATCCTGGGCCTTTGTACACTGCCATCAAAAGTCATTGGATAAAGGCTATGCCTGGATAAGGGGCATAATCTTGGGCAAGACATCTCCCTTAAGCCAGGGACAATTCCTAAGAAGGACACAGATATGAATCGTAATATGCCATTAGTACATGCAACTAAACTTGAAGATTCAGGATTTTTAAGCACAGTGAAAATGTTGTAGAACTGGCCAAATAGCAGACTTATAGCACTTGACCGGTAAAATGGGTTACTCGATCACTGTAGAGTTTGAGAAGAGTTCCCCAAGTAGGAATAATCTTTTATAACAGGACTTTAGCCACTGTAGAGGCATTAGCTTGTCTATAAGGGAAAGCTTTAATCCAGTGAGAAAACATACATATCATGGCTAAAACACATACTCATAAAACAAGGGAAGCTGCATAAAACCTATTTGCCAAACTTCACATGGCCCATTAGGCAATTTAAAATGTCCAGGGTCAGTGTGAACAGGCTTCTTTGGGTTGTACTTTAGAGAGGTGGGACACTTAAAGTAGGCACTTTTTTCAGCCTTGTTAATATCTCTCCACCAATATTGATTCATGAATCAATATTGTCAATGGACTGATGCATTAATGCATGTAAGAAGTGGACATTTTAGAGTTTCTGGTAGGACTGGCTTATTATTTGATCCAAAACAGAGATTTGTCTTTTTATAAAACTTGCAGTTGTTGAATTTCTAATCTTTTTCAGAAGGCAATTGTTGGCCAGTTTTTCTAATTTAGCAACTGGGGAAATGTCTCTTTGGACCGAGAGAGGTTTGACAGCTTCTGATGCCTTTATGGGTAGCATTCTTACCAGAAATGTCTGCAAAATGATTTCCCTTAGCTTTCTTGGAATCAAGTTTAGAAAGTCATAATAATAGCTAAAGCATCAGGAAAAATATAGTATAAAATAATTCCTGAACATATGAACCATTATTAATTTTATCTCTATTGAAGGTAAGGAAACCACATGGCTTCCATGACATTCCAAAGTCATTAACTATTCCAAAGGCACATCTACTGTCAGTATATATGTTGATAGTTTAAATTTATTTAATTTATTTTTCTTATCACCATTTATCCCCTCTATGCCTTCTTTTATCCTCCCATACTCCCCCCACCCCGACAATTACCACACTGTGGTCCATGTCCATGAGTTCTCTCTCTTTTTTCTTTTATTTTCTTTCTTTTTTGTGACAGTTTCATCCTTTGCTAAACTGCAAGCTGGAGTTAGGGCATATAATTCAGCCTGTTGTGCTGAAATGGCTAAAGGCAAAAGTGCTGCCTTGATGACTTCAAAATGGATTACAATAGTATAACCAGCACAGTACTTACCATT
Organism: Plecotus auritus; assembly: GCF_963455305.1. Lineage (NCBI taxonomy): Eukaryota > Metazoa > Chordata > Mammalia > Chiroptera > Vespertilionidae > Plecotus > Plecotus auritus. The sequence goes on along the minus strand of NC_137784.1, from coordinate 42,756,793 downwards.
TTACATTTTTATATGAGCCACCTATAAACCTCAAGAAATAAGCTTTACTTAGAGAAGTCTGCTAAGAATCCTTGCAAGGAGTCATGAGGTGACTTACCAGTGCCAAGCAGTTACGAGATGCTTCATCAGTTTCAGAAGGAAGAAGCATAGCTGAGTTAAGGTTATTACATGAAAGAGTTATATAGGAACTATTCAACAAAAAAATTTCATAGGAAATAAGGCAACTAATGGAAAGATGCTGGGTGTGATGAAAATTCAAGAGAGCTTCTGCATGAGGTACAAAAATGGTTAGAGGGGATCCCGTAACAATTTTTCTCTGTGGCCTTAACCAAGAAAGCTGTAGCAGCAATATCTTTAAGGCAAGAATGTATCTCCAAGCCACAGGGCCCAGTTGCTGATTATAGTATCCTTGGGGACTGTGGTAACTCCCATGTTTTTGAGTGAGCACCCCAAAGGCATTCCCTTTCTTTTCATGTATAAAAAGGAAAAAAGGGAATCTGATAAGGATGCATAAGAACAGGTGGGTTTATTACACTCACTCCTTTAAAGCTTTAAAGGCTACATCATCCTGTTCTTTCCATAAAATTGGATCAGCACTGTCATTTAGTTAGACACATAGCAGTTTTGCCATAACAGAGGATATAGGATCCAATTTTGGCAATAGCCAACTAACCCAAGAAATCCTCACAATTGACAGTTTTTGGCCTTGAGAAACTTAGGACACCCCAAAGCCTGTCTGGATCCAGGTGTAGTCCTTCTTTTGATTTCAGATGTCCCAAATATCAAACCTGAATTTGGGCAAATTGTAACTTTCTTTAGAGACCCTATGTTGCCTTAAGGACAAGAGGTCTAATAGATGGATGGTATCTTCCTGTGAGGAAACTGAGAAGAAGAGCGAAGAAGTAAATCATTCAAATATTGCAATAAGGTGGAACCTTTTTGGAAAATTTTATCATCCAAATAAATCTTCAGAATTTGTGAGAAATAAGAGTGCTTTCAGTAAAACCCTGAAGCATTACTGTCCAGGTAAATTGTCTTCCCTCCCAAGTGAAGACAAAAAGGTACTGTCTGGCTTCATCAAACTGGGATAATAAAGAATGCACTACATAAATCAATTACCATAAAGAATTTACTTCCAGTTGGGATAGATGCTAACAGCATATGAGGTTAGGAACAAAAGAGTATCAGGGGATTACAATGTGGTTTATTGCTCAAAGCTCTGGACAAACCTCTACCCTCATCCCTTTGGCTTTCTCACAGGTAAAATAGGAATGTTACAGGCACTAGTGCAAGGAATAATAAGGCCTTGAGTTATGTAATCTATTATGGGCTTTATATATTAAAAGGCCTCTCTTATAGGATATTGATTAATTTGGGGAAAAGGTTTTGAATGAACAATTTGAAACATAATAGGAGGTGCACTATTATGGTGGATTCTGCCAACATCGGTTGAAGATTTTGCCCATAGAGAAAATGACATTTGGTCCAATAGGGACAATTGATCAGTGCTCTCAGATTAAGCAACTGTTATATCAAAAATGGACAAATGAATGATGTTGAAAGGCCATTTAATTTATCTAATTGGCAATTCTGACAGTTACCGTCAAACTCAACATTATTTTCTAGCATGATACTTCTCTAGGAAGTATCAACCTAATGAATAGGTAGGGGCAGAAGAACTAAGGAGAAAACAATGTTTATCTCCTAAGGGTCCTAAGCAAAAAGAATAGGTTCAGGGATATGAACCTGTTGAGGTTTATTTGAAATCTCCAAATTTGAACTGTTTTATAACTCCAAAATAGGGGCTGTTTTGCACCAGTGGGATTGAACACCAAGTGTCAATAGGAATATAAATAGTTTCCTTATCAATTAGAAGAGAAGTTTCTCACAGCCAATTAAGAATGGATTGGAAAAAGTACCAATAGTTTTTTGAAGCATCATCATTGGGAATTAAGATGACCTTGAAAAATCTGATTAGAAGGCTGGTTAGAAGGCTAAAAGCATCTGAAATGCTTAAACTTATGGCAATCCCTTTTCCAGTGTTCTGGTTCTTTGCAATAATGGCAAAAGTTTGCTGTCTTTTAGTTTTGCATAGTGCCTCTTATTTGCCAAGGCTGAAAATAAAAATAAAAAAATCTTGGCAATCTTACTGCTAAGAGGTTCATCTAGAGAATGGGCACCCTGACTCATGACCAAATTAACCAAATCTAAGGTATACATGGTTTCCCATTCAATCCTGGTTCTCTTAACTAAGAAGGAAATATCTGTTCAACCCATTAACAAAGACTTAAAAGCTTCATGAGTGGAGTCAACATCTTAACGAAGACCAGAATTTCCTTAAAAAAACTTGAAGTCTATTATAATAGTTACAGAGGTTTGGTGCACGAATTCATGCACATGGGTGGGGTCCCTCAGTGTGGTTTGTGGGGATTGGGCTGAAACTGGCAGTCCAATGCCTCCTGCTGCTCCTGCCTGCAGCTCCTGCTCAACCTGGCCCCTGCTGCACCTGCCACAGGCTTGTGCCCAGTCAGTCCTGATCCAGAGAGGTTCGGCCACCACCTCAGAGGAGCTTGCTAGCCATGAGCCCTGCCTCTGGCCTCATCCTGAGGAGGGTGGGAGGGGCTGGGACGCAATAGGCCCTCTGGGTGGGTGGTGGGATGCCCTTGCAGGTTTCTGACGGTTGTCAGGAGCCACCTGGCGGCCACTTTTATATTGTTTCATCCTCGTGGAGCATCTAGGGAGGGGAAGCAGCTGCGGTGCCTGAGGCTGACTTCCAGGAGGCCAGCAGCACTATCGGGATGTTTTAATGGGAGAAAGATTTAAAAAATAATATAGAATATTATGTCCAGCAACTCTGTCTTTACCCACTAACTTTCAGGACTCCTGGATTATACCCGTTTCATTCCATTGTATTATTGATATACCTGCTTGCTTTGAGTCAGAGGGAAGAAGCTTTGACCACAAGGTAAACAAAACTGTCAAAGTCTATTCTCTTGGAGCTTACATCTTTTTTTAAAAATATATTTTATTGGTATTTTACAGAGAGGGAGAGGGATAGAGAGTTAGAAACATCGATGAGAGAGAAACATCGATCAGCTGCCTCTTGCACACCTCCCACTGGGGATGTGCCCGCAACCAAGGTACATGCCCTTGACCGGAATCGAACCCGGGACCCTTCAGTCCGCAGGCCGACGCTCTATCCACTGAGCCAAACCGGTTTTGGCTGGAGCTTACATCTTATTGGAAAGAAACAGATATCTCCTCTTCTTTGGGATACCAGGATAGAATCATGTTTTTAAAAAATCTTTATTGTTGAGAGTCTTATAGATGTCCCCCATATTTTACCCCATGGCCCCTCTCCACCTGATTCCTGCCCTCCCAAACCTTCACCACTTTATTGTCTGCATCCAAAGGTAATGCATATATACTAGTACAGATAAGGTCTTTGGTTAATCTCTTCCTGCTCTCCCCCCACCCTTTTCTATGAGATTTGTCACTCTGTTCTATATTTCCATGCCTCTGGTACTATTTTATTCATCAGTTTACTTTGTTCATTAGATTCCTTGTATGTTTATTCTGATTTTTAGATATAATTATTGATAGAAATATATTTATTGCCATTTGTATTGTTCATATTTTTAATATTTTTCTTCCTCTTCTTCTTCTTCCTCTTATTATTCTTCTTCTCATCCTTCCCCTCCTCCTCCTCCTCCTCCTCCTTCTCCTCCTCTTCTTCTTAAATAATATCCTTCAACATCTCATATAATACTGGTTTGGTGGTGAACTCCCTTAGCTTTTGCTTGTCAGTGAAGCTTTTTATCTGACCTTCTGTTCTAAATGATAGCTTTGCTGGGTAGAGTAATCTCGGTTTCAAGTCTTTGCTGTTCATCACTTTAAATATTTCTTGACACTCCCTTCTTTTTTAAAAATTTATTTATTGATTAAGGTATTAAATATGTGTCCTTTTCCCCCCATTACCCCCCAAATCCCATTAATGCCCCCACCCCCCTGTTGTCTGTGTCCATTGATTAGGCTTATATGCATGCATATAAGTCCTTTGGTTGATCTCTCCCCCTTACCCCCACCCTCTCCTACCTTCCCTGAGGTTTGACGTTCTGATGGATGTTTCTCTGTCTCTGGATCTATTTTTGTTCATCAGTTTATGTTGTTCATTATATTCCACAAATGAGTGAGATCATGTGATATTTATCTTTCTCTGCCTGGCTTGTTTCACTTAGCATAATGCTCTCCAGCTCCATCTATGTTGTTGCAAATGGGAAGAACTCCTTCTTTTTTACCACAGCGTAGTATTCCATTGTATAGATGTACCACAGTTTTTTAATCCACTCATCTGCTGATGGGCACTTAGGCTGTTTCCAAATCTTAGCTATGGTGAATTGTGCTGCTATGAACATAGGGGTGCATATATCCTTTCTGATTCGTGTTTCTAGTTTCTTGGGATATATTCCTAGAAGTGGGATCACTGGGTCAAATGGGAGTTCCATTTTTAGTTTTTAGAGGACACTCTATACTGTTCTCCACAGTGGCTGCACCACTCTGCATTCCCACCAGCAGTGCACGAGGATTCCTTTTTCTCCGCATCCTGGACAGCACTTGTCATTTGTTGATTTGTTGATAATAGCCATTCTGACAGGTGTGAGATGGTACCGCATTGTTGTTTTGATTTGCTCTCTCTTATGATTAGTGACTTTGAGCAGGTTTTCTTATGTTTCTTTGCCTTCCTTCTGTCTTCTTTTGAAAAGTGTCTATTTAGATCAGTTGTCCATTTTTTGATTGGGTTGTTTATCTTCTTTTTATTAAGCTGCATGAGTTCCCTGTAAATATTGGAGATTAAACCCTTATCGTTGATATCATTGGCAAATATGTTCTCCCATACAGTGGGCTTTCTTGTTGTTTTGTTGATGGTTTCTTTTGCTATGCAAAAGCTTTTTATTTTGATGTAGTCCCATTTGTTTATTTTCTCTTTAGTTTCCATTGCCCTAGGAGGGGTATCAGTGAAGAAATTGCTTTGGCATATGTCTGAGATTTCTCTGCCTGTGGATTCTTCTAGTATTTTTATTATTTCCCATCTTATGTTTAAGTCCTTTATCCATTTTGAGTTTATTTTTGTGTATGGTGTAAGTAGGTGGTCTAGTTTCATTGTTTTGCATGTATATGTGCAATTTTCCCAACACCATTTATTGAAGAGACTGTCTTGACTCCATTGTATGTTCATGCCTCCTTTGTCAAATATTAATTTAGTATAGTAGTTTGGGTCAATATCTGGGTTCTCTATTCTATTCCATTGGTCTATATGCCTGTTCTTGTGCCAGTACCAGGCTGTTTTGAGAACAGTGGCTTTGTAATACAGCTTGAAATCTGGTATTGAGATCCCTCCTACTTTGTTCTTCTTTCTCAGGATTGCTGTGGCTATTCAGGGTCTTTTTTTTATTCCAGATGTATTTTTGGAGAGTTCTTTCTAGGTCTGTGAAATATGCCATTGGTATTTTAATGGGGATTGCATTGAATCTATAGATTGCTTTGGGTAGTATGGACATTTTAATTATGTTGATTCTCCCAATCCATGAACATGGTATGTTCTTCCATCTGTTTACGTCTTCCTCTATCTCTTTTTTCAATGTCTTGCAGTTTTCTGAGTAGAGTTCTTTTACCTCCTTAGTTAAGTTTATTTCTAGGTATCTTAATTTTTTTGGTGTGATGGTAAATGGGATTGTTTTCTTAGTCTCTCTTTCTGTAAGTTCACTGTTGGTGTATAGAAATGCCATAGATTTCTTGGCGTTAATTTTGTATCCTGCTACATTGCCGAATACATTTATTAAGTCTGTTAGTTTTTTGATGGAGTTTTTCGAGTTTTTTATGTACAATATCATGTCATCTGCAAATAAGGACAGCTTTACTTCTTCTTTTCCAATTTGGATGCCTTTTATTTCTTCTTCTTGTCTAATCGCAATAGTTAATACTTCCAGTACTATGTCGAACAGGAGTGGTGAGAGTAGGCATCCCAGTCTTGTTCCAGTTCTTAGGGGAAATGGTTTTAGTTTTTGCCCATTGAATATGATGTTGACTGTGGGTTTGTCATATATGGATTTTATTATGTTGAGGTATGATCCTTCTATTCCCACCTTGCTGAGAGTTTTTATCAAGAAAGGGTGTTGGATTTTGTCAAATGCTTTTTCTGCATCAATTGATATGACTATGTGGTTTTTATCTCTCAATTTGTTTATGTGATGTATCACATTTATTGATTTCCGGATATTGTACCACCCTTGCATCCCTGGCATAAATTCTACTTGGTCATGGTGTATGATCTTTCTGATGTATTGCTGGATCCAATTTGCTAGAATTTTGTTGAGGATTTTGGCATCTATGTTCATGAGGGATATTGGCCTGTAATTCTCCTTCATTGTGTTGTCTTTATCTGGTTTTGGTATTAGGGTGATGCTGGCTTCATAGAAGGAGCTTGGAAGTGTTCCTTCCTCTTGAATTTTTTGAAATAGTCTGAGGAGGATAGGTTTTAGTTTTTTCTTGAATGTTTGGTAAAACTCCCCTGTGTAGCTGTCTGGCCCTGGGCTTTTATTTGCTGGAAGCTTTTTAATGACTGCTTCAATTTCTTCCATAGTTATTGGCCTATTGAGATTTTTAGATTCTTTCTCATTGAGTTTTGGGAAGTTGTATTTTTCTAGTAATATGTCCATTTCCTCCAGGTTGTCTAGTTTGTTGGAATAGAGTTTTTCATAATATTTTCTAACAATCCTTTGTATTTCTGTGGGGTCTTTTGTTATTTCACCTCTTTCATTTCTGATTTTGTTTATTTGGGTCCTCTCTCTTTGCTTCTTGGTGAGCCTGGCTAGAGGTTCATCAATCTTGTTTATCATTCCAAGAACCAATTCTTGGTTTTGTTGATCTTTTGTATTGTTTCTTTGGTCTCTATGCCGTTTATCTCTGCTCTGATCTTTATTATTTCCTTCCTTCTGCTTACACTGAGCTTTTCTTGTTGCTCTCTTTCTAACTCTTTGAGTTGTAGGGGTAGATAATTTATTACCATTGTTTCTTGTTTTTTTGTGGTTGGCTTGTAGAGCTATGAACTTCCCTCTCAAGACTGCTTTCGCTGTGTCCCATAGATTTTGGATTGTTGTGTTTTCATTGTCATTTGTTTCCATGATGTTTTTTATTTCTTCTTTGATCTCTCTGATAACCCAGTCATTGTTTAATAGCATGCTATTTAGTCTCCAAGTGTTTGATTTTTGTGTATTGTTTTTATTGTAGTTGATTTCCAGTTTTATGCCATTGTGATCTGAGAAGATGCTTGATACGATTTCTATCTTCTTGAATTAGAAGAGCCTTTGCCTGTGTCTAATATGTGGTCTATCCTTGAAAATGTTCCATGTGCACTGAAGAAGAATGCATATTCTATATATCTGGGGTAGAATGTTCTAAAGATGTCATTTAAGTCCATCTGATCTAGTGTGTCATTTTGGATTGCTGTTTCTTTGCTGATTTTTTTGTTTGGTTGATTTACCCAGTGGTGTCAGTAGGGTATTAAAGTCCCCTACTATGACTGTATTGCTATAAATCTCTCCTTTGATATCTTCCAGAAGTTGTTTTATGTATTTGGTGCTCCTGTATTAGGTGTATGTTTACCAGAGTTATAGCTTCTTGTTGAATTGCTCCCTTTAGTATTATGTAGTGGCCTTCCTTATCTCTTGTTATAACCTTTACTTTGAGGTCTATTTTAACAGATATAAGTATCACAACCCCAGCTTTTTTCTCATTTCCATTTGTCTGAAAAATGTTTTTCCATCCCTTCACTCTCAGTCTGTTTGAATCCTTTGTTCTGAGGTTGGTCTCTTGCAGACAGCAAATATGTGGGTCATGTTTTCTTATCCATTCAGCTACCCTATGTCTTTTGATTGGTGCATTTAATCCATTTACGTTTAATGTTATTATTGACAAGTACATGTTGGTTGTCATATTTTTCCTTAATATTTGTGTTTCTCCTTGCCTTTCTCTTTCTTCTTCTTACAGCAGTCCCTTTAGCATTTCTTGCATTGCTGGCTTGGTAGTGATAAACTCTCTTAGTCCTTTTTTGTCTGTGAAGCTCCTGATTCCACTTTCAATTTTGAACAATAGCCTTGCCAGGTATAGTATTCTTGGGTTCAGTTCCTTGTTTTACATCACTTTGTAAATTTCATTCCATTCCCTTCTGGCCTGGTGTGTTTCTGTGGAGAAATCCATTGATATTCTAATAGGAAAACACTTGTAGGTAACTTTCTGTCTCTCTCTGGCAGCCTTTAAGATTCTTACTTTGTCATTGGTGTTTGCCAATTTAATTATGATGTGTCTTGGTGTCGGTCTTTTAGGGTTCATCTTGTTTGGGACTCTATGTGCTTCTTGGACTTGCATGGTTTCTTTTCTTGCCAGTATCAGGGAAGTTTTCTGTCATTATTTCTTTAAACAGGTTTTCTATTCCTTGCTTCTCTTCCTCTCCTTCTGATACCCCTATTATGTGAATATTGTTTCATTTTGTGTTGTCCCAAAGCTCCCTTAGGTTCTCCTCTTGCTTTTTAAGTCTTCTTTCCAGTTGCTGCTGTGTTTGTGTGTTTTTTCCTACCTTGTCTTCTAATTTGCTGATGCGGACCTCAGCCTCTTCTTGTCTACTGTTTAAGCCTTCCATTGTGTTCTGTATTGCAGCTATGTCGTTCCTCATCTCCTCTTTGTTCTTTTTCATGTTGGCGACATTCTCATTCAGCTCCTTATAATTCTCATTGAGTTGCGTGTATTTGTCATCCAGCCATTTAAATATCCTTATAACCATTACTCTGAATTCTTTCTCCGTTAAGCTGCTAGCCTGAATTTCATTTAACTCTCTTTCTGGTGATTCCTCTTTTTCTTTCCTTTAAGGGTTGCTTTTTTGTTTTCCCATGTCTTCCTGTAATGTTTTAATTATAGATCCAATTGCTTTGCTACCCAGGTTCTTCTGGGGATGGTGCTGCTGGTGTAATCTCTCAGTTCTCCTGGGCTTGTTAATCTATTGTAGCTCCCTACTTGAGATATTTGGGTTCTCTTGATGTAGGTCTGCGAGCTTGAGAGACACATCTGCGGTATCTAGAAGTCAGCAGCTGTGGAGTGGAGTGTCCCAATTTTTGCTGTCTTGCACCCTTAGTTGAAATCATGCGTGCCCAGCGGGGACTTACAGTGGCACCCAGGAACTGTCTGTTGGGGTGATGGGGTTCTTGGGGCCTGCACTCTGGAAAGGTGTGACTGTGGTGTCCAGAGTTCTATAGTTGTGGGGTGGTCAGACTCAGCTTTTGCTGCTGTACCTGTGGTGGATAGGTGCTCACTCCCAGTGGCGGCTCACAGGAGCACCCGCAGTACGTTTGCCTGCAAGGCACACTGATGCTCTATGAAAGGCCCTGGCAGTGTAGCTGCATAATTGAGGCATCTGTGGGCAGGTTTCAAGGATGAGTGAATTCAGAATTTCTACTGCTGGGGGAAGTGTGCCCCTGTTTGTCCAAGATCACACCCAGGGAGAGCTCACAGTGGCTCCCACTAGCACCATATGGGTAGATGGGCTCAGGTTGCCTGCCTGTTGGAAATTCGCATCTGTGGAGGTGCGTTTGCTGGCGAAGAGCTCTGACACACTCTGAGGGGTCCTGGCACTGAGGTTGAGCAGCTGGGGTGAATGTGGGCAGTTATTCAGGAAGAGGGAATTCAGAATTTCTACTGCAGGGCAGTGCGTCCTTGTCTGTACAGAATCACACTCAGCAGGGGCTCAAAGCAGCTCCCCAGAGGACCCTGTGGATATATGGGCTCAGGATGCCTGCCCTTTGGAAATGTTCACATCTCTGGTGGTGAGTTTGCTGGCACAGAGCTCTGATGCACTTTGAGGGGCCCTGGCACTGAAGTTACCCTGCTAGGGTGTCTGTGCAGGTGTCCAGGGTGAGTGAATTCAGAATTTCTACTGCTGGGGGCAGCGCGTCCCTGTTTGTCCAAGATCACACCCAGCCAGGACTCACAGAAGCTCCCACAAGCACCCTGTGGGTAGATGGGCTCAGGGTGCCTGCCCATTGGAAGTGCGTGCGTGGACTGGTGGTGCGTTAGCCTGTGCAGAGCTCTGACACACTTTGAGCAGTGGCCCTGGCACTGAATTTAAACAGCTGGGATGTATGTGGGCAGTTATTCAGGAGGAAGGAGTTCAGAGTTTCTACTGCGGGGCAGCGCATCCTTGTCTGTACAGAATCACACCCAGCAGGGGCTCAAAGCAGCTCCCCAGAGGACCCTGTGGGTATATGGGCTCAGGGTGCCTTCCCTTGTCTGTGGTAGTGAGTTTGCCGATGCAGAGCTCTGACGCACTCTGAGTGGCCCTGGCACTGAAGTTGCACAGCTGGGGTGTCTGTGGGCAGTTATTCAGGAAGAGGGAGTTCAGAATTTCTACTGCAGCCGGCACTCCCTTGTCTGTACAAAATCACACCCCCGGGGGCTCCCAGTGGCTCCCAGGCACTGCCTAAGGAGTGGTGTGCCCTGGCTGCCTGCGCACTGGAAATGTGCAAATGTTTTGTCTGGAGTTCTGCTGCTGGGGAGGGGGAGGTTGCACTTACAGCTGCCGAGCGGTGCACCTTAGGAGGTGGAGGTCCCAGGGTCCGTGGGTCTGCAGGTGGGGCAGCAGGATTTTGCTGGAGTGGCTGCTGTGTAGCAGGCAGTGTCCAAGGCCTGTGTGGGTGGTAGTGCTGATGAGTTCCTAAAAAAAGGTCGTTCTCCCCTTCAAGATGGCGTGGGCTCTGTGTTGGAGTCCTGCAGTCTGGGGAGTGCCCACAGCAGTGGTAGTCTCTCCTTGTCCAAGATAGCCTGTCTGCCAGCCCCTGCTGCTCCTGCGAGATTTAACTGTCCCTTACTCACTCACACACACACCACACACATCCACACACTCTTCTTTCATACCCTCACTCACTCACTTCCTCTCCCTCACCTCCGTCCTGCCAGCCGCCATCTCTGGATAAAATATTTTTATAACGATAGAAAAAAATTGTTATCACTAATTTGACTGTTTATTTCACTGAACCAATTAATTTTAAGTATTTTTTATTTACTCATGACTGTCCAAACTATATTCAGCGTTTTTGAAAATGAAAATAATCCATGTTTTATTTGCTTCACATATTTTCCACATTTGTCCTTCATTCCCTCATTAAACATTCATACCATAAAGGGTATAGTCTGATTTTTAAAGATATCAACTAAACACTACCAAAAGAAAGCTATGTAGGATCTTCCCATACATTAGGCTTTTGACTGTAGTTACTTAGATTAATACTTGCCTATTTTATCATTTATTTATACATATAATTAAACAAAACATACAAGACATGTTTTTAGAGGCTATACTGTGATACCAAGATGAATACCACATGGTCTTTTATTCTTTAAGTAGCCTTCAGACCAATAACAAATATGTAAGGTGGGCATAACATTTTGGAAAACAAAGTAACAAGAATTTGATAAGTATTAACAGGTTCGAGGTATATATATATATATATATATATATATATATATATATACACACACACACACATATATATATGTATATATACTATGTGAATTTAGATGAGTGAAAAAGACACACACACACACAGAGAGAGAGAGAGAGAGAGAGAGAGAGAGAGAAGAGAGAGAGACATTGATCTTTATTATGCTCAGCAAGTTTATTAGTCGAGTTCTTCAGAGAAACAAAACCAATGGAATTCATTCATTCATTCATATATGCATTTATTGCAGGTATTGCCTCAAAAGATTATGGAGACTGAGAAATTCCATGCTTTTGTTGTTGTTGTTGTAGGAGGTCCAGATGCAACAACTTATCTTTCACTTTAGAAGAGATAGCTTTATGTGTTCTATACCACTGGAACCATAGAAATTTCACTGAGGCAAAAGGCCCCCGAATTTTAGTTGTATTCATTTGCCACCCTTTGACACATAACTGTATTACCAATAAGTCTAGAAACGTTTCTGATTCTCACTCTCAAAGTGCAATCTGCATGATGTAACCAATGTAATATACCAGTGTGGTATGTTGTGAAAGGGAAAAGTGATCAAATTACTTATCAACAAAATTATGACAAAAGTTGGAGAGTTTGATATACACCTGAGATAGGAAAATGAAGATGTAATTCTGGCCTTGACAGCTTAAAGCAAGCTATTTCTGGTGGATTTTATGGAAAAGGATGGAAAACAAAGGCATTTGCCAGATTACTAGCTGCATATCAAGTACTAGGTACTGTGTTAATTTGCTCAAAAAAGTGAAACCATATCAGAGAAAACCAGCTTGAATTGGTGTCACTACCTACCTAAGCCTTATGATAACCCACTGACATTCTTCTATTTCTGAAAAATAAAACAATAATAATTTTACAATTCATTTAATAGCAACTGTCAATCATGACATTAGCGGTAGCTATCTTCAAGTTATTGTACTATCTGTGCTGTCACTTCCTCAGGTTTATTAAATCTACGTAGATTTAAACATTTCCCACTTAAGATGCATCACATAAAAATTAGACATGACAATCTTTTAAAATCTATCTGTTTTCTGTACAGGGCCTGCACTACAGGCTAAATGGGAGAGTCGAGTGAGGATGTGGTGGGAATCACTACTCCTGAACCTTTCAAGACCTTGTTTTGTGGCACTAATTGCCGCAATCCTTCTAGGAATGCAGTATTTCTGTTAATTTACTAGTTTCCTAGGTAATGGCAGTTCTAATGACTTCCACTTATCTTTCTCACTTATATATTTCTCAATCCACAGGTGAGGGAACTTATCTGAGGATTCTGTTAACTAACTGCTAAGTATATCTTTTCTAATTATGCAATCTGGAACTGGGGAAATAACTATAGGATGAGTTCAGGGACCAACTGAAACCACTGTGAGAAAAACCTGAACTAAAACTCCATTGATCACCTTACCTCCATAAGCCCCCGCTCTGACTGGAAGGCCACAATGATATTGTGGATCTGCTGGAATTCATGTCCATTTAGAGCCAGTATCCAGTAGCCCCCAAAGGTCTGATTATTTCCTTTTCTTCAGTGTATAGTTATCCTGATATAAGGCCAGAGGCCTCTTTGGAGAAGATTAACAGTATAAATTTTTGGTAATGTATTGTTGTTGTTTTTTTCCCAATTCTTTATTGTTTAAAGTATTACATATAGTATTACATATGACTCCCTTTTCCCCCACTGACCTCTCCCCCATCATCTCCATCCCCCAGAACATGCCCTCAAACCCCTAGTGTCTGCGTCCATTGGTTATGCTTATATGCATACATACAAGTCCTTGGGTTGATTTATTACCCTCCCCCTGTCTTCCCTCTGAAGTTTGAGGGTCAGTTCGATGCTTCTCTGTATCCTGTATCTATTTTTGTTCATCAGTTTATGTTGTTCATTATATTCCACAAATGAGTGAGATCATGTGATATTTATATTTCTCTGACTGGCTTATTTCCTTCGCACAATGCTCTCCAGGTCCATCCATGCTGTTGTGAATGGCAAGAGTTCTTTCTTTTTTACAGCAGCATAATATTCCATTGTATAGATGTATAAATATTTCTCTATTCTCCGCGTCCAGCGCGGCTAGAGAGCGGTCTGGTTCCTGAGTAGGGGCGACGGGGGATTGAGAAAATGAAAGACGCAGACACAAGTGCAGTAGGGAAAGCTGGGACTGGGTGGGACCACTGTCCTCTGATGGAGAGACAGGGACCCAGAGCCAATACAGTGCATTTATTTTATACAGCAAAACCCAGGAAGTTTTACTAAAGCCCAAGATAAAGGAGATTATGTGCATTCTTGTGGGTTCTTTGTAATTGTCACTTCTGGGTGAGCCCTGATAATCATGTTTGTTCCTGGTGCTTGGCTGGATTTAGATAATGAACCCCCCCCCCCCCCCGCCCCGTGCCTGAGTTGAAGGTCAAGCTGACAACACACCTGACTCTGGCAAGGTGTGTTTCCAGGACGTGGCTCTGCCAACACCACTGGATTCAGCTGACAATAATTAAAGAAATGCTCATGTGCCTTCCCAGGCACACTCTACATCACCACCATTTGTTATTTATTTTTATTTTTTATATTTTTATTAATTTTATTTTATTGTTTAAATTATTACATATGTCTCCTTTTACCCAAATCAACCACTCTCTGGCCACTCACACCCCCAGGACAAGCCCCCACCACTCCAGTGTCCATGTCCATTGCTTATGCTAATGTGCATACATACAAGTCCTTTGGTTGATCTCTTATATCCTTCTTCCCCTCCCCTGCCTTCCCTCTGAGGTTTGACAGTCCATTTGGTGCTTCTTTGTCTCTGAATCCATTTTTGTTCATCAGTCTACGGTATTCATCATATTCCACAAATGAGTGAGATCATGTGATATTTACCTTTCGCTGACTGGCTTATTTTACTTAGCATAATGCTCTCTAGGTCCATCCATGCTGTTTCAAATGGTAAAAATTCCTTCATTTTTATAACAGCATAGTATGTAGATATACCACAGTTTTAAATCCACTCATCTGCTGATGGGTACTTAGGCTGTTTCCAAATCTTAGCTATTGTAAATTGTGCTGCTATAAACATAGGGATGAATATGTCCTTTCTGATTCATGTTTCTGATTCCTTGGAATATATTCCTAGAAGTGGGATTATTGGGTCAAATGGGTGTTCCATTTTTAAGTTTTTGAGGAAACTCCATACTGTTTTCCACAGTGGCTGCACCAGTCTGCGTTCCCACTAGCAGGGCATGAGGGTTCCTTTATCTCCACATCCTAGCCAGCATTTGTCCTTTGTAGATTTGTTGATGCTAGCCATTCTGACAGGTGCGAGATGGCATCTCACTGTCGTTTTGATTTGCATCTCTCAGATGATTAGTAACTTTGAGCATGTTTTCATGTGTCTCTTTGCCTTCTGTATGTCCTCTTTTGAAAAGTGCCTATTTAGGTCCTTTGCCGATTTTTTGATTGAATTGTTTATCTTCCTTTTGTTAAGTTGTATGAGTTCCCTGTAAATCTTGGAGATTAAACCATTATGGGAGAAAACATTGGCAAATATGTTCTCCCATGCAGTGGGGTTTCTTATTGTTTTGTTGACGGTTTCTTTTGCTAAGCACAAGCTTTTTATTTTGATGTAGTCCCATTTGTTTATTTTCTCCTTAGTTTCCATTGGTTAGGAGCTGTATAAGTGAAGATATTACTATGACATATGTCTGATATTTTGCTGCCTATGGCATCTTCTAAGATTTTTATGCTTTTCCATCTTACGTTTAAGTCCTTTACACATTTTGAGTTTATTTTTGTGAATGGTGCACATTGGTGCTCTCTTTTAATCTTTTTGCATGTATCTATCCAATTTTCCCAACACCATTTATTGAAGAGACTGTCTTGACTCCATTGTATGCTCTTGCCTCCTTTGTCAAATATTAATTGAACTTAAAGGCTTGTGTCTATTTCTGGGTTCTCTGTTCTATTCCATTGGTTTATATGTCTGTTCTTAAGACAGTACCAGGTAGTTTTGAGAACAGTGGCTTTGTAATATAGCTTGATATCTGGTGTTGGGATCCCTCCAACTTTGGTCTTCTTTCTCAGGATTGCTGTGACTATTCGGGGTCTTTTTTTATTCCAAATGAATTTTTGGAGAGTTTGTTCTACGTCTTTCAAGTATGCCATTGGTATTTTAGTGGGGACTGCATTGAACCTATAAATTGCTTTAGGTAGTATGGACATTTTAATGATGTTGATTTTACCAATCCATGAACACAGTATATTCCTCCATTTGTGTATATCTTCCTGTATCTCTTTTTTTTCGGTGGCCTGTAGTTTTCTGAGTACAGGTCTTTTACATAATTCGTTAAGTTTATTCCTAGGCATCTTAATTTTTTTGTTGCAATGGTAAATGGGATTATTTTCTTTAGTTTCTCTTCCTGTGAGTTCATTATTGGTGTATAAAAAAGCCATAGATATCTGGGAATGAATTTTGTATCCTGCTACATTGCCAGATTCATTCTTTAAGTCTAGTAGGTTTTTGATGGATTCTTTAGGGTTTTCTATGTACAATATCATGTCATCTGCGAATAATGACAATTTTACTTCTTCTTTTCCAATTTGGATATCTTTCATTTCTTCTTGTGTGATTGCTATAGCACTTCCATTACTTTGTTGAGCAGAAGTGGTGAAAGTGGGCATCCCTATCTTGTTCCTGTTCTTAGGGGAAATGGTTTTAGTTCTTGCCCATTGAGTATGATGTGGGCTGTGGGTTTATCATATATGGCTTTTATTATGTTGAGGTATGATCTTTCTATTCCCACCTTGCTGAGAGTTTTTATCAAGAAGGGGTGTTGGATTTTGTCAAATGATTTTTCTGCATCAATTGATATGACTATGTGCTTTTTATCTCTCAATTTGTTTATGTGATGTATGATGTTCATTGATTTGCAGATATTGTACCATCCTTGCACCCCTGGCATAAATCCTACTTGGTCATGGTGTGTGATCTTTTTGATGTATTGCTGGATCTGATTTCTAGAATTTTGTTGAGGATTTTAGAATCTATGTTCATGAGGGATATTGGCCTGTAATTCTCCTTCATTGTATTGTCTTTATCTGGTTTTGGTATTAGAGTGATTCTGGCTTCGTATAATGAGCTTGGAAGTATTACTCTCTTGAATTTTTTGGAATAGTCTGAGGAGGATAGGTTTTAGTTCTTCCTTGAATGTTTGGTAAAACTCCCCTGTGAATCTGTCTGGCCCCAGATTTTTGTTTGCTAGAAGCTTTTTGATTAATGCATCAATTTCTTTCATAGTTATTGGCCTATTGAGATTTTTAGATTCTTCCAGATTGAGTTTTCGAAGGTTGTATTTTTCTAGAAATATGTCCATTTCCACCAGGTTGTCCAGTTTTTTGGAATAGAGTTGTTCATCGTATTTTTTAACAATCCTTTGTATTTCTGTGGGGTCTGTTGGTATTTCTCCTCTTTCATTTCTGATTTTGTTTATTTGGGTCCTCTCTATTTGCTTCTTGGTGAGCCTGGCTAAAGGTTGATCATTCTTGTTTATCTTTTCAAAGACACAGCTCTTGGTTTTGTTGATCTTTTGTATTTTTTTTTTTTTGGTCTCTATGTCATTTATCTCCACTCTGATCTTTATTATTTCCTTCCTTCTGTTTACACTGAGCTTTTCTTGTTGCTCTTTTTCTAACTCTTTGATTTGTAGGGGTAGATAATTTATTACCATTGTTTCCTGTTTTTTTGCAGTAGACTTGTAAAGCTATGAACTTCCCTCTCAAGACTGCTTTCGCTGTGTCCCATAGATGTTGGATTGTTGTGTTTTCATTGTCGTTTGTTCTCATGAGGTTTTTTTTTTCTTCTTTGATCTGTCTGGTAACCCAGTCATTGTTTAATAGCATGCTATTTAATCTCGATGTGTTTGATTTTTTGAATTGTTTTTATTGTAGCTGATTTCCAGTTTTATGCCATTGTGATCTGAGAAGATGCTTGATATGATTTCTATCTTCTTGAATTTCAAGAGACTTTGGCTGTGACCCAATATATGGTGTATCTTTGAAAATGTCCCATGTGCACTAGAGAAGAATGTATATTCTGTGGCTTTGTGGTGAAATATTCTGAAGATGTCAATTAATTCCATCTGATCTAGTGACTCATTTAGGATTGAAGTTTCTTTGCTGATTTATTTGTTAAGAGTATTTGTCCAATGGTGATAGTGGGGTATTAAAGTCCCCTACTATGATTATATTGCTGTCAATATCTCCCTTGATATCTTCCAGAAGGTTTTTAATGTATTTGGGTGCTCCTGTATTAGGTGCAATTATGTTTACCAGAGTTATTTCTTCTTGTTGGATTGCTCCCTTTAGTATTATGAAGTGGCCTTCCTTATCTATTGTTATGTCCTTCACTTTGAGATCTAATTTGTCAGATATAAGTATTGCTACCCCAGCTTTTTTTTCAATTCCATTTGCCTGGAAAAACTTTTTCCATCCCTTCAGCCTGAGTCTGTGTGCGTCTTTTTTTCTGAGGTGGGTTTCTTGTAGACAGCAGATATATGGGTCTTCTTTTCTTATCCAATCCGTTACCCTATGTCTTTTGAGTGGGGCATTTAATCCCTTTACACTTATTTATTTTTATTTTTTTATTTTTTTATTTTTTAGTGTAAGAGTCTGATGCTGTTTCAGCCATACATTTTATTTATTTTTATTTTTTTAAATAAATCTTTATTGTTCAGATTATTACAGGTGTTCCTCTTTTTTCCCTCATAGCTCCCCTCCACCTGATTCCCCACCCCACCCCATGCCCTTACCCCACGCCACTGTCTTCATGCATAGGTGTAAGCTTTTTGTCCAGTCTCTTCCCGCACCCCTCACACCCCCTCCCCCCTGAGAATTGTCAGTCCACTCCCTTTCTATGTCCCTGATTCTATTATATTCACCAGTCCATTCTGTTCTTCAGATTTTTTATTCACTTGATTTTTAGATTCACTTGTTGGTAGGTATGTATTTGATGTCATTTTGTTGTTCATAATTTTTATCTTTACTTTTTCTTCTTCTTCCTCTTCTTAAAGAACACCCTTCAGCATTTCATGTAATCCTGGTTTGATGGTGATGAACTCCTTTAGCTTTTTCTTATCTGTGAAGCTCTTTATCTGACCTTCAACTCTGAATGATAGCTTTGCTGGGTAGAGTAATCTTGGTTGTAGGTTCTTGCTGTTCATCACTTTGAATATTTCTTGCCACTCCCTTCTGGCCTGCATAGTTTCTGCCGAGAAATCAGCTGACAGTTGTATGGGTGCTCCCTTGTAGGTAACTAACCATTTTTCTCTTGCTGCTTTCAAGATTCTCTCTTTGTCTTTTGCCCTTGGCATTTTAATTACGATGTGTCTTGGTGTGGTCCTCTTTGGATTCCTCTTGTATGGGGTTCTGTGTGCGTCCTGAACTTGTAAGTCTATTTCTTTCACCAGGTAGGGCAAGTTTTCTGTCATTATTTCTTCTAATAGGTTTTCAATATTTTGCTCTCTCTCTTCTTCTGGCACCCCAAAAATTTGGATGTTGGTACGCTTAAAGTTGTCCCAGAGGCTCCTTACACTATCTTCATATTTTTGGGTTTTTTCTTTTTGTTTTTCTGGTTGGGTGTTTTTGTTTCCTCATATTTCAGATCTTTGGTTTGATTCTTGGGGTACGTTGATCTACAGTTGAGTTTCTGTATATTCTTTATTTCAGACAGTGTATGCTTAATTTCTGACTGGTCCTTTTCCATTTTTTTGACATTCTCATTAAGGTCCTTGAAGGTCTCACTAAGCTCCTCGGAGGTCTCATTAAGTTTCTCTGCGGTTTTTAGAAGATTCTTGAGTAACCTTATAAATGTGGTTCTGAACTCTATGTCGTCCATTAGTTTGCTTTCCTCCATTTCTCTCATTCGTGACATGTTTCTTTGTCTCCGCATTTTGCTGCTTCCTTGTGTTGATGGAGTGGCTTTGTGTGGTAGGTGACCTATAGGGGCCAGTAGCTCAGCCTCCCCAGTCACCTGAGGTGGACGTCTTTGGTACACCCCTTTGTGGGCTGAGTGCAAAGTCTTGGTGTAGTTAAGCCTTGATTGCTGTTGGTACACTGGGAGGAATTGACCTCCAGGCAAATTGGCTGTGAGGACCCGCTGTGTCTATAATGGAAGAACTGCTGCGCTGGAGACACGCTTATGGTGCAGGACTTGTTTCAGTGGGGCTTTGGTGCTCACTGAGTCTGCCTCTTGAATGTGTCACTTATGGATGTGAGGAGTTGAAATCTGGTGTCTCACACTGACCACTAGGTACACTGGCTTCTGGATCTCCAATGGGGTGCAGGTCAGCTACTGTCTGAGGCCACCCAGCAGGAGCTACAGCAAGAACTACAGTTTTCTCTTTTTTGCTTGGGGTTTGGAGGTTTTGGAGCTGTCTGACCCGGGCTGCAAGTTTGCTAGGTTAAGCTGCGATAGGGCAGGCCATTCATATGCTAAAGTCGCTGCTTGGAGTTTGGGTGGGTTCGTAGATTGTGCAGGGCGGGGTCTCAGGGCGTGACTAGGCTAGGGCATGGCAAACAGCAATGGCTGCCAGTAAGCTGGCTCTGCGGCTCTGGGTCTCCGACCTTGTCCCCACGTCCCGTGCCCCAGCACAATAAACAATTGTTCCTGCGCGCAGCCCTGCAAGCAATCCTCCCTCACTTTCCGACCCCATGGCAGACAGTCCAGCTTCTTCCCATAGGAGTTTGGGTCCCCCGCGTCTCCCCAGAAACTGGAGTTCAGAGTAATCGGGAGCTTATCTCCCTTCAGGTTGAAAACAGCAGCCTTGCTGGGTATAGTATTCTTGGATTCAGACCCTTCCTTTGCATGACTTTGTATATTTAATTCCATTCCCTTCTGGCCTGATGTGTTTCTGTTGAGAAATCAGTCGCTAGCCTGATGGGGGATCCTTTGTAGGTAACTTTCTCTCTCTCTCTTGCCACTTTTAAGATTCTTACTTTGTCATTGGTGTTTGCCAATTTAATTATAATGTGCCTTGGCGTCGGTCTTTTGGGATTCATTTTGTTTGAGACTCTGTGAGCTTCTTTGATTTGTGTGAGTTTTTTCTACCCTATATCAGGGAAGTTTTCTGTCATTATTTCTTCTAACAGGTTTTCTATTCCTTGCTCAGTTTCCTCTCCCTCTGGTACCCCTATTATGCGGATTTTGTTTTGTTTTGTGTTGTCCCAAAGTTCTCTTAGGCTCTCCTCCTGCTTTTTAATTTATTTTCTAGAAGCTGCTCTGCTTGGGTATTTTTTCCTACCTTGTCTTCTAGCTCACTGACGCGGTCCTCTCTTTCTTCTAGTCTACTGTTTATGCTTTCCACTGAGTTCTTTATAGCAGTGTTGTCATTTTTCATTTCTTCTTGGTTCTTCTTCATTTCCTCTTGGTTCTTACACATATTGTGGAATTTGTCTTCCATTCTTTTCATCCACCTTATGACCATTTCTCTGAATTCTTTCTCAGACAGGTTGCTTGTCTCCATTTCATTTATTTCCTTTTTTGGTGATGCCTGCTTTTCTTTCATCTGTGGGCTGTTTCTTTGTCTCCCCATGATCTCTCTTCTCTGGGTGTCTGATTATGTAGCTCTGTCTCTCCTTATCCCAGGTGAAATCTGGCTCTTCTGTGACAGGGTACAGAGCTCTTCTGAAACCGTGTGCTCATGCTGCTTGGGGACCCATTGCTCCCGGGTTTGAAACTATTTCCTGGGTTCAGTTGTTGTAAATTCCCAGGATTTTCAGGCTTCTGACATCCCCTCTCCCCTTCAAGATCGCAAGGTCTCTGTGTCAGAGCTGCTAGTTCCAGGAGGGATCCCAGCAGCAGTGGAGTCTGCCTGGTCAGGGGAATCCCTTCCGGCAATCCCCCAAAAGTCTTGTGGAGTGTAGCTGTCCCTCAACTCACAAACACTCACCCTACGACCACACACTCTCCCTTTGTTCTCTCACTTATGCACTATCTTGCAGTCTGCCTTCCCATTGGCAGCCATATTCCAGATCCCACAAATCTATTTTTAATTCACTGTCTTTTTTTGCAATTTCTGAAGACCATTGGTAAGTCCCTCACAGTTTAATCCTCATTCTTTCTGTGTTTGATTTAATTAGCTTCTCTTTACAGGGCAGTTCCCCTTGAGCTTGAGTTAATTCTGCCCAGAGCCCAATTGAGCTAGTAGAGAATTCTGCCTGAGTCCCAAATTAGCTGGCAGACATTACAGCCTGGAGCCAAGCCCCTAGTCTTTTAAACTGCAATTTCACAGGAGAAAAACTCACTTCCTTAGCTCTGTCCCTAATTTTCACACTGGGAACTGATGATAATTTAATTTGGAATTCCCTATTTGACATACTTCTCTTGATTTCACATTGGGAACTGTTGGTGGCAGCTACAGTTTCCCATTTTATTTGAATTCAGTCTGAAGTTCTGTTTTCTTGAGGATTGCTGGTTTAATATTTTTTTCTAGTCCAAGATTGCAAGGGAATTGTTAATTGTGCATGCAGGGTCTTCTTTGACCATAATTCAGCAACATCTCTTTGTTCTTGTCAATATATTAGGAAACATGTTTGTTTATTTTGTTTTCTGTAGATAGAGTTAATTTCTAATGGGAATATCCAAAGAAAAAGTGCTGCAAAAATTGGTGGGCATTGATTAAGCATTTTAAAGCTGTTAGAATGTGCACCGCCTAACTCAAAGACTCCAGTGTTAGGGTAATTTGGTCACTGAATGGATTAAATTGACAGTAGGACACCTACTAACATCAGGATTCTTGAAGCAGGATACCAAGAAACTAGGAAAATTCCTTGGCAAGTGGAATGAGGAAACTGAGACAGAGAGATGAACAAACTGGTTGAGCAAGTTATAGCCAAATGATAAATTGCAACATCTTATTTCGCTAACCAAGGACACAGGAGCAGATGGTTTACACATTTCATATTCTGCCAGGGCAGACCCACCTGTGTCCCAGTCCCTATTTAGTGAAACTGACCAGAGAATGACCCTGACCCCGCTATACACGCATTTTGATGCATTAGCATATTGGAGGACACATTGGAAAGCTGATAAAAATTCCATCAAGATCCTCCTTGAGACTCTAATTCTCAGGTGTGCAAGGCCACACCGAGTACCAGTGACTCAGATTCTCTGTGCATGCACATGGGAACTCTGATTCTTGGTTCACGTGTGAGACTGCACCAGGTGCCCATGACTCTGATTCTCAGTGCATGCACACAGGGACTCTGATTCTCGGCATACACAGCTCCCACCGACCCATGGCAGCCATGCATCTTGGTGCCTGAGCTCTTCAGTGATTTTTGGGTTGCATGATGCTCCTACCACACATAGCTCAGGCCCCCGCAACTCGGCACTTAGACCTTTTGGTGATAGCAAAAATGGGGGGACAAGGATACAATGCAAAAAGGAAAGGAAATGAGGAATCACTAAGAAAAGAACTAAATGAAATGGAGGCATGTGATATGTCAGAAAAAGAATTCAGAGTAATGGTCAAACAGTTCATAAACCAGATGGATGAGAAAATCAACAATCTATGAAGGAAACAGGTGGAAATCAGAAGTGATATGGCTAGAATAAAATACATTATAAAAGGTTTTGACAGTAGACTAAAAGAAGCAGAGGACTGAATTAATGAGTTAGAAAATAATGTAAAGAAACAAGCCAAAAAAAGATGGCGGCTGGCAGGATGGAGGTCAGGGAGAGGAAGTGAGTGAGTGAGGGGATAAAAGGATAGTGAGTGAATGTGTGTGGTGTGTGTGTGAGTGAGGGACAGTTAAATCCGGCAGGAGCAGCAGGGGCTGACAGACCAGGTTTTCTTGGACAGGGAGAGACTACTACTGCTGCGGGCACACCCTGGACTGCAGGACTCGGGCATGGAGCGCACACCATCTTGATGGGGAGAGTGCCCTCTTCTAGGAACTCATCAGCACCACCACCCACACAGGCCTTGGACACTGCTTGCGACCCGGCAGCCACTCCAGCTAAAATCCTGCTGCCCCACCCACAGACCCATAGACCCTGGGACCTCCACCACCAAAGGTGCACCACTCTCACAGCTGGAAGTGCAATGTCCCCCCTCCCCAGTGGCAGACCTCTGGGCACCACATTCATGCATTTCCAGCATGCAGGCATCCAGGGCACACCACTCCATAGGCAGCTCTTGGGAGTCACTGTGAGCCCCTGCTGTGTGTGATTTTGTACAGACAAGGGCGCACTGCCCCGCAGTAGACATTCTGAATTCCCTCTTCCTGAATAACTGCCCATAGACAACCCAGTTGTGCAAGTTCAGCGCTAGGACCCCCTGGAGTATATCAGAGCTCTGTGCTGGCAAACGCACTGCCCGTAACACATGTCCAACAAGCAGGCCCCCTGAGCCCATCTCTCCACAGGGTGCTCCTGGGAGCCGCTGTGAACCCCCACTGGGTGCAATCTTGGACAAACAGAGATGCACTCCTGCCAGCAGGAGAAATTCTGAATTCACTCATCCTGAATACCTGCCCACAGATGCCTCAATTGCATGACTTCAGTGCCAGGGCCCTTCAGAGTGCTTTAGTGCACTTCACTGGCAAATGGACTCCAGGTGTCCCTGTGAGCCACCACTGGGAGCACGTACCTATCCACCACAGGTGCAGCAGCAAAAACTGAGTCTTCCCACCCCACAACTGCAGAACTCTGGACACTACATTGCATGCTTTTATGATGCACAGGCCCCCCAAGCCCACCACTTCACAGGCAGCCCTTGGGCACCTCTGTGAGCCCCCGCTGGGTGCACACTTATTCAAACAGGGGTTCATTGCTGGGCTGTAGAGACACTGAATTCCCTTTTCTAGGATACCTGCCCACAGACACCACAATCCCATGGCTTCAGCACCAGGGCCCTTCAGAGTGCTTCAGTACACCCTGCTGGCAAATGCCCATGGGTGCCCCTGTGAGCTGCTACTGGATGTGTGTATATCCAACCATGGGAGCAGCAGCAAAAGCTGAGTCTGCCCACCCCACAACTATAGAACTCTGGACACCACAGTCAAGCCTTTCCAGAGTGCAGGCCTCCTGAGCCCCACCGCCCCAAGAGATGGTTCCTGGGTGCCATTGTGAGTCTCCACTGGGCACATGTGATTACAACCAAGGGCACAAGACAGCAAAAATTAGAACACTCCAATCCATAGCTGTTGACATCTAGACACCACAGTTGCACCTTTCCAGCTCACAGGCTTACATCAAGAGAACCCAAATAGCTCACGAAGGGAGATACACTAGATTACCAAGCCCAGGAGACCTGAGAGATCACACCAGTAGCACCATCCTCAAAAGAACCTGGGTAGCAAAGCAATCAGAGCTACAATTAAAACATTACAACAAAACATGGGAAGGCAAAAAAGCAATCCCCAAAGGAAAGAAAAAGAATCACCAGAAAGGGAGTTAAATGAAATTGAGGCTAGCAACATATCAGAGAAAGAATTCAGAGTAATGGTTATAAGGATGCTCAAACAGCAGGATGACAAATACACACAACTCAATGAGAATTATAAGGAGCTGAATGAGAATGTCACCAACATGAAAATGAACCAAGAGGAGATGAAGAACAACATAGCTGCAATAAAGAATACAATGGAAGGCTTAAACAATAGACTAGAAGAGGCTGAGGACCGCATCAGCGAATTAGAAGACAAGGTAGGAAAAAACACACAAACACAGCAGCAACTGGAAAGAAGATTTAAAAAGCAAGAGGAGAGCCTAAGGGAGATTTGGGACAACACAAAATGAAACAACATTTGCATAATAGAGGTACTAGAAGGAGAGGAAGAGAAGCAAGGAATAGAAAACCTGTTTAAAGAAATAATGACAGAAAACTTCCCTGATATTGGCAAGAAAAAAAACTACACAAGTCCAAGAAGCACATAGAGCCCAAACAAGATGAACCCCAAAGACCAGCACCAAGACACATCATAATTAAATTGGCAAACACCAACGACAAAGTAAGAATCTTAAAGGCTGCCAGAGAGAGACAGAAAGTTACCTACAAGTGTTCTCCTATTAGAATATCAATGGATTTCTCAACAGAAACACACCAGGCCAGAAGGGAATGGAAATAAATATACAAATTGATGTAAAGCAAGGGACTGAATCCAAGAATACCATACCCGGCAAGGCTATCATTCAAAATTGAAGGTGGAATCAGGAGCTTCATAAAAAAAAAAAGGGCTAAGAGAGTTTATTGCTACCAAGCTAGCAATGCAAGAATGCTAAAGGAGGAAACAGACAGGTGAAGGAAAAATGGCGGCAGAATAGACAGACGTGTTCCGAGCTTTGTCCCGGAGTAGAAAGAAAGAACAGCTGAGGGTCACACGAGGAGTGTTTGTTGGCAAGTTAAGGGACAGCTAAACTCCAGAAGAAGGTGGGGGACTGCTAGACGGGGTTCCCCTGACCTGGAAGCCCCCACTGCAGCTGGGTCGCCTCCCAGAGCTACGGGCTCTGACAAGGAGTTTGCACCATCTTGAACGGGAAAGTGGAGCTTATCTGAAGCCTGAGAATCCACAATTGCGGCACTCATGGAACAGCTGCGAGCCCCAGAACACCAGTCCCCAATTGGTGCAAACACGCAGATTCAGAGGAGCTCTACACTCCACCACAGAAAGGTCAGATTTCGCCTGGGATAAGGTGAGGTCTCTGGACCCGGCAGGAGAGAGGAACGCGTGTTTTGCAGGAGCTGGAGGACCAGGGAAATCTGTGCCTAGAAAAATCAGTGGCAGTTGGGGCTGGCGTGATCCGTGAATGTGGAAGGGGGTCCTCAGAGCTGCTAACAGAAGGGATCTCTAAAAAGCAACCCATTTTGATCTGACATGCAGGGACACCCTAAGAATTTCAAAGTTGTGCCGGCTGCTTAGACGTGCATGCAGACCCATTGTTCACACACTTGGGCTTTTTCCTCTTCAAATACTTGCTTCTGATTACTAAGCCCAATACATAGGATCACCCAGTTGGGGACACCCTGGGAGACTGCAGGGGAAAGTGGTTTTCTGGAACCTGGGGATCAGAGCAGGAAGTGACCATCGGAGAGCCAGCTCTGAGGCAGCCCACTCCCACAAACCAGTAGTAAGTGCCACAGGGAAAGAAGGCTCTAACACTGCCTAGAGAGGCCATATATAGACCCGGAAGTCAATCCAGAAACACTTCCACCCAGGGTCTGAATCACAAATTGACTCTTGTGTAATTAAAAATAAAGGAATACGAGAAATTAAGACACACCGCCTGCTTAAAATCAGTACTGGCTTACAACACTGAGGAGCAGTGGAACACAGGGAACTGCAATACTGTCTGGACTGAGAAACAGGTGTGCCAAACAGAACAACAGAGGAAGTGAATGACCTTCACTACTCCACATTTTATTTTTATTTTTTATTTATTTTTATCTTTTATTTTCATTTTTTTGCATCTTTTACTCAAGAAACTATTTTTTTTCTTTTTTCCTCACTTGATTTTACCTTTTTAATTATTACATTTTTATTTTTAATCCGTATTATTACTACTGCTATTTTACATTTTTTTTAAGTGTCATTTTATTTTTTCTTCATTTTACTTTGGGATTAGTGTTCTACATTCTATTTTCATCTTTCCTTTAGCATCGTTTTACTCTATCTCAACTCTACCTTTATGCCATCACTCTCTTCCTAACCTTCCCCTTTTTGGTGTCCTGTTTATCTTACCCCTTTCCTGCTTTAGATTTTCCCTATTCTTTCTGTTTACCCCCTGTTAAAATTTCACCCTACTTACATATCTAATCTCCAATCCCCTGCTCCAAGTCCATACACACCTCTCTCTTCGCTGTCTTAACTATACAAAAAATTGTTTTTCTCTGTGTCCTTTTGTTGTTGTTTGCTTGAATGTTGATTATATTGAATTTTTATGCTTTTTTGTGAGATTGTTTTGCTTATTCTTCTTTTGTTTGTTTATTTTTAGTTTGTTTTGTGCTTCTGTTTTCCCTTGCCTCACTCAATATTAGTTGGTATTGTAGTTTGTATTAATCCCCAGGTACTTGTTGCTGGCATTTGCTGGGATTAGTGATTGTTCTATTGGAGTTTTATTCCCATATATATAGTTTGTTCCCCTTTCTCTCTTAGTCTCTTTCTTGTGTCTCTTACTTTTTTTTCCTTTTGCCAATTTCATTTTGACACTCCTTTTTTTTCCTTTTTTTATTTTTCCTCTTCTTCTTTCTCTCCTAACCCCTAATTTGCCTTTCTCTGGTGGTCACCTTTATTGGAGGTTATTAATATTGTGAATACATTTCGGTTCAGTGTCTTGTGTGTTGTACCAGGTAGTGCTGTATTTTGTGCCTTTAAATCAACGCAAGAGAGAGAACTACATAACCAGACATCCAGAGAAGAGAGATCATGGGGAGACAAAGAAACAGCCCACAGATGAAAGAGAAGCAGGCATCACCAGAAAAGGAAGTAAACAAAATGGAGGCAAGCAACCTTCCAGAGAAAGAATTCAGAGAAATGGTCATAAGGTGGCTGAAAAGAATGGAAGACAAATTCGACAACATGAGCAAGAACCAAGAAGAAATGAAAAATGACTTCGCTGCTGTAAAGAACTCAATAGAAAGCATCAAGAGTAGACTAGAAGAAGCAGAGGACCGCATCAGTGAGCTAGAAGAGAAGATGGGAAAAAATACCCAAGTAGGGCAACTTCTAGAAAAAAAATTACAAGGCAGGAGGAGAGCCTAAGGGAACTTTGGGACAACACGAAACAAAACAACATCTGCATAATAGGGGTTCCAGAAGGAAAGGAAGCTGAGCAAGGATTAGAAAACCTGTTTGAAGAAATAATGACAGAAAATTTCCCTGATATAGGAAGAAAAAACCAACACAAATCCAAGAAGCTCACAGAGTCCCAAGCAAAATGAACCCCAAAAGACTGACGCCAAGGCACATTATAATTAAATTGGCAAACACCAACGACAAGTAAGAATCTCAAAAGTGGCAAGAGAGAGACAGAAAGTTACATACAAAGGAACCCCCATCAGACTAGCAATTGATTTCTCAACAGTAACTCATCAGGATAGAAGGGAATGGAATGAAATATAGAAAGTCAGGCAAAGGAAGGGTCTGAATCCAAGAATACTGTACCCAGGAAGGCTATCAATCAAAATTGAAGGTAAAATCAGGAGCTTCACAGACAAAAAAGGACTAAGGGAATTTATTACCACCAAACCAGCAATGCAAGAAATGCTAAACGGTCTGCTGTAAAAAAAAAAAAAAAAAAAAAAAAAAAAGAAAGAAAGAAATAGGAAGCGAAGAAGGAACACAGGGGTAAAGAATAAAAATGGCGAAAAATAAGTACCTATCAATAATAACTTTAAATGTAAAGGGATTAAATGCCCCAATCAAAAGACATAGGGTAATGGACTGCATAAGAAAAGAAGACCCATATATCTGCTGTCTACAAGAAACCCACCTCAGAAAAAAAGACGCACACAGACTCAGGCTGAAGGGATGGAAAAAGTTTTTCCAGGCAAATGGAACTGAAAAAAAAGCTGGGGTAGCAATACTTATATCTGACAAATTAGATATCAAAGTGAAGGACATAAAGAGATAAGGAAGGCCACTTCATAATACTAAAGGGAGCAATCCAACAAGAAGAAATAACTCTGGTAAACATAATTGCACCTAATACAGGAGCACCCAAATACATAAAAAAACTCCTGCAGGATATCAAGGGAGAAATTGACAGCAATACAATCATACTAGGAGACTTTAATACCCCACTATCACCAATGGACAAATCCTCTTAACAAAAAATAAGCAAAGAAACATCAATTCCAAATGACTCAATAGACCAGATGGAATTAATTGACATCTTCAGAATATTTCACCCCAAAGCCACAGAATATACATTCTTCTCAAGTGCTCATGGGTCATTTTCAAAGATAGACCATATGTTGGGACATAGGCAAAGTCTCTTCAAATTCAATAAGATACAAATCATATCAAGCATCTTCTCAGACCACAGTGGCATAAAACTACAAATCAACTACAATAAAAACAACCCAAAGAAATCAAACACATGGAGACTAAACAGCATGCCATTAAACAATGACTGGATTACCAGAGAGATCAAGGAAGAAATAAAAAACATCATGGCAACAAATGACAATTTAAACACTACCAACCAAAATCAATGGACACAGCGAAAGCAGTCTTGAGAGGGAAGTTCATAGCTCTACAAGCGTACTGCAAAAAAACAAGAAACAATGGTAATAAATTACCTAACCCTACAACTCAAAGAGTTAGAAAAAGAGCAAAAAGAAAAGCCCAGTGTAAGCAGAAGGAAGTAAATAATAAAGATCAGAGCAGAAATAAACGACATAGAGACCAAATAAACAATACAAAAGATCAACAAAACCAAGCACTGGTTCTTTGAAAGGATAAACAAGATTGATGAACCTCTAGCCAGGCTCACCAAGAAGCAAAGAGAGAGGACCAAAATAAACAAAATCAGAAATGAAAGAGGTGAAATAACAATAGATCTCACCAAAATACAAAGGATTGTTAAAAAATACTACGAACAACTCTATTCCAACAAACTGGACAACTTGGAGGAAATAGACATATTCCTAGAAAAATATAACCTTCCAAAACTCAATCAGGAAGAATCTAAACAGCTCAATATGCCAGTAACTATGGAAGAAATTGAAGCAGTCATCAAAAACCTTCTGGCAAAGAAAAGCCCGGGGCCAGGCGGTTTCACAGGAGAGTTTTACCAAACATTCAAAGAAGAACTAAAACCTATCCTCCTCAGACTATTCCAAAAAATTCAAGAGGAAGGAATACTTCCAAGCTCCTTCTATTAAGCCAGCATCACCCTAATACCAAAACCAGATAAAGACAACACAATGAAGGAGAATTACAGGCCAATATCCCTCATGAATGTAGATGCCAAAATCCTCAACCAAATTCTAGCAAATCAGATGCAGCAGTACATCAGAAAGATCATACACCATGACCAAGAAGGGTTTATCCCAGGATGCAAGGATGGTACAATATCCGCAAATCAATAAATGTGATACATCACATAAACAAATTGAGAGATAAAAATCACATAGTCATATCAATTGATGCAGAAAAAGCATTTGACAAAATCTAACACCCTTTCTTGATAAAAACTCTCAGCAAGGTGGGAATAGAAGGATCATACCTCAACATAATAAAATCCATATATGACAAACCCACAGTCAACATCATATTCAATGGGCAAAAAAAAACCATTTCCCCTAAGAACAGGAACAAGACAGGGATGCCCACTCTCACCACTCCTGTTTGACATAGTAGTGGAAGTATTAGCCATTGCAATTAGACAAGAAGAATAAATAAAAAACATCCAAATTGGAAAAGAAGAAGTAAAGCTGTCCTTATTTGCAGATGACATGATATTGTACATAAAAAACAGAAAGACTCCATCAAAAAACTAAAAGACTTAATAAATGAATTCGGCAATGTAGCAGGATACAAAATTAATGCCAATAAATCTATGGCATTTCTATACACCAACAGTGAACTTACAGAAAGAGAGACTAAAAAAGCAATCCCATTTACCATCGCACCAAATAAATTAAGATACTTAGGAATAAATCTAACCAAGGAGGTAAAAGACCTATACGCGGAAAACTACAGGACACTGAAAAAGGAGATAGAGGAAGATGTAAATAGATGGAAGAACATACCATGTTCATGGATTGGTAGAATAAACATCATTAAAATGTCCATACTACCCAAAGCAATCTATAGATTCCATGCAATCCCCATTAAAATACCAACGGCATATTTCACAGACCTAGAATGAAGTCTCCAAAAATTCATCTGGAATAAAAAAAGAACCCGAATAGCCACAGCAATCCTGAGAAAGAAGGATAAAGTAGGTGGGATCTCAATACCAGATTTCAAGCTGTATTACAAAGCCACTGTCCTCAAAACAGCCTGGTACTGGCACAAGAAAGACATATAGATCAATGGAATAGAATAGAGAATCCAGATATCAACCCAAACCACTAGGCACAATTAATATTTGACAAAGGAGGCATGAGCATACAATGGAGTCAAGACAGTCTCTTCAATAAATGGTGTTGGGAAAATTGGACAGATACATGCAAAAAAATGAAACTAGATCACCAACTTACACCATACACAAAAATAAACTCAAAATGGATACAGGACTTAAACATAAGACGGGAAACCATAAAAATACTAGAGGAATCCACAGGCAGCAAAATCTCAGACATATGCCGAAATAACTTCTTCACTGGTACTGCCCCTAGGGCAACGGAAGCCAAAGAGAAAATAAACAAATGGGACTACATCAAAATAAAAAGCTTTTGCACAGCAAAAGAAACCATCAACAAAACAACAAGAAACCCCACTGTATGGGAGAACATATTTGCAAATGTTATCACTGATAAAGGTTTAATCTCCAACATCTACAGGCAGCTTATACAACTTAATAAAAGGAAGATCAATGATAGAATAAAAAAATAGGCAATGGACCTAAATAGAATCTTTTGGAAAGAAGACAGAAGGAAGGCCAAGAGACACATGAAGACATGCTCATATTCACTAATTATCCGAGAGACGCAAATCAAATCGACAATGCGATACCATCTTACACCTGTCAGAATGGCTATCATCAACAAGTCAACAAACGACAAGTGTTGGCGAGGATGCGGAGAAAAAGGAAACCTCGTGCGCTGCTGGTGGGAATGCAGACTGGTGCAGCCACTGTGGAGAACAGTATGGAGTTTCCTCAAAAACCTGCAAATGGAACTCCCATTTGACCCAGTAATCCCACTCCTAGGAATATATCCTCAGAAACTAGAAACACCAATCAGAAAGGATATATGCACCCCTATGTTCATAGTCGCACAATTTACAATAGCTAAGATTTGGAAACAGCCTAAGTGCCCATCAGCAGATGACTGGATCAGAAAACCATGGTACATCTACACAATGGAATACTATGCTGCCATAAAAAAGAAGGACTTATTACCATTTGTAGGCATCTGGATGGAATTTGAGAACATTATGCTAAGTGAAATAAGCCAGTCAATGAAAGAAAAATACCGCATGATCTCACTCATTTGGGGACAATGAAAAACATTATAAACTGATGAACAAAAAGATAGATACAGAGGCAGTAAAGCATCAAACAGACTGTCAAATTGTAGCAGGAAGGTTAGGGAGCGGTAGGGGAAATAAGAGATCAACTGAAGGACTTATATGTATGCATATAAGAATAACCAAGGGATGCAAAACATTGGGGGGTGAGGGCATGTATGGGAGTGGGGTGGGGTGGGGCAATAGTAAGATATGTACACAAATAATACCTGAATAAAAAAATTAAAAAAAGAATGCTAAAGGAACTGTTGTATATGAAGAAACAGAAAGGCAAGAAGAAACAAAAACATTAAATATAAAAATGATGATAAACAAGTACTTATCAATAATAACATTAAACATAAATGGATTAAATGCTCCAATCAAAAGGCATATGGTAGCTGAATGGATAAGAAAACATGACCCATATATTTGCTGTAAGAGACACACCTAAGAACAGAGAATTCACACAGACTGAGAGTGAAGGGATGGAAAAAATTTTCAGGCAATTGGAAATGAGAAAAAAAGTTGGGGTTGTGATACTTATATCTGACAAAATAGACCTCAACGTAAAGGCCATAACAAGAGATAAGGAAGGCCACTACATAATACTAAAGGGAGCAATTCAACAAGAAAATATAACTCTGGTAAACATATATGCACCCAATACAGGAGCACCCAAACATATAAAGCAACTTCTGGAAGGTATTTAGGTAGAAATCGGTAGCAATACAGTCATAGTAAGGGACTTTAATACCCCACTGAAACCACTGTATAAATCCTCTAAACAAAAAATAAGAAAGTAACAACAATCCTAAAGGAATCACTACATAAGATGGACTTAATCGAATGGTTCAGAATATTTCACCCCAAAGCTACAGAATATACATTATTCTCCAGTGCAAATGGGATATTTTCAAAGATAGACCACATATTAGGACACAAGCAAAGTCTCTTCAAATTCAAGAAGATAGAAATCATAACAAGCATCTTCTCAGATCACAGTGGCATAAAACTAGATCAACTGCAATAAAAACAATGAAAAAAATCAATCACTTAGATGCTAAATAACATGCTATTAAACAATGATTGGGTTACCAAAGAGATCAAAGAAGAAGTGAAAAGCATCCTGGAAATAAATGACAATGAAAACAGAACAATCCAAAATCTATGGGACACAGTCCTGAGAGGGAAGTTTACAGCTCTACAAGCCTACCTCAAAAAACAAGAAAAAATGGTAATAAATTATCTAACCTTGCAACTTAAGAATTAGAAAGAGAGCAACAAGAAACACCCACATTATCCAAACAGAAGGAAATAATAAAGATCAGAGCAGAAATAAACGACATAGACACACACACACACACACACACAAACAATATAAAAGATCAATGAAACCAAGAGCTGGTTCTTTGAAAGGATAAACAAGATTGATGCACCTCTAGCCAGGCTCACCAAGAAACAAAGAGAGATGAACCAAATAAACACAATCAGAAATGAAAGAGGTGACATAACAACTGACCCTACTGATATAAAAATTATTGTAAAAAAATACGATGAACAACTCTACTCCAATAAACTGGACAACCTCAACGAAATGGACACATTCCTAGAAAAATAAAAACTTCCAAAACTCAATCAGGAAGAATAAAAAAACCTGAATAAGCTGATAACTACTGATGAAATTGAAACAATAATCAAAAAGCTTCCAGCAAAGAAAACCCCAGGACTAGATGGCTTTACAGGGGAGTTTTACTGAACATTCAAAGAAGAATAAAAACCAATCCTTCTCAGACTATTCCATAAAATTCAACAGGTAGCCACACTTCCAAGCTCTTTCTATGAAGGCAGCATAAACCCTATTCCCAAAACCAGATAAAGACACCAAAAAGAAATAGAATTACAGGCCAATATCCCTGATGAACATAGATGCTAAAATCCTCAACAAAATACTAGCAAACTGGATCCAGCATTACATTAAAAAAATCATACAGCATGACCAAGTGGGATTTATTCCAGGGATGCAAGGCTGGTACAATATCTGCAAATCAATAAACATGACACATCACATAAACAAATCGAGAGACAAAAATCACATAATCATAACGATTGATGCAGAAAAAGGCATTTGACAAAATCGAACACCCTTTTCTGATAAAAATGATCAGCAAAGTGAGAATAGAAGGATCATAACTCAACATAATAAAAGCCTTATATGACAAACCTACAGCCAACATCATACTCAATGGGCAAAAACTAAAACCATTTCCCTTAAGAACAGGAACAAGACGAGGATGCCCACTTTCACCACTCATGTTCAACATAGTACTGAAGTTGCTAGCCAAAGCGATCAG
The DNA here is from genome assembly GCF_963455305.1 of Plecotus auritus. Classification (NCBI taxonomy): domain Eukaryota; kingdom Metazoa; phylum Chordata; class Mammalia; order Chiroptera; family Vespertilionidae; genus Plecotus; species Plecotus auritus. The sequence continues at coordinate 42,721,703 of NC_137784.1, read as the reverse complement.
ACACGAAGAAGAAATAAAAGGCATCCAAATTGGAAAAGAAGAAGTAAAATTGTCATTATTTGCAGATGACATGATAGTGTACATAGAAAACCCTAAATATTGTATAAAAATTATTAGACTTAATAATTGAATTTGGCAATGTAACAGGATACAAAATTAATGCCAAGAAATCTATGGCATTTTTATATACCAATAGTGAACTTACAGAAAGAGAAATTAAAAAAGCAATCCCATTTACCATTGCACACAAAACATTAAGATACCTAGGAATAAACTTAACTAAGGAGGTAAAAGACCACTACTCAGAAAACTACAGGACATTAAAAAAAGAGATAGAGGAAGACATAAACAGATGGAAAAACATAGAGTGTTCATGGATTCGCAGAATCAACATCATTAATATGTCAGTACTACCTAAAGCAATCTAAAGATTCCATGCAATCCCCATTGAAATACCAAGGGCATATTTCGCAGATCTAGAAAGAACTTTCCAAAAATTTATCTGGTATTAAAAAACAAAAAACAAAACAAAAGAATAGCTGCAGCGATCTTGAGGAAGAAGGACAAAGTAGGAGAGATCTCAATACCAGATATCAAAATATATTACAAAGCCATTGTTCTCAAAACTGCCTGGTACTGGCACAAGAACAGACATATAGATCAATGAAATAGAATAGAGAACCCAGAAATCGACCCAAACCACTATGCTCAATTAATATTTGACAAAGGAGGTAAGAACATACAATGGAGTCAAGACAGTGTCTTCAATAAATGGTGGTGGGAAATTTGGTTAGACACATGCAAAAAAATGAAACTAGACCACCAACTTACACCATACACAAAAGTAAACTCAAAATGGATAAAATACTTAAACATAAGATGGGAAACCATAAAAATACTAGAGGAATCCACAGGCAACACAATCTCAGACATATGCCAAAGCAATTTCTTCACTGATACCACTCCTAGGGTAATGGAAACTAAAGAGAAAATAAACAAATGGGATTACATCAAAATAAAAAGCTTTTGCACAGCAAAAGAAACCATCAACAAAACAACAAGAAATCCCACTGTATGGGAGAACATATTTAACAATGTTATCACTGATAAAGTTTTAATCTCCAACATTTAAAGGGAACACATACAACTTAATAAAAGGAAGATAAACAATCCAATAAAAAAATGGTCAAAGGACCTAAATAGATACTTTTCAAAAGAAGACATAAGGAATGTCAAGAGACAAATGAAAACATGCTCAAAGTCACTAATCATCCGAGAGATGCAAATCAAAATGACAATTAGATACTGTCTCACACCTGTCAGAATGGCTATCGTCAACAAATCAAGAAATGACAAATGCTGGTGAGGATGCGGAGAAAAAGGAACCCTCATGCACTGCTGGTGTGAATGCAGACTGCTGCAGCCACTGTGGAGAACAGTATGGAGTTTCCTTAAAAAACTAAAAATGGAACTTCCATTTGACCCAGTGATCCCACTCCTAGGAATATATGCAAAGAAACCAGAAAAAACAATCAAAAAGGATATATGCACCACTATATTCATAGCTGCACAATTTACAATAGCTAAGATTTGGAATCAGCCTAAGTGCCCATCAGCAGATGAGTGGATTAAAAAACTTTGGCATGGATTTTGGAAGATGGCGACTGGCAGGAAGGTAGGGAGGGAGAGAGTGTGAGAGAGTGAGGGAACCATAGAGGAGTGTGTGGACTTGTGCGGTGTGTGTGTGTATGATCTAGGGACAGTTAGATTCTGCAGGTCCTCCAAGGGGCTACCAAACTGAGCAGTCTTAGACAGCAGAGCCCCGCACACAAAGCGGACACTTCTGTGCAGCCAGTGCAGGCACAGAGACCACACCATCTTGAGAAACAGTGCTGTTTGAGACTAGGATCCTGGCCTCAGCACCAACCAGTCATGTTTCAGACGCAAACCAGGACCCTGCAGCCTCTGGGGATAAAGTACTGTGACCACAGCTTCAGACCAACAGACAAAAAGAATCCAGACTTCCCATTCACAGATTTCTATGAGTCAAAGAGCCTATCCCCCTCCCCGCAGGATCACAGATAGCGCCATAGTAACTGATAGACCCACCCCTCGCTCGAGCCGCAGCGCCCCTACGGGAATTTGATCTTGGGAGCCTGCACAGGGACCACAGCGCCCCTACGGGAATTTGAGCCTGCACACGCACAGAGACTGGAATCTGCTCTCCGCAACGCAATTGGGCGACCAAACCCGAAGCCCACGCAGGGCGGCAGTGCCACTTGAATTCTATTTTGGGCAAGTGCACATGAAAGTCTGTTTTCCACAGCGCACACGGAAATCTGTTTTCCACAGCGCAGGCACGCTACAGTGCTACTGTGCAACCCAGTCCTCCATGGTGACCAGGACCCAGATTCTCCCGGCAAGAGGCAGCACTGAGCACCACTGACTTGACTGTTTCTTACCATGTGAACCTGGGATCCCTGACTCACAGCGCATTCACACTTTGAGCCGGTGACTCCAATTCTTGGTGCATGTGCACACAGGGACTCTGATTCTCAGTGAGAAGCTGAATGAGGCAACAGAGACTCTGATACTCAATTCTTGGTGCAGACACAGGGAAACTCTGACTCCTGGCACGCGCTAGGGAACTCATCTTCGTCATACACCACGAGTGCTGGCAGGTGGGGTCCATGATTCTAGGTGCACACACGAGACAACACTGAACGCTGGTAACACTGACCCTGGGCGAGCCTCATTCCCACCAACCCATGGCAGCCACACGTCCTAGTGTCGGAGCACTTCAGTGACACTCGAATGGTGAGAAGCTCCCATGGCACACAGCCCACGTTTATGCAACTCAAAGTTTGAACCTTGTGGGGATAGTCAGAATGGGGAGACGACACAATCCCCAGAGGAAAAAAAATAAGGAGTCACCAAGAAAGGAAATTAGTGAAATTGAAGCATGCAACATGACAGAAAAAGAATTCAGAGTAATGGTCATGGAATTCATAGATAGGATGGATGAGAAAATCAACAACCTATGCAAGAATCAGGAAAAAATAAAAAGTGATATAGCTACAATCAAAAACACCATGGAAAGTTTCAACAGTAGACTAGAAGAAGCAGAGGACCGAATTAGTGAGTTAGAAGATCAGGTAGAGAAACAAGCCCAATCTGAACAGCAACTGGAGAAAAAAATTAAAAAGCAGGAGAGCCTAAGGGAGCTTTGGGAAAACACGAAACAAAGTAACATACGTATAATAGGGCTGCCAGAAGGACAAGAAGAGCAGCAAGGATTAGAAAATCTATTTGAAGAAACAATGACAGAAAACTTCCCTGTATGGGGAAGAAAAAAGTTACAGAAGTACAGAGAGTCACAAGAAGGATCAATCCCAAAAGACCCACAAAAAGACACGTCATAATTTCAATGGCAAATATTAACGAGAGAATTAAAGAGAGAATCTTAAAGGCAGCAAGAGAGAGACAGAGGGTTACCTACAAAGGATCCCCCATCAGATTATCAAATGATTTCTCAACACAAACACATCATGCTAGAAGGGAATGGAAGGAGGTATAAAAAGTGTTGCAAAGCAAAGGAGTGAATCCAAGAATACTCTATCCAGCAAGACTATCAATCAAAATTGAAGGGGAAATCAGGAGCTTTGCAGACAAAAAAAGGTTAAGGGAGTTTATCACCACCAAACCAGCAATGCAAGAAATGCTAAAGGGAATACTGTAAAAAGAAGAAATAAAAAGGTAAGAAGGAACACAGACACAAAAATAGATATGACTACAAACAAGTACCTTTCAGTAATAACTTTAAAAGTAAACGGACTAAATGCTCCAATCAAAAGACATTGAGTGGCTGAATGGATAAAAAAACACAACCCATATATATGCTGTCTACAAGAGACCCACCTCAGAACAAGGGACTCACACAGATGAAAGTGAAGGGATGGAAAAATATCTTTCAGGCAAATGGAAATGAAAAAAAAGCTGGGGTAGCAATACTTATATCTGACAAAATAGATTTCAAAATGAAGGCCAAAACAAGAGATAAGAAAGGCCACTTCATAATACTAAGGGGATTGATACAACAACAGGATATAACCCTGATAAACATATATGCACCCAACACGGGAGCACCCAAATTCATAACAAAACTCCTGGAAGATATCAAGGGAGAGATAGACAACAATACAATCATAGTAGGGGACTTTAATACACCACTGACATCATGGGGTAAATCCTCTAGACAAAAAATCAGCAAAGACACAACAATCCTAAATGACTCACTAGATCAGATGGACTTAACTGACATCTTCAGAACATTGCAACCCAAAGCCACGGAATATAAGTTCTTCTCAAGTGCACACGGGACATTTTCAAAAATAGACCACATATTGGGTCACAAGCAAAGTCTCCTCAAATTCAAGAAGATTGAAATCATACCAAGCATCTTCTCAGACCACAATGCCATAAAATTAGAAATAAACTACAATAAACACAATCCAAAAATAACAAACACTTGGAAGCTGAATAACATGCTATTAAATAATGACTGGGTTACCAATGAGATCAAAGAAGAAATTAAAAGCATCCTGGAAACTAATGACAACAAAAACACAACAATCCAAAACCTATGGGGCACAACGAAAGCAGTCCTGAGAGGGAAGTTCATAGCTCTACAGGCCTACCTTAAAAAGCAGGAAAAAATGGTAGTAAATCATCTAACTCTACAACTCAAAGAATTAGAAAGGGAGCAACAAGAAAAGCGCAGAGTGAGCAGAAGGAAGGAAATAATAAAGATCAGAGCAGAAATAAATGACAAAGACATTAAAAAAAAAAACAATACAAAAGATCAATGAAACCAAGAGCTGGTTCTTTGAAAGGATAAACAAGATTGATGAACCTCTAGCCAGGTTCACCAACAAGCAAAGAGAGAGGACTCAACTAAAAAAAATCAGAAATAAGAGAGGCAAAATAACAACAGATCCCACAGAATTAGAAAGGATTGTTAAAAAATACTATGAACAAATCTACTCCAACAAACTAGACAACCTGGAGGAAATGGACATATTCCTAGAAAAATACAAGCCTTCCAAAACTCAATCAGGAAAATTCTAAAAATCTCAATAGGCCAATAACTATGGATGAAATTGAAGCAGTCATCAAAAAGCTTCCAGCAAACAAAAGCCCAGATCCAGATGGCTTCACAGGGAGTTATACCAAACATTCAAGGAAGAACTAAAACCTATCCTCCTCAGACTATTCCAAAAAATTCAAGAGGAAGAAACACTTCCAAGCTCATTCTACGAAGCCAACATCACCCTAATACAGGGGTGGGCAAACTTTATGACTCGAAGGCCACAATGGGTTCTTAAACTGGACCGGAGGGCCTGAACAAAAGCATGGATGGAGTGTTCATGTGAACTAATATAAATTCAAAGTAAGGGAGCAGAGGGGAGAGTAAGAGAACCCTTCGCTCTTTCGGCTCCGCGGGCTGGATAGAACAGTCGAACGGACCGGATCCAGACCGCGGGCCGTAGTTTGCCCACAGCTTCCCTAATACCAAAACCAGATAAAGACAACACAATGAAAGAGAATTATAGGCCAATATCCCTCATGAACATAGATGCCAAAATCCTCAACAAAATTCTAGCAGATCGGATACAGCCATACATCAGAAAGATCATACACCATGACCAAGTAGTATTTATCTCGGGGATGCAAGGATGGTACAATATTTGCAAATCAATAGACGTGATACATCACATAAACAGATTGAGAGATAAAAACCACATAATCATTTCAACTGATGCAGAAAAAGCATTTGAATCAATTCAAAAAACCCTTCTTGATAAAAACTCTCAGCAAGGTGGGAATAGAAGGATCATACCTCAACATAATAAAAGCCATATATGAAAAACCCACAGCCAACATCATACTCAATGTACAAAAACTAAAATCATTTCCCCTATGAAAAGGAATAAGACAGGGATGCCCACTCTCACCACTCCTGTTCAACATAGTATTGGAAGTACTAGCCATTGCCGTCAGACAAGAAGAAGAAATAGAAGGCATCCAAATTGGAAAAGAAGAAGTAAAACTGTCCTTATTTGCAGATGACATGATATTGTACATAAAATACCCGAAAGACTGCATCAAAAATTATTAGACTTAATAAATGAATTTGGCAATGTAGCAGGATACAAAATTAATGCCAAGAAATCTATGGCATTTCTTTACACCAATAGTGAACTTATAGAAAGAGAGACTAAAAAAGCAATCCCATTTACCATCACCCAAAAAATTAAGATACCTAGGAATAAACTTAACTAAGGAGGTAAAAGACCTATTTGCTAAAAACTACAGGACACTGAAAAAAGAGATAGAGGAAGACATAAACAATTGGAAGAACATACCATGTTCATGGATTAGGAGAATCAATGTCATCAAAATGTCCATACTACCCAAAGCAATCTATAGATTCAATGCAATCCCCATTAAAATACCAATGGCATGTTTCACAGACCTACAATGAACTTTCAAAAAATTTATCTGGAATGAAAAAAGACCCCGAATAGCTGCAGCAATCCTGAGAAAGAAGACCAAAGTAGGTGGGATCGCAATACCAGATATCAAGCTGTATTACAAAGCCACTATTCTCAAAACAGCCTGGTACTGGCACAAGAACAGACATATAGATCAATGAAATAGAATAGAGAACCCAGAAATCGACCCAAACCACTATGCTCAATTAATATTTGACAAAGGAGGCATGAACATACAATGAAGTCAAGACAGTCTCTTCAATAAATGGTGTAGGGAAATTTGGTTAGACACATGCAAAAAAATGAAACTAGACCACCAACTTACACCATACACAAAAATAAACTCAAAATGGATAAAGGACTTAAACATAAGACGGGAAAACATAAAAATACTAGAGGAATCCACAGGCAGCAAAATTTCTGACATATGCTGAAGGAACTTCTTAACCAATACTGCTCCTAGGGCAATGGAAACTAAAGAGAAAATAAATAAATGGGACTACATCAAAATAAAAAGCTTCTGCACAGCAAAAGAAACCATCAACAAAACAACAAGAAATCCCACTGCATGGGAGAACATATTTGCCAATGTCATCACTGATAAGGGTTTAATCTCCAACATTTACAGGGAACTCATACAACTTAACAAAAGGAAGATAAACAATCCAATCAAAAAATGGGCAAAGGACCTAAATAAACACTTTTCAAAGGAGGATAGAAGGAAGGCCACGAGACATATGAAAACATGCTCAAAGTCTCTAATTATCCGAGAGATGCAAATGAAAATAACAATGCGGTATCATCTCACACCTGTCCGAATGGCTATAATCAACAAATCAACAAATGACAAATGTTGGCAAGGATGCGGAGAAAAAGGAATCTCATGCACTGTTGGTGGGAATGCAGACTGGTGCAGCCACTGTGGAGAACAGTATGGAGTTTCCTCAAAAAACTAAAAATGGAACTCCCATTTGATCCAGTGATCCCACGTCTAGGAATATATCCCAAGAGACTAGAAACACAAATCAGAAAGGATATATGCACCTCTATGTTCATAGCAGCACAATTTACAATAGCTAAATTTGGCAACAGCCTAAGTGCCCATCAGCAGATTAGTGGATTAAAAAACTGTGGTACATCTACACAATGGAATACTACTCTACAGTAAAAAAGAAGGAATTCATACCATTTGCAACAGCATGGATGGAACTGGAGAGCATTATGCTAAGTGAAATAAGCCAGTCAGAGAAAGATAAATACCACATGATCTCACTCATTTGTGGAATATAATGCACAACATAAACTGATGAACAGGGACAGATCCAGAAACAGAGAAGCATCGATCAGGCTGCCAAACCTCAGAGGGCAGATAGGGGAGGGTGGGGGAAAGGAGGAGAGATCAACCAAAGGACTTGTATGGATGAATATAATCCTTACCAATGGACATAAACACCAGGGGGGTGGGGGCATGAGTGTGGGGGTTTTGGGGGGTTAATGGAGAGATGAGGACACATATGTAATACCTTAATCAATAAAGAAATTAAAAAAAAAAACTTTGGCATATCTATGCAATGGAATACTATGTTGCAGTAAAAAGGAATGAACTCCTACCATTTGCAATAGCATCGATGGAGCTGGAGAGCATTATGCTAAGTGAAATCAGTCAGTCAGAGAAAAATAAATATCACATGATCTCACTCATTTTTGTATTATAATGAACAACAAAACTATGAACAAAAACAGATCTATTGACAGAGAAGCTTTGATCAGATGCTCAAACCTCAGAGGGAAAATAGGGGAGGGTGGGGGTAAGGGGAAGAGATCAACCAAAGGACTTGTATGCATACATATAAGCATAAGCGATGGATGCAGACAACAGGGCCTGAGGGTGAGGGCAAGACTGGGGGGATGAAGGGACAATGGAGGGATAAGGATACATTTGTAATACCTTAATCAATAAAAAAATACATAAAAATAAAAAAATAAAAATATAAAAAGAAACAAGTCAAATCTGAACAGCATTTGGAGAAAAAAATAAAAAGCAAGAGGAAAGCCTAAAGGAGCTTAGGGAGAACATGAAAAGAAGTAACATATGTATAATAGCAGTTCCAGAAGGACAAGTAGAGCAGCAAGGATTAGAGAACCTATTTGAAGAAATAATGACAGAAAACTTCCCTGATATATGGAAGAAAAAAGTCACACAAGCACAAATAATTACAAAGAAGATGATCCCCAAAAGACCAACACTGAGACATGTTGTAATTACAATGGCAAACATTAATGACAGAGAATCTTAAAGGCTGCAAGAGAGAAAAAGAGAGTTACCTACAAAGGATCCCCCATCAGATTATCAAAGATTTCTCAACAGAAACAAATCAGGCCAGAAAGGAATGGAATGAAGTTTACAAAGTGAAGCAAAGCAACTGAATCCAAGAATCCTCTATCCAGCAAAGCTATCAATCAAAATTGAAGGGGAAATAAGAAGCTTCACAGACAAAAAAAAAAAAGGCTAAGCGAGTTTATCACTACCAAGCCAGCAATGCAAAAAATGCTAAAGGGAATGCTGTAAAAAGAAGAAATAAAAAGGGAAGAAGGAACACAGACATAAAGAATATAAATGGCCACAAACAAGTACCTCTCAATAATAACATTAAACATAAATGGATTAAATGCTCCAATCAAAAGACATCGAGTGACTGAATAGATAAGAAAACATGACCCCTATATATGCTGTCTACAAGAGACCCATCTCAGAAGAAGGGACTCACACAGACAAGAAGTGAAAGGATGAAAAAATATTTTAAAGGGAAAAAGAAATGACAAAAAAAGCTGGGGTAGCACTACTTATATCTGACAAAATAGACCTCAAAGTGAAGGCCATAACAAGAGATACGGAAGGTCACTTCATAATTCTAAAGGGATCAATACAACAAGAGGATATACTAGTAACTCTGGTAAACATATATGTACCCAATGCAGGAGCACCCAAATACATAAAAAAAAAACCTACTGGAATATATCAGGGGAGAGATTCACAGCAATACAATCATAGTAGAAAACTTTAATATCCCATTAACGTCACTGCATAAATCCTCTAGACAAAAATCAGCAAACAAACAGCTATCTTAAATGATTCAATATTTCAGATGGACATAACAGACAACTTCAGAACATTCCACTCCAAAGTTACAGAAAAAGCATTCTTCTCAAGTGCACATGGGACAGTTTCAAAGATAGATCACATATTGGGTTACAAGCAAAGTCTCTCCATATTCAAGAAGATTGGAATCATATCAAACATCTTCTCGATCACAATGGCATATGAGAAATAAACTACAATAAAATCAATCACAAAAATTCAAACACTTGGATGCTGAATAGCATGCTATTAAACAATGATTGGGTTACCAAAGAGATCAAAGAAGAAATAAAAAACACATCCTGGAAAAAAAATGACAAGGAAAACACAACAATCCAAAATCTATGGGACACAGTGAAAGCAGTCCTGAGAGGGAAGTTCATAGCATTACAGGCCTAACTCGAAAACAAAACAAAGCAAAACAAAAACACAACCCACAAAAAAAAAAAAAAAGAAAGAAAAACTGGTAATAAATCATCTAACTCTGCAACTTGAAGCATTACAATGAGAGCAACAAGAAAAGTCCACAGTGAGCAGAAGGAAGGCAATAATAAAGATCAGAGCGGAAATAAATGACATAGAGACAAAAAAAAATATAAAAGATCAATGAAACCAAGAGCTGGTTCTTTGAAAGGATAATCAAGATTGATAAGCCTCTAGCCAGGCTCATCCAGAAGTAAAGAGAGAGGACCCATATAAAAAAAATAAGCAATGAAAGAGGTGAAATAACAACAGACCCCACAGAAATACAGAGAATCATAAAAAAATACTATGAGCAACTCTATTCCAACAAGTTTGTCAACCTAGAAGAAATGGACACATTCCTAGAAAAATACAAGCCTTCCAAAACACAATCAGGAAGAATATAAAAATCTGAATAGGCCATTAACTATGGAAGAAATTGAAGCAGTAATCAAAAAACTTCCCACCAACAAAAGCCCTGGACCAGATGGCTTCACAGGAGTCTTTTACCAAACATTCAAAGAAGAACTAAAACCTATCCTTCTCAGACTATTCCAAAAAATTCAAGAGGAAGGAACACTTCCAAGCTCTTTCTATGAAGCCAGCATTACCCTAATTCCAAAAAGAGATAAAGACAATACAAAGAAAGAGAATTACATGCCAATATTTCTCATGAACATAGATGCTAAAATCCTCAACAAAATTCTAGCAAATTGGATCCAGCATTACATTAGAAAGATCATACATCATGACCAAGTGGGATTTACTCTGGGGATGCAAGGATGGTACAATATCTGCAAATCAATAAATGTGATACACCACATAAGCAAACTGAGAGATCAAAACCATATAATCATATCAATTGATGAAGAAAAAGCATTTGACAAAATCCACCACACTTTCCTGATAAAAATTCTCTGCAAGGTGGGAATAGAAGGATCATATCTCAACATAATAAAAGCCATATATGACGAATCTACAGCCAACATCATACTCAATGGCCAAAACTAATACCACTTCCCCTAAGAACAGAAACGAGACAGGGATGCCCATGCTTACCACTCCTGATCAACACAGTACTGGAGGTACTAGCCATGGTGATCAGACAAGAAGAAATAAAAGGTATCCAAATTGGAAAAGAAGAAGTAAAATTGTCATTATTTGCAGATGACATGATGTTGTACATAGAAAACCATAAAGACTCCATCAAAAAACTAATAGAATTCATAAATGAATTCGGCAATGTAGCAGGATACAAAATTAACACCCAAAAATCTATTGCTTTTTTATACACCAATAATAAACTCACAGAAAGAGAAACTAAAAAAAAATCCCATTTACCATTGCAACAAAAAAATTAAGGTACCTAGGAATAAATTTAACCAAAGAGGTAAAGGATCTGTACTCAGAAAATTACAGGATGCTAAAAAAAGGGGGATAGAGTAAGATATAAACAAATGGAAAAATATACCATGTTCACAGATTGGTAGAATCAACATCATTAAAATGTCCATACTACCCAAAGCAATCTATAAATTCAATGCAATCCCCATTAAAATACCAATGGCATACTTGAAAGACCTAGAACAAACTCTCCAAAAATTCATCTTGAATAAAAAAAAGACCCTGAATAGCTGCAGCAATCATGGGAAAGAAGAACAAAGTTGGAGGGATCACAATACCAGATATCAAGCTATACTACAAAGCCAATGTTCTCAAAACTACCTGGTACTGGCACAAGAACAGACATATATACCAGTAGAACAGAACAGAGAACCCAGAAATAGACCCAAGCCATTATCTTCAATAAATGTTTGACAAAGGAGGCAAGAACATACAATGGAATCAAGACAGTCTCTTCAATAAATGGTGTTGGGAAAATTGGATAGATACATGTAAAAAAATTAAACTAGATCACCAACTTACACCATACACAGCAATAAACTCAAAATGGATAAAGGACTTGAATGTAAGACAGAAAACCATAAAAATCTTAGAAGAAGACACAGGCAGCAAAATATCATAGTAGCAACATCTTCACTGATATATCTCCTAGGCCCTAGGGCAATGGAAACTAAGGAGAAAATAAACAAATGGGACTACATCAAAATAAAAAGCTTCTGCCTAGCAAAAGAAACCATCAACAAAACAACATGAAAGCCCACTGCATGGGAGAACATATTTGCCAATGTTTTCTCCCATAAGGGTTTAATCTCCAACATTTACAGGGAACTCATAAAGCTTAACAAAAGGAAGATAAACAATCCAATCAAAAAATGGGCAAAGGACCTAAATAGGCACTTTTCAAAAGAGGACATACAGAAGGCCAAGAGACACATGAAAACATGCTCAAAGTCACTAATCATCTGAGAGATGAAAATCAAAACAACAATGTGGTACCATCTCACACCTGTCAGAATGGTTATCATCAACAAATCAACAAAAGACAAGTGATGGAGAGGATGTGGAGAGAAAGAAACCCTCTTGCACTGCTGGTGGGAATGCAGACTGGTGCACCCACTGTGGAAAAACAGTATGGTGTTTCCTCAAAAAATTAAAAATGGACCTCCCATATGATCCAATGATCCAACTTCTAGGAATATATCCCAAGAAAACAGAAACACCAATCAGAAAGGATAAAAGCACCCCTATGTTCATAGTAGCACAATTTACCGTAGCTATAGTAAATACTATGCTGGAATACTACACTGCTATGATAAATAAGGAATTCTTAACATTTGCAACAGCATGGATGAAACTTAAGAGCATTATGCTAAGCAAAATAATCCAGTCAGAGAAAGGTAAATATTACATGATCTCACTCATTTGTGGAATATAAATAACATCATAAAATGATGAACAAAAATAGATACAGAGACAGAGAAGCACCGAACAGACTGTCAAACTTCAGTGGGAAGGCAGAGGAGAGCTGGGGGGAGTAACAGATCAACCAAAGGACTTCCATGCATTCATATAAGCATAACCAATGGACACAGACACTAGGAGGGTGAGGGCATGTGCTGGGAGGTGCAGGAAGCGAGGGAGAGGTCCATGGGGGAAAAGGGAGACTTATACCACTATTTTAAATACTTTAAACATTAAAAAATAAAATACCCTTCCCTGAGAACTCCCCTAAAATTTTAATGTGTAGAAAACAGATAAAAACTTTCAAGATAATGGAAGCTGGTGTTAGCTCTCCTTGGAACATGCCAATGCCCATCTTTTGGTTGGGTGTATACTTTCCCTCTCTCTTAAACTCTAAGGGTCCCCACAGGACTGGTAACCAGGAGAGCAGAGGACAATGGCAGTTAATCCCAGGCTAACTCCCTGAACCTGTCTCCAAAGCTCCTTTTCTCTGACTTTTCAGTGAGCTAAAAGCATCCCCACCTTGGCCAGTGGCAGGTCAGTAGCCAGGATAAGTGGAATAGGGAAACTGAGACAGATAGCTGGCCAAACTGGCCAAACAATTTATAACCAGATACAGGCCTCTTGTGTTGCTTTTTCTGTGCAAAGCCTTCCTTGTTTCACTGTCCTCAGCTTTAATAAACCTACTTTCAATTACCTGGTCTCATGTTGTGCAATCTTTCCTGCACTTTATCAGCTGGCCCTGGGCAGACCCGCTCAGGGCCAGGTCTCCTGACTGGTAAGAAGCCCATTTCTGTCGCTGCGAGTTTTACTTCTCAGTGAGCTACTAGCAACCCCACCTTGGCTCACTTCGTTCCTATGTTTCTAGAGGGCCAAAGCAGCACTGCTGAGGTGCTATTGCTTCTTCTATTGCTTCTTCTATCCTAACTCCTTCCTTTGTTTCATTGTTCTAAGCATTAGTAAACATATTCTCAAAATCACTTAGACTCATGTTGTGAAGTCTTTCTTTCCTTCATGAAGTCAAGGTACAACACACTATAGGCCAGACTGAGACAGACCCCCTCTCAGCCCAGTCCCTTTCTAATGATGCAGTGAGGTACATTGTAGAACTCCCCACAATTCCCAACCTCACAGTACATCTCACTTAAGTATTAGTTTGGCTTTGAAAAACCCAAAGACTTGGCTAAAAAAAAAAAAAAAAAAAATGGGATCCTTAAATTCAAAGTTAAGTGTGCCACCTTCCAGCGGCACAACTGTTTATTTTTTATTTAAAGATTGTAGTCCCAGAAGCTGCAGCAAAATAGCAATGTTAAACTTAAAATATTGAGGAATGTTCCAATTACAGTTTCATTGACAGATGCATTACAAAATGCTAATGAAAAATCGAATAAAACCTAAAACAAGATTTCAAGACTGACATAACTCCTACTGCTATCCTCTATCCTCCTTTATTTGAGTACTCATTCTAGTAATCCACTTTCTGAACTGCCTTTCCACTATAAAATACCTTTTAAAAAATATCTGCCCGGGCAGTGTGGCTCAGTGTTTGAAAGGCCCCAGTTTCGTTCCTGGTCAGGGCACATTCCCTGGTTGTGGGCTCGATCCCCAGTAGGGGGAGTGCAGGAGGCAGCCAATCAATGTTGATGCATTGATGTTTCTATCTCTCTCTTTTTCCCTTTCTCTCTCTCTCTAAAATCAATAAAACCGTATTTAAAAAATATATAAGCAACTGTGGCTACAGGCAATCCTCCTTGGGTATCTTTTACTGCTAGGTAAAAGGCAAATATCAGAACTATCATTAAAGGGTTTTTTAAACCCAGGGAGGATTCTCAAAAGGTTTTTTCTTTTCTTTCCTTTTCTTTTTTTAAATTTATTTTTATTATTTTTTTATTTTTTATATATATATTTTAATTGTTTGAAGTATTACAAATAGTAGTACATATGTCTCCTTTTTTTTCTCCCCCAATGACCTCCCCCCGGCCTTCCCTACCCCCCAGTACATGCCTTTACCTGCCCCCACCCCTCAGTGTATTATATCCATTGGTTATGCTTATATGCATGCGTACAAGTCCTTCGGTTGATCTCTTACAGCGCCCCCCCCAACCTCCCCTGCCTTCCCGCTGTATTTTGACAGTCTGTTCAATGCTTCTTTGCCTCTGTATCTATTTTTCCCCATTTTTTCCTTTAAAAAATCTTGCCTCTGCAGACTAGAAATCTTATATAATAAAAGAGTAATATGCAAATCAACCATCACTCCGCTACACCCACAAGCCATGCCCACCAGCCAATCAGGAGCGAATATGCAAATAAACCCAACCAAGATGGCTACAGCCACAGAGAGCAGGAGGGAGGCTTGGGTTTCCCCGGCAATGGAGGAAGCCAAGCTTTCCGCCTGCCCTTGCCGGCCTAGGCCTCCACTCAGGGCTACAAAGTTTCAATGATAGAAGATACATAAACCCCAACAGAAATGGCTGCTGCCACAGAGCAAGAAGAAGGCTTGGCTCCACTCCATGCTACAAAGTTTCAGTGACCCAAGTGGAGGCCCTGGTATCTGGGGTTTATTTATCTTCTATGCTGACGACACCTTGCCACACTAGCAGTCAGCAGCAGTGCATCGCAGCAGGTTGCCTAGGACCAAACCAGAGAGGGTCGGACATGCATTGCCACCTAAACTTTGTAGCCTTAAGCAAGGCCTGGGCCGGCCAGGGTGTGTGGAAACCCCAGATACCAGGGCCTCCGCTTGGGTCGCTGGGGGGCATGGCCAGCCTGCAAACCACCACAGGCCCCTCGCCCAGGCCTCTCCAAACCCCAAGGGAACCCCCACCCTGATCTGGGACACCCCTCAGGGCAAACCAGCTGCCCCCCACGTGCACCAGGCCTCTATCCTATCTAATAAAAGAGTAATATGCAGATTGACCATCACTCCAACACACAAGATGGCTGCCCCCATGTGGTCAAAGATCCTGCCCCCATGTGGACACAAGATGGCCTGCAGGGGAGGGCAGTTAGGGGTGACCAAGCCGGCAGAGGAGGGAAGTTGGGGGGGACCAGGCCTGCAGGGGAGGGCAGTTAGGGGAAAACAGGCTGGCAGGGGAGCAGTTAGACATCAATCAGGCTGGCAGGGGAGTGGTTAGGGAGTGATCAGGCTGGCAGGCAGAAGCAGTTTGGGGCAATCAGAAAGGCAGGCAGGCGAGCAGTTGGGAGCCAGCAGTCCTGGATTGTGAGGGGTCCCAGATTGGAGAGGGTGCAGGCTGGTCTGAGGGACAACCCCCCCCCCGCCGTGCACAAATTTTGTGCACCGGGCCTCTAGTAAACATATAATAACAAAAAATGTTTGAGTCCCAATTTTAATGTCCAACATTTCTGAGTCCCCATTTCAATATCAAACAGTTCCTTATGTGTACATGTCAGCAATGATATCTGGATGGTGGGCACATGGTGGCAATGCAGGTCCGACCCTCTCTGGTTTGGTCCTAGGCAACGTGCTGCGACGCACAGCTGCTGACTGCTAGAGTGGCAAGGCATCGTCAGCGTCTTCCATCTCTGGACTGTTTCTCCTCTTGTCTTTGTGGTTGGAGCAGACCTGTCAATTCCTCTCTGTTGCAGGAATCCACATGGTCTTGGAGTTGTTTTCTGAAAATATACAAACATATTCTCAACCAAAAGTTAATAAAGGAATCTTTTCTATATAATTGATTTGGGATCCTTTTTATTTTTGCCCAAACGATTTTCCTTTGTCTTATTTAGACACCATGTGTGTTTTTCATGGGTGTCTTGCTGTTAGCATTACAAATGAAAATTAATTTTTTCTTTGTCTTTTTTTTTGTAAATGTATTAACTCACAAGATAATGGATAGATAAAAAGGCTGAAAATAAAACGGGAGGCCACTGGTCTTGATAATTTTGTAACTAACCTAGTTATTAATAACAGGAAAGTAGCAAAGGGAAGGCCAAATATTATAAGCATGTCCTTCGTGCAGCTTTGCCAGAAAGCTGCAGTTTAACATTCCCCATTCCCCAGGGAGTCACCAGTCTATTCCCCACAAATTGCTAGGGGACAAATGAGTGAGATCATGTGACATTTATCTTTCTCTGCCTGGCTTATTTCACCTAACATAATACTCTCCATCTCCATCCATGTTGTTGCAAATGGTAGGAACTCCTTTTTTATAGCAGTGTAGTATTCCATTGTGTAGATATACCAAAGTTATCAAGACTGCATTAAAAAATTCACAAAAGCCTCCATTAATCAAAAAAAGGGGGGATAGTAGGGTAATATCATGTAAGGAAAAATATCCTATAAGTAAATTACATCTAGAAAATTTTTATTTTATAAAATTAATTTTCATTTGTAATGCTAACAGCAAGACACCCATGAAAAACACACATGGTGTCTAAATAAGACAAAGGAAAATCGTTTGGGCAAAAATAAAAAGGATCCCAAATCAATTATATAGAAAAGATTCTTTTATTAACTTTTGGTCGAGAATATGTTTGTATATTTTCAGAAAACAGCTCCAAGACCATATGGATTCCTGCAACAGAGAGGAATTGACAGGTCTGCTACAACCACGAAGACAAGAGGAGAAACAGTCCAGAGATGGAAGATGCTGATAACACTTTGCCACGCTAGCAATCAGCAGCTGTGCGTTGCAGCAGGTTGCCTAGGACCAAATCAGAGAGGGTCGGACCTGCATTGCTACCATGTGCCCACCATCCAGATATCATTGCTGACATGTACACATAAGGAACTGTTTGACATTGAAACGGGGACTCAGAACTGTTGGACATTGAAATTGACACTCAAACATTTTTTGTTATTATATGTTTATTTCTAGTCTGCAGAGGCAAGATTTTTTAAAGGAAAGAAATGGGGGAAAAATAGATACAGAGGCAAAGAAGCATTGAACAGACTGTCAAACTACAGCGGGAAGGCAGGGGAGGTTGGGGTGGGGAGCGCTGTAAGAGATCAACCTAAGGACTTGTACGCATGCATATAAGCATAACCATTGGATACAAGACACTGTGGTGGGGGGCAGGTAAAGGCATGTACTGGGGGGTAGGGAAGGCCGGGGGGAGGTCAATGGGGAAAAAAAAGGGAGACATATGTAATACTATTCGTAATACTTTAAACAATAAAAAAACCCAAACCAAATTGCTAGGGGAAAGGAATGGAAATGTGAAGAATAGACTCATGCCCAGTAAAGTCTAGGGTAAAAGAGCAACTTTGTCGTTAACACCTGGGAACAGCTCATTGGCCAGAGTAGGTGTGGTCACTACAAGTGTGGGAAAATTTAGAATGTTTAATACCCTAAACAAAGAATGTTGCTCTCTTGGTTTGCCCTTGCTCTCTCTTGATCTCTCTTGGCTCCTCTTGGTTGACTCCTGGCTTGCAGGGTTCTCATACTCCTTGCTCTCTTGCATTTGCCCATGTGGCCCACAGCCATATGGACCCCACACAATGGAGTGCAACTAGCCTAATGCTAAACTGGATCCAATTCCAACATGGAATGGAAACTCTGGACATTGGCTTTGCTTTCAGCTCTACTAAATCCCCAGCTGCACTTCTTCCAGGACTGGATTAAGGGAATTGGGACTTTGCAACCCCTGGAATGTAATTCCACTCAAATAAAAATCACTCATCCCCCTGTGCAAGTCTCAGAAAAAAAAACTTTTTTTGAGATACCATAAGTGTGGTAGGCAGTTAGACAGGCATGAGCAGAGCAAGGATGATGGGCTAGATCAGGGGTGGGCAAATTTTTGACTCGAGGGCTACAATGGGTTCTTAAACTGGACCGGAGGGCCGGAACAAAAGCATGGATGGAGTGTTTGTGTGAACTAATATAAATTCAAAGTAAACATCATTACATAAAAGGGTATGGTCTTTTTTCTTTATTTCAATAGTTTTATTCATTTCAAACATTTTAACAAGAAGAATGTAAACACTAATTATTATAATTTGAAACTTCAAAAAATGGAGGAATCATAGCACAATAACATACCTTATATTGAAGATGGCAAAGGCAAAATAAAATTGCCTAACAAAGGAAAGGTACAAAAGCCTTTCAAATTAAACTTAAATATAATAAAATAATTTAAAACTAAAACAAATAGAAAAGAACAAAATGTTTAAACAGTAAATTAAACATTTTCTTTAGTGCAACTTCCATATTATGCCCGGGACGTAGATGTAGATGGCAATGTAGACTGGGTTGAAAGGTTTTTGGTCTTTAAAACATCAACTTCAGTGGGAACAGTGTTGTTGGTCTCCTTTTTTAGCTAATGCATCAAAGTCTGGAGTTAGTTTTGTTGTGGCTATTCTCAGTATAGATCTGAGGTGTTCGTCAGTTAAGCTGGATCTGTGAGGGGCTTTGTTGATGTTCATGACGCTAAATGTCTGCTCACAAACATAGGTTGACCCAAACAGCACCAGTATCTTCTGTGCCATCCTCCGGATGTTTGGAAAAGTGGCTTCATTAAGTGAAGCATAAAAGTCTCTTAGTTCAAGAGAGCTGAATTTCTCCTTTAGGGCAAAGTCAGACTGAAGATCGATGAGTTCCAGTTGCACCTCTTCTGGTGCTGTTTCAGGGTTTTGTGACAAAGGACAGGCCACCAGTTGAAGTGACTGGTCAATTTTTTCAACATCAGAAAACCGACGACAGAATTCTGCATGCAGGTCATCCAGTGATTTGCTGTATTTCTTCACGTTTTGGATGGTCTACTTCTGTGTGGCTAGTGTGGCAAAATGAGTGAAGACTTTGTCTGAAATTTGTCTGGAAAAGAAAATCAGCTTCTATTTAAAGGCTTTCACATTAGTGTACATGTCATGTACATACTGATCTTTTCCCTGTAGCTTCACATTTAGCTCATTCAAATGTGAAAATATATCTACAGCAAATGCAAAGTCACACAGCCAATTCTTGTCACTCAGCTCAGTAAATTCGTCAGACTTCCCCTTTAATTTCAAAAATGCACCAATCTCTTCTTTGAGCTCCCACACTCGTTGGAAACTTTGCCCAAACTCAACCAGCAGACATGAGAGTGGTAAAGTAAGTCGTGGTGATCTGCATCAGTTTCCTCCAGAAACTTAATAAACTGACGGTGCTGAAGTCCCTTTGCTCAAATGAAATTAACAAGCTTTACGACTGGATTAACAACATGATTAAGTTGTAATATAGACTTGCACAATGATTCCTGGTGAATAATACAGTGAAGAAAAATAACATCTTGGTTAGGGTTCTCCTCTTTCACTTTATCCTGAATTCTTTTTAGCAGTCCAACATTTTTTTCCAGTTAAATTTAGAGATCCATCTGTCGTGACATTAGCAAGTTTACTCCATGGTAGCTTCATTTTCTCGATGACAGTAGACACCCGGACATACAAGTCCTTTCCCCATGTTTTTCCTTTCAGTGGCTCCATGGCTAAAAACTCCTCCATAATTTCAAAATTGTCACTAATCCCTTGGATAAAAATTAAGAGCTGAGCAGTGTCTTTTACGTCATTACTTTCATCCAATGCTAGTGAATAAAACTTAAAGAACTCTGCCTTACTATTTAACTTGCTGGCCAAGTCTTCATCAATCAGTTCCACTCGAAGAGTCACTGTCCTGCGCGATAAGCTGAGTTTTTCAAACTTGCCTTTGCTCTCTGGACACAAGAGACCTGCTGTCTCTATTATACATTCTTTCAAAAACTCGCCTTCAGAGAGAGGTTTGCTAGCTTTTGCTAATTTGAATGATAGCATAAAACTTGCTTTAGTAGTTGTCTCTTGAATTGCAGTTTGTCTGTGAAAGACATTTTGCTGAGCCTGTAATTTAGCCATCAACCTCTGTGCAGTAGCCTCCCATTCTTGAGGTGACTGCTTGCTAGCATAGTTGCCATGCTTTGTGGCAAAGTGACGGCTGAGACTGTACTCTTTGAAGACTGCAAGTGTTTCCTGGCATATCACACATACCGGCATTGATCGGACTTTGGTGAAAAAATATTTTGTTGTCCACTCCCTCTTAAACACTCGGCATTCACTGTCCACTTTCCTTTTCTTTGGTCCACTCATGTTTAATATTGGGCTAAAACCAACTGTACCGTTCTCTTATTAAATTCTTTACTAAAATAAGACAGTAAAGTATAAAAACAAGTGATTAAATTTGCTCTACTATAACATTTTTGGTCTTCTAAAAATATATATATATATAACAAAATCATCTGAAAAAGTTCAGACATGGGACAGAGGCACACCCTGACCATAGAGAACAACCCCTTTCCTCCATAGGAAACCTGTGTATCTTTCACACAGGCCCTTTGTTTATGGTAACACACATAGCTGCACATTGCTGTGTCTTCCAGACACACTTGTATGGGAGGTGCTAGGGCAGTGCTAAACATGGGTAACCAGTAGTTACCACTAGCACTTCCGTTACTGGCAAAAAACAGCCGCAGTGCACATAGTGTGAAAGAGCCCATTATCAATGTCAGATTGCATCCACTGGACTCTATAAAAACAACCAAGTGCCACTTTTAAATGCCCATTGCAACAGTTTTTCTTATTAAAAGCTGGAAATGGCAGGATATTTATATATATACCCCTACTGTGACAGCCTGGCAGAGCATTACAAAGGAGAAAACCCAGCATCTGGTGATGTCCATAAGTACAAGACTTCAGGCTCTCATTACCAGGAAAGGGTTTCATCCAAGTATTAGATATGAACATTTGATTTTCAGTTTTTCATTTGTCCAATTACTTCTGAAACCCTGAAATTAAGCGATTTTGTAATAAAATCTTTAGTTCATCACATTTCTATACAATCTTTTTGTTCAACCCACTGAATTAGGGTTCGTTCACACTAGCTGTGCTTCCGTTGCAGTGTGGTGCAGTACTGCAATGCAGCGCAGCTAGGGTTAATGCAGGGTACACAGGTTTCCATCATGTTTGCGTTGATGCTAATGTGCAGTGGTGCATGTTAACACAAATGCCCTGTAGCACACATTTTTACAGGCGCAAGGGGGAGAAGCAAATGCAGTGCAAAATGCATTTGTTTTGCCTCTAACACATGCGGTTAGTGGCCACGGTAGCGTTACTGATACCGCATCCGTATCAGCAAAAAAATGCAGCCGCAGCATGGCTAGTGTGACATGTCCTCTGTGTGTCTTTTTCCCCGCTGCGCGCGTCCACAGTGGGGAAAAAAACTGCAGTGGATACAAGCCCTAAAAGCTGAAAGTCTTTGTTGTTTTATTAACAAGTCATTGTGATGTACAGAATGTGGGAACAGGAAAAAATTGTGTTTGAGTAGAGCTCTTAATCTTACCTCAGAAAGGCTCTGATACTGTGCTCTCCAGTGGCGTGTCTCCCTACATCACCACAATAACGTGTCTACGCATTCCCAGGGTGATGTCGGGAGACATGTCCGCGGGCATTACAAGGAGCCTCTGGAAGATTGAGAGGTTGTTCCTTCTACTGAATGGGCGGATATAAATCCGCCCACTCAGAAGAAGGAGCTGCGGCCCTGTTTCCCGACGTTGCCATGTTAACACTGCTGCTGGTGAAGGAGCGGAGGGGAGAGCAAGAGAACCCTCCGCTCTTTCGGCTCCGTGGGCCAGATAGAACAGCCGAACGGGCCGGATCTGGCCCGCGGGCCGTAGTTTGCCCATGGCTGGGCTAGATACAAATGGTCACCAGAGTGGAAAGAGGTAGGTGTCTAGAAGGGAGAGTCAATTATAGGGTGGGCCCTTGCCCCCAGGGTGAATTTTCCTCCTCCAGAAAATTTCTGGTCATGAGGTTTGGACCCCCTGACATTTCCTCCCCAGACATAACATCTAGGCCTTGTATTTCAGTTCCAGGCCCAGATAAGCAACAAAACCAGCCAAGCTCCTCCTTTGGCAACCTAACACAGCTGATGTCAGGACCAGCTGCATTGAATAATGAACCCCTAGTGCCGGCCAATCAATAAGTGGAGACCACAGCCCTGAAAGGACATACCTGGAAAGCTGCTGGATATTCAATTAAGTTATTCCCCTGGGACCTCCCATAAAATCTCCATCCTTAAAACCCTTAGGATGGAGGACATAGTGCGCTCTCGCTCCAGGGAGCATGCCTCTGCCTTTCCCTTCTCTTCATACCTCCCAACCCCACGCCCAGAACTGGGCACATTACCATTAGTTTCCTCACGCTCAAGTTCTAAGGCCCTTTCTTTATCTCTGTAACTTTATTTCCTAAGCCTATTTCTTCTAGGAATTACTTCTATCTGCGATTTACCAAATGTTAACGTAAAAAAAAACCATTCAAACCTGTAAAGAATTTTTGTCAGTTCATTTGAGCTAAACTGTTAACAACTGCTGGGAAGCAGGATCTCAGTGTATATGGATAATGCTCCAGAAAATTGCGTTTTTTCACCTATTTTTTATAAATTACCATCAAAGATGGAGATGTAAGTGGGTTACATAAAATCCATTGGTGATAGATTAGGGAGATGGGAAAAAGCAAAGTGGGGGAAACCTCTGAGATTTGTGGA
Organism: Plecotus auritus; assembly: GCF_963455305.1. Taxonomy (NCBI): domain Eukaryota; kingdom Metazoa; phylum Chordata; class Mammalia; order Chiroptera; family Vespertilionidae; genus Plecotus; species Plecotus auritus. The sequence continues at coordinate 42,698,178 of NC_137784.1, read as the reverse complement.
TGAAAGGGGCCACATGCTAGCCTGTCAAGCTCAGGGAAGGCCTGCATGGCAATCTTGCAATCTCAAAGACCTAAAGTAACCACAAAGGATGGTCTGAAATTAAACTTTAACTGAAAGAATTTATGGTGGGTAGTCACCTCCTAGGCCGGTATCTTCCGTGACAAGGTCAATCTTTATCTTAACTAAGCTTATTGTCTTTTTGCATCTACAATAACATATCATTGAAATGTCAAGGTAACTTGTAACTTCCCTTTTTCTGGACCTCTCAGGGTACAACCAAATGCACCTGCACGCCAGGACAGAGACCATAAACTCCTTCATTGTTATTGTTATCATGTTAATTTTTGACTATTACCTATCCTGTACCCATCTAAGTAAAATAAGTATGTGTCTATCATTTTACTTTTTATCCAATTACAGAGGTTTCCCCCACTTTGCTTCCCCCCACCTCCCTAATCTATCACCAGTGGATTTCATGTAACCCACCTACATCTTCTCCTTTGATTGCAATGTATAAAAATAGGTGAAAAACCACCATTCTCAAGAGAATTGTCCCAATCCATTGAGATTCTGCTTCGCGGCAATTGTTGACAGTTTGACTCAAACACACAAAAATTCTTTACAGGTTTGAATTTATTTAAGTTAACATATTGAATAAAAAGTAAAATGATAGATACATGCTTCTTTTATACTAGAGGCCTGGTGCATGAAATTCGTGTACTGGGGGAGGGGGTCCCTCAGCCCACCCTGCCCCCTCTCACAGTCCAGGAGCCCTCAGGAAATGTCCTGCTGACAGCTTCGGCCTGCTCCCTGCAGGACGAAGCTGTCAGTAGACCTCCCTCTGCAGGAGACAATCTGGCTGATCAGGGGAAGGTGCTGCCCCAATCACCCCACTGCTGCTGCCACTGCCAGCCACTGCAGCCTCCAAGGTGTTTTCATCAACACAGACTCCAGTCCCTTCACCATGAAAAAATGACAACTTTCTTTAGGCATTTTCAAGATGTGTCTTTCATGGGATATGACATTTCTTTCTTTCTTTTTCCCCCCTCACCTGAGGATATGTTTCCATTGATTTTTAGAGAGCTTGGAAGAGAGAGGGAAAGACAGAGAGAAACATCAATGTGAGAGGGACACTGTGATTGGTTGCCTCCTGCATGAGCCCTGACCTGGGCCCCAGCCAGGGAGGAGCCTGCAACCCAGGTATATGCCCTTGATCAGAATAGAACCTGGACCCTGTGGTTGGCAGGCCAAGGCTCTATCCACTGAGCCAAACTGGCTACTGCAGAATATGACATTTCTTAGCCCCTCCAGCAGCAGACCTTATTTTTTTCCTCCAGGAGTGTGGTGGAAAAACCCTAGATCACCTTCATGGATTCTTATTACCCAAATTACCAAGAATACTGTGAGTGGCGGCATACAGGGAGCTTAGCCAATGAGCGGTCAGAAAAGGTGTTTCCTCTGCAGCTCATGCGCAGAGGACCCCCTGCTTTGTGTCTGCTGGGCTGGGGGCATTCTGTCTGCTGGGCTTCTGCCTGCTGGGCTTCTGTCTGCTGGGCTGGGGGCGTGCCCCAAGCCTTGTGGCAGAGGCCACCAGGGGCATGCCCCCAGCCCGGCAGCCCCGCATTGTGTCTGCAGCCCTCCCTCCGCTGCTGGGGCTCTATGGGCGCCACTATCTTTGTCATGGAGTGATGGCTAATTTGCAAATTACCCTTTTATTAGATTAGGTAGGTGGGTATAGGATAGTTAACAGTCAACAATTAACAGGATAACAATAACAATGAGGGAATTTGTGGTCTCTGCCCTGGTGCCATTTATTGTGCCTGAGGGGTTTGGAAAAAAGGAAGTTATATGTTACCCTGACATTCCACAGGTATTTTATCTTAAATGCAACAAGGTAATAGGCTCAGTAAAGATCCAAGTTGATCTTTATCAGGGGAGATACTGGTCTAGGATAAGACTACCCACTATAAACTGCTTTTTAATGAAAGGTTTTCATTTTAGACCATCCTTGGTTGTTTCTTTAGGTCTCTTGAGTTTGCAAGGCTGCCACAAAGGCCTTCCCTGAATTAGTCAGGTTAGCATGTGGCCCCTTTTTGTCCACACAAATAAATGTTCCCTTATAATTTGTGTCTTGGCTCTAAATTCTTTCCTAGCCAGAACCCAAGTTCTAAGGTTGCCAAACCCAGGTTTGGTCTGACCCCACAGGGTCAGATACCTGGTGCCATTCCTGCTGCTTACATCATAGGAACTCCCCCCCAGCTCTCAGTGGGGAAAGGGATACCCTACTTCCACTGGTAATAGTCTTACTAAATTTGTAATTCTAGCATATGTTCAAAACCTGATGAGATGGGGGTGGGATAGGAGAGGTTAATGGGGGGAAAAGGGGATGTATGCAATACTTTCAACAATAAAGAATTTTTTTTTTTAATTCACAAGCTCAGGGGGAAGAACAAGGTTTAGAAAAAAACAAAACAAAACAAACAAACAAACAAAAAACCTGATGAGAATTTTTTAGGCTTTCTCCCATAAGCTAAATGTACCCATAGGAAATGAAAAGCTGTATCAGTCCTTTAATATCATTTAGCCTACAACAAAATTCTTTGAGGAATTAAAAGCTATTCCCCTTCTTTTACAAATTTATTCTTTTTTTAAATAAATCTTTATTTTCAGATTATTACAGTTGTTGCTCTCCCCCCCATAGCTCCCCTCCACCTGGTTCCCACCCCACCTTCTGCCCTTACCCCCCGCCACTGTCCTCATCCATAGGTGGATGATTTTTGTCCAGTCTTTTCCCGCACCCCCCCCACCACTTTCCCCTGAGAATTGTCAGTCCACTTCCTTTCTATGCCCCTGATTCTATTATATTCACCAGTTTGTTCTGTTCATAAGATTTATTATTCACTTTATTTTTAGATTCGCTTGTTGATATATATGTATTTGTTGTCACTTTGTTGTTCATAGTTTTTATCTTTACCTTTTTCTTCTTCTTCTGTTGCAGAAGACCAACGAAATACCAAGCACACTTCCTAGAGAAAGAGAGGGACCGCGTTTATTAACACTAGTGGACTCCGGGAATAATTTCCAAATCAGAGTGAAGAAACACACAGAGGGCTTCACTTTTTATAACCTTCCGGGGTCTTTGTCTTGCAGATATGGTCTGCCCCCCCCCTTTTTTTAAAATATATTTTATTGATATTTTACAGAGAGGAAGGGAGAGGGATAGAGAGTTAGAAACATCAGATGAGAGAGAAACATCGATCAGCTGCCTCCTGCACACCCCCTACTGGGTATGTGCCCACAACCAAGGTACATGCCCTTGACTGGAATTGAACCTGGGACCCTTCAGTCCACAGGCCGATGCTCTATCCACTGAGCCAAACCAGTTAGGGCTGGTCCGCCCCCTTTCGTTGGCTTACAAGAAGGCCCCCAGGTGTTGGGGGTCCCTAGGCCATATCTGATGATCTGTCCTGGGGCCAGCGATAATGACCCTCCCCACCCCCCAGAGCAGTGCATTGTTCACAGTTTTTAGGGCCTGGCATGCCTTGCAAGACAAGTTTCCTCCTCATCCCCCCCACCCCTGTCCCACAAGCTTCTTTTAGCCTTATGAAACAATGACCACGGGATGTTATGGTGAACAGGGCTGATGACTGCTCTTAGCTACTTCCTGCTGGAAAGGGACTTCCTCTCAGAGGGAGTTGTAGGGAGTTCTTCTGGTTTGTAGGACCATCTGAAGTTTAAAGGCATTCCTGTCCAGTTTGCAGGCAGGCAGAGGTAAGCAGTGGTCCCAAACGCATAGAATGTTCCTGCAGGAAGCACCAGGGGTAGGTGGTGTTTTCAGCCTTGGGGGTTGAGCTGCATAGTTCATCTGGGAGGTGACCTGTGGGATGTTGGCCCTGTGTATTGCTGAAACAAATAGGAGCAACATTAGTTAGCTGCACATTGGCTGTGACAGGTCCTATTATTATTTTTTTCCATCCAATACAATTCCTCCCTCCACGTGCATTTGGTAGTAGAGTCGTAACATACCTCAGGCTGATAAGTATAGCTAACAAAAATCTGGCTTGGTTGGGTTTTCTCGTGGACTACCTGGTCTAGCATATTTGGGTAGCGAGTTTCTAAGCAAGGAGCAAAGGATGGCATGACAAGGTGTAATCCAACAATTTATGATAAGGCCTTTGTTTCCTTGCTGTGTGGGGAGCAGTAATTTTATGGTGTTTCTGTGTCCCAGCAAGAGCAGATGAGTTCTCCTCCTGGTACTAGTCTCAGGTTCCTTTGGCACTCATAAAAAGACAAAATAAGAATTATTAGATAAAACCAGTGATTATCCAGAGATACTAAAGCATGTTACATTAGGAGGAGATAAGAAAGAAAGATTCGTGTTAGGGAGAATTCAGCAGGGTGTTATCTGAATTCCTTGGAGCAGGTTGCTCGGCCAGGTCTGCTGTCTTCTTGAGGGTGATCCACAGTGGGTGTTTCTGGTCAGAGGTCACCTTCCACTCAGACTGGATGTCACTCGGCTGGTGGGCTGCCTTCACCCGGGAGTGGTGGAGCCAGGTGTTTAGTCCTACAACTTTAAGAGCTGTGGGGGTGGTTAATATGACTGGATAGGGTCCCTTCCAGATAGGCTAGAGGGGCTCCTTTTTCCAATCCTTTACCCAAACCTGGTCTCCAGGTTTATAAGGATGTACAGCTGTTCCTAGAGAGATGGGCAGTCGGTCAATAACCCACCTGTGGACCTCAAAGACAGTTTTTCCAAGTCCTTGTAGTTATTTCTGGATTTCTAAGTTCCCTATTTTCCCCAAATATCCCTTTGGCCAAATTAAGGGAGGGGGTCTACCATATAGAATTTCAAAGGGAGAGAAACCTACCTTGGCCCTTGGGGCACAGTGTACCCGCAGGAGTACAAGAGGCAAGATATCTGTCCAGGGTAAGTTTGTCTTTTGGCATACCTGCTTTAGAGTCTGGTTCATGCACTCCACTTTCCCTGAACTCTGAGGCCTGTAAGCTGTATGTAGATTCCATTTAATTCCTAAAGCCTTGGCTACCTGTTGTACTATTTCTGCTACAAAGGCTGGGCCATTATCGGACCCTATGGTCAGAGACATTCCATACCGTGGACTTATATCTTTTAGCAATGCCTTAGTGACTTCTCTCGCCTTTTCAGAGTGCGAGTGGGATATGTCTCGACCCAACCTGAAAAGGTGCAAACAAAGACTAGTGGGTATTTATTTCCTCTGCTAGGCCCTATTTCTGTAAAATCTACTTCTAAGTCCTCAAAAGGAGCTTGTCCATAGGGCTGAACTCCTATCAGTCCCACAGGACCCTGTTTAGCATTGTTCTGTGCACAGAGGAGGCAACGCTGAGAGACTGAGGCACACAAGGAGGGTGGATGGGCAATTAGGTAGTATCTACCTAACAAAATTTCTAGGGCAGCCTTTCCTAAATGAGTGAGTTCATGCTGCTGGAGGACTATATTATGGGCTAACTCTTCTGGGACATAGAGCCTATGATCTGGGAGTATCCACCAGCCTTCCATTGTTCTCTTGCCCCCTTCTTTCTGGGCCCATTTCTCTTCCCGAGGAGTGTATTTTGGAGGTTCAGGTAATTCGGGGCCAACATGATCCCTGATGGTGCTGCTTGTTCTTTAGCAGCCAGCTTGGCTGTGGCATCAGAACGCTGGTTTCCTTCTTTTTTTTTTTTTTTTTTTTCAAATTTTTATTAAGGTATTATATGTGTACATATCTTACCATTGTCCCCCACCCCCACCCCACTCCCATACATGCCCTCACCCCCCAATGTTTTGCATCCGTTGGTTACTCTTATATGCATGCATACAAGTCCTTCAGTTGATCTCTTATTTCCCCCACCTCTCCCTAACCTTACCACTGTAATTTGACAGTCTGTTTGATGCTTTACTGCCTCTGTAACTATCTTTTTGTTCATCAGTTGCTGGTTTCCTTCTGATACTGAGTCTTTCCCTTTCTGGTGACCTTTGCAATGGATGACGGCTATTTCCTTAGGCTCCCAAACTGCTTCTAGTAACTTTAAAATCTCATTCTGTTTTTTTTATTCCTTTTCCTCCTGCTGTGAAGAGCCCCCTTTCCTTATATATGGCCCCATGGACATGCAGGGTAGCAAAGGCATAGTATGAGTCAGTGTAGATGTTGGCACGCTTATTCTTACTGAGTTCTAGGGCTCTTACTAGGGCCCAAAGTTCTGCCCTCTGCGCTGACCATCCTTCAGGCAGGGCCTGTGCCTCAATTGTCTCAAAGTTTGGTACCACTGCATATCCAGCTCGTCTTTTTCCTTCATCTAAGAAGCGGCTGCCATCTGTGAATAACACCAAATCCGGGTTTTGCAGGAGCCTATCCCTTAGGTCTGGCCGGCTGGAATAAACCTCCTCTAGGACTTCTAGGCAATCATGCTCAGGGGCCCCCTCAGCGATGGGTAGAAAGGTAGCAGGATTAAGTGTTCTTACTGCTTCTAATTGTACCTGCGGGTTCTCACATAACAGCCCTTGGTACTAAGTCATTTGAGCATGAGTCAGCCAGTGCTGCCCCCTTTCTTCCATCAGGGTGACAACAGCATGAGGTACTTTTACATTTAAATTTTGTCCTAAGGTAAGCTTATCCGCTTCCTTGACTAATAATGCCATGGCTGCAAGGGCCCTGAGACACGGGGGCCACCCGGAGGCAACTGGGTCAATCTGCTTGGAGAGATAGGCTACTGGTCTTTGCCAGGATCCAAACTCCTGGGTTAGAACTCCTAGGGCTACCCCGCTGTTCTTGTGAACAAAATATTAAAGTCTCGCGTCACATCTGGTAGCCCTAGTGCTGGGGCTTCAGTGAGCTTTTCCTTTATGGTGACAAAGGCTTTCTCCTGTTCGGGACCCCAGTTGATGGGTACCTTCTCTTCTCCTCTTAAAGCTTCATAGAGATGCTTGGCCAGGTCTGAAAACCCTGGGATCCAAATTCGACAGAACCCAGCCGCTCCCAGAAATTCCCGAATCTGCCGCTGGGTGCTAGGGACTGGGATGGCACATACTGCCTGCTTCCTTTCAGTCCCTAGCCTTCTTTTTTCTTGGGTGATCCGGAAGCCTAGATACTTGACTTCTTTATGACAAATCTGTGCCTTTTTCTTAGACACCCAATAACCTGTTTCAGTTAACAGTCTCAGAAGGGCTTTTGTTCCCTCCCAGCACTGAGCTCGTGTGGAGCTGGCCAGTAGGAGGTTGTCTACATACTGAAGTAGAACACACCCCGGCTCCTGTCCTTGGAACTTAGATCAGATGCTAGTGCTCCACTAAAAAGAGTAGGGGAGTTCTTGAACCCTTGTGGCAGTCTGGTCCAGGTGAACTGTTCCTTGGTCCCTGCAGTTGGGTTTTTCCTTTCGAAAGTAAAGAGAGGCTGACTGGAGGTTGCTAATCGAAGGCAGAAAAAGGCATCTTTCAGGTCTAGGCATGTAAACCATTCCGCCTCTGATGGGATGAGTCCCAGAAGAGTGTAGCGGTTCAGCAGTGCTAAATGCAGGGTTATAACAGCCTCATTAACAGCCCGTAGATCCTGCACCAGGCGGTAGTCGTTAGTCCCAGGCTTTTTGACAGGCAAGAGAGGCGTGTTCCATGGAGACCTGCATCGTTTAACAAGTCTCCACTGAAGCAGCCAGTCTAAGTGGACCTGGATTCCTAGGTGTGCTTCCCTTGGAATTGGATATTGTTGGATTTTAACAGGCTGTGCCCCAGGCTTTAACTCGATTAGCACCGGGGCGTGGTCCTTAGCCAGGCCTGGAGGATTCCCTTCTGCCCAGACCAGCGGGAATTCCTTCTCTAATTCAGGTTCTAATGGTGAGGCCTTTGTCTGGGGGGTATAAAGTCTCCATTCTTCCTCCCTTGGCACTGCTAAGGACAGGATCATTGGGGAGGTCTCCTCACCTAGGCAAAGCTGTGTTGAGCCATCTGGAGCAAAAGTGATTTCTGCCCCCATTTTGGCTAAAAGGTCTCTACCCGTTAGAGGCACTGGACAGTCTGGCAAGTACAGGAATTCATGAATTACTTGTTGACCGCCAAGTTGGCATTGGCGAGGGCGGCAGAATGGTCTATGGCAGTGTTCGGTAAACCGCGGCTCGTGAGCCACATGCGGCTCTTTGGCCCCTTGAGTGTGGCTCTTCCACAAAATACCACGTGCGGGTGCGCATGTACAGTGCGATTGAAACTTTGTGGCCCATGCGCATAAGTCGGTTTTCGGCTTGGGCAAGTCTATTTGGAAGAAGTGGCTTTAGAAGAAGTGGGGGTGTCGGTCGGTCGGGCGATGGGAGACGCGGCACAGGTGGGCCTTGGGATATGCAGCACGGGGGAGGTGTGTGCAATTCATGCACGAGTTGAGTGAGCCAGTCAGTCAGCAGTCTCATTGTGCAGTGGTTAGTGCTAGTCGCATCTGCAAATCGTGTGCGGGTGACAAAAGTACCTACTCGAAGCATAAAGTTACCTGTATTTTTCCAACCAGCTGCAAATACTACAGGTATTTTTGTCATCAATTTAAGAATTGTAATTATTTTGTGTTGGTGGCTTTATTGTTATAAAATGAAACTTTTTTTAGGTGCCCTGTTTGACATGGCTACAAAGAAGAAGCAAAGAAAAACGGAAGACGAAAACCGTGAATTTAAAGTTGAATGGACCGAGACTTTCGCGTTTATTCAAAACTTAAATGGCCTTCCAACCTGTCTTGTCAGGAAAAATTGGTGCATAACAAGAAATCAAATTTGGAGAGATACTTTACAACTAAACACATGTCATTTAGTACTAAATATCCTGTCGGTGATGCAAGGAAGATAGCAGTTGAGGAACTTCAGAAGAGTCAAGAAAAATCAAGTTCTCTATTTAATTACTGGATGAAATCTTCCAACAATGTTAATATTGCAAGTTTTGTGGTTAGTGAAGAGATTGCCAAGAGAGGAAAACCATATACAGACGGTGAATACATAAAAAGTTTTTTATAAATGCATCCGAAGAGCTATTTCGGGATTTTTAAGAACAAAGCAGATATTCTAAAAAAAAATTAAAGAGTTACCATTGCTGCTAAAACAGTGAAAGATAGAACAGTCAAAATGTCTTCGAATATAACCAACCAGCAAGTCAAAGATCTTAAATTGGTTTCAGCTTTATCAATAGCAGTTGACGAGTCTTGTGACATAAATGATACAGCGCAAGTTTCACTTTTTGCATGATTTATTTCATCTACAGGTCCTAAAGAAGAACTTTTAGGATTATTGCCACTCAAAGGTCAAACACGTGGAGAGGATATAGCAAATGCTGTAATTGAGTGCATTGAAAAACATCATATTCCACTCGATAAAATTGTCTCAATTTCAACAGACGGGGCGAAAAGTATGACCTGCCTAAGAAATGGGTTTGTTGCTATTTTGAAAGAAAAAATTAATCACGAGATACTTACTTACCATTGCATCATTCATCAAGAAGCGCTTTGTGCACAGACATTTCCAGAAGAAATTTGCAAAGTTATGGAATTGGTGATTAACATTATCAACTCCATTATAGCTAAAGCTCTTAATCATCGCCAATTTAAAGAATTTTTAGTTGAAATGGAGAGTGAGTACGCAGATCTTCTGCTGCATAACAAGGTATGTTGGTTATCAAGAGGAAACGTTTTCAAATGTTTCGCTTCCTTATTAACAGAAATTAAAGCATTTCTCCTTGAAAAGGGTGTTCACTATCCAGAACTAACGAATGATCAGTGGATCCAAAATTTTATTTCATGGTAGACGTTGCGTCTCATCTAAATCAGCTTAATCGTAAACTACAGGGGAAAGGAAACACAATTTTTTTTTTTTGATGTAGAAGAAGTTATTTCATTTGAAAACAAATTATCTCTTTTTGCTCAAGATTTTGAAAGAGAAACTTTGATTCACTTTCCAAGCCTGTTGAAACATCGCCAAGATAATAATTCTGATATTGACATTTGCTATTTCAAAACAACACTTTTAAATATGAGGGAAGCTTTTCTCAACAGGTTTCAGCAATTCAGAAACAGCAAAGCAACATTAGCCTTTGTTAAAAAACCTCTTAATGCTACTGTAACAGAATTAAATTTTTCTCCCTTTAATATTGACATTGGCAACTTTGAAATGCAATTGCTGGATTTAAAAAAAAAAACAAAGAATTGTGGAGCTCGAAATTTGAACATCTTTGTGCTGATATAGAAATATTGGAGAAAAACAAATGTGAACTTAGTTCACAGCGCAAGTGGTCTGCTTTGAAAGACCTGGAGAAGGAAGATATATTGATTTTTAACACCTGGAATAGTATTCCTGACTCATATAATCAACTGAAAAAACTAGCGTTTGCTGTTCTTTCCTTATTCGGGTCTACATATTTATGCGAACAATCATTTTCAAGCATGAACCTTATCAAGAGTAAATTGAGAAACCGTCTTATTGATGAGAACCTGGAATCGTGCCTAAAATTAAAAACAACAACATACAAACCTGACTTACCCAAACTTTCCAAGGAGATGCAAGGCCATTGTTCACATTAGTGTTTGTCAGTCATTGTCATGATTTAATTTTATGAATATTGTAAGGTAAATTGTAAGGAATTTAATTTTATCAATAAGTAATATGGTTATTAAGTATGATATCAAGTTTTATTCAACGTATTAAGTTAATTTTAGGGAATGTTGTGGAGTGAAAGATGTAGTGTCGAGGATTGAGAAAGGTATGTTGAGATGGTTTGGACATATAGAAAGGATGAACGAAAGGAGATAAACAAAACAAGTATACAACATGAGTGTGGATGGGAGAGTTGGAAGGGGTCGACCTCAGCGAACATACCTCAATCAGATTGAGGACGTTTTTAGCAAAGGCCAGCTTCAGAGTACCCTAATAAAATTAATAACAATGTACCTACCTATATAGTTTAAGTTTAAAAAATTTGACTCTCAAAAGAAATTTCAGTCGTTGTACTGTTGATATTTGGCTCTATTGACTAATGAGTTTGCCGACCACTGGTCTACGGGTCTGATCCCCAGTAGCTCCAATAATGGTGACCTCCTTTCCTGAGAGAGGCACTACTTTCTGAGTGACTACTGAGTGCTCAGCTTCCGTATCAATCATAAAGTCCACAGTCTGGCCCCAAATTTTCATTCTGACCATGGGCTCGTGTGGGCCCAGCTGAAGTGAGCCTGGTCTGTCTTAGTCAGAATCAGCCGTTGCTAGCCCAATGAGATCTGCTTCAGGTGGCTCTGGTTGATAGCAACTGGGCGGAAAATGGGGCCCAGTCTTTTTACTTTGCTGTTTGGGACATTCATTCTTCCAGTGTCCTGTTTCCTTACAATAGGCACACTGGTCTCATCTCAGGCTGGCTCTTCCTTTTCCTCCTGGTCTGTATCCTTGCTGATCTGTCAGGGAGCCTGAGCCTCTAAAAGCCGCTGCTATTACATTGGCCCTTCTTTGTATTCTCTTTTCTTCCTCCTTCCTTGTTGCACTGTCTGGGTTGATGAAAACCTTGTTGGCTATCTCTAGCAGTTCAGTAGCATTCTTTCCTGCAAACCCTTCCTGTTTCTGTAATTTTCTCCTAATGTCAGGCTGGGCTTGGCCTACAAAAATGGCATTTACCATGGTTTGATTTTCCGGGGCCTCAGGTCTAAAGGGGGTGTAGATCTGGTATGCCTCACATAGTCTCTCATAGAAAGCTGCTGGACTTTCATCAGGCTTCTGGAAAACCTCAGAGATTTTAGCCATGTTGGTGGGCTTCTTGGCTCCAGCCCTGACCCCCTGGAGGAAGGCCAGCCAATATCTTTCTAGCCCAGTCCTTCCATCTTCTGAGTTCGGGTTCCAATTGGGTTCCTCATCTGGGAAGGCCTTCCTAGCCCATCTGTCTGTATCTAATATTCCTGCCAGGGCCTGGGTCTGGAGCCACTTCTGAGCCTCTATTACTACTCTCATGTGCTCCTCAGTGTTAAAGAACATGAAAAGGAGCTGCTTGCAGTCCACCCAGGTGGGCTTTTGGGTCTGAAAGATGGTTTCTAGGAAGTCTATCATGGCCTGAGGTTTTTCAGAATAAGCTGGGATGTGACGATTCCAATTTAAGATGTCACTGGTGGTAAAGGGCTGATAATAATAGACTGGCCCTCCCTCCTGCAAGGTTCCATCTTTGCCAACTACTTTGGCACCTCGAATCTCCCTTAGGGGCATCTGACTTGCTGATTGTGGCCTTGATCGGCTGAATGCAAGTGCCACCCAACTGGCTCTGGAGAGCCTGGTTGAGGAGAAATGGAAGGGGGCAGTGTTTCTGGACCTTTCAGACCAGCTGGGGAATCACTTGGTGCTGCCTGTGGCAAATATGGAGATGGTAAAACTAGCGGGACTTCCTTAGGGGATCCTGGCAGAACAAGGGGTTGGGTTCCCTTGTGAAAAACCTGTTTCTTTTCTCCTACTACTAAAACCTTACAGAACCAGACCCAAGGGGGCAAGGTTTGAGCAATTACTAACCAGCTGTCTATGTAAGGGAACTGATCTGGGTGTCTGGGGTCTGTTGTGACTACATTCCAGACCGCCTTGACCAGTCCTACATCTAAAGAGCCTTCTGGGGGCCAGCCGACCCCAAAGGCTGGCCATTCTAATTCACAGAATTTCCTCAGTGTTTTGGGGTTAATTTTAATACCATAGTCCTCAATAAAACCCTTTTCAAAATTTTCTAACATGCAATTGAGAACAGTGGGTTTACTTTGTTCCAACCCCATGATGATCGGTGGCGAGAGACAGACAAGGGTGCAGGGAAATTTACTAAAAGCCTGGAGAGTCTCCTTAAAGAAAGGATCCTTAATCAGCACAGGCAGGGGCAGGGCGGGTAAAATCTCTCCGCCCTGCGGAGCTGTAAGTCCCGCCCCTGAAAGTCCCAGCCAGCCAAAAGAGACACGAAAAGACGCAAATACCTTTAAATCTACCCCAGAATTCCAAAATTTCAACCTAACACAGCAAAATCACAGAGCAAACCAAAGCCCCTGATACGCAAACATAGACAGAAATTTTTATCAACTATCACTCTGTGATAGAGAGCAAACGTCTCTGAGAAAACTAACTCAACAGTGCTGCTTGAGACTTTTGCAGACCATCACGGGTTCAGCCTTCAGTAAATCAAACGTTTTAACTAGATGAGCAAACAGAAAATCAAAGTAGCTTTTGCTTTCACACAGACCAGTTAATCAGCAGATAATAATGCCAAGACAGACAAACATCTGTACTCACACTCTCCCAGTAGACTAGCCCAGACTGGAGCTGAGCAGATAATGCCCAACTCCCCAGATGGGCATGGGGGCACTCCCGGCACCCAGACCCCAGAACAGAATTCTCAACCAACGTCTTGGTGAGAACCTACTGGAGGAGTTAAGACTGCATCCAGCCCTCCTTCTCGGTAGCAAATTGGCTAGTCCCACACACAAACAAACAGAAGAGTGAACCCATAATTCCTTAATCGAATCTGACTTAACTCACCCCCAGAGTCCTGATTCCTGACTTACCTGACAAAGTCCTATGACTTCTGGGGAGGTGATCAAGCTCCCCCTTCCACTCACTTGGAGTATGCCTGACTGACGGGGGCCCCTTGCCGATTCTGTTGACAGATCCAGAGGTGTCCTTCCACTTTCTCCAGATGCTGGCCGGGTCCTGGGCTGAGGTCCAGGAGTGCCTGGAGTCGTCCCCCCCCCCCCGCCCGGTTCAATTCCAGAGGCCTGTCCTGCACCCCCGGGCCCCAAACCCCGACCACTCACTGGAGGCAAGAGCCAAAAGCGGTTAGCTTCCCGGTCAGGGAACCAAATGTTGCAGAAGACCAAAGAAATACCAAGCACACTTCCTAGAGAAAGAGAGGAACCTCGTTTATTAACACTAGTGGACTCTGGGAATAATTTCCAAATCACAGTGAAGAAACATGCAGAGGGCTTCACTTTTTGTAACCTTCTGGGGTCTTTGTTTTGCAGGTATGGTTCTGCCCCCTTTTGTGGGCTTACAGGAAGGCCCCCAGGAGTTGGGGGTCCCCAGGCCATATCCGATGATCTGTCCTGGGGCCAGTGATAACGACTGTCCCCCCAGAGCAGTGCATTGTTCACAGTTTTTATTGCCTGACACGCCTTGCAAGACCAGTTTCCTCCTCATTTCCTCTTCTTAAAGAATACCCTTCAGCATTTCATATAATACTGGTTTGGTGGTGATGAACTCCTTTAGCTTTTTCTTGTCTGTGAAGCTCTTTATCTGACCTTCAATTCTAAATAATAGCTTTGTTGGGTAGAGTAATCTTGGTTGTAGGTTCTTGCTACTCATCACTTTGAATATTTCTTGCCACTCCCTTCTGGCCTGCATAGTTTCTGTGGAGAAATCAGCTGACAGTCATATGGGTACTCCCTTGTAGGTAACTAACCGTTTTTCTCTTGCTGTCTTTAATATTCTCTCTTTGTCTTTTGCCCTTGGCATTTTAATTATGATGTGTCTTGGTGTGGTCCTCTTTGGGTTCCTCTTGTTTGGGGTTCTCTGTGCTTCCTGGACTTGTAAGTCTATTTTTTTCACTAGGTAGGGGAAGTTTTTGGTCATTATTTCTTCAAATAGGTTTTCAATATCTTGCTCTCTCTCTTCTTCTGGCACCCCCATAATTCGGATGTTGGTACGCTTGAAGTTGTCCCAGAGGCTCCTTACTCTATCTTCATATTTTTGGATTCTTTTTTTTTTTTCTGGTTGGGTGTTTCTTACTTCTTCGTATTTCAAATCTTTGACTTGATTCTTGGGATCCTCTAGTCTGCTGTTGGATCTCTGTATATTATTCTTTATTTCAGTCAGTGTATACTTAATTTCTTATTGGTCCTTTTTCATATCCTCGAGGGTCTCACTAAATTTATTGGTGGTTTCTAGAAGATTCTTGAGTAACCTTATAACCGTGGTTTTGAACTCTATATCCAGTAGTCTGCTTTCCTCCATTTCTTTCACTTGTGACCTGTTTCTTTGTCTCCACATTTTGGCTGCTTCCCTGTGTTGGTAGAGTGGCTTTGTGTGCCAGGTGTCCTATAGGGCCCAGTGGCTCAGCCTCCCTAATTACCTGAGGTGGACACTCTTGGTGAACCCCTTTGTGGGCTGTGTGCACAGTCTTATTGTAGTTAAGCCTTGATTGCTGTTGGTATCACTGGGAGGAATTGACCTCCAGGCCAATTGACTGTATCAGTTGTGTCTATGATGGGAGAACTTCTGTGCTGGAGACACCCTTATGGGGCAACACTTGCTTCAGTGGGGCTTTGGTGCTCACTGAGTCTTCCCCCTGAGTGTGCCTCTTATGGATCTGAGGAGTTGTAATCTGTATGATCTCACTCTGACCACTGAGTACACTGGCTCTTGGATCTCCAAGGAGGTGCAAAGTCAGCCACTGCCTGAGGCCATCCAGCAGGAGCTACAGAGAAATTTCCTCTTTGTTTGGGGTTTGGAGGTACCCAGATGAGGCCCAGCTGTGAAGAATTGCAAGCTGCTGTCCAGCCTTGGGCCTTCTTTTGGGGTTCTGGGGCTCTCTGACCCAGCTGCAGTACATTAGGTTTCAGATTGCAAAAGGCCAGGCCATTCACATGCAAAAGCCTCTGTGCACAGCTTGGTTGCCGTTGTAAATTGGGTGGGGCAGGCTCTCAGGGAATCACCAGGGCGGAACCAAGAGCAATGGCTGACCATCAGCCCTGCCCCGAAGAGTTCCCCAGGTTTCTGTGTCCTGCAGCACCGTGCAGGAGCAATGATCGCTGCAAGCACCTCTGATAGAAAGATGCCCTTGTGTTCCAGCCTGATTTCAGACAGTCCAGTTTCTTCCGGTATGAGTCTGGGTCCCAAGAGTCTTGCCTGCAACTGGAGTTCAGAGCATTTGGGAGTTTGTATCTCTCTCGCGATTGAAAAAGACAACAGCGTACTTAGTTGCCAGCCCCTTTTGCGCATACCTCCGTACCTCCACACTTCACTTCTGTACCTCCACACTTCCTCCTAGTCTCAGTGTGCTTTTTTCTTCCCTCCTAGTTGTATAAATTCCACTCAGCCATCCTTCCTGTGGTTCTGGATGATATCTGTTTTATCTTTTAGTTGTATTTTTGAAGTGGTTGTACAAGGCAGCAAGTTCAGGTGTTTTCCTATGCCACCATCTTGCTCATGTCTACAAATTTATTCTTTACATGGCCAGAAACAATTTAAAACCTATCAATTCTTTTACCAATACCAAAACCTTCCCTGTTTACCTCAAAAGGCCTATAAATAATGGCTTTATGAGACTAAATCCTTTAGAAGGAAATAGCATTTTTTTCCCTTTTAGATGTAAAAGGTCTTCTTCAGAAACGTTTATCTAGGCAATCTTTTTGAAATGTAAACTTCAGGGAGGTAAGGGAAAATTCATTTGAAACTTCAGCAAAAGAAAGATCATGTTACTCCTCAACAAATATTAATAAAAGCTTTAATCACTGAGCAGATAACTCTGTCTTCTCTCTGAGGTTGGATGGTCTGTTCAGTGTTTCTTTGTCTCTGGATCTATTTCTGTTCATCAGTTTATGGTGATCATTATATTCCACAAATGAGTGAGATCATGTGATATTTATTTTTCCCTGACTGGCTTATTTCGCTTAGCATAATGCTCTCCAGGTCCATCCATGATGTTGCAAATGGTAAAAGTTCCTTCTTTTTAACAGCAGTGTAGTATTCCATTGTGTAGATGTGCCACGTTTTTTTTTAATCCACTCATCTACTGATGGGCACTTAGGCTGTTTCCAAATCTTAGCTATTATAAATTGTGCTGCTATGAACATAGGGGTGCATATGTCCTTTCTGATTGGTGTTTCTGGTTTCTTGGGATATATTCCCAGAAGTGGAACTACTGGTATCTACTAGAAAAATAACTTAGATCCATTTTCTTTATAACTAGTGAGTTTTTACTATGGTACCTATTCATAGCAGTAATTTCAAAAATGGAAGCTATGTGGTGTTTGTGTCTATCTGTATGTTCAAGTGTAAGACATATATATATATATATATATATATATATATATATATGTGTGTGTGTGTGTGTGTGTATATATATATATATATATATATATATGTGTGTGTGTGTGTGTATATATATATATATATATATTTTAAGTCTGGATAATATGGTCAAAATTAATTTGTAAAAGAGTTCTATTTAACTCCCTTAAAGAAAACTAAACATTTACATAAAGGAAATTCTCAGAAATTAATAGAAACGAGTACAAAATAATTTCAAGTTTAAACATAATTAAATATAACATTTTTATTCTACCTAAGCTTATAAGAGGTCAAATAAGTTATCTCTGTTACAAAATTTTTAGTAAGAAAAATAACTCAGTATGATATTATTTGTATAAGTGTGGATGAAAAAAAGGGGGGTCCCATACTAAACCTGACAAGTTCAACAGTGGCCTTTATGGAAGCCCTATAAACTTGTTACCAAAAATACGCCAGTCAGAGAAAGATCATTATCACATAATCTCACTCATATGTGCAATCTAATGAAAAAAATAAACCGATGGACAAAATATATCCAGAGACACAGCAGCATGGAACAGACTATGGTATCCCAGCAGGAAGGTGTGGGTAGGTGGGTGGTTGGGAAGAGATCAACCAAAGAACTTGTATGCATAATGCATAACCCATGGACACAGACAATAGTGTTCTAAAGGCCTGTGTCACAGAGTGGGTGTGTCCCAGAAGGGGTCAATGAGGAAAAAAAAGAGGACATATATGATACTTTCAACAATAATGTTAAAAAATAAAGAAAAAATAAAATAATCTAAAAAAATGTTTTTATTTAAGCATTGTTGTTATACTGTTGCAGAATTTACCAGGTGACTGGAAAATACACAGGTACTGGAGATTCAGGAATAACCCTTTATTTAAAGCAGTGCTGCTAGCTCAGGAGATTCAAAGATCCAAAGCCTGAACAATTTATACAATGAGATTACTCCTTATATGTATTTCTAAATTCTTTGTTTCCTTACTTCCAGGCTTTTGTGGCAGGCTTTCTTTTTTTTTTTTTAAAATATATTTTATTGATTTTTTACAGAGAGGAAGAAAGAGGGATAGATAGTCAGAAACATCGATGAGAGAGAAACATCGATCAGCTGCCTCTTGCACACCTCCCACCGGGGATGTGCCCGCAACCAAGTTACATGCCCTTGACCGGAATGGAACCCGGGACCTTTCAGTCCGCAGGCTGACGCTCTATCCACTGAGCCAAACCGGTTTTGGCTTGTGGCAGGCTTTCACAGCCCCTCCTGAGTCAGTTAGAATGGGGAAGTTAGATTGTATCTAAATGCCTGGCCTGGGTGGTGCCAGCAAGCCCCCACTCCAGAGAAGATGCCAAATTACTGACCCATGGCCCCTGCAAACTGGGAGCACCTAGGAAAACAGACTATTGCCTAAGAAAGGGGCAGTGAGTTAATTATAGGCTAACAAAAATGTGCACTAGGACACTGGTCACTGGCACAGATTCAGATTGCTAGCCCCCCCCACTCCAGGCTACCCCCTATATTCCTCCTCAATACAATATTATATTTGTTATATTAGTTCCACATGTACAATATCTTGAGTCAATATTTTTATACCTTACAACATGGTCACCTAAATAATACTGATCAAATATCAGTGACTATATTCACCTTCTTGTTTTCACCCCTTCCCTTGTGGTAACCATCCCTTTGATCTCTAATTCTATGAGTCTGTTTTTGTTTCCTTTTGTTTATTAATTTGTTTTGTTGTGTGTATTTTTTTGATTCTACTTATATGTGACACCACAACATGGATGGATCTAGAAGGTATTATGCTAACTGAAGTAAGCCAGGGAGAAAAAAGACATACTTTATGGTTATAACCATTAAAGTACACTTTCATTTTCTGTGACTTTTATGGCTTAAAGAAAATGTGTGCTTTCTTCATACACACATTTGGTTTCTTTAATTACATTCCATTTTTCTTTATTTTAAGTGTTTCCATTTTTTATTTTCTGTGAAAGTTATTCCAATACTAGAGGCCCAGTGCACGAAATTCGTGCACGGTGGGGGGGGGGGCGTCCCTCAGCTCAGCCTGCACCTTCTTCAATCTGGGACCCCTCGAGGGATGTCCAACGGCCTGTTTAGGCCTGATCACAGTAGGATCGGGCCTAAACGGGCTGTCGGACATCCCTCTTACAATCCAAGATGGCTGGCTCCCAACTGCTTGCCTGCCTGCCTTCCTGATTGCCCCTAACCGCTTCTGCCTGCCAGCCTGATCACCCCCTAACCAGTTAGGCCAGCCTGATTGATGCCTAACTGCTCCCCTGCCAGCCTGTTTGCCCCTAACTGCCCTCCCCTGCAGGCTTGATTGCCCCCAACTGCCCTCCCTTGCAGGCCTGGTCCCTCCCAACTGCCCTCCCTTGCTGGCCATCTTGTGGTGGCCATCTTGTGTCCACATGGGGGCAGGCATCTTGTGTGTTGGAGTGATGGTCAATCTGCATATTACTCTTTTATTAGATAGGATAATTTAATGTTAATTGTATAAAAGGATTTCAGCAATGTGTATAGCGCCACACACACACACACACACACACACACACACACACACACACACACACAAATCTCTGAAAGGTACAATTCACTGCAGGTTTCCTGTGCTACAGATTTCTACTAATAATGAATGCAGGCTATGACTTAGCATCCTGAATCTTGCTTTATGTGTGATTATTTTGAACTAAGCTTTTTCACAGGAAGCCCAGCCTTATCATATCATCAAATCATCAGAGTAAGCAGACCATGTTATAATCTTAGAGGCCATGGGAAAGAAGAATGACAATAGTAAACACTAATTGCTTATTTAAAGAGATAAGGATAAAGCTTTTGTTTAGACTATAGTTTTTAGTCAGCTGCCAAGAAAAAAAAATACACTCTGTCAATGTAGGCACAGCAGCAATAATGACATGGTTCACAGTGTCCATTTCTTGTTCCATCCATATCTAGTTTGGTCATCAGAGTAATGCTGGCCTCAGAATAAATGTAGGTGTTTCCTTCTCTTTAATTTTTTAAAATAATTTGCAAAAGATTGATGCTAATTGTTATTTAAATGTTTGGTAGAATTTGCCTGTGAACCCATCTGGTCCTGGGGTTTCTGTTTGCAGGAGGTTTTTGATTACTAAATATATCTCTACTATTTATTGGCCTATTCGGGTTTTCCATTTCTTCCTGGTTTAGCCTTGTAGATTGTATGTTTCTAAAAATGTATCTATTACTTCTGCTATTTTTTGCATATAATTATTTATAGTAGTGCCTATGATCCTATGTATATTTCTGTAGTATCAGTTGTAATATATCCTCTTTTATCTCCATTTTCCATTTTATGTCTTCTCTATTTTATTATTTTTAATAGTGATTTCAAGAGTAAAATATTAATAATTTATTGCTTTAAAAAGATGTTTATATATCTCTTTCTAATTTTTTCCTTATTTTTTCTTCACCATTTATTCCCCCTATATCTTATTCCACCTCCACCATCCCTTTAACCTCCTTCTCCGCAATCACCGCACTGTTGTTTGTCTCCATGAGTTTTTCCTCCTTTGTTTTTCTTTTCAACTAGTCTAGGTAATGTTTTACTAAATGTGCTTATCTTTTTGAAAATCTCTTCCTTGTTTTTTTTCATCTTTGCTATTGTTTTGTATGGTCTCTCATTTATTTTTATTCTGATCTTTATTATTTTCTTTATTTGGCTAAATATGGGCTTAATTTTGTAAAGATATTTGATGTGTTACATTAGGTTATTTCAGTTCTTTTATGTTTCATAACATATACATTCATCAGTATAAACCTCACAACTACTTGTGCAGCACCCAATATGTTTGGGTAAGTCATGTTTCCATTTTTTTTGGGGGGGGGGGTTATTTAAAAATGTTTTATCTTTTTTTTCTTTGACCTAGTGGTTATTAAAACGTATTTTTATAATTTTCAAAATTTTTAATTTTCAATATACAGATCTTGTTACATAGAAACACACCTGAAACCTATATGACCATGTCAACCAATGTCACCCCAATAAATTTAATTTAAAAATTTTTGTAAATTTTCCATATTGCCTTTTGCGATTGATTTCTATTTCATTTATGGTACAGTTTAAATATATTTTTAAAATTTTATTTTATTTTATTGTTACAGATGTCCACAAATTTCCTCCCCACTATAGCCGCCTCCTCGCAGCCCCCGCCCCTCCCCAGGCCTTTCCCACACTTTTGTCTATGTCCATTGGTTATGCATATAGGTATATAAGTTGTTTGGTTAATCTCTTCCCATCTCTCCCCACTCCCCTCTGAGATATGTCAGTCTGTTCCATGCTTCCATGCCTCTGGATCTATTTTGTTTGTCAGTTTATTATGTTCATTAGATTTCACTCATAAGTGAGATCAAAGGATTTGACTGGCTTATTTAACTCATACTAATAATTTCTAGGTCCATCCATGCTGTCGAAAATGGTAAGAAATCCATCTTTTTATAGCTGTATTATATTCCATTGTGTAAATGTACCACAGATTTTATACTAACTCATCTACTCATGGGTACTTGGGCTGCTTCCACATCTTAGCTATTGTAAATAATGCTGCCATGAACATAGGGGGACATATATTCTTTTTGATTGGGGTTTCTGGTTTCTCTGGATATATTCCTAGAAATGGCATCAGTGGGTCAAATGGCAGTTCCATTTTTAATATTTTGTGTAAATTCCATAATGTTTTCCACAGTGGCTGCACAAGTCTGCATTCCCGCCAGCAGTGTACTAGCACACTCTTCTCCACATCCTCGCCAGCACTGATTTTTTGTTGATTTATTGATGGTAGCCATTCTGGCAGGTGTGAGGTGATAACTCATAATAGTTTTAATTTGCATATTTTTGATGATTAGTGATGTTGAGCATTTTTAAAAAATATATTTTTATTTATTTCAGAGAAGAAGTCAGAGGGAGAGAGAAATAGAAACATCAATGATGATAGAGAATCATTGATCTGTTACGTCCTGCATGACCCCTATTGGGGATCAAGCCCACAACCTGGTCATGTACCCTGACTTCCTGGTTCATAGGTCAACACTCAACCATTGAGCCACACAGCCAGGCAAGCATTTTTTAAAATATATTTTATTGATTTTTTACAGAGATGAAGGGAGAGGGATAGAGAGTTAGAAACATCGATGAGAGAGAAACATCGATCAGCTGCCTCCTGCACACCCCCTACTGGGGATGTGCCCGCAACCAAGGTACATGCCCTTGACCGGAATCGAACCTGGGACCCTTCAGTGAGCAGGCCAACGCTCTATCAACTGAGCCAAACCAGTTAGGGCAGACAAGCATTTTTTTATATGTCTATTGGCTGTATGTCCTCTTTAGAGAAATGCCTATTCAGGTTCTGTTCCCATTTTAAAATTGGGTCATTTTAAAATTGGGCTCTTTGTTTTCCTTTTGTTGAGCTGTATAAGTTCTTTATGTAATTGGAAAATTAACCCCTTATCAGTTGTATCATTGGTAAATATGTTCTCCCATATAGTGGGTTCGCTTATCATTTTGATGATGGCTTCTTTTGTGTTGCAGAATTTTGATGTAGTCCCATTTGTTTATTTTTTTTTCCTTTGTTTCTCTTGTGCTAGGCAATATATCTGTGAAAATTCTGCTACATGAGATGTCTGAGATTTTGATGTTTATGTTTTCTTCTAAAATTTTTATACTTTCGTGAGTAACATTTAAATATTTTATTCATTTGAAGTTTATTCTTCTGTATGGTGTAAGATGGTGATCTAGTTTCATTTTTGAAGATACTGACTTAACTCCATTGTATGTTCTATCTTGCCTCTTTTGTCAAATATTAGTTGAGCATAATGGCTTGGGTCAACTTCTGGGGCCTTTGTTTTGTTCCATTGATATATATGCCTGTTCTTGTGCCAGTACCAGACTGATTTTCTTACAATGGCTTTGTAGTATAGATTGATATCTGGTATTGTGATCCCTCCAATTTTGTTCTGCTTTCTCAAGGTTGCTCTAGATATGCAGGGTCATTTTTGGTTCCATATAAATTTTTTGAATATTTGTGCTAGATCTGTGAAATACTCCATTGCTATTATAATAGGAATTGCATTGAATCTATAGATTGCTTTGGGTAGTATGGACATTTTAATGATGTCAATTCTTCTAATCCATGAACACGGTATATGCTTTCATTTGTTTGTATTTTCCTCTATTTCTTTTACAATGGCCTGTAGTTTTCTAAGTATACATTGTTGTTGTTTTTTCCTTCTTGGCTAAGTTTATTCCCAGGTATCTTATTTTTTCATAGCATAGGTAAATGGGATTGTTTTTTAAATTTCTGTTTATGATAGTTCACTATCAGTATATAAATATGCCATAGATTTCTAGATGTTGATTTTGCATGCTGCTAATTTTCTGAATTCATTTATTAATTCTAGTGTTTTCTTGGTGGAATCTTTATGTTTTTCTAAGTACAATATCATGTATTCTGTGAATGACAATTTTACTTCCTCCTTCCCAATTTGGATGCCATTGATTTTTTTTTTATTCTTGTCTGATCACTATGGCTAGGACTTCCAGTACTATGTGGAATAGGAGTGGTAAAGCGGGCTTCCCTGTCTTGTTCCTGTTTTTAAGGGAAACACTTTTAGTTTTTGCTCATTGAGTATGATGTTGGCTGTAGGTTTGTCATATATGGTCTTTATTATGTTGTGGTACAAAACCTCTATTTGTTCTTTATTGAGAGCTGGATTTGGTTGAATGCTTTTTCTGGCATAATGATGGGTTTGTGTGATTTTTATCATTCCTTTTGTTTATGCCATTTATCACATGTATTGATTTGTAAATAATGTAACAACCTTGCATCCCCTAGATAAATCCCACTTGGTCATGGTGTGAAATTGTTTTTATTTTTTAATGTATTTTTATTGTTTATAGCATTAAATAAATCTCTCATCCCTCCCCTTACCTGCTTCCTTCCATCCCATACCCTCCCCTCACCCCCTGGTCTTCAGTACCCTATTGCCCCTGTAGGTCATTTTTAATGTATTGCTGGTTCCAATTTGCTAATAGTTTGTTGAGGATTTTAGCATCTATGTTCATCAGGGATATTGTCCTGTAATTCTATTTCTTTGTAGTATCTTCATCTGGTTTAGAAATTAGGATAAAGCTGGCCTCCTAAAAATTTCTCTTGGATATTTTGGAATAACTTGTGGAGGACAGGTGTTAGATTTTCTTTGAATGTTTGGTAAAGCTTGACTTAAAGCCATCTGGTCCAAATCATTTGTTTGCTGGGAGTCTTTTTTATTTTTTACTAGAGGCCTGGTGCACGAAATTCATGCACGGGGGAGGGGGGTGTCCCTCAGCCTAGCCTGCACCCTCTCCAATCAGGGACCCCTTGAGGGATGTCC
The DNA here is from genome assembly GCF_963455305.1 of Plecotus auritus. NCBI lineage: Eukaryota > Metazoa > Chordata > Mammalia > Chiroptera > Vespertilionidae > Plecotus > Plecotus auritus. The sequence goes on along the minus strand of NC_137784.1, from coordinate 42,673,711 downwards.
GACTGCCCATTTAAGCCCAATACCAGTGGGATCAGGCCTAAACGGGCAGTCAGACATCCCTCTCACAATCCAGGACTGCTGGCTCCCAACTGCTTGCCTGCCTGCCTTCCTGATTGCCCCTAACCGCTTCTGCCTGCCAGCCTGATTACCCCCTAACCACTCCCCTGCCAGCCTGATTGATGCCTAACTGCTTCCCTGCCATCCTGTTTTCCCCTAACTGCCCTCCCCTGCAGGCCTGGTCACCCCTAACTGCCCTCCCCTGCAGGCCTGGTCACCCCTAACTGCCCTCCCCTGCAGGCCTGGTCCCCCCGAACTGCTCTCCCCTGTAGGCCTGGGTCCCCCCCAACTGCCCTCCCCTGCAGGCCTGGGTCCCTCCCAACTGCCTTTCCCTGCAGGCCTTGTCGCCCCCAACTTCCCTCCTCTGCCGGCTTGGTCACCCCTAACTGCCTTCCCCTGCAGGCTTGATCGCCCCCAACTGCCCTCCTTTGCAGGCTTGGTCCCTCCCAACTGCCCTCCCCTGCTGGCCATCTTGTGGTGGCCATCTTGTGTCCACATGGGGGCAGGATCTTTGATCACATGCGGGCATCCATCTTGTGTGTTGGAGTGATGGTCAATCTGCATATTACTCTTTTATTAGATAGGATAGAGACCTGGTGCATGGGTGGGGGCCACCTGGTTTGCCCTGAAGGATGTCCCAGATCAGGGTGGGGGTTCCCTTGGGGCGTGGGGCGGCCTGGGCAAGGGGCTTGTGGTGGTTTGCAGGCCGGCCACGCCCCCTGGTGACCCAAGCGGAGGCCCTGGTATCTGGACTTTATTTATCTTCTACAATTGAAACTTTGTAGCCTGGAGCAGAGCCAAGCCTTCTGCTTGCTCCAAGGTGGCAGCCATTTTTGGGGGGATTTATGTATCTTCTATAATTGAAACTTTGTAGCCTTAAGTGAGGCCTGAGCTGGCCAGGGCTGCAGAAGCTTGGCTTCCTCCATCACCCGGGGCAACCCTAGCCTCTTGCTCTTTCCAGCTCTGTGGCTGCCGCCATTTCCATTTGGGTTTATGTATCTTCTATCATTGAAACTGTAGCCTTGAGTGGAGGCCTAGGCCAGCAAGGGCAGGCAGAAAGCTTGGCTTCCTCCATTGCCGGGGAAACCCAAGCCTCCCTCCTGCTCTCTGTGGCCGTAGCCATCTTGGTCAGGTTTATTTGCATATTTGCTCCTGGTGGGCGTGGCTTGAGGGCGTGGCTTGTGGGTGTAGCGGAGTGATGGTTAATTTGCATATTGCTCTTTTATTATATAGGATTACTGTTTCAATTTCATTAGTTGTTATCAGCCTATTCCAGTTTTCTGATTCTTCATGATTCAGTGTTGGAAGACTGTATTTTTCTAGAAATTGGTCAATTTCATCGAGGTTGTCCAGCTTGTTGGCATATAGTTGTTCATAGTACTTTTTACAATCCTTTGAATTTCTTTGTTTTTAGTTGTGGCTTTGCCTCTTTCATTTCTCATTTTATTTTAGTTCCCTCTCTTTATTTCTTTTTTTTATTATTTAAAGTATTACATATATTAGTATATATATCTCCTTTTTTTTCCCCATTGACCTTCCCCCAGTCTTCCCTACCCCCGGTCCCCTCTCTTTGTTTCTTGATGAAAGGATCATCAATCTTCTTTATCTTTTCAAAGAACCAGCTCTTGGTATCATTAATCTTTTGTATTTTTTTTTTCTTAACACTATGTCATTTATTTCCACTCTAATTTTTTAAATTTCCTTCCTATTACTTACTGTGGGCTTTTATTGTTGTTCTCATTCTAATTCTTTTAAATGTAGGTTTACATTGTTTATTTGAGCTCTTTTGTATTTCTTGACGTAGGCCTGTAATGCTATGAACTTCCCTCTCAGGACTGCTTTAGCTGTGTCCCATAGATTCTGGGTTGTTGTGTGTTCATTTTCTTTTGTATCCAGGAAGTTTTTTATTTTTTTCCTTGATCTCATTGGTAATCCTTTTATAGTTTAATAACACTCTATTTAGCCTCCATGTTTTTGAATGATTTTTAGTTTTTTAATTTATTTGATTTCTAGGTTCATGTCAATGTCATCGAAGAAAATGCTTGATATGATTTCAATCTTTTTGAATTTGTTAAGGCTTATATTGTGTCCTAACATATCATCTACCTTTGAGAATGATCCATGTGCACTTGTTGATATTTTGTCTGGAAGATCTATGCAGTTATGTCACTGTGGTGTTTAAGTCCCCTACTATGACTATATTGCTGACAATCTCTCCCTTAAAGTCCTTGCAGAAGTTTGTTTGATTTTTAAATATATATTTAGGTACTCCTGTATTGGGAGCATATATGTTAACAAGGATAATATTTTGTTGTTGGATTGATGCCTTTAGTATTATGTAGTGACCTTCTTTGTCTCTTTTATGGCCTTTGTTTTGAAGTCTATTTTTTCCATCCCTACATGTTCATCCTCTGAGTCTTTTGTTCTGAGGTGTGTTTCTTATAGACAGCACATATATGGGTCATACTCTCATCCATTCAGCTACCCTTTGTGTTTTGATTGGAGCATTTAATCCATTTACATTTAAGTTTATTATCGATAGGCAATTATTTATCACCATGTTTATTCTTTAGGCCTATGCTCCTCTCACTTTCTCTATTTCTTCTTTTTATTACACCAGTCCCTTTAACATTTCTTGCAATGCTGGTTTTGTGGTAATACAATCCTTTGGCTCTTCTTTGTCTGGGAAAATCTGTATTTCACTTTCAATTTTAAATGATAACCTTGCTGGATAATGAGGTCTTGGATTTTCAAGTACCTTGATTTTCATTACTTTGTATACTTCATGCCACTCCCTTCTGGCATGAAGGGTTTCTATTTAAAACTACCTGAAAATGTAATGGGAGCTCCCTTGGAGGTAACTTTCTATCTCTCTGTTGCTGCCTTTAAGATTCTTCTTTGTCTTTAATTTTCTCATTTTAAATATGATGTGTCTTGGTGTGGGTCTTTGTGCATTCATCTTGATTGGGATTCTCTATTTCCTGAACTTGTGTGACTCTTTTCTATGCCAGATCATGGAAGTTTTCTGTCATTATTTTTTTTCAAAGGAGTTATCTATTCCTTGCTCATATTCTTCTCCTTCTGTAATCCCTATTAATGCAGATGGTGTTATGTTTAACCGTTTCCCAAAGCTCCCTTAAACTATCCTCCCACTTTTTTTAAAAAAAATATATTTTATTGATATTTTACAGAGAGGAAGGGAGAGGGATAGAGAGCTAGAAACATCGATGAGAGAGAAACATCGATCAGCTGCCTCCTGCACACCTCCCACTGGGGATGTGCCCGCAACCAAGGTACATGCCCTTGACCGGAATCGAACCCGGGACCCTTCAGTCTTCAGGCCGACGCTCTATCCACTGAGCCAAACCGGTTTCGGCTATCCTCCCACTTTTTACTTACTTTTTCTAATTACTGCTCTGATTGGGTCTTTTATTCTACCTTGTTTTATAATTCCCTGATTCAGTCCTCAGTTTCTTCTAATCTACTGTTGATGTTTTCCAGGGTATTCTTTATTTCAGCTATGTCATTCTTCATTTCCAATTGTTTCTTATTCTGGTTTGTATACTTTTTCATACTAATGTAGTTCCTTGTAGTTATCATTAAGATGCTTATAATTCTCACACAGTTGTTTGAGCATCCTTGTAACCATTACTTTGAACTCTGTCTGATAAATTCTTTGCCTCCATTTCATTTAGATCCTTCTTCAGCAATTACTCCTTTGTTTTCATTTGGGGATTGTTTCTTTGTCTCTCCATTTTAGCTGTCTCTTTGTGTTTGTTTCAATGTATTAGATAGAACTGCAATGATTCCAAGTCTTAGTGGGGTGACCTTATGTAGGCAGAGTGTTGTGGTGAGGCCAGGTGGGGACAGGAATTCTGGGTCATTGTGGTGGGGATAGGCATGCTGGATTGTGGCAGTGGGGCTGGGTGTCTGGGGGCAATGAGTCAGGGAGATGGAGCCAGGCACACTGGGGGCTATAGCTATTTTGTGTTTTTGCCCTTGCCCACTGATCATGGCCTATTTTCTGAGCATACTACCTGAATACTGTAACTTCCTCTTGTGGATACACTTTGGAACCTGCAACAAGAGCCAGCAGAAGAGTGGGGGAGATGTGTGGAATTAGCACATATGGCTTTGGAGATTCCCACAGACCTCGGGTGGTTTCCTCCAGTAAGGTATTCCCAGAGGTTTGTAGATGAACTCATTGCTAAATCCCTGAAGCAACTCTCTGATTGCACGGACTGCCTGCAAGATGGCGCCAAAAGTCAAGAAGCCTAAGAGGACAACCTGGAAGTTTGGTTTGGAGCTTACTCATCCAGTAGAAGATGGCATTTTTTATTCTGAAAATTTTGGTACCTTCCCTAGTGAATATCTAGGGTTTTCTTCCCTAGTTTTGCATTTTTTTCTGTTTTAAAATAGGAACAGTTTCTGTAGTGGAAGGTTAAAGTCAATGGGAAAACTGGAAATCTTGGGAATGTTGTTCACATTGAATGCTTCAAGAATAAAATCACAGTTGTTTCTAAGAAACAATTCTCTAAAAGATATTTGAAATACCTTACCAAGAAATACCTTAAGAAGAATAGTCTTCGTGATTGGCTTCATGTGGTTGCATCTGACAAGGAGACATATGAACTTCGTTACTTCCAGATTAGTCAAGATGAAGATGGGTCTGAATCTGAAGACTAGGTTAAGGCACCTTACTTAGGGCTTTGATTACTAATAAAACATATGAACTGTACCAAGAGAAACATCTAGAAATGGACGTTTAGTTTATCAGTGAATAAAAAATGTAATACTCTGTTAAAAAAATAAATTCCTGAAGAAGACAGCAGGAACCATGTTCCTTTAATTCCCTTTGATATTATCTGCTTTCTTCCCTTTCTCTTCCCTCCTTCAGTTATGCAGCCCCTGCTCAGAAATGTGAGTGCTGCTGGAGAAAACAGGTTGCTACAAACAAAACTATGGTAGCTGGGCAGTCATTAATTGTTTTCCACCTTCTAAAGTGTCTTCATTTCTCCTCCTTGTTGGAGACATTGCTGCTGCCTCTGGAAGATGGCTTATCCTCATGTAATGTGGCCTTGGGGAAGGGGCAGCTCTGGATGAGATCCCACCTCTCCTCTGCTTTCAAATTAGTCTTCATCTCACTCTTACAGTGTACTGGGATCTCCCCTAAGGCAGGCTGGACTTCTCCAGAATCTCTCTTACTCATAGATATGTGTTCAGGTCAGCACTTTTCAGTTTTGCTTTTGTCTTTTTCTTTTTCTTTTTTAATTTTAATTTTTATGTTTATTTTTTATTTTTATTGTTTAAAGTATTACATATAGTAGTACATATATCTCCTTCTCACCCCCATTGACCTTCCTCCAGCCTCCCCTACCCTCTGTCCCATACCCGCATCCCACCCCCCCAGTGTCTTGTGTCCATTGGTGTGCTTATATGCATGCATACAAGTCCTTTGGTTGAACTCTTTCCCCACCTCCCCAACACTCCCCAGCCTTCCCGATGTAATTTGACAGTCTTTTCGGTGCTTTACTGCCTCTGTGTCTATCTTTTTGTAAATCAGGTTATAATGTTCTTTATTTTCCATAGATGAGTGAGATCATGTGGTATTTTTCACTTAGCATAATGCTCTCCAGGTCCATCCATGCTGCTGCAAATGGTAAAAGTTCCTTCTTTTTTATAGCAGTGTGGTATTCCATTGTGTAGATGTACCACAGTTTTCTAATCCACTCACCTGCTGATGGGCACTTAGGCTGTTTCCAAATCTTAGCTATGGTGAATTGTGCTGCTATGAACATAGGGGTGCATATATCCTTTCTTATTGGTGTATCTAGTTTCTTGGGATATATACCTAGAAGTGAGATTACTGGGTCAAATGGCAGTTTCATTTTGAGTTTTTTGAGGAAATTCTATACTGTTCTCCACAGTGGCCGCACCAGTCTGCATTTCCACCAGCAATGCACGAGGGGTCCTTTTTCTCTGCATCCTTTCCAGCATTTGTCATTTGTTGATTTGTTGACAATTGCCATTCTGACAGGTGTGAGATGGTACCACATTGTTGTTTTGATTTTCATCTCTCAGATAATTAGTGACTTTGAGCATGATTTCATATGTCTCTTGGCCTTCCTCTGTCTTCTTTCAAAAAGATTCTATTTAGGTCCGTTGCCCATTTTTTTATTGGATCCTTTATCTTCCTTTTAATAAGTTGTAAAAGTTCACTGTAGATGTTGGAGAAAAACATTTAGCAGTGATAACATTTGCAAATATGTTCTCCCATATAGTGGGATTTCTTGTTGTTTTGTTGATGGTTTCTTTTGCTGTGTAAAAGCTTTTTATTTTGATGTAGTCCCATTTGTTTATTTTCTTTTTAGTTTCCATAGCCTTAGGAGAGGTATTGGTGAAGAAATTGCTTTGGCATATAGCTGAGATTTCTCTGCCTGTGGATTCCTCTAGTATTTTTATGGTTTCCTGTCTTATGTTTAAGTCCTTTATCCATTTTGAGTTTATTTTTGTGTATGGTGTAACTTGATGGTCTAGTTTCATTTTTTTTTTGCATGTATCTGTCCAATTTTCCCAACACCATTTATTGAAGGGACTGTCTTGACTCCATTGTATGTTCATGCCTCCTTTGTCAAATATTAATTGAGCATAGTGGTTTGGGTCAATATCTGGGTTCTCTTTTCTATTCCATTGGTCTATATATCTGTTCCTGTGCCAGTACCAAGCAGTTTTGAGAACAGTGGCTATGTAATACAGCTTGAAATCTGGTATTGAGATCTCACCTACTTTGTTCTTCTTTCTCAGGATTGCTGTGGCTATTTGGGGTCTTTTTTGATTCCAGATGAATTTTTGGAGAGTTCTTTCTAGGTCTGTGAAATATTCCATTGGTATTTTAATGGGGAGTGCATTGGATCTATAGATTGCTTTGGGTAGTATGGACATTTTAATGATGTTGATTCTACCAATCCATGAACATGGTATGTTCTTCCATCTGTTTATGTCTTCCTCTATCTCTTTGTTCAGTGTCCTGTAGTTTTCCGCTTATAGGTCTTTTACCTCCTTTGTTAAGTTTATTCCTAAATATCTTAATTTTTTTTTTTTGGTGTGATGTTAAATGGTTTTGCTTTTTTAGTCTCTCTTCCTATAAGTTCACTACTGTTGTAGAGAAATGCCATAGATTTCTTGGCATTAATTTTGTATCCTGCTACATTGCTGAATTCATTTATTAATTCTAATAGTTTTTTGATGGAGTCTTTGGTTTTTTTATGTACAATATCATGTCATCTGCAAATAAGGACAGCTTTACTTCTTGTTTTCCAATTTGGATGCCTTTTATTTCTTCTTCTTGTCTAATCGCAATGGCTAATAGTTCCAGTACTATGTCGAACAGGAGTGATGAGAGTGGGCATCCCTGTCTTGTTCCTGTTCTTAGGGAAAATGGTTTTAGATTTGGCCCATTGAATATGATGTTGGCTGTGGGTTTATCATATATGGCTTTTATTATGTTGAGGTATGATCCTTCTATTCCCACCTTGCTGAGAGTTTTTATCAAGAAAAAGTGTTGGATATTATGAAATGCTTTTTCCACATCAATTGATATGACTGTGATTTTTATCTCTCAGTTTGTTTATGTGATGTATCACATTTATTGATTTGCGGATATTGTACCATCCTTGCATCCCTGACACAAATCCTACTTGGTCATGGTGTATGATCTTTCTGATGTATTGCTGGATCCAATTTGCTAGAATTTTGTTGAGGATTTTGGCATCTATGTTCATGAGGGATATTGGCCTGTAATTCTCTTTCATTGTGTAGTCTTTATCTGGTTTTGGTATTAGGGTGATGCTGGCTTCATAGAAGGAGCTTGGAAGTGTTCCTTCCTCTTGAATTTTTTCGAATAGTCTGAGGAGGATAGGTTTTAGTTCTTCCTTGAATGTTTGGTAAAACTCCCCTGTGAAGCCGTCTGGCCCCGGGCTTTTGTTTGCCGGAAGCTTTTTGATGACTGCTTTAATTTCTTCCATAGTTATTGGCCTATTGAGGTGTTTAGATTCTTACTGATTGAGTTTTGGGACATTGTATTTTTCTAGGAATATATCCATTTCCTCCAGGTTGTCTAGTTTATTGGAATAGAGTTGTTCATAATATTTTTTAACAATCCTTTGTATTTCTGTGGGGTCTGTTGTTATTTCTCCTCTTTCATTTCTGATTTTGTTAATTGGGGCTTCTCTCTTTGCTTCTTGGTGAGCCTGGCTAGAGGTTCATCAATCTTGTTTATCCTTTTAAAGAACCAGCTCTTGGTTTTGTTGAGCTTTTGTATTGTCTTTTTGGTCTCTATGTCGTTTATCTCCACTCTGATCTTTATTATTTCCTCCCTCTGCTTACACTGGGCTTTCTTGTTGCTCTCTTTCTAACTCTTTGAGTTGTAGTGTTAGGTAATTTATTACCATTGTTTCTTGTTTTTTGCAGTAGGCTTGTAGAGCTATGAACTTCCCTCTCAAGACTGCTTTCGCTGTGTCCCATAGATTTTGGATTGTTGTGTTTTCATTGTCCTTTGTTGCCATGATGTTTTTTATTTCTTCTTTGATCTCTCTGGTAACCGAGCAGTGTTTAATAGCATGCTATTTAGTCTAGATGTGTTTGATTTTTTTGGATTGTTTTTATTGTAGTTTATTTCCAGTTTTATGCCACTGTGATCTGAGAAGATGCTTGATATGATTTCTGTCTTCTTGAATTTGAAGAGACTTTGCTTATGACCCAACATATGGTCTATCTTTGAAAATGACCCATATGCACTTGAGAAGAATGTATATTCTGTGGCTTTGTGGTGAAATGTTCTGAAGATGTGGATTAATTCCATCTCGTCTAGGAGTCATTTAGGATTGATGTTTCTTTGCTGATGTTTTGTTTAGAGGATTTCTCCAGTGGTGATAGTGGGGTATTAAAGTCTTCTACTATGATTGTATTGCTGTCAATCTCTCCCTTGATATCCTCCAGGAGTTTTTTTTTTTTTTAATGTATTTGGGTGTTCCTGTATTGGGTGCGATTATGTTTACCAGAGTTATTTCTTCTTGTTGGATTGATCCCTTTAGTATTATGAAGTGGCCTTCCTTATCTCTTTTTGTGTCCTTCATTTTGAGATCTAATTTGTCAGAAATAAGTTTTGCTACCCCAGCTTTTTTTTTCCTTTCCATTCGCCTGAAAACCTTTTTCCATCCCTTCACCCTCAGTCTGTGTGTGTCTTTTTTTCTGCGGTGGGTTTCTTGTAGACAGCAGATATATGGGTCATGTTTTCTTATCCAATCTGTTACCTTATGTCTTTTAATTGGGCATTTAATCCATTTAAATTTAAAGTTATGATTGATAGGTACTTGTTTGTTGTCATTTTTATTCTTTTTCCCTTGTGTTCCTTCTTCGATTCCTATTTCTGTATTTTTTTTACAGCAGACCCTTTAGCATTGCTTGCACTGCTGGTTTGGTGGTAATAAATTCCTTTAGTCCTTTTTTGTCTGTGAAGCTCCTGATTTCACCTTCAATTTTGATTGATAGCCTTGCTGGGTACAGTATTTTTGGATTCAGACCCTTCCTTTGCATGACTTTCTATATTTCATTCCATTCCCTATTGGACTGATGTGTTTCTGTTGAGAAATCAGTTGCTAGCCTTATGGGGGATCCTTTGTAGGTAACTTTCTGTCTCTCTCTGGATGCTTTTAAGATTCTTACTTTGTCGTTGGTGTTTGCAAATTTAATTATTATGTGCCTTGGTGTCATTCTTTTGGGGTTCATTTTGCTTGGGACTCTGAGCTTCTTGGGTTTTTGTGGGTTTTTCTTCCCTATATCAGGGAAGTTTTCTGTCATTATTTCTTCTAACAGGTTTTCTATTCCTTGCTCAGTTTATTCTCCTTCTAGCAGCCCTATTGTGCGGATGTTGTTTCGTTTTCTGTTGTCCCAAAGTTCCCTTAGGCTCTCCTCTTCCTTTTTAATTTTTTTTTCTAGAAGCTGCTCTGTTTGTGTATTTTTTCCTATCTTGTCTTCTAGCTCACTGATGTGCTCCTCTGCTTCTTCTAGTCTACTCTTGATTCTTTCTATTGAGTTCTTTACAGCAGCGATGCCATTTTTCAGTTCTTCTTTGTTTTTCTTCATTTCCTCTTGGTTCTTTCACATATTGTCAAATTTGTTTTCCATTCTTTTCATCCACCTTATGACCATTTCTCTGAATTCTTTGTCTGACAGGTTGCTTGTCTCCATTTTGTTTACTTCCTTTTCTGGTGATGCCTGCTTTTCTTTCATCTGTGAGCTGTTTCTTTGTCTTCCCATGATCTCTCTTTTCTGTGTGTCTGGTTATGTATTTCTCTCTCTCCTGCATTGATTTAAAGGCAAAAAATACAACACAACAAGGTACATCACACAAGGCACTGAACACAAATGTATTCATGATATTAATAGCCCCAGATAAATGTGACCACCAGAGAAAGGCAAATTAGAGGATAGAAAGAAAGGAGAAAAAAAAAGGAGTACAAAATTGAAATTGGGAAAAGGAAAAAAAAGTAAGAGAGAAAAGAGAGAGAATAAGAAGAGGAGAAAAACCTATATATATGAGAAGAAAACTCCAATAGAACAGCCACTAATCCCAACAAATGCCAGCAGCAAGTACCTGGAGGTGAGTGCAAACTACAAACAATAACTAATATCAAGCCTGGCAGGGAAAACAGAAGTAAAAAAAAAAAAAACAAACACAAAACCATAAGAAACAGCAAAACAATCTCACAAATAAGCATAAATAAATCGATATAATCAACAATCAAGCAAACAACAACAAAAGGACAGAGAGATAAAAAATTTTGGATATTGAAGAAAGAGAAGAGAAAGGTGTGTATGGACTTGGAGCAAGGGATTGTAGATAAGATATATAAGTAGGGTGATATTTTAACAGGGGGTAAAAAGAAGCCATAGGGAAAATCTAAAGCAGGAATAGGGTAAGAGAAACAGAACAACAAAAGTGGGCAAGTGAGGAAGTGAGTGTTGGCATAAAGGTAAAGTTGAGATAGAGTAAAATGGTGCTAAAGGAAAGATGAAAATAGAATGTAAAACACTAATCCCAAAGTAAAATAAAGAGAAAATAGAATGACACTTAAAAAAAAGTAAAATAGTAGTAATAATAATACTGATTGAAAATAAAAATGTAATAATTAAAAAGGTAAAATCAAGTGAGGCAAAGAGAAAAAAAAAGTTTCTTAAGTAAAAGATGAAAAAAATAAAAATAAATATGTGCAGTAGTGAAGGTCATTCACTTCCTCTACTGTTCTGTTTGGCACGCCTGTTTCCTAGTCAGGACAGTTTTGAACTTCTCTGCGTTCTGCTGCTCCTCAGTGTTGTAAGCCAGTCCTGATTTTTAAACAGGCAGTACGTCTCTATTTCATATTTTCCTTTATTTGTTTTTATACAAGAGTCAATTTGTGATTCAACCCCTGGGTGTCAGTGTTTCTGGATTGACCTCTGGGTCTATAGGTCCTCTCTAGCTAGTGTTTAGATTTTGTTTTCCCTGTGGCACTTAATACCGGTTTGTGAGAGTGGGTTGCCCCCAAGCTGGTTCTCTGATGGTTATTCCCCGCTCTGATCCCCAGGTTCCAGAAAAACAACTTTCCCCTGCAGTCTCTTAGAGCGACCCCAATTGGGTGATCCTGTGTATTGGGCTCAGTAATCAGAAGCAAGGATTTAAAGAGGAAAAGAAAAACAAAGAGCCAGAGTAAGTGTGGAAACGCCAGGGCTGTGTGCAAGTCTGTGCAGTCTTTTTTCCCCTTGGGTCTAAGCAGCCGGCGCACTTTTAAAATTTTTAGGCTCTCCTTTTGCTCCCGATCAAAATGGGTTGCTTTTTAGAGTTCCCCTCTGTTAGCAGCTCTGAGGACCCCCTTCCACATTCACGGATCACGCCAGCCCCAACAGCCATGGATTTTCCTAGGCGCAGACTTCCCCAGGTCTCCAGCTCCCACTGTGCATGCGTTTCTCTCACCTGCCGGGACCAGAGACCTCATCGTATCCCAGGTGAAATCTGACCTTTCCTTGGTGGAGTGTAGAGCTCCTCTGAATCCATGTGCTTGTGCCACTCGGGGACCAATGTTCTCTGGTTCACAGCTGTTCGGTGGGTGCCATAGTTGTAGATTTTCAGGCTTCCGATAACATCCACTTACCCCTTCAAGAAGGCGTGGTATCTGCATCCGATCACTTTTGTCTTTTTCACCGACCATGGTAAGTGGATGTGGGGCAGTTTCTCCAACCCCCTTTAAGCTTTAGCTTTTAACAAGGTCTTGTTTCATCATTTTCATATGTACAGTAGAGCTGGGTAAGTGTTCTCCTAGGTAAATGGCATAGAATGCTGAGGCACATTTGTTCATATATGTATGTCTAAATAGTTACAAAGGAGAGAAAAGAACAAACAACTTATGCCACCATGATATACTGCTTAGCCTTTTAAAAAATATAATTGATGTGTAAAAATTTGATTTTTGTGCTGTCATGTATTTGAGCTAATAAGTTTCATATTGCAGTGAAAAAGGCTTATTTTTAATCCAAATTATGTTATTTCATAGTGTCTCAGTTTTGGACCAGCAATAAATTGTCTTTAGGACTCAGAATCATCTAAGGGCACAAATTAGGATTTCAAAATCAATTTGAAACCAGTCTGCACATTTATTGGTAAGAATCCAGGAAATTGATCAACAAAAAACAAACAACAACAACAACAACAAACACAGAATTTTACTTGTTCTATTTTTTTAGTCTGTATGGTAAAATTATGACTCTTTGGTACATGTTTCTTTTGTAAATTATGGTGAGTGTTTTCTACTCACATGCAACAGGTCTGTTAATTAGTGCACAGAACTCTGCTTTATGAGCCAGTACATAATCTAAGGCTAGGATGATACACCTCTGGATGTGTTAACACTACAATCTGTCAGCAATGGCAAAGGTAGGGACTCAATTAAGATAGAGGCACAGAAACAGTGTAGGGGCTAACATAAGTGGATGGCATCTTCAGCCAGAAGTAGGGGTCTGACTGTACTGTAGGTATTTATTTCCATCTCCTGAATATTGGGAGCAGTTACAGGTTTGTTCCACAGTATCCATAGTGGAGCAAAGTAAATGGGAGTTGGATAAGAATACCTCTCTTCTAGAACATGTTAGTGAAATCTATAACTTCAAACAATTTACCCATGTTATTTTGAGTGTCATCTATTAGTGTGATATTGGTAGAGGTATTATAATAAAGTAATAGTATTGTTTAGCTCTCTGTAGTCTACAGTTAGCCTAAACTCATTTGTATTGGCTTTAAGCATAGGACATACTGGATAATTGAAAGGTGATATGGCAGCAATAACACACTTCTAAATGGGCTAAAGATTTAATAGACATTTATCCTAAGAAAATATACAAATGAACAACAGATATATGAAAAAGTGCTCACTGTCATTAATCATTAGGGAAATATAAATGAAAACCACAATGAGATATCATTTCACACATATTAAGATGGCTATTAATAACAACAACAAAAGAAAAGTGTTTTGATAAGAGTGTGGAGAGGTTGAAACCCTTGCACACTGTTGGTGGGAATGAAAAATGGTGCATTTCCACTAAGGAAAAGAGTATGAAGGCTCTTTAGGTAATTAAATTAGAAAGCACATATTATCTAGCAATCACAGCATCCACTACTGGGTACCTATGCAAAATAAGATAAGTACTGCATGATTCCACTGACATGAGGTATCTAAGTGAGTGAAGTTTATAAAATCAAAGCCTGAAATAATTGTTCTCAGGGGTTAGGATGAGAGGAGAAGGAAGAGTTATTAATCAACTGGCATAAATTTTCAGTCAAGCAAGATCAACTCTAGAGGTCTACTGTACCACATTGTACCTGTACTCAACAATCATGTAGTATACACTTAAATTTTGTTAAAAAGATAGAACTCATGTTAACCATTCTTACAACAAAATATAAATAATTTACCAAATATCCATGATCTTTTCATGAAATGGAAGCATAGAGAGCATTTCCCAACTTACTCATTGAGGTAATTATTACCTTAGCTAGAGGCCTGGGGATGTGTGTGTGTCCCCCAGCCCAGCCTGCACCCTATCCAATCTGGGACCCCTTGAGGGATGTCCAACTGCCCGTTTAGGTGGAATCAGGCCTAAACAGGCAGTCAGACATCCCTCTCACAATCTAGGACTGCTGGCTCCCAACTGCTCACCTGCCTGCCAGCCTGATCACCCCCTAACCACTGCCCTGCCAGCCTGATCAATGCCTAACTGCTCCCCTGCCAGCCTGATTGCCCCTAATTGCCCTCCCCTGATGGCCTGGTCACCCCTAACTGTCCTCCCCTGCAGACCTGGTCAGCCCCAACTGCCCTCCCCTGCTGGCCCGGTCCCCCCTAACTTCCCTCCCTTGCCAGCCTGGTCCCTCCCAACTGCCCTCCCCTGCTGGCCTAATCACCCACAACTGCCCTCCCCTGCCAGCCATCTTGTGGCAGACATCTTGCATCCTCATGGGGGTGGCCATCTTGTATGTTGGAGTGATGGTCAATTTGCATATTACCTCTTTACTATATAGGATTCCAGACTTACTAGTAAATAAAGAAATTATCAGAGTGACATCAGCAACATGTAACACATTCCTTGTTTATATCTCCCCTATTAGTCAATGAATTAGATATCCATACAAGAACCAAAGAAACTTGGTGGGAACCTTATTCCAAGGAACTCTAGAGGAGTCTCGCCTACCTGTATAGCCTGTAAGAGATAAGCAAACCTCCACACAGGCTGCAGAACTGGTGAAGACAGCAAAACTGCCTAGACACCCCCAGCCACTCTCGGGCAAAAATTGGGTGAGTACTGACCAGGGCACTTGCTCATAAGAGATCTTCAAGAAGTCCAACCTTCTGAAAGGGAGACTCTAGCTCACCATTAGAGAAAAATAAAACTATGACTTTTGTCTGGGCAAAGGTGGTAACAGAAACTTTTCAGGTGCTGCCTCTACCCTAAGGAAGCACTGAACAGAACTGATTTATCTGGTGGAGGCAACCTTTCCTATGAAAAAACACATAGTGGTGAGTGAGTACCAGGCTATCCCAGCTGGGCATAACACAGTTGGAAAAACCCTTTTTTCTTTAGGACCACCTGGAGGACTAAGGTGGGAGCTCACCACTGGGGGGCAAGGAGTATATTGGGAAAGAGGCAGATAAGAACTTAAAGGGGTATTAAAAAGACTGTGCTCAGCAGGAAGCCCACTCACAAACCTCTGGGAGTGCCATCTCACCTCACTGAGTACTTAACCCACACCTCCCTCCACTTCCTTGTGTGTGCTCCCAAGTGCATCCAGGAAATCAAGCTCAGAGAGCACAAGGAGCACTCTCAGAAAACAGACCATGGTCATTGGGCAAGGGAGAAACCACAAACTTAAGCTATAGTGCCACCTTCTGGAAAACAATAGCCACCCTGGTGAATTGTAAGAATTAGAGAAACAAACGTTTCAAAATTTGACCAGGAGAGAGCAAGAAGGGTGGAACAATTCCACCTTCATAAACACAGAGGAAACATCAGATAATAGCAATGCCATTGAACATAACACCACATCTGCTAAAGGCAGCGAGCAAAAAGTTAAGAAGGTGTCTGCTGTTTAAAAAGCAAAAGCACCAACACATAACTACAAGGAATATTTAAAAATCAAGGAATATTTAAAATTATTCAGCAACTGAACTTGGAACAGAATATAGCACTTTAACTTATAAAGAATTCAAAATAGCCGATATAAAAACACATCAAGTTATGAAAAACTCAGAAACACAATTCAATTAAATTTGGGGTTAAATATATGAACAAAATGAATTCTTTAACAAGAGATCAAAAGAAAAGAAAATAAATAAACAGAAATTCTTGAGCTGAAAAGTTCAATGAATTACCATATGTAGTCGAGCAGAAAAAAAAAAAAGAAAAAAGAATGAGTGACTTGGATGAAACGGGTTTTGAAATAACACAGAAGAGAAGAAATAACAAAGATTTTAAAGGAGAAAAAATGCCTACATGAGCCTTGAGAGACCATAGAAAGACAAATATCAGAATATCAGGGTACCAGAAGGAGAAAAGAGGGAGAAGAGGGCACAGAGTTTATTGAAAGAAATGATAGCTGAGAACTATCCAAACCTGGGGAAGGATATGGACATAGAAGTCCACAGAACTAACACATTACCCCATTTCCTCAAAGCTAACAGACCTTGTCCAATACACATTATAATTAAACTGTCAAACTTTAATGAAAAAAGAATCTTCAAGGCACTAAGAAAAAAAAACCCAGAAAGTCACTTACAGAGGCATCACCACTAGGCTGTCAGCGGATTTCTCACTAGAAACACCACAGGCCAGAAGAGAGTGGATTTATATATTCAAAATGTTGAAAGATGAAAATTTCCAGTCATGAATAGTTCATCTTGCAAAATTTGTCCTACAGATATGAAGCGACAGATGAGTACTAGAATTAATGGGGTGATCACATTGTAAGGTATAAACATGTCGAATTATGAAATTATATACCTGACACGAATATAACTAATATTATATACCAACTATACTCTGTATTAGAAGCTATATTAGGATTATAAGTTAGCCACTCAATTATGACTTAAAATTTAAAGAAAAACTTAGTTAAAATAGCAACATCTACCATAAATTGTTAACTAATAAACAACATAAAAGAGGTAATCGATAATATGAAAGGGAGGAATAAAAGAATAAAGCCTTTATTGGTTAACAAAGATTAGTTGCTATCAGCATAAAGTATACTGTTTTACCTAAGAGATGTTACATGGAAGCCTCATAGTAACAACAAAGATAAAATCTAGATTAGATTTGTAAAAACATTTTTTTAAAAGTGGAAACAGAGCACAGTACCATGGAAAACCATCAATTTACAAAGGTAGGCAAAAACAGAGGGACAAATAGAAAAATATAAAACAACCAGAAAGGAATTAATAAGGTGACATGAGTAAGGCCTTATATATCAATAATTACTCTAAATATTAATGGATTGACTTCAGCGATCAAAAAACACAGAGTGGATAAATGGACAAAACAAACAAAGAAACAAAATCAAGAGTCAACTATATGCTGAGGAAGCCCCACTTCAGCTTTAGGACACACATTGACACTGAAAGGAGAGAAAAAGATACCTATCCCATGCAAGTGAAAACCAAAAGAAAGTGGAGGGAGCTATACTTATGGCAGAAAAAAAATGTTTACTTTGCCCTAGCCCAGTGGTTCTCAACCTTTCTAATGCCGAGACCCTTTAATACAGTTCCTCATGTTTGGTGACACCCAACCATAAAATTATTTTCTTTGCTACTTCATAACTGTAATTTTGTTACTGTTATGAATCGTAATGTAAATATCTGTGTTTTCCGATGGTCTTAGGCAACCCTACTAGCAGTTCTCAACCTGTGGCAACGAAAATAATTTTATGGTTGGGGGTCACCACAACATGAGGAACTGTATTAAAGGGTCGCGGCATTAGAAAGGTTGAGAACCACTGCCCTAGCCAGTTTGGCCCAGTGGATAGAGTGTCAGGCCACCACTGTAGGGTCCCAGGTTTGATTCTGATCAAGGGCATGTACCTTGGTTGCAGGCTTGATCCCCGGCCCTGGTCGGGGTACCTGTGGGAGGCAGCCAATGAATGTGTCTCTCACATAGATGTTTCTCTATCTCTGTCTCTACCTCTCCTTTCCACTCTCTCTGGAAATCAATGGAAAAATATCCCCGCCCTAGCTGCTTTGGCTCAGTGGATAGAGCATCAGCCTGCAGACCAAAGGTCCTGGGCTCCATTCCAGTCAAGGGCACGTACCTGGGTTGCAGGCTTTTCCCCCGCCAGGGCCCTCTGGTCCGGGTTCGTGAAGGAGGCAACCAATCCATGTTTTTCTCTCACATTGATATTTCTCTCTGTCTTTCCCTCTCTATTCCACTCTTTGTAAAAATCAATGGAAAAATATCCTCAGGTGAGGATTAAAAAATAATAATAATTTTAAAAAAGGAAAATACCCTCAGATTAAGATTAACAACAACAACAACAAAGTTTACTTTAAGTTAAAAATGGTAACCAGGTACAGGGAAGGTCATTATATATCATGAGGGGATCTACCCATCAAGAAGATATAACAATTATGAATATATTCACACCCAACATTGAAGCACCTAAATATATTAAGCAAATAAAAACAGATATGAAGGCAGAAATAGGCAACAATGGTAGGGTACTTTAATACCCCACTTTAAACCATGGAATGATCATTCAGGCAGAAAATCCACAAGGAAATGATGGACTTGAACCACACATTAGACCTAGTCGACCTAACAGATACCTATAGAATAGTCCATCTGACAGCAGCAGAATACACATTCTTCTCAAGTGTGCATAGAACATTTTCCAGGATAGGTCATATCTTATGACCCCTAGCATGTCTTAGAGAATTTTATTATACTTCATTTTTAATTGAATTTATTGGGTTGACATTGATTAATAAAACTATATAGGTTTCTGGTGTACAATTCTATAATACATGATCTGTATATTGCATTGTGTGCTTGCCACCCCAACTCAAGTCTCTTTTGATCACCATTTATCCACCCTATACCCTCTTCTACCACCTCCCCCTTCTCCCCTGGTAATCATCATGCTGTTTTTAAAAGACTGAAATCATACCAAGTATCTTTCCTGACCACATAGTTTTGAAACTAGATCAATGTGAGGAAAGCTGAAAAAAACTGCAAATATGTAGAAACTGAACAATTCACATCTAAATAACCAGTTGATCAAAGAAGAAATAGAATGAGAAATAAAAGATCATCTCAAGCAATTTAAAATGGAAACACAACATATGAAAACCTATGGGATGTGGTAAAAGTAGTCCTGAAAGGAAAGTTTACAGACATAAATGCACATATTAAGAAATGAGAAAGCTTGCAATCAACCTAACTGTACACCTTAAGGAACTATAAAATCAAGAACATATTAGAGCCAAAGTTAGCACAAGAAAGCAAGTAATAAAGATCAAAGTGGACATAAATGAAATAGAGACCAGAAAGATAATAGAAAGTGTCACTGAATTAAGAGCTGGGTTGTCAAAAAGATAAAGTGACAGACTTTTAGCAAGACAAACTAAGAAAAAAGAAAAAGACAAAGCCAGAAATGAAAGAGGAGAAATTTCAACTGACACTGCAGAAATACATCTATATATATAAAAGGCTAAGTGGCTGGCTGACTGCCAACTGGCCGACTGGCCAACCAGGGCGGTTGGTATGACACACACTGACCACCAGGGGGCAGATACTCAACGCAGGAGTTGCTGAGCAACAGCAACTTTGCAGAGTGCAATCTCCCGACTCGGACCCCTAGGGGATGTTGGAGAGCTGGTTTCCGCCTGATCCCCGTAAGCTAGGTCGAGGGACCTCACCTGCTGGAAGGACCCCACTCACTCTGCAGTCGCCCTTTGAGCCACGGTGCTGCCCCAGGTGCGGTTGGCCAGGGAGGGACCACGGGAGGTTGGCTCCAGGGCATGTCCAGCCTGTCTCGCCCAGTCCCACCCCACCACCCACCTTCTAATTAATTTCCTTTCAATGTATACAAATCCATGCACCAGGCCACTAATAGTATCATAAGAGACTATGAATAATTATACAACAGCAAATTAGATAATGTGGAAGAAACAGAAAAGTTCCTAGAGTCATACACCCTACTGAAACTGATCCAGGAAGAAACAGAAAATCTTAACAGACCAATAATGAATAAGGAGATTCAATCACTCATCAAAACTACCCACCAGAGAAAACCCCAGGAATAGATGGTTTCACTGGTGAATTTTACCAAACATTTAAAGAAAAATTAATGCCAAACTTTCTCAACTGTTCCAAAAAACTGAAGAGGAGGAAACACTTTCAAATTCTCTTTGAAAGGGAGCATTGCCCTGATACCAAAACCAGAAAAGGACACTACAACCAAAGAAAACTGTAGACCAATATCCCTGATAAACATAGATGCAAAGATTCTCAACAAAATATTAGAAAACTGAACTAATGAACTCATTAAAAGGTTTATATAGCATCGCTAAATGGGATTTATCCCTGGTATGCAAAAATAGTTAAAATTATGAATATCAATATATTTACCCCACACTATCAATAAAAACACACCACATTAATATGATGAATGACAAAAAAATCATGTAATCACATCAATAGATGCAGGAAAATCTTTCTAAAAAATACAACAGTCTTTATTGATGAGAAGGAAAAAAAAAAACAAAAACCTCAATAGCTTGGGTATAGAAGGAAAATACTACAATGTGATAAAGGCCATACATGACAAACCCACAGCTAGCATCAGAGTCAATGGCAAAAATTAGAAAGCTTTTTCTTTAAGATCAAGAACAAGATTAGAATGTCCACTCACATCACTCTTATTCAATACTAGTGGACCAGTGCATGAAATTCGTGCACATTAAAAAGGGATTAATTAGAGGAAATATTTTAATATTGCTATTTGCCCTTTCTCTATAATAGAAGTGTCAGAGATGAAAGAAAATTAGTAAAATGTATATGAAAATCTTCCTCCTGTCAGAGTCTGGGACGCACCACAGGACCCAGAGTCAAGTTACCGCCCACCCACGTGCACCTCAAAATCTTGCAAGACTGAGAGGCGGCCACCAACACCCTCATTGGGCTAGATCCATACCTGGCCGGTCCCACCCTCGTCAAGCCCTGCTGGGCGAGAGGCACAGCCTGAGGTCCCCTGGCCCAGGGCCAGGGTGGGGGGCGCAGCCTGATGTCCCCTGTCAAGCCCTGCTGGGTGGTGGGCATGCCTTGAGGTCTCCTGTCAAGCCATGCCAGGCGGAGGGCGCAGCCTCAGGTCCCCCAGCCCAGCGCCAGGAGGGGGGTGTAGCCTCAGGTCCCTGACAAGCCCCACTGGGAGGGGGGCGCAGTCTCAGGTCCCCTGTCAAGCCCTGCTGGGTGGGGGGCACTGCATGAGGTCCCCCTGCCCGGGGCAAGGTGAGCAGCCTGAGGTCCCCCAGCCCAGCAATGGGGAGGGCACATCTTGAGGTCCTCCTTCAAGCCCCACCAGGTGGGGGGCATGGCCTGAGGCCCCCTGGCCTGGCATTGGGGCAGAGGACGTGCCTAATGGTACCCTGTCGAGGCCCACTGGGTGGAGGGCACAGCCTCAGGTCCCCCGGCCTGGTGCCAGGGTGGGAGGCACGGCCTGAAGTGCCCTGTCAAGCCCCTCAGGGGCAGGGGGGCAGGCACCACCTCAGATCCCTGCCCTGATGCCCGGGTGGGGTTGCACAGCCTCAGGTCCCCTGTCAAGGCCTGCCAGGTGGGGAGCACAGCCTCAGGTCCCCCAGCCCGACGCCATGGTGGGGGGTGCAGCCTCAGGTCCCCTGGCCCGGTGCTTGGGTGGGGGGCATGGCCTGAGGTCTCCCGTCAAGCCCCGCCTGGTGGGTGGCGTAGCATGAGGTCCCCCGTCAAAGCCTGCAGGGCAGGAGGCATGGCCTGAAGTCCCCCAGCTTGGCGCCAGGGTGGGTGGCATGGCCTGAAGTCCCCCGTCAAGCCCTGCTGTGTGGGGGGCATGGCCTGAAGTCCCCCCTGGCGTGGCGCCAGGTTGGGGGGCACGACCTGATGTCCCTTTTCAAGCTCCATGGGGGTAGGGGGGGCAGGCGCAGCCTCAGATCCCTGCCCCGGTGCCAGGGCAGGGGCATAACCTGAGGTCCTCTGGCCTGGTGCCTATGTGGGGGGCACAGCCTGAGGTCCCAAGGCCTGGCACCTGGGCAAGGGGCCACCTTGAGGTCTCCTGTCAAGCCCCACCGGTGGAGGGCGCAGCCTCAGGTCCCCCAGCCTGGCACCATAGCGGGGGTTGTGGCCTCAGGTCCCCTGGCCTGGTGCTAGGGTGGGGGGTGCAGCTTGAGGTTCCCAGTCAAGCCCCGCCAGGTGGGGGGTGTAGCCTGAGGTTCCCTGTCAAGCCCTGCTGGGGCAGGGGGGATGGGCACCGCCTCAGATCCCTGCCCCGATGCCCAGGTGGGGGGCATGGCCTGAGGTCCCCTGGCCTGGCATTGGGGCAGGAGACGTGCCTAGTGGTACCCTGTCAAACCCTGCCGGGCAGAGGATGCAGCCTCAGGTCCCCCGGCCCGGCGCTGGGAGGGGGGCACAGCTTCAGGTCCCCCGACATGCCCCACTGGGGGGGGGTGCAGCCTCAGGTCCCCCATCAAGCCCCACAGGGTGGGGGCATGGCCTGAGGTACCCCCACTCGGGGCAAGGGGAGCAGCCTGAGAGCCCCCAGCCCAGCAGTGGGGAGGGAGGGCACACCTTGAGGTCCTCCATCAAGCCCCCCAGGCGGTCCCCTGTCAAGCTGAGGTCCCCGGTCAAGCCCTGTTGGGCGGGGGGGGTGGGAACATGGTCTAAGGGCCCCCAGCTTGGCGAAAGGGCAGGTGGCATGGCCTGGGGTCCCCCGTCAAGCCCTGCCGGGTAGGAGGCATGACCTGAGATCCCCCAACCTGGCGCCAGGGTGGGGGGTGCGGCCTGAGGTCCCCTGGCCTGGCATCAGGGCAGCGGGTGTGCCTTGAGGTCCCCTGTCAAGCCCCACTGAGTGAGGGGTGCAGCCTCAGGTCCCCAGGCCTGGCGCCATGAGGGGGGCCCAGCCTCAGGTCCCCCGTCAAGCCCTGCTGCGTGGGGGTGCAGCTTGAGGTCCCCTGGCCTGGCACCAAGGTGGGGGGCATGGCCTGAGGCCCCCTTTCAAGCCGCACAGGGGCAGGGGGGGAGGGGGGCAGGCGCAGCTTCAGATCCCTGATCAGGTGCCAGGGTGGGGGATTGACCTGAGGTACCCGGACCTGGCACCGGGACCGGGGGCGCGCCTTGAGGGCCCTTGTCAAGCCCTGCCAGGCAGGGGGTACGGCCTCAGGTCCCCTGGCCTGGTGCTAGGTGGGGTGTCGCAGCCCGAGGTCCCCGGTCAAGCCTCGCCAGGCAGGGGTGTAGCCTGAGGTTCCCTGTCAAGCCCTGCTGGGGCAGGGGGGATGGGCACCGCCTCAGATCCCTGCCCCGATGCCCAGGTGGGGGGCATGGCTTGAGGTCCCCTGGCCTGGCATTGGGGCAGGAGACGTGCCTAGTGGTATCCTGTCAAACCCTGCTGGGCAGAGGATGCAGTCTCAGGTCCCCCGGCCCGGTGTTGGGAGGGGGGCACAGCTTCAGGTCCCCCGTCATGCCCCACTGGGAGGGGTGCAGCCTCAGGTCCCCCATCAAGCCCCACAGGGTGGGGGGCATGGCCTGAGGTCCTTTTTCAAGCCGCATGGGGGCAGGGGGGCAGGGGGGTAGGCACAGCCTCAGATCCCTGCTCAGGTGCCAGGGCGGGGGATTGACCTGAGGTACCCGAACCTGGCACCGGGACCGGGGGCGCGCCTTGAGGGCCCCTGTCAAGCCCCACCGGGTGAAGGGCACAGCCTCAGGTCCCCCAGCCCAGCGCCAGGGTGGGGTGCATGTCCTGAGGTCCCCTGTCAAGCCCCATGGGAGTAGGGAGGGGTGGGCACTGCCTCAAATCCCTGCCCCGATGCCCAGGCAGGGGGAATGTCTTGAGGTCCCCTGTCAGGGCCTGCCAGGCAGGGGGCGTGGCCTCAAGGCCCCTGGCCTGGTGCTTGGGTGGGGGGCGTGACCTGAGGTCTCCCGTCAAGCCCCACCTTGTGGGTGGCGTAGCCTGAGTTCCCCCGGCTTGGTGCCAGGGTGGGTGGCATGGCCTGAAGTCCCCTGTCAATCCCTGCTGGGTGGGAGGTGCGGCCTGAAGTCCCCCGGCCTGGTGCCAGGGTGGGGGGCACAATCTGAGGTCCCCTTTCAAGCCCCACGGGGGCTGGGGGGGCAGGCGCAGCCTCAGATCTCTGCCCAGGTGTCAGGGGCACGACATGAGGTCCCCCAGCCTGGTGCCTGTGCGGGGGCACGGCCTGAGATTCCCTGAAAGCCCCCCAGGTGGGGGGTGTAGCCTGAGGTTCCCTGTTAAGGCCTGCTGGGCGGGGGGTCGCAGCCTGAGGTCCCCTGTCAAGCCCCGCCGGGCAGAGGGCACATCCCCAGTTCCCCGGGCCTGGCGCCCGTAGGGGGTCACAGCCTCAGGTCCCAGTCCAGCCCTGCTGGGTGGGGGGCACGGCCTGAGGTCCCCCGCCTGGGGTGAGGGGAGCAGCGTGAGGTCCCCCAGCCCAGCACTGGGGCAGTCGGGTGCACCTTGAGGGCCTCCATCAAGCCCTGCCAGGCAGGGGGCACTGCCTGAGGTCCCCTGTCAAGCCGCACCAGGCAGGGGGTGCGGCCTCAGATCCCTTTGCCCGGTGCTGGGGTGGGGTGCATTGCCTGAGGTCCCCCAATAAGCCCCGCCAGGTGGGGTGTATAGCCTGAGGTTCCCCGTCCAGCACTGCTGGGCAGGGGGCAGGGTCTGAGGGCCCCCGTCAAGCCCTGCCAGGTGGGGGGGCATGGCCTGAGGTCCCCCAACCTGGCGCCAGGGTGAGGGGCTTGGCCTGAGCTCCCCTGGCCTGGCTTCGGGGAAGCAGGCGCGCCTTGAGGTCCCCTGTCAAGCCCCGCTGAGTGAGGGGCGCAGCCTCAGGTCCCCCGGCCTGACGCCAGGAGCGGGGCGCAACCTCAGGTCCCCTGTCAAGGAGGGTGGCACAGCCTCAGGTCCCCAATCAAGCCCCACTGGGCGGGGGGCGTGGCCTGAGGTCCCCTGGCCCAGCACTGTGGCAGGGGGATGCACCAGGAGGTCCTCCATCAAGCCCCACTGGGTGGGGGGCGTGGCCTGAAGTCCCCTGTCAAGCCCCACAGGGGTGGTGGGGAGGGCACAGCCTAAGATCCCTGCCCAAGTGCCAGTGTGGGGGGCACAGCCTGAGGTCCCCCTTCAAGCCCTGCCGTGGCGGAGGGCATGGCCTGAGGTCCCCTGTCAAGCCCCAGGAGGCTGGGGGGCACAGCCTCAGGTCCCTGCTGATTGCTTTTTAAGGCTTGTTATGGGAACTCGGCTTCCACTGTGGGTGCAACCATCTTGTGTTATGGAAACGGCCCCCCCCCCCCCCGCCCCGCGTCTGCTGTGGGTGCTGCCATCTTTGTGGCAAAGTGACGGTCAATTTGCATATTCCCTCTTTATTTTATAGGATAGTACTTCAAATTCTGTATAGAGCAATGAGGCAAGACAAAGAGATAAAAGGCACCCAAATCAGAAATAAAGAAGTAAAATTGTCATTATTGTCATATGATATGAGCTTATATAAAGAAAAGACCCAAAGGCTCAACTAAAAACTGTTGGACATATCAACAAATTCAGCAAAATTTCAGTATGTAAAATCAATATGCAAAAAGCAGTTTCTTCCTTATACATTAAATATGAAACAGCTGGAAAATAAATAAAAAACAGGCCCATTCATAACATCAAAAATAATAAAATGTCTAGGAATAAATTAACCAAGGAAGTGAATGATTTTTACAAAGAAACTTAAAATTCTTTGGTGAAAGAAATCTAGGAGGACACCAACAAATAAAAGAACATTTTATTTTCATGCACTGGCAGACATAATATTGTTAAAATGCCCATGCTACCCAAAGCCACCTATAGATTTAACAAAATCCCTATCAAAATTACAATGGAATTTTTCACAGAAATAGAAAAAAAAAATAACCCTAAAATTTGTATAAAATCACAAAATCCCTGAATAGTAATAGTGAGAAAGAAAAACAAAGCTGGAGGCCTCACAGTGCTTGATTCCAAGCTATACTGCAAAAGCTATAGTAATGCAAAAGGTATGATGTTGGCATAGAAAAGGAGACATGCAGACCAATGGAATAGAATAGAAAGCTGAGGATTAAACCAGTGGAGATACAGTCAACTAATATTTGATAAGACAGTCAAGGACATCATAATGGTTAAAGGATATTGTCTTCAACAAATGGTGCTTGGAATGCTGCATTACCACATGTAGAAAAGGAAACTGGAACCCAGTCTTACACCACTCACAAAATTTAGCTTGAAATGGATCAAAGATTATAATGTAAGACCTGATAATGTAAAACTCCTAGAAGAAAACATGTTGAAGAAACTCCTCAACATTAAATTACAAGCTACGATATTTGCAAACCATGTATGAAAAATGATTACTATTCCACATTTATACAGAACTTATACAACCCAATAAAAACAATGAAATCAAGAAGTGGTCTGGTTTAAAAATGGGCAGAGGAAATAAAAATACGTGTTTCCAAAAACACATTCCAATATTTAATAGGCATATGAAAAGTTTCTCAACTTGACCAACCACCAGGGAAATGCAAATCAAAACCACCTTACACGTGTAAAAATGACCATTATCAACAAGGAGAATGATAACAAGTGTTGGTGAAGATATGTGGAGGAAAGCAAACCCTCCGACATTGTTGGTGGGAGTGTAAACTGGCTCAGCCATCATGGTTAACAGTATAGAGGCCCCTCAAAAATTAAAAAGATACTCTTAGGTTGAAGAACAACCAACAGAAAGAAGATCATCAGTGTAGCCTGGGTGTGCTCACTTAGGGAGCGAATGTATAAAGCAAGTAATACACCCAGTGGCCGGAAATGGGAAAGGGATAAAAATCCCAATGGATCCAGTGGTGGTGGTGGTAATGAGTCGGGCAGGGCAGCTCTAAAAACACCAAGTCAAAGAGAAGTCAAAGTATTCCTTTAAATTTTATTTAATCAAACTAAAGAAAATACTTAATAGGCATATGGAAAGTTGCTCAACATGACCGATCATCAGGGAAATGCAAATAAAGAAAAGAAAAAGAGCTAAACCAAGAGTTGTAGAGTTTCTCTTTAAAGTCAATTGGTCTTTGTTTCACAGAAATGATGTGGGGCAGCAGGGGGCGGGGGGGGGGGGGGCGGCGGGTGGTGCCTATGTATGTTAAACCAGGAGAACAGGTTGCCACATGAAAGCAGGAATGAGTTCTTGAGGTGCTTGAGGGCTTCAAAATGTGTCCTCTTCATAAGCGTTGGTAAACAGTCTCAAGTATCACAAGCTACAGTTCAACAGAGCCTCTGACAGAATTTGATCACCAGAGATGGGCAAGGCCAGTTGATCCCATGGAAAGATCTGGCATCTAGAGAAAGCTGGCTGCTCCTGTGCCCAGAAAAGAGCTGCTCGGCACTCTGAGCTTTGGTGGGGGTCCTTACTCTTGGCAGGACCCCTCTCTGGGGAGGTACAGGAAGTTACAGGCCACATATATGGGGAAGACCACATCTTGGTTCCCCAAGTTCGCTACCTCTAGCTCTTCATCTTTTCCCAGGGAAAGCACCTGGTATTCTGTGTCCTTCCTGAAAACGGTTCTTCCAGCCCTGTCCAGGGAAACCAGGCACAGGCGGAATGCAATCTTTCTCTGCCAGAGTAAGCTGACCCCGAGGCCATGGGAATTGTTCAGTGCACTGCGCCTGAAGGTGACGCGCCGGCTGGCGTAGCACACTACCAAGTCCCAGCCAAAGTTGAAGCCTGCCCACCGCCAGCTGCATGGCTCTTCCCTGTGGACCTGGTGCCCGCACCGCATGGTGTTCCCTTGGAAGTTGGACACGTGGACGTCAATGGGCCCGAGCTCCCTGGTTTGCTCAGCCTGGAGGAGGGCAAGCCATTGCTCTTTGTACACTGGGGTCAGCCACGTGGCAGGGATCAGTGCATCCTGGTCAATGATGCGTGCTGATGGCAGGTCACAGACTATGTAGGCCAGCCGCAGATGCTGGAACACTGGCACGAAGGCTCTGCCCTGCGGGGTCTCCAAGAAAGGAGTGCCATCCAACTCCCTCTTGGACCTAGCAAACCACAAATTGGCGTCGGACAATAAGGCTCTGTGGGGGCCCCTCCATGTCGGCTGCAGCTGCAAGTACATCCACTTTTTCAGCATTGTGTACACATCCATCTCCACTTCCATCACTAAGAGCTCTGAAGAGACAATGAGCTCTTCCATGATATCCAGGCTGATTTCTCTCATTAGTTCCTCACTACGGTGAGTCATCAGGTTGTACAGCAGCCACTGAAAGCACATGGTCCTGATGTTTGGGAGGCCGTAGCTCCCAGCAGAGTAATAGTAGCTGCATACGGTCTGGACACTAACCGTTTCCTCCATGATCTCCCCACACTGTTGAATCAGCTCGTCGAGCTGCAGCATGCTGGCCGTAGCCAGGATGGGGATGACTCGGCTGGGTTGAATGAGCACGGAGTCTTCGTACAGAGAGCCTAAAGCCTCATGCAGTGCCTCCCGATCAATGTTCTCGTCAGGCATTTGCAACTCTATGGTATTCATGGTTGCTTCCCTCCAAGCACCACTGAACATGCTAGCGAAGTAACCTGACTGGCACAAGTAGACCCTGTGCAAGTTCCACACCTCCCCTAGTGCGCGGATCTGCACATCACTGCCTTCACCCCTTAAGAAGAGTGCCTCGTAAACGGAACCTGAACTGTCTTTGGTGTGTTTCCGGTGGGGCTCTTGTTCGTGAGGCCCTTCTGAGTCTGCCTTCCTTTTGACGCCACCCTGACTGGGGGTGGAGCCGCCATCTTCACTCTCCTCCACCTCATCAACTACAGCCATGGCTGCCACTTCCTCCTCCTCCCCACCGGCACCTGGCTGCTCTGGAGCATGGCCGGCCCTGAGCCGTAGCATCCGACTGCTTAGTGCCCCCATGGCCTGTATGTACCTCAAAGCACAAAGGACGCTCACTCCCTTTCAAGGCGAAGCTTCCACTGGCACTCGCTCAGCCCAGAGGGCTTCTGGGTACAGTTGACGTCTGCTCTCGCGTCTGCTAGGAAACAACGCGAGAGAAGGGCATGCCCTACTAGGAAGACCACTCTGTGCACCTTCTCCTACTGTGGTGATTGCTCTGTGGCTCCCTTCACACACTGATGATTTAATAGAGGCCTTTGTGTGTGAGTTTTCCTTCTACTTTCAAGAACACAATTCTGCCCGCCCCCGCCCCGCCCCGCCTAAAATATTTAGTGATCATTTAGAGGGAGAATGACATCTTGATGCCAGCTTTGTCCTCTAGGCACGTTAACTTCCCTTATTAACTTCTTTCTTTTCTTCAAGGTAAATCTGGATTTTAATCACAATTTTGCCATGACGACAGTTTTCCTTCTCTTAAAATAGGAATAAAAATAGAATCACTCAGTTTTGCTGTGGAGAGTAGGGATAATATATATAAAAAGCAGGGCACATATTATACACTCAGTACACAATATATTCTTTATATTAATGGAAAGATAAATATGCAGTATTTTTAAAATTGCACAAAACATTTCATTGACTGTTATGATTGTTACGTTATTCTGGTATATAATATATAAGTTTTGGACTGAAATTTCATTTTTGCTGTTTTTCTTTTAATCTTGAATGATCATCATTGCATTTAAAAGACATGAAGTACTCTTCCACTTAGGTCATCCCTGTGGAACAATCACAAGTCCTGTCTCAGAATAGTAATATAATTTAGCTTGAGCCTGTCAAGGCCCTCTCCTCATGGACATTGTGCCATATTCACCATGGATATATGAAACAAGCAAGCCATTAGTTCCTGAAAAAGCCATCTCTCTTCAGTGGGGTTGCCACCGTCAGAGGATTTGAGTCTGTCACTACTGGGGCCATCTTGTTCACCTTGATGAGACAGCCTACAAACACACACACACAACAAACAAACAACAACAAAAACCAAGCATGAGCTAGCAGAGCAGAGACACAGAAAGACCAATAGTGTTTAGGATATTTGAGGCCCATAATCAAATTTTCCAATGACATTACCTAAATAAAGGCTAATTATTAGGTTCATTTGAGTTGAATTTCTATCACTCTCAATCAGACATGATAATTTTTTATTGTTTACACTAATAGGGATGTCCCCAATTCTCCAACCCCCATGCCTACCTCCACCCAGCCCTCACCCTCCCTTCCCTCTGGCAAACACTGCACTGTTGTCTGTGTCTACAGGTTATGCATATATGGTCTTTGCCTAATCCAAGCATGTCACACTCACAGTCTGCGGGCCATGTGCAGACCACCACGAATATTTTTGTGGCCCAGCCAATATAACGGTATGTAAGAAACATTTTAATAAAAGTTTCATAACTTAATTTTGACAATATCCTGTTATACATAACTAGAGGCCCGGTGCAACGAAATTCGTGCACGGGGGTGTGTGTGTCCCTCAGCCCAGCCTGCACCCTCTCCAATCTGGGACCCTTCGAGGGATGTCCGACTGCCCGTTTAAGCCCGATCCCAATGGGATCGGGCTTAAACGGGCAGTCGGACATCCCTCTCACAATCCAGGACTGCTGGCTGCCAACTGCTCACCTGCCTGCCTTCCTGATTGTCCCGAACTGCTTCTGCCTGCCAGCCTGATCACCCCCTAACGACTCCCCTGCCAGCATGATTGATGCCTAACTGCTCCTCTGCAAGCCTGTTTTCCCCTAACTGCCCTCCCCGGCAGGCCTGGTCACCCCTTACTGCCCTCCCCTACAGGCCTTGTCCCCCCCAACTGCTCTCCCCTGCAGGCCTGGGTCCCTCCCAACTGCCTTTCACTGCAGGCCTGGTTGCCCCCAACTTCCCTCCTCTGCCAGCTTGGTCACCCCTAACTGCCCTCCCCTGCAGGCTTGATCACCCCAACTGCCCTCCCTTGCAGGCCTGGTCCCTCCCAACTGCCCTCCCCTGCTGGCCTGATCGCCCACAACTGCCCTCCCCTGCTGGCCATCTTGTGGTGGCCATCTTGTGTCCACATGGGGCAGGATCTTTGACCACATGGGGGCAGCCATCTTGTGTGTTGGAGTGATGGTCAGTTTGCATATTACTCTTTTATTAGGTAGGATAGAGGCCTGGTGCACAGGTGGGGGCCAGCTGGTTTGCCCTGAAGGGTGTCCCGGATCAGGGTGGGGGTTCCCTTGGGGTGTGGGGCGGCCTGGGCGAGGGGCTTGTGGTGGTTTGCAGGCTGGCCACGCCCCCCGGTGACCCAAGTGGAGGCCCTGGTATCTGGGGTTTATTTATCTTCTATAATTGAAACTTTGTAGCCTGGAGCAGAGCCAAGCCTTCTGCTTGCTCGGTGGCGGCAGCCATTTCTATTGGGATTTATGTATCTTCTATAATTGAAACTTTGTAGCCTTAAGCAGAGGCCTGGGCCGACCAGGGTGTGCGGAAATCTTGGCTTCCTCCATCGGCACGGGCAATCCTAGCCTCCTGCTCTTTCCAGCTCTGTGGCTGCTGCCATTTCTGTTTGGATTTATGTATCTTCTGTCATTGAAACTTTGTAGCCTTGAGTGGAGGCCTGGGCCGACAAGGGCAGGCGGAAAGCTTGGCTTCCTCCATTGCCGGGGAAACCCAAGCCTCCCTCCTGCTCTCTGTGGCTGTAGCCATCTTGGTTGGGTTTTATTTGCATATTCGCTCCTGATTGGCTGGTGGGCATGGCTGGTGGGCGTGGCTTGTGGGTGTAGCGGAGTGATGATTTATTTGCATATTACTTTTTTTATTAGATAGGACTAGAGGCCGGGTGCACAAATTCGTGCAACAGTGGGATCCCTCTGCCTGGCCTGCGGGATTGGGCCAACACTGGCTCTCTGACATCCCCTGAGGGGTCCTGGATTTCGAGAGGGTGCAGGCCAGGCTGAGGGACCCCAGCAGTGCACTATTGGGGCTGAGGAAGGAAACGGGAGGTTGGCCAGCTGGGGAGGGACCATGGGAGGGCTCCAGGGTGTGTCCAGCCCATCTCGCTCAGTCCAGATTGGCCGGACCCCAGCAGCGAGTTAATCTACCGGTGGAGTGTCTGCCCCCTGGTGGTCAGTGCATGTCATAGTGAGCGGTTGAGCAGCCTTAGCATATCATTAGCATATTAAGCTTTGATTCGTTGAACGGCCGACCAGATGACCTGACAGTTAGCATATTAGGCTTTTATTATATAGGATTATTAATAAGGAACTACAATATTCGCTAATGACTGATTACTATAATCATGTTGTATTCATTTCCCTTATGCATAGGCGTACTGCTTCTCTCCACTAATACTAGCAGTGAATATTTTAGCAGCCGATTGCCACGTCATACTTGTTTGGTTTGTGCAACAGGAAATATTTCACTTTCAGAGAACAAGAAAAATTGGTTTATTTGCATTATGCTTATTGATTTGTGCAGTTATTCAGTGTCTGGTAATTTAATGTTCAAGAAAAAATATGAATATTTATTAAAATGTTCTATTATTTTATGTTAACGGTTACTCATTTATTTCAGCTTTTTGTACTCGGCATATCTCTATCGAAATAAACCTACGTTTCTATGAAAATTGAAGCTTTTGTTTTTTTGTGGCCCACATAAACTTAAACCTTGTTTATTTGGCCCATGTTAGCCTTTGAGTTTGACATGCTTGGCATAATCCCTTCACCACATTTCACCCAGTCCCCCTCACCCCATTCCCTCTGGCAGCAGTCAGTCTCTTCCATGTATCCATGCCTCTGTTTCTATTTTGTTCATTTGTTTATGTTGTTCGTTAGATTCCACATATAAGTGAGATCATATGTTATTTCTTTTTTTCTGACTGGATTATTCACTTAGTATAATAATCTCCATCCATGTTGTTGCAAAAAGGAAGAGTTCCATCTTTTTATGGCTGTGTAATATTCCATTGTGTAGGGGTACTAGTACCAAAGCTTTTTTATCCACTCATGTACTGATGAGCATTAGGGCTGTTTCCAGATCTTGGCAATTATAAATGCTGGTATGAACATAGGGGTGCATACGTTATTTTGAATTGATGTTTTGGGATTCTTAGGATATATTCCCATAATTTGTATCACTAGGTCAAAAGGCAGTTCCATTTTTAATTTTTTGAGGAAACTTCGTACCGTTTTCCACAGTGGCGGCACCAGTCTGCATCCCCACCAATAGTGCACTCGGATTCCCTTTTAACCACATCCTCGCCATCACTTGTTTGCTGATTTATTGATGATAGCCATTCTGGCAGGTGTGAGGTGATACCTCACTTTGGTGTTAATTTGCCTCTCTTTGATGATTAGTGACGGTTAGCATTTTTCCTATGTCTATTGGCCATCTGTATGTCCTCTTTGGAGAAGTGTCTCTTCAGGTCCTTTGCACATTGTTTAATCGGATTGTTTGTCATCCCGGTGTTGTATAAGTACATTATATATTTCAGAAATTAAGCCCTCAGCAGATGTATCTTTGGCAAATATGTTCTCCTATACATTGGCTTTCCTTTTCACTTTGTTGATGGTTTCCTTTGCTGTGCAGAAGCTTTTTAGTTTGATGTATTCCTATTTGTTTATTTTTCCTTTGTTTCCTTTGTCCTAGATATATAGGCAAAAATATCACTATGAGACATGTATGAGATTTTACTACCTGTGATTCCTCCTAGGAATTTTATTATTTCACCATTTATATTGACGTCTTTTATGCACGCTGAGCTTATCCTTGAGTATGGTGTAAATTGGTGGTCTAGTTTCAGTTTTTGTATGTACCAGTATAATTGTCCCTACATCATTTATTGAAGAGACTGCCTTTAATCCTTTGTATGCTCTTGCCTCCTTTGTTAAATATTAATTGACCATAAAGGCATGGGTTTACTTCTGGGCTCTCTATTCTCTCCCATTGATCTACATGCCTGGTCTTATCTTAGTACCACACTATTTTTATTACACTGGCCTTGTAGTATAGTTTGATACCTCCAACTTTGTTGTACTTGCTCAATATTGCTGAAGCTATTCGGGGCCTTTTGTGTTCCAAGTATTTCAATTTTTTTGAATATTTTTTCTGGATCTGTGTAATATATGCCATTGCTCTCTTACTAGGAATTGTGTCAAATCTATACGTTGCTTTGGGTAGTATGGACATTTTAATGATGTCAGTTCTTCCAAGTCCATGAACACGGTGTATGCTTCCACTTATTTGTATCTTCCTCGATTTCTTTCTTTAATGTTGCCTCCTTGGTTAAATGTATTCCTAGGTAATTTTATTTTTTCTGTAGCAATAATAAATGGGGTTCGTTTCTTAGTTTCTCTTTCTGATAGTTTATTCTTGGTGTATAAAAATGCCACTGATTTCTTGCCGGGGCTGACCGGCAGACCCTGAACAACAGATGGATGATTACTCTGACACAAGTTTCTGTGAAAGAGAAGGCTGAGGGGCTGTTTTGCTTTAGGAGCAAACAGCCCTGTATGCCTGCCTCCTTAGGCTTTTATTGTAACAAAAGCTTGAGTTAAAATTAACCTCTAGATCAGTGGTTCTCAACCTTTCTAATGCCACGACCCTTTAATACAGTTCCTCATGTTGTGGTGACCCCCAACCATAAAATTATTTTCGTTGCCACAGGTTGATAACCGCTAGCAGGGTCGCCTAAGACCATCAGAAAACACAGATATTTACATTACGATTCATAACAGTAGCAAAATTACAGTTATGAAGTAGCAACGAAAATAATTTTATGGTTGGGGGTCACCACAACATGAGGAACTGTATTAAAGGGTCGCGGCATTAGAAAGGTTGAGAACCACTGATCTAGAGGTTAATTTTAACTCAAGCTGTTGTTACAATAAAAGCCTAAGGAGGCAGGCATACAGGGCTGTTTGCTCCTAAAGCAAAACAGCCCCTTAGCCTTCTCTTAGCCCAATGAAGTAGCAACGAAAATAATTTTATGGTTGGGGGTCACCACAACATAAGGAACTGTATTAAAGGGTCGCGGCATTAGAAAGGTTGAGAACCACTGCTCTAGATACAATCAGCAGGGTAAGCATCCTTGAGAAAACACCTGTATCTGTAGTATCTTTCAAACAAGGACGTTTGAAGTCTCAACATAAAGATTCTAGCAAAACCCGGGGGCTCAGACTTGTTTGGAAAAGTCAAGGCAGGGTCTACCGCCTTTGGCAAGGTCCCCCAGAGGCCTCTGACCTTTCAGAGAATCCTCCTTACAGACTCTCCAACCAAATCCCATGCTTCCCCACAATTTCTGAATATTAATTTTGTATCCTGATACTTTGCAGAATTCATATATTACATCCAGTAGTTTTTTTGGTGGCATATTTAGGGTCCACTACGTATAATATCATGTCATCTGTGAATAATGGCAGTTTTACTCACTCCTTTCCAATTTGGATGCCTTTTATTTGTTCTTGTCTGACTGCTCTGGCTAGGACTTTCAGTACTATGTTGAATAAGAGTGGTGAAAGCAGACATTCCTGTTTTGTTCTTGATCATAAGAGAAATGCTTTTAGTTTTTGCCCATTATGGTATTGGTTGTAGGTTTTTCATATACGGCTTTTATTTTGTTGTGGTATAATCCCTCCATTCCCACTTTGCTGAGAGTTGCTATCAAAAATGTGTTCTAAGTGTTATCATATACTTTTTCTCCATCTACGAATATGATCATGTGATTTTCATCTTTCATTTTGTTTATGTGATGTATCACATTTATTGATTTGTCAATATTGTACCCACACTGCATCCCACTTGATCATGGTGTATGATCTTTCTGAGGTATTGCTGGATCTGATTTGCTAATATTTTGTTAAGGATTTTAGCATCAATGCTCATCAGGGATATTGGCCTATAATTTTCTTTCTTTGTAGTGTTTTTATCTGGTTTTAGAATTAGGATAATGCTGGCCTCATACAAAGAGCTTGGAAGTCTTCCCTCTTCTTGAATGTTGAATGTTTTGGAATAGTTTGAGGAGGGTAGGTGTTATTTCTTCCCTGAATGTTTGGTAAAATTTGCCTGTGAAGTCATCCGGTCCAGGACTTTGGATTGCTGGGATATGTTGATTACTGCTTCAATTTCATTAGTTATAATCAGTCTATTCAGGTTTTCTGAATCTTCCTGATTCAGTTTTGGAATATTGTATTTTTCTAGGAATTTAACCATTTTGCCCAGGTTGTCCAATTTGTTGGCATAGAATTGTTCACAATATTTTCTTAAAATCTTTTGTATTTCTGTGGTATCCGCTATTATATCACTTCTCTCTTTTCTGATTCTATTTATTTGTGTCCTGTCTCCTTTTTTTATTCAGGAGTCTAGTTAAAGGTTTGTCACTCTTGTTTATCTTTTCAAAGAAACAGCTCTTGGCTTCATTGGTCTTTTGTATTGTTTTTAAGTCTCTGTGGCATTTATTTCTACATTGACCTTCGTTATTGCCTTCCTTCTCCTTACTCTGAGCATTTGTGTTGTGCTTTTTCTAGTTCTTATAGGTGTAGTTTAGATTGTTTATTTGAGATTATCCTTGCTTCTTTAGGAAGGCCTGTAATGCCCTCTCAGGACTGTTTCACTGTGTCTCATAGATTTGGGGTGGTTGCATATTCATTTTCGTTTCCAGAACATTTTTTATGTCTTCCTTGATTTCATTGGTAACCCATTCATTGTTTCATAACAAGCTTTTAGGCCTTCATGTATTTGAATATTTTTCAGTTGTTTTATTGTAGTTGATCTCTACTTTCATGCTCTTGTGATCAGAGAAGATGCTTGGTATGATTTCAATCTTCTTGAACTTCCTAAGAACTGGTTTGTGTCCTAACATTTGGTCTATCTTTGAGAATGTTCCATGTGCACTGTATAAAAATGTATATTCTGCAACTTTGGGATGAAATGTTTTGTAAGTATTAACTAAATCCATCTGATCTTGTTTGTCATTTAAGGTTGCTGCTTTTCCTTATTGATTTTTTGTCTGGTAGATCTAGCCACTGAGACAGTGGGTGTTGTAATCTCTTACTATGTCTGTATTGGTGATGATATCTCTCTTAAAACCCATCCAAGATCATCTTTATATATTTAGGAGCTCCCATATTGGATGGATATATGTTTACAAGGTTTATATCCTTTTGTTGGATCAATTCCTTTAGTAGTATGTAGTGATCTTCTTTGTGTCTTGTTATAGCCTTTGACCTATTTTGTCAGATGTAAGTATTGCTCCCCCTGCTTTTGTGTCATGTCCATTTGCATGGAACTTTTTTCCCCATCCCTTCCTTTCAGCCTGTGTGAACCTTTAGTTCTGATGTGGTATCTTGTTCATAGCATATATATACATACATATATATATATATATATATATATATATATATACACACATAATAATTTCTCATGCATTTAGTTACCCTATGTCTTTTGACTGGGGAATTTAATCCATTTAAATGTAAGTTTATTATTGATAGGAACCTATATATTGCCATGTTTTTCCTTACCACTATGTTCCTCTCTCTTTCTCTTTCTTCTATTTCTTTTTTTTTTTAAATATATTTTATTAATTTTTTACAGAGAGGAAGAGAGAGGAGAGGGATAGAGAGCTAGAAACATCGATGAGAGAGAAACATCGATCAGCTGCCTCCTGCACACCCCCTACTGGGGATGTGCCCGCAACCAAGGTACGTGCCCTTGACCGGAATCGAACCTGGGACCTTTCAGTCCGCAGGCCGACGCTCTATCCACTGAGCCAAACCAGTTTCGGCTCTTTCTTCTATTTCTTAAAGTAGCCCCTGTAACATTTCTTGCAATACTGGTTTGGTGGCAATTAATTCTGTTAGATTTTTTTTGGGGGAAGGGGGGGGGGTCTGGAAAGCTTTTTATTTCTCCTTCAATCTATATATATGAAACCCTAATATGCAAAGAGACCGAACAGTGGAACAACTGAACAACCAAACAACCGGTTGCTATGATGTGCGCTGACCACCAGGGGGCATGTGTGGAACATGGCGGGCATCAGCAGCAGGTGACAGAGCATGGAACATGGTGGGATGGTGGAGCAGGTGAGCAGGGGTACCAGACCAAGGTGGGGCGCTGGTCACTGTCATCGGTGCGAGCCTCTGGTGGTTACTGAAAATTCTTTGCTCTCGCACGCCACGGTCCCGCACAGCGCTCATACCTGCTGTCAGCACCTGGCACCGGCCCTGATCGCCCAGCGCTGTCAGCAGGTGAAAATGGTGACTGCCAGCCATGATTGCCCCTTAGGGCTTCTCCACCTCCCCCTGCTCCTGAGGGGAGATCGGGGCCAGCAGCCACCTCTCACACCAGCAGCCGGCGCCCAGCGCCAGTCCCGATCGCTTGGCACCATCAGTAGGTGTGAACGGTGGCTGCCAGCTC
This sequence comes from Plecotus auritus, assembly GCF_963455305.1. Lineage (NCBI taxonomy): Eukaryota > Metazoa > Chordata > Mammalia > Chiroptera > Vespertilionidae > Plecotus > Plecotus auritus. Next base: position 42,635,497 of record NC_137784.1, on the reverse strand, counting down.
CAGTTGCCACCAGAGGGCTTCTCCACCTCCCCCTGCTCCTGAGGGGAGATAGGGGCAGCAGCCACCACCCGCACCCACTGACGGCACCCACCCCACTCACACCCACTGCTGGCGCCGCCCCCAATTGCTCAGCGCCATCAGTGGGTGCAAGCGGGGCTGGCGCCGTCCGCATGTGGGAGAGATGGCGGGAGCAGGGCTGCCAGCAGACAGGCTACCAGGTCCTTGGTGGGAGGGGCCGGGCGGGGGCGCAGAGGATGGGCCGAGACCTGCCCCTGTGCCCACTGCAGCCTCACAGCCCACAGTTCCTTCCAAGGTGCACAAATTTGTGCACTGGACCCCTAGTTTTAAATAATACGCTTGCTGGATAGAGTAGTCTTGGTTGCAGGTCTTTGTTGTCATCACTTTGAATACTTCATGCCAATCCCTTCTGGCCTGTAGGGTTTCTGCTGAGAAATCAACTGACATACTTATAAGAACTCCCTTGTAGATAAATAACTGTCTCTTCCTTGCTGCTTTTAACATTCTCTCTTTGTCTTTAACCTTTGTCGTTTTAATATAATGTGTCTTTGAATGGGTCTCTTTGGATTCATCTTGATTGGGACTCTCTGGGCTTTTTGAACTTGAGTGACTTTTCTTCACCAGCTTAGGGAGGTCCCTTAGATTTTCCTTATTTTGTTCAATTCTCTTTTCTTTTACATGCTTTGCTTGGGTGCTTGATGTTATCTTATCCTCTAATTGGCCTATTTGCACCTCTCCTTCATGTAACCTGCTCTTGATTCTTTCTAGTGTATTTTTCATTTCAGATTTTGTATTGTTCATTTCTGACTGGTTCTTTTTTATGATGTCTGTGTTTCTTAATGCTTACTATCTCTTTGTGTAAGTTCTCACTGAGGTCATCCATTCTTCCCCTAAGGTACTTGAGCATCCTTATAACCATTGTTTTCAACCCTGTATTGGTTATTTTGGTTGCTTTCATTTCATTTGTTTCTTTTTCTGGGTATGTCCCTTTTTCTTTTGTTTAGGGCATTTTTCTTTGTCTCCCTTTCTTTCTCTGTTTCTTAGGGAGATCTATGACTACCAAATTTGTTATGATGGATTTATGATGAAGGTGTCTTGTTGGGCTCAGTGGCACCAATCATTCAGATCACCTGAACTCTGTGTTCCAGGAATTATTCTTGTGGTTTATGAGCACCCCCTGTTGTAGTTGTGTCTTGAATGCTGTTGGTTCTTTTGTGTGTGGAGTTAACCCATCAGGCTGGGTGACTATAAAGATTAACCTCATTCACTGTGTTTGAGATGCTGTGCTGGGGCTGCCACTTAAGGTAGGACTGTTCCCAGGAGGGTCTGCTTCCTTCCAGAATTCTTATTTGGGTGTGCCACTTGTGTTCCTAGTTGGGTCAAGCTCTGGAGTGGTCTGAAGCCCACCACTGGTTGTGTTGGTTCTGGGTCCACTTGGGTGGGGTTCAGGTTCCAGTTTCTATCAGACATTTTGTGTAACCAGCCTAGAGCTACCTATTTGGAGCTACCACTCTGTTCACTGTTTGTGTCTGAGTGTGCAATTTATGTAAAAGGGTCAGCTTCTTCAAGATTAGAGCTGGGGAAAGATATGTAAAAGGACCAAGGCTCTCTGAGGTCTGCCACCACTTGTCACCTACTCTGCCTCACCCTGAGTTTGCCTAATCTTTCTCCATAGCCTTCTGAAGAGAAACTGTAGGATGAGCCCAGGATAGCTGAGATATACAGCCCTTTCTACAGGTTTAGACCTCTGTAGGGCAGAGCTACCGGGGTTGGGAGGAGAGATTTAGTTGGTCCCTGACTTGGGTGGGTATCACGCATTCAGGTACTCAATGAGGGGAAAGTGGCCCCTGGTTCAAAGCCAAACCACTCGTTTTCTGCCAGAGTCTCCAACTCTGGTGGTTCCACCTGGAATGGCTCACTGCAGGTTCAGGTTGAGTGCAGCCAGCCGTCCCCTCCACAAGAAGAAGCAACTTCAGCCACCCCAGGGTGAGGGTGATAGATCAAAAGAGTCTCTTTTGGGTATGATGCTGGCCCAAACCTCGGGTGGGGGCTAAGCACTTTGTCCCAATAACAGACAATAGCTTTGGAAGGACTCATACTTGGAATGTGTCTGCATACCGCAGGGGTATCCGGGACTTGGCAAGGATGATCCAAACAGTCGCCCAGCCTGACTGGCATGGTTCAGTGTTTGAGCATTGACCTGTGAACCAGGAGGTCACAGTTTGCTTCCCAGTCAGGGCACATGCCCAGGTTGTGGGCTTGATCCGCAGTAGGGGGCATGTGAAAGACAGCCAATCAATGATTCTCTCTCATCATTGATGTTTCTGTCTTTCCCGCTCCCTTCCTCTCTGAAATCAATAAAAATATATACATTTTAATAAACTAAAAAAAAAAAAAAATACCGTCTCTCATTGGTGGTGGTACCAGCAAGCCTATAGGAGGGGGGCGCACAATTCTAAACCTTCCTGGAGTAGCACAGGTGAACTTGCAGGGGAGATTGGATTTACCAACCCAGAATATAGCCACACAGCTCAGCACTCACCAGTCTGGCTCCAGAAGTCTCCGCAGGAGACCCAGTACAAAAATTCCAGCTCTGCATGACTCCCTGGTCACCCCATGTTGCCAAACCAAGCAGGACAGGGTACATGCTTTCTCTCAACAGGGTGTGCCAAAAGTCTCAGCTCAGTGTGGCACCCCTGTGCCGCTGAACTGAGCAGTATGATGCCAAAAGTCCCAGCCCTGTATCACCAAACTCAGGGAAGTGGGGCAGACCAAATGACTCAACAGGTTTTGGGGGGCGGGGCACCAGCTATACACTTGAAGTAGAAGAGATTGGTTTTCTTTCCCAAGCCACACAGTTTAGTCACTGTCTGGATCTCTGCCAAAAGGCTCCCCAGAAAATAGAGGGCCCCTTAAAGTCACTGCTGGGTGTAGGCAGCAGACTGCTTTGTAGGATGTGATTATGGCACCATATCTTGCCAGCAGTCAGAGTCCAGGCTGTGAACTCCCCAAGCTGGTGCTGTAACAATAGGAGTGTTCTTCCCTAGGAGTGTGTGGTCTGAGTCTCCCAGGAAGACTAGATCCCCACTGATTGTCACCCCCAGATGCTATGCGGGCTCCTCCTCCCATCTCTGTTGCTCTTGAAAGGGCAGAGACTCCATTTTTGTGCTAGGCCCTTCATCCTGTCCCCAGAATAACCTCCCTTCCGAGAAAGACTACAAGAAAGCAGCTAGGCCCAAATTGGGCTATACCGTAGCATGCTCCTTCACCCATCAGGTGCCAGGGCCAGCCTGACAGGTTGAACCGGGGCTGAGGTAGGGAGGTGGGAATTGAGAAAATAAAGAAAGACAGGAGAGCGGGATCGGGAGGACTACAGATCATCGAGAGACTGCAGCAAGTTTATTAACTGTGTAATGCCTTTTGTGCACAAAACACTGAATAGGAGGTCTGTCAAGAGGAATGTATTCTTTGTTCCTCTTAATCTCTAATGGAGAGACAGAGCAGAAGGACAAATTCTCAGTATAGCAAATCTCAGTAAATAGTTACAGACTTCTTGGTAAGCTATGAAAGGTTGCTCTCATTCTACTGATAACCGCCATCCAAACAAGCCTGGGAAAACTGTGTGGGTAGGGGACAGCCTTGCTAGTCCCTTCAGGTGACCTGGAACTGACCAATCGGGGTCAGCCAACTCAGGGGACCCTCCCCCTTCCCCAGACCCCTATAAAACCTTTGTCCTGTTGAAGCTCTCGCTCTCTCTCTCCACCTCACCGCTGCGCCGGTGTGTGTGTGTGTGTGTGTGTGTGTGTGGGACTGAGCTCGAGCTAGCTCGAATAAAGGCTCTTTGCTTTTGCATCGGACTCGGCTCCCTGGTGGTCTTTGGGGATCACGAAATCCGGGCATAACACTCTTACTTGGGGATACGTGAGTGGTATTGAGACCCTACACTTTTAGGGGGAGAGAGTTTTTCAGTCACCACACCCCATCCAGCTTCTCAGCCAATGCGGCACCTGCATACAGGTGCTATCCCTTTCTGGGCCTCTTCCATTCTTACCAGTCTCTATGTGGTGTCTTCTGTAATCCTTGCTTTTAATATTTCAGTGCAGGTAGCCTTCAGTTGATTGCTCAGGTTGATTGCTCTGTAATTTAGGGGTGAATCTGGTTTGGGGACAGGAGCTGGTGTGCAGCCTACATCTAATCTGCAGCCTCCAAAATTTACCTTTGAATCTCTTCCCCTTATTAACTTCTAAGGCTATCTGATCACTTGAGGCTGTGAAACCACTTATCTAATAAAGTTGGTAATATTTGCTCCATTCTTTGCTTTGCTGTTTAACTTTTCTTTTTTACTTTGCTTTTCTGTTTAAGTGTTTCTAGTTATGAAACTGCTTTAAACTGTGTGTGTGTGTGTGTGTGTGTGTGTGTGTGTGTTGTGTGTTGTATCCAAATCAGCTGCTTTTGGGCTCATGCCTCATTTTAAATAGACAACTTTAGCTTAAGGAAGATTTTAAGTTCCAGGAATATCTTTCAGCCTTATTTATGTTTTTCCCTCTCCATCTGTTTATACATCTTTATCCCTCTGCCTTTGGCAATTTCCCTGTTTCTTGCAAACAACTGACCATTTCTCAATGTCTGAGATATGGCTCAGAGACAATCTTTTCTCAAACCTCCAAGGCAGGGAGAGATACATCTTTCCTCAACTGTAATCCTATTATGCATTGATCAAACTTCTCCATATGCCTACCAGACTCTGGATTGCAAGCACCAGGCACCAGCCCAAGCACATAGCAAAATTACAATGAAATAAAATGAAGAATGAATGAAATGGTTTTCCATTTTTGAGGAACGAGGAATATTAAATACTCCATGGATATTAAATACTCTAAACAAATGATGTGTTGCTAAGAGAGTCTGGGTTTAATGGCAAGGAAAGTGCAGTATGAGGGGAAATAAAAATATATTCTGAGTGAGTAACATGATTTGTTAAAGAGATACAAGTCTAAAAAGGGTAATTACAAAAGAAAGCCCTTGATACTGGGAAACCTCTTAGGTCTTTTGACATGGCCTGAGTACAATGTCTCCCAAATTTGTATATAGCAGTATAGCCTTGTTTCATTTTAAATATTCTGTATGGGACTCTACAGACAGGGTGACTAAGGGGGTCTAAATAAATTCTGCAATAAGAAAATATGTAGACAGTGTATAAAAAAGAAAGGAGAGTGGGAAATATATAGCTTAAAGTCTCAGCCTCCAAAATTTATCTGCACTTGTGAAATAAAGGGTCATTCCCTAGAGGCTATGGAATGGAGACAGTGAGTGATTCCTTGATTGTGCTGGGTCTGGATGTGATGAAAGAAGCTCTGCTTATTCAAAAACAGATGACACTGAACTGCACACCCAGGGAGAACACTTAGATGAAGTATAGATTGAAATGGTTGACCCAAAATAGTCAGATTAATTTAAAAGTAATTGTAGTTGCTACAAAATTAAATGTGAAAAAAATTAGCTTTCGTTTTCGCAAAAGCAAGAGGTGTTTATAATCCCTCTCCTCAGTTCCATTTTTCTTTTAGTATGAGAAGGCTAAAGGGATTTAAAAACAATGATATGTGAGGATTCAATCAGAGACATGTGATTAAAGTCACAAGAAGCTGTTATAGGGTAACTTACACAGCGATTGCAAGAAGTGTGGCAAGTTACAAAGGAACAAAGTAGAGCAACAAATTTGAATCTAAATGTAGCATCCTTCTTCCTCATTTAAATAAATTAATAGAAAGGCATTGATTGTAGTAAAGAGGTAATAATCAAGATGTTTTCTAAAAGCTATACCTCCTGCAGTGTTTGTGTTTCAGAAATAAAATTTTGCCTCTGTGGGTTTTCTGAACACTTGATGTCTTACAGAATATAGCAATATACCAGGGACAAGATAGAACAAAGATTGTGGTGTAAGTAAACACCGTTACTCGCCACCTCCCACAACCACATCAAAATTACAGCTAAAATACAAAACAACCATCATTCAGAACCACCTGAAATCTAGCTGAATGGAAGTCTTACAATTAGACAAGTAAAGAAGAAAGCACGTTGAGACTGATATCCAGGTTGAGGCATGGAACTGGCTGGTGCAACAACCACGTGTGGCATTATTTTTCATTGGGAGGGATAGCTCACCCGCAGAGGCCTCCTGTGAGAAGCAAGGGGACCCAGCCCCACAGCAGATCCCCAGCCCAGGGCTCCAGACCTGGGAAGAGAAGTTCCCATAACTCTGGGCTATAAAAAAAGCGGGTATTGTGTCTGAGTGACACAGAGTCTCCTGGAGAACCAAGCAGGTCCTCTTAAAGGGCCAGCACACAAACTTATATGGACTCACACCTTCTGAGCTCCAGTGCTGGGCAGTGGCTTGGGGGTATCCAGGGACATACGGGGATCAACTGCATTGTCTGGCATCGTAGCAAGAATTTGGGGGTGGCTTTCTCCCAGGCAGGAGTGTTTACAGATGCCACTGTTCCTATGCTGAGACCTCTCCCATCACAGAACTGACTGACAGCCATATCTGAGTTTCCACCAGCCTGGCTCACACTGTTCACTCCACCCTGGTGATTACCCTGCCCCATACAATTAGAAGCCCCACCCAAGCTGTTTGCAGTGAATGTTCCATATGAATGCCCTGTCCTGGCTCAGGTTTCAGAATTTGTTAAAAATCTCTCAAACAAGCATGCCCCAAATCTATCAAGAAAAGACCCAAGACCTGACTCTGGCACCAGCCTGCCTTGCTTCATAGCTTGGCCTCACCTGGGTACTTCCCAGACCAACAGATTTAGCAGACATCTGCTGATCCCTCTATAGCTCCTTCAGGGTGGCCCCAGGCAGTGGCTGCCTTTGCACCTCCTGGGAGACCCCAAAGCCAGTGCACCTGGTGGACAACTTCAGACCATACCAGATTACAACTCTACACATCCACGAGTGACACACTCAAGGTGCAGACTCAGTGAGCACCAAAGCCCCACTGAAGCAAGTCCTAGTCCATAGGGGTATCTCCTGCACAGCAGGTCTTCCACTGTAGTTGAAGATGGTCCTCATAGCCAATTGACCTGGAGGCCAATTCCTCTCAGTGATGCCAACATCAATCAAGGCTCAAATATAACAAGACTGTGCACACAGCCCACACAGGGGCCCACCTAAAGTTCCCAGCTCAGGTGATTGGGGAGGCAGAGCCACTGGGCCCCACAGGACACCTATTACACAAGACCACTCTACCAATTCCAGGAGAAGCAGCAGCTCTACCTCATATGTAGGGACAAACACAGAGAAGCAGAAAAATGTGGAGACAAAGAAACATTTTACAGTGGGAAGAACAGAATAAATCTCCAGAAAAAGAATTAAATGAAACGGAAGTAAACACAAGTTCAAAACAATGGTTATAAGGATGCTCAAGGATCTTAATGAGAGCTTCAAGGGACTTAGTAAGACTTACAAGAATGGTAGGGAGAATGTCAAAGATATGAAAAAGGGCCAGTCAAAAATTAAGCATACAGTAACTGAAATAACGAATAATTTACATAGATTCAAAGGTAGACTAGAGGCTTCTGAGAATCAAGTCAAAGATTTGGAATATGAGGAAGCAAAAAACACCCCATCAAAAGAGCAAAAAGAAAAAAGGATCCACAAATATGAAGATAGACAGGAATTCACTGGAATTTCTTCATGTCAGCTGCTGCGTGGACTTAATGGGAAAGAGGTTCAGGCACAGATGTGAGTTTCTGCTGAAACTGTATCAGAGACTTTTTGAAGAGAAGTTCTTCCAATTAAAAGGATCCAGTCTCAAGATTAAAAGTGGCAGCAAAGTGAGTGGATGCTGCACTGACATGCTCCCAGGACCAAACTGGAATTACAACTAAAATACAGAAAAACACTTCCTGAATAATTAATAGAAGTCTCTCCAGAGGGAGCGCTAATAACCAAGGGCAGAAAGTGGAGACCGCACAGAGATTGGTAGGAGGGTTGGAGGCGCAAAAGGGCTGGCCGGGTTCCCACAGACAGCAACTGAAGTTCTGGAGAGATATCTCAACTGTGGGGGGTTTCGAATGAGAACTCTGAGGTCTAATCCCCAAGCTTCCCCCCCACCACAGCAGAGAGCAACAGAACTGAGAAGGGTACCCACATAACATCTGGCTGTGAAAAGTAGCTGGTTGCTGTTGGCCAGGGAGAGATGGCTGGAAATTCAGGCACCATCTTAAAGGGCCAATGTACAAAATTCCCTGTGAAGCTACTCACCTTGTGCTCTGGCAGAGGGAGGGCAGAGTGTACTGGTGCTCTGTGAGCAGAAGCCAGGATCAGGGGATCTGGGATTAAAGCTCAGAAGGCAGACACCCCCGGTTTCCTGTATTGAGTCATTCTAGCATGCTGTGGAGGTCATCTTTCTCATGCAGACATTTGGTATACAAGCAGCTTTGCCTGAGGGGAAGACAGTTGACCCACCCTCTTAAAAAACACCTTGCCCTGCAGTGCAGAGTTTCTGAAGCCCATTAAGAGAATGAGAATAAAAATTAGCCTCCAGGCAGAAGAAATTGCCCCACCATGTTGAAAAAATCTCACCACACCTGTGGGTGATTGCCTAAGGGCAATTCAAGATGGAATCCTATCAGTCTATAGGCAGAGGCGGTCTTTGGAGGCTTTGAGTCTTTGCCTGATCTAATTAATCAGAAACAGCATTTGACACTGTCCTGCACTAGAGATTGAGAGGCATAAAAGAACTACCTAATACATAGTTACAAACCCAAACAGGCAACCAAAATGAGGAGACAAAGGAACAACCCCAAATGAAAGAAGAAGAGAATTCTCTGGAAGAATAGATAAATGAAATGGAGATAGAAATTTATCGGATATAGAGTTCAGAGTAATGATGGTAAAGATGCTCAACAACATGAGAAAAGATATAGTAACTCTGTACACAGAAATGAAGAATGACATAACACAAATAACACATTAGAAGGAATACACAGTAGATTAGGGGAAGCTGAGGATCAAATCAGTGAATTAGTGGACAGGGTTAAAAAATCACTCAATCAAAGAACCACAAATATGAAGATAGTGTAAGAAGCTTCTGGGACTTCAAGCATATGAACATTCACATTACGGGGATGCCAGAAGGAGAAGAGAGAGAGCAAGATATTGAAACCTATTTGAAGAAATAATGACAGAAAACTTCCCCTGCCTGTTGAAAGAAATAGACTTACAAATCCATGAATCCCAGAGAGTGCCAATCAATAGGAACTCAAAGACACCCACACAAAGACACATCATAATGAAACTGCCAAAGTTTAAAGACAAAGAGAGAATCTTAAAAGCAGCAAGAGAAAAGCACTTAGTTACCCACAATGGCGAGCCGGTGCAAGTGTCAGCTGATTTCTCAATAGAAACTGTATTTGCCAGTAGGGAGTGGCAAGAAATATTCAAAGTGATGAATAGCAAGAACCTACAACCAAGATTACTTTACCCAGATAAGCTATCATTTAGAATTGAAGATCTGATAAAGAGCTTCACAGATAAGAAAAAGCTAAAGGAGTTCATCAGCACCAAACCAGTATTACATGAAATGTTGAAGGTATTCTTTAAGGAGGAGGAGGAGGAGGAGGAGGAGGAGGAGGAGGAGGAGGAGAGAAAGAAGAAGAAGAACAACGACAACAAGGGGAAGGAGAAGAACAAGGGGAAAAAAGAAAAAGATAAAAAAATATGAACAATAAAAGCACAATAAATACATATCTAAAAACAATTGAATCTAAAAATCAAAATAAATGAACAAGGAAACTAATGAACAAAATAATCTAATGAATAAAATAGAATCAGAGTCATGGAAACATGGAATAGACTGACGAATCTCAGAGGGAAGGGGTGGGGTGGGAAGAGATTAACCAAAGAACAGTATGCCATATAAGCATTACCTAGGGACACAGACAATATGGTGGTGAAGGCCTAGGGTGGGGCTGGAACCAGGTGGAGGGGGGGCTGGAACAAGGTGGAGGGGGGCAATGGGGGGAAAAGAGGGGACATCTGTAATACTCACAACAATAAAGATTTTATAAATAAATCTATCAGGGGCAGAGGACTATTTGTCTGTGCATCGTGTTCTAAAGTTAGGCAGCATTTTGTTAGTAGGCAAGAGAACTGAAATTTACGTCATATTTAGAAAATAAATAGCAAATTGATATATGAACACTCTTTGGGATTCATTTGTTCTAACAATTCAGGTGAAAGTTTGGTTTACACTATGAACACATTTTCCACATCAATTGTTGTGATTATTTCCCTGGTTTAGACACTAAAGCATGAATTCACTCTATATTGTAGCAAAATTCAACTATCAAATTTGGTTTAAGGCCTGTGAGAAAGGTAATATAACAGTGGAGAGGATGGAAACAATCTGGGCAAATTAATGCTAAGATTTGAATATCTTAAAGATCCTTAATTCTCTGAGAAGTATTCATCACTTAAGCACACCGCATTACATTGGTGATACCTGTCAATTATTTAAAAATTAAAAAGGGAAAATGGTAAAAATAAGGAGCTACAAGCAACTGATAGTTTTGATAAGCACATCTGAAGTATGTGGAATTTTATGCTGAACCTGTAGCTCTAAATGAATTAAAAATTTCCAAACAGTCACATAGAGCGTGTTTTGGTGAAGGCATATGTTTGAGAATGGTTCACCAGCAGAAGAAACTTTCTCTGTTGAGACCTCTAATATCGTATCTACTAGTCATATGTAACTATGTAAATTAATAAAAAACAAATAAAGTTGAAAATTTATTCTCTCAGTCTCAATAACCACCTTGGAAATGCTCAATGGTTGCACGTGAATAGTGTGTACAGCACAAATATAGAACTTTTGTATCAGTGCTAAGAGTTCTGTTAGACTGTTCTGTTCCGTAATCAATGGACCCAACTGAATTTTTACCCTTCCTTCAACTTCTGAATATAGGGATAACCCCTAAGTCAGTTGGTGATGTTTGTTGCAGTAGGGAGGAGTTAGAAAATGGAAATACAAGAGGATGCAAAGTGGTGGCAAAGTAAGGGGAAGTTACACTCACCTCTACCCAGGACCAAAGTGGAATTTCAAATAAATTGTAGAACAATAAACCTGAACGATCAACTGAACACTAGCTGAACAAACATCTTATGACCAAGGATTCACAGAAGAAGCCATGTCCAAACTGGTATAAAGGGCAAAGACACAAAAATTGCTGGCCCCACCCCCATGTACAGCAGTGGAGAATCCAGGGTGATGTCTCAGCTGCAAAAGGCCTCCCTTTGGAGCCAGAGGTCTCAACTCCATACCTAGCTCCCCAGCCTGCAGCACCGGTGCCAGGAGGAAGAGCTCACATAAAATCTGTCTGTGGATATAAGCAAGGATTCTGTCTGTCAGGGTGAGACAGGAGATGGCTAGAAACTGCGGTGTCCTCTTAAAGGTCAGCAAACAAAATCTCATTTCTGGCCATTCACCCTGGGCTCTGGAAGAGAGACAGCAACTCAGAGCAGAATGAAGTCGTAAAAGGAGACACTAGATTATGTAGTTTTGAGGAGAAAGCTAGAGGGACAGCAGCCAATGTCACTGTGCCTAGTCCTTCTCTAACACTGCCCACAGATGCCATTTTTGCTTGGTCAAGCATTGCCTTCCACACAGCATCAGACTTGAGCAATCCATTAGGTTCATCCTACTGACTCCCTGTGGCCCTGCCCCATGAAGCTCACACTCTGCTGAGGAATAAGTTAGCTGGGACCATTTGGGGCCCATGGTGCAGTTTTCATGGAAGGCTCTCTAGGTGGTCCTTGCAGACTCTGGGTATCAGAGATGCACAAGGAAAGACTGAGCTTTGTGGTTCTAGAGTGAGCCATTTTTCTCCCCCACACACACCAACTGATGCCATACTTCCCATGCAGAGCCCCTCCCCCATGCCCCTCCACACAGACAAATGTTACTTTGTTTTAGCTATATGAACCCTACCGGCTTCAACCTAATGACTCCCCATCTCAAAGGTCCATGGGCCCCAGGGAGGTGGGAGGTGGCCTTGGTGTACCCTGAGATTTTGCAGAGTGGCCTCAGACCTAGCACTGGCACTAAGTTTGAATTTCTATCAAGTTTGTGAACAACACTCGCCCCTACCTGGTGACTCACCGATAACCTACCTCATGCAACTCACATATTGCCAGAGGCTTTTTAAGTGACTGAGCCTAACAGCCAGCCAGGAGGTGGAGGCAAATCACAGGGCACTTTTGCTGAACCTTCCCCAGGCTTGGTACTGGTGGGAGTCAGTCTTGGTATGCAGCTTGGCACTTCCCAACCCGATCCAGACCCAGGAGAGGCAGCCACAAACTGTGGATCACTTTACAGCTGCTAACAGGTAGCCCAATGGCAGCTTCTGACATTGACTTACACCAGAGTCCCTCCCCAGAGGCCCCTAAAAATCAAAATCATACCAAGTGATGGCTTTCAGACCACATTAGAGCACAACCCAATTAGTTCCACCAGCAGCATACTCAAAGAGAGATCTTGGCAGACACAATCTGCTAAGGCAAATCCTACTTCATGTGGTCAGTGCTCACAAAGCAGCTCATACACTGTGATTTGGGTCAATTCTCACAGCCAGCCAACCTGACAGGCCAACAGCAATCAAGATGCAACTACAACTGTAGGGCTCACATAAGCAACACATGAAAAACTCCTGGAGCACCTAATTGAAGTGATCATGGAGACTGCACCGGTGAGACCCACAGAACACCTATTATATAAGTCCACCCTATCAGAAATGGGAGATGTAGATCTACCTAATAGACAGAAACAGAGAGAGGCAGGCAAAATGTGGAGACCAAGAAACATGCCCTGAATGCCAAATAGGAGAAATACCTGCCGGGGTTCTTGTCCCAGCATTACGAAGGGTTCAGCAATCTGGAGAAAGGCTGTGCGTAGATTAAGTAGGAGTCCAAGGACGAAAGATAGTTTTGAAAGGCATTGGGGGTCAGAGGAGCTTCAGCTAAAGGAGCTAAAGGATCTCCTTGTCTCAGGACCACGTGCTTTTTATTAACACAATTTGTCCTAAGGCAAGGTGGAGACATAAACTTCAAAGGGTAGGGTTTACAGAAGCATTGTCAGATTGGGGAATAGCCTAACGCTGTTCAGGTGTTTGGCCAACAGGAGGCAATAACATGTAGGTTAAGATGCCCTGAGCTGTCTGGCAGCAAGCAATCATCCTATTCAGGTTTGGGGGAAGTGCCTATTAGCCACTCCAACAGGTAATTACATATGTGACTCAGCCCTTGTTGAGCCCCCAAGTTTCATCAACCTTTTGATACAACTCTTGTAATTATGACATGCTGGAATTGGCTCCCGGCAATACGCAGAAAAAGAACTAAATGAAATGGAGGCAATTAACCTTCCAGATACAGAGCTCAAGACAATGGCTATAAGGATGCTCAAGGAACTTAGGGAAAGAATGGAAGTCAACAAAGAGATAGTAAGCATTAAAAAGGCCATAAAAGCAATTAAAAAGAACCAGTCAGAAAGGAAGAATGCAATATCTGAAATGAAAAATACACTAGAAAGAATCAAAGGCAGATTATATGAATCAGTGATTTGGAAGACAAGGTAGCAGAAAATACCCCATCAAAGCAGCAAAAAGAAATAAGATTTTTTTTAAAGGACCTCTGAGACAACATCAAGCATGACAATATCTGCATCATAGGGGTACCAGAATGGGAAGAGAGAAAGCAAGGAATTGAGAATCTATTTCAAGAAATAATGACTGAAAGCTTTCTTAACCTGCTGAAGGAAATAGATACACAAGTCCAGGGGCACAGAGAGTCCCAAACGAGATGAAACCAAAGTGGCCAACATCAAGACACATCATAAAAAAAGTGGCAAAGTTTAAAAACAAGGACAGAATCTTCAAAGCAGCAAGAAAAAGACAGTTATCTACAGAGCAGCTCCCATAAGACTATCAGCAGATTTCTCAACAGAAACATTTCAGGGAGAAAGAATAGGTATGAAATATTCAAAATAATGAAAAGCAAGGACCTATAACCAAGACTGTGCTACCCAGTAAGGCTCTTATTGAAAATGGAAGGAGAAATAAAGAGCTTCCCAGGCATGAAAAAAGCTACAGTTCATAACCTCCAAACCAGTATTACAAGAAATGTTAAAGAATTTTTTAAGTAGAAAGAAAAGTAAAAAGAGGAACAAAAATTTGTATCATAAAATGGCAATAAACATGTATCTATCAATAATCACTTCCAATGTAAATGGATTAAATGCTCCCTCAAAGACATAGGGAATGGATAAGAATGGATAAGAAAACATTGCCAATACATATACAGTCTATAAGAGACCCACTTCAGATTGAAAGGCACACAGAGACTGAAGGTAAAGGGGTGGAAAGAGATATTTCATGCAAATGGAAATGTAAAATAAGTTTGGGATGCAGTATGACAAAATAGACTTTACAACAAATGCTATAATAATGGACAAAAAACACTCCCTGTTGATAAAGGGATGAATGAAACAAGATATTATAATCCTTGTAAATATGTATGCACCCAACATAGGACCACCTAAATATATAAAGCAAATCTTGATGGACATAAAGGAAGAGATCAACAGCAATACACACATATTAGGAGACTTTAACATTCTATTGACATCACTAAATAGATCTTCCAGGGTCAACATCAAGAAGGAATGAGTGACCTTAAATGACACACTAGACCAGATTGATTTAATTGATATTTAAGAACACTTCATGCCAAAGCAGCAGATTATATATTCTTTTCAAGTGCACATGGAATAATGTCTTAGATAGACCACACGTTAGGCCACAAGGAAAAAAAAAAATCAAAAGCTACCTTGACACAAATGTAAAAAATAACACAACAAAAAAATCTATAGGATACAGCAAAACCAGTCCTAAGAGGGAAATTCATAGCACTACAGGCCTACCTCAAGAAATAAGAAAAATTTCAACTAAACAATCTAATGTTACATCTGAAGAAATGGGAAAAAAAGAAATAATAAACCCAAAGTGAACCAGAGGAAGGAGATAATAAAGGTCACAGCAGAAATAAAATACAGTCCAAAAAATACCAAAGAACAATGAATCCAATAATTTGTTCTTTAAGAGATAAATAAGATTGAGAAAACTTTAACCAGACTCATCAGAAAAAGAGAGCTGTCCCAGTAAATAAAATCAGAAATAAAGTAATAGCGGACACCACAGAAATACAAAGAATTATAAGAAAATATTATGAACAACTACATGCCAACAAAATGGACAATTTAAGAAATACATAAATTCCTAGAAACATACAATCTTCTTAGATTGAATCAAGGAGAAACGGACACTCTAAACAGACTGAATATAACCAACAAAATCAAAGCACTAATAGAAACAAACTACTAACCAACAAAAGTCATGGACCTGAGGTCTTCAGAGGCGACTTTTACAAAACATCCAAGGAAGAACCAACACCTATCAATCTCAAACTAGTCCAAAAATTCAAAAGGAAAAAAAAAATACTTCCAAGGTGATTTTACAAAACGAGCCTTATCTTGATCCAAAACAGATAAAGACACTACAAAGAAAACAATTGGCCAATATCCCTGAAAATATAGATTCAAAAATTCTCAACAAAATATTAGCAAACCAAGTTCAGCAATGCATTAAAAAAATCATACACCAAGACCAAGTGGGATTTATCTTTGGGATACAAGGTTGGCTCAATAGCCGCAAATCAATGAACATGATACATCAAATAAACAAAATGAAAGATAAAAATCAGATGATCATATCAAGAGGTACAGAAAAAGCATTTGACAAAATACAGCACCCATTTATGATCAAACCTATCAGCAAAATGGGAATAGAGGGAGCATAAGTTAACATAATAAAGGACTTATATGACAAACCCTCAGCTAACATCATGTTCAATGGGGAAGAACTAAAAACTTTCCCATTAAGGTCAAGAACAAGATAGGGATGTCCACTTTTTAGCACTCTTATGCAACATAGTGCTGGAAGTCCTAGGCACAGGAATCGAACAAGAAGAAAAAAATAAAAGGCATCTAAGTTGGAAAGAAAAAAGTAAAATTGTCATTATTTGCAGATGGCATGATATCTTTTTTTTTTAATATATATTTTTATTGATTTCAGAGAGGGAGAGGGAGAGAGAAACATCAATGATGAGAGAGATTCATCTATCGGCTGCCTCCTGCACGCCCCTCACTGGGAACCGAGCCCACAACCCAGGCACATGCCCTTGACCTGAATGGAACCCGCGGGCCCCCAGTCCGCAGGCCAACGCTCTATCCACTGAGCCAAGCCGCCCAGGGCGGCATGATATCTTAAAGATTTCACCAAAAACCTACTAGAACAGATAAATAAATTCAGTAAAACAGCAGGATAAAAATAAATATCTATAAATCAGTTGCATTTTTATATAATTATGAACTACCACAAAGAGAAACTAAGAGAACAATTCCATTTACAACTGCATAAAAAAAATAATATAGCTAGGAATAAATTTAACCTAGGAGGTAAAAGACCTGTACTCAAAAAACTATAACACACTGAAGAAAGAAATTGAAGAAGATAGAAATAAATGGAAGATAGACCACGCTCATGAATAGGAAGAATTAACATCATTAAAATGTCAATAGGCAAAGCAATCTGTAGATTCAATGCAATTCCAATCAAAATGCAAATGGTGTTTTTCAGAGAACTAAAACAAATAATCCAAATACTTATATGGTATCACAAAACTTTCTGAATAGCCACAGCAATCTTGAGAAATAAGAACAAAGTTGGAGTTATCATGCTACCTGGTATCAAACTACACTTTTGGGCTATATGGTGAACAAAGCAGCATGGTGCTGGCATAATAACAGATATATAGATCAGTGGAGGTATATAGAGAGCTCAGAAATAAATCCATGCCTATGTGGTCAATTAATATATGAAAGTAGGCCAGAATGTACAATGGGGTAAATACAGTTTATTCAATATATGGTATGGATAAAACTGGACAGATAGCTTAAAAAAATGAAACTAGATCATCTTCTAAAACCATATACAAGAATGAAAAAAACACTACAGACTGATTCATTTGCCTCTCAGCATAACCATTATTGCTTGTCTCATTTTCGGTTCTTATAAGTGTATTTCTAGTATCACATGATCTCACTCATCTAGGGGAAATAATGAACAACATAAACTGATGAACAAAAACAGACCCGGAGACAGGGAAGCATCGACCAGACTGTCAAACCTCAGAGGGAAGGTAGGGGAGGGTGGGGGTAAGGGGGAGAGATCAACCAAAGGCATGCATATAAGACGAACCAGTGGTCACGGACAACAGGGGGGTGGGGGCATGCGTGGGGAGGGGTTTGGGATGGGAATGGGGGGATGAGGACAAATACCTGATACCTTAATCAATAAAGAAATTCAAAGAAAAGAATAAAAAAAGAATAAACTCAAAATGGATTAAAAAATTAAATGTAAGACTCTAAAACATAAATCCCTTATAAGCCTACATAGAGAGTATAATCTCTTATAGTTTTCTCAGCAATTTTTTTTCTGATATAAATTATTGGGTGAGAAAAATGATAGAAAAATAAACAAATGGGACTACTTCAAACTAAAAAGTTTTGGCACAGCAAAGGAAAAATTTAACAAAACAAAAAGACAGCCTTCTTAATGGATGAAATATTTGCCAGTGATACACCCCATAAGGTGTTAATATACAAAATTTATAAAGAACTCATACAGCTCAACATGAAATAAACCAAAAATCCAATTAAAAAAATGGCAGAGGATCGGAATAGACAATTCTCCAAAGAGGACATATTTATGGTCGATAGACATATGAAAAGATGCTCAATTCACTGATCATCAGAGAAATGCAAATTAAAATCACAATGAGATATGAACTCACACTTGTCAGAATGGCTATAGTCAATACGTCAATAAATTATAAGTGATGGTGAGGATGTGGAGAAAAGGGAATCCTAGTGTATTGTTGCTGGGAATGCAGACCATTGCAGTGACTATAGAAAACAGTATGGAGGTACCTCAAAATGACCGACCCAGCAATTCCACATCTGTGTATATGTCCAAAGAAACCCAAAACACTAATTTGAAAGAATATACACACCCCTGAGTTTACTGCAGTATTATTTACCATAGGTAAGATATAAAAGCAACCCAAGTGCCCATCAGTGGATTTAAAAGATATGATACATCAGTTTATGTTGTATCATATCTTTTAAATCCAAGCATCGATCAGACCGTCAAACCTCAGAGGGAAGGTAGGGGAGGGTGGGGGTAAGGGGGAGAGATCAACCAAAGGACTTGTATGCATGCATATAAGCCTAACCAAGGGACACAGGGGGGTGAGGGCATGAGTGCGGGGGTAGGGGGTAGGGGGGCAGTGGAGGGATAAGGACACATAATATAATACCTTAATCAATAAAGAAAAAAATATAAAAGATATGATACATTATACAATGGAGTACCACTCAGTCATTAAAAAAAAAAAATGAAATCATAGTATTTGCGACAGCATGGGTGGCCCTAGAGGGTATTGTGCTAAGTGAAATAAGTCAGTCAGAGAAAGATAATGCCATATGATTTCATTTTTATATGGAATCTAAATAACAATATAAACAAACAAACAAAACTGAAACAGATTCATAGATATAGAGAACAGACTGATGGTTGCCAGATGGTAGGGGGTTTGGGGGACTGGGTAGAAAAGGTGAGGGATTGAGACGTACAGGTGGGCAGTTGCAAAAAAGTCATGGGAATGTAAAGTACAGCATAGGGAATATTGTCAATAATATTGTAATAACTACGTTTGGTGCCAGTTGTGTGGTGGAAATATATGGGGACCACTTTGTAAAGATTATGATTGCCTAACCACCATGCTGTATGCCTGAAATTAATACAAAACAACATTGAATGTAAACTATAATTGGAAAATAACATTTACTCAGAGGGAAGAGAGGTGCGGGGGTGGGTGGGAAGAGATTAAACAAAGATCTTACATGCATATGTGCGTTACCTATGGACACAGACAATAGGGTGGTGAAGCCCTGGGGTGGGGCGGGAACTAGGTTGGGTTGAGGGGGACAATGGGGGGAAAAAGATGGACATCTGTGATACTCGCAGCAATAAAGATTTTTTAAAAAGGGAAAACAAAAGAAAAATAACATTTAATAAAAATGAAACTAAAACAAACCATGGTATATTCATACATTTAAATTGAATGACCTATTTATTGATGCATGAGACAACTTGGACAGATCACAAGGTATACATAATTTCTCTTATATATATTCTCAAAATAACATACTTATGGAGAATCGATCAGTAGTGGCCAAGATTTGGGGCTAAGGTAGTTGTAATGGAATAGTTCCATATCTTGATTATGGTGATGGTTACACTAATCTATATGTTTGTTAAACTTCATATAACTTTATGCAAAAAGTACAAAACCTACATTTTACAGTGTGATAATTTGAAAAACTAAAATTTTAAAATAATTGTGCTGTCAAGGATATGGAGGAACTAGAACTTGGACAAACTTCTGGTGGGGATGCCAAATGGTACAAGTACATTAGAAAAATGTGTAGTGATTTGTCTTAGTCCATTCAGGCTGCTACAAACAAAATAACACAGATTGGGTGGCTGATAATAGAAATGTTTTTCCTACAGTTCTGAGGGCCAGAAAGTCCAATATAAAGGAGCTAGCATGGTCATGGTTTGGTGAAGGCCTTCTTCTTGGTTGGTACCAGGCGCCTTCTCATTGTGTTCTCACCTGGTGGAGGGGTGAGCTAGTTCTCTGGGGCCTCTTTTACAAGGCTATTAATGGCATTCCTGAGGGCTTCCGTATCATGACCTAATCGCTTCCCAAAGGCCCCACCTCCTAATACCAACACATTGGGCATTAGGGTTTCAAAATATGAATTCATGGGGGAAACAAACATTAAGATCATAGCAGGGAGATTCTTAAACTATTAAGCATATCATATGATCCAAACATTCTTAGTGCTAGGAATTTACCCAAGAGAAAGGAAAACATATATACAAACAGAGGCTTCTATATTAATGTTCAGAGAAGAAGCCATATTTGTAATAACAAATAATGAAACATCTCTAATAATGTCCAACACCCAAATGGATAAACAAACTGTGGTATTTCCATATAATGGAATACTTGTAGCAGTAAAAGGGAATGAACTTTTGATACATGCCACATTAACGGATCTCAGTATGCTGAGGATCAGAAAAAAAATTAGTATGTATTCTTTGATTGAATTTATGTGAAATTCCAGAAAATGCTAGCTAATATATATTGACAGAAATCAGTAGTTGCCTGGGGACTGGAGGGAGTTAGGAGAGGCAGGAGACAGAGTTTACAGAAGAGTAGGAGCAGGGAATTTATCACATCAAAACATCACATTGATATTTGTCCCTTGGAGGGGGGTGTGTATGAAAGGAAAGGGCAATGAAGTAGGATAACCCAGGATGCCTCTCAGTTACACACAAAATTTCAGTTATTAGAGCAGTGATCACTCATTCCAATTGAGTAACGTATAAATTACACACACACAAAAAAAAAATTATACACCTTTCTATATGTGTAAAACATTTAGAAATTCCATGGAAAATCATGAAAATTATATATCTAATTCATTTAAACAACTGCAACTATAGAGTTATACTTCCAGCCAGGGATTCATTCAGTTTTAGAGATGGATGAAGTACTGTAATCATCAACTGTGAACTTCTCAGTTTATATGGAGAATAGTGAAAGGACTTGCCTCAGGTCAAATAGGATTCTAGGTGCCAGACTATTCTGATTCTGCTTTGACTCTGCGGGCCATTATGGTAACCATGCCTGCCTTACCTTTGGAGGTTGGGTGACAGCACTTGGCCCCTGCTACTTGCTCCCATTGCCTTTAGGTTCCCAGTTCAGTGGCTGCAGTTCCCACTATAAGTTCTCATCTACAGAGAAGAGTGATCATGGAGCTCTTCAAGGATGCTGGGGCTCCCCTCATACATTCATTTATCACAGCTGTGGTGAAAGGTGTGTCCTGAGGACCCTTTCAGGGAGGGTGAGCAGGTTTTGAATAACAAATGCACTTTAAAACTCCAATGTCCCCAAGCCTTTGAATCCTTTCTTCTACAGAAAACCAAGGTCATTTCTAGTTTACTTGTTGTTGGCCACATTTTGGTTCACGTGTTAGCTGACCATCCAAACCAGCTCTTAGAACCCTTTATAACTCTCCAAGCTGTAACAATAAGTGCAGAATCTCTGCTTAGTGGATCAGTAAAGTCACCCTGGTCCAAATTTATGTTCCTTCCACTGTTGTCCTACACCTTTAACATCCAACCCGACCCATGCCTCCCTACTTATGTCTGTATAGATTAGAAAAATCTAGTAGCTCTTTTGGAGTACAGCACACCTTCTCATGGGTTACACTTTTTACTTCACCTTAAGAGGCCTAGTGAGACTTGAGTCTTGTTATAGATGTAGAAGCATGAGGGGAGAGGGTGGGGGTCCTGTGGAGCATCAGCAGTGTCTTTCAAGGACATTTCCTCAGGGGAGGCCATTACACTTTGCTCTGGCAATTCAGGGTTAATTTCCTCAGACTTGGGTGGGGAGGCTGTTTCTACAGGGTTTGGAGAGGCTGCTTCCACTGGTGAAGATGACTCATGAGTATTTAGGGGCTCGATGTTCCCAGCTTCATCACTGTCTTCCCACATATTCCCATCTCAACATTCAGGATCCCATTCCTTCCCATTCAATGCCTTCACTTTAATGGTAGTTACACAGTGAGGTTGGGAATCCAATTTGCATTGTAATTCAGCCACCCACAAAGAAATTCTGCGTTTTGTTTTCAGCAAGCTCAGCCTCCAGGCTCCAGAAAACTGGGCAAACATAGAAGCTTTAAGGTCTTTTGTGTAGTGTTTGAGCAGGGAATTGAAATATCTGAGCTCATCCTTTTCCTGTCTCACTTTGTTCAGTGTCATTAGGAGCAACTGGACATTCTCATGATATTCTTGAGTTTGACAAAAATGTCTGAAGGTATCATATACATGGTCACTCAGTTCCTTGCATCTTATAAGTATTTGCTTAAGAGTATCCAATGATGAGACTTTGTGTATTTCTATTGCCACATCACACCATGGACTCTCAGGGTGCAAATTTACTGCTGGAGATACAGTCATTAGTGCTTTTAAATATAATCATATTTGAGAGCTAAATCTAGAACCAATTCAGAAAATTCATTCTTAAGATTCTGTTCTTTAGAAACAGCCCTGGTGCCAAAGTTTGCATGAGTCGGTTCTCAGAGAAGCAGAACCAATAACATGCATGAGTGTGTGTGTGTGTGTGTGTGTGTGTGTGTGTGTGTGTGTGTGTGTGTGTGTAAAGGGGGAGAGACAGAGACAGAGAGAGAGGGATTTATTTCAAGGAATTGGCTCATATGATTATGGAGACTGGCAAGTCCAAAATCTATAGGATGTGCTCACAGACTAGCTACTGAAGGGAGAGCCAAGGCTGCAGTTTAAATCCAAAGGTGGTCAAGCTGGAGACACAGAGAAGAGCCAGTGTTGCAGATCAAGTCCATAGGTCATCTGCAGCAGAATCCCTTCTTGCTCAGGGGAGATAATTTTTTGTTTTGTTTTGTTCTGGCTTTCAGTGGATTGAATAAGGCCCACCCTCATTATACATGGCAACTTACCTAAAGTCCATGGATTTAAAACTTATCCTCATTCAAAAGCACCCACACAGAATCACCCATGATAATGATTGATCACATACCTAGGCACCATGGCCCAGCCAAAATGACACATAAAATTAACCATCACACTTTCTTTCAGTCTTTTCTATTTCATTCCCTCTTTATCTCTTTCTCTTTTTAACACAGAGTTGGAAAGATGTATGGAAAGATGTTCTCGGCTTATGGTTTACATAAATTTTCCTTCACTTAAAGTATTCTATGTAATTGCCACCACAACTCTATGAACTAGATAATGAAAGCATTTATATTTTATTGTTACACGCAAGAAGATCACATCTCAGGAAGGCGCCGTGACTTGCTCAAGACTAAACAGACAACAATAGCCCCTTCCAGGAGTCAAACCCAGACCTTCTGAATTAAGATTCCTAGCTATTTCAAATGATGTTTAGCTCCCAAAACCTCAGCTGTGAGTGCACTGAAAATTGCGACACTGCCCATATTTTAAACCACTTATTAACATCATAGTATCCCTGGGTCACCCTGTGTCATTTGCAGGCTATGGGGCAAGGGTCGGCATTCTCAGTTGCATGTTCTAAATCCCCTTTTATTATTTCTGTCTGTATTATGTTAGCTTTGTGTTGCCTTGGACTGTAAGCAGCACTCAAGAGAGCCTGGAATTGATGGTGTGGTTATAGCAGGAGCAAGATGGATAAGGTTCTTCTTTCCATTTAGCCATTTGACCTTTCAAACTGGAACCACCAGTGATTTGGAAAGAAAAGAGGACCTGAAGCATTTTCGTCCTCTCATAAGACTGCCAATTTGTTTGCTCTTTAGCTTAGACAATGTGATTTATTACCTTTCATCATGAGCCTAGATGGACTATGCTGTCTTGGGTTCAGCCCCATTTTGTGGCTGAAGCAGCAGAGATTTTACTTTTAAATGATAAGCCCATGGATCAGACGGTATACCTTATACCTGAATTAACCTCCAGCTCTTAAATAATAAAACTTAAACAATATCCTTCACAGGATGGATGAAGTGCAAAATAAAGAAAAAGAGATAAACAGAACCTGATGATTTCAATAAAAATAATACAAGGGGCTCAGCAAATTAAACCGTAAGCTCGAACAAGCAATTCATATCATATTAATTTTTTCACAATGCCTTTCTTCTTGCATAAAATACACCCAAACCAGGAAGGTAACTGATCTCCATGATGGTTCCAAAGCACTTTCCTGTCTATCATGAAAACAACAACAGGATACTCAAGAGGACATAGTCAGTCCAACTCAGTGAATTTATGTTGTGCCTGGCAATGTGCTACCAACTGTAAGGAATTCAAGGATGAAAAAGAGCCATAGGTTTAATGCACAAGCACACATGTGCGGTGGCCATTTATACGGCCAGCCCTGTTCCAGGCATCATGTTACCTGGAAAGAAAACTGAGAGGAAAAAAAAAATCATCAGTGGCCTTAGAATTCAGTTGGGAATAATAGTGAGACAGAAAACCTTACACATAGGAAAGCAGAGTAGCCATTAATCATAGGCTATAAGTGCAACTAGGTTTCAGAGAAGAATGACAAGGAGGTGGACTGGTGCATTTAAAATGGGGGTGGTAGAGGATTGCAAAACTGGGACTAGAAGGGTGAGTAAGAATTATACAGATGGAGGAGAGAAGAAAAAGTATTCCTAAGAGAATGAGGAAAAAGGGAATACATGCACAGAGATGGGAATGGGCATGGCAAATGTGGGAAGCAGCAAGGAGAGTTATCAAGACATGAAAAAAATAACTGTTGCCCTGGCTGGTGTGGCTCAGTTGGTTGGGTGTCCTCCCATGCACCAAAGCTCCCCAGTTTGGTTCTAGGTCAGGGCACATGCCCGGTTTGCGGGCTCGAGATCCCAAGTAGGTGCCGTGCAGAAGGCAGCTAGCTGATGGAAGTTTCTCTCTCACAGCGATGTCTCAATGTCCTCTCTCTCTCTCTCTCTCTCTCTCTCTCTCTCTCTCTCTCATGCTTCTCTCTCTCTATCTCTCTCTCTCTCCCTTTTCTCCCGCCCTCCCTCTCTCTCTCCCTCTCATCAATAAAAAACATTATATAAACATATACAAGTATGTATATGAAAGAACTATTGAAGGCATCATAGAAGTGGCCTCATGGGGCCACGAAGGAACAGTGGACTAGGAATCAGAGGGCCCTCAGGTCCAGAGGTATCATCCTAGCCTTGCACTTATTATGTGGGTGGCCTTGGTTAGGTCAATTAGCTGCTCCCTGCCCTGCTGCCCTGGCTTACTCTGTCATGTGAGGATACTGACATTAGCCTGCTGCTCTAACTCTTGCTGAGAAAACAATAAGAGCTGATGCCTGAAGAAGCGTGTGTGGTTTTTTTTGTTTGTTTGTTTTTGTTTATTTTTTTAAGAGTGAAATAAAAATCAAGTCCCTTTCTTCCATTTTCTATTACATCAGCATGGTGAAGAAATGGTTCCTGGGTGTATAGTAAGTAGGGTTTTCTCTCTATTGGGCTGTAGGCAGGGTATTGTGTGTGTGTGTGTGTGTGTGTGTGTGTGTGTGTGTGTGTAAGGAGGAGAGAGGGGGTACTGATTAATTGACATGAAGGCAATTTTTTGCCTGGGAGAGTGACAGGCCCGGGTGTCTGGACACGGGGGAGACAGGTCTGCCTTGCAGGAGGTATTTCTTTGGTCCCCTGCTGGGTTGTATGAGACCATTGCCTCTCTGAAAGAGGTCACTGGTCTCTGACATCAGATGAAACAGGTGACAAAACTATACATGAAGATCAGTGAGATGTGGTGGAAAGAGACCTGAACCTGGAGTGAAACTTACCTGAGATAAGTTTAAGGGTCCACCCTATACTAAATATTTGAATGTAAGCAAGCAACTTCCTGTCTCTGGGCCCGGGCCCTCATCTGTCAAACGGAAGCAAAAACAGTACCTGTCCCACTTCCTTATAGAGTGGGTTTTGATAACGATCAAATGCACAACATGTGAGATCTTTCTATAAACTCTAAAATGGCAGGACAACACCGCTTATTTTTCTTGTCAATAAATGAAAACTGAGTTTTATGATCAGTTATAATCTACTATTTCAGTGTGCTCTATCCTCACCTGGGAAAGGCTATATTTCAGAAAGCTAGCTATACCTTAGCACAGTATCCTGTGCTGACATTGGTTCAGAATAGGAATCAAATAAAACACACTCCCACGTAGGCTTTGGGAAGCCTGCTTGCAGGTACTCTGGCTGCACAGTTGGAAGGAGGCCCTTGGGCAGTGGATAGCCATTCTTCCCGGGTTCTTCCCTGCCACAATGAGATGAACCACAGCAAAGAACTCAGGCAGGGTCAAGGCTCCATCACAGTCAGCATCACTAAGTTCCCATATATAAGATACTGAAGTTAGGCTGAAGTATGAGGGTTTCTATATAATTAAATCTGAAGACCAATTCAGGATGAAGATCAGACAGCTATTTGAAAAAAAAAAAAAAAAGTTTGTATCTGCAGTTAAACACAAGGGAGAATTGCCTGAACTCTGTTTCACTCTGTGTGATCATTTGCTTCATGTAGGCAAGAACACAGAGTTCAACAGGGTTTTCAGAATATTCTAGTTACAAAGGTGTTCCTACTCAGAGTCCCTGCTTTAGAAATCTAGCATCAGTCTAGAATATAAACCTGCACCAGTTTAATGTCTTCTCAGTACTAGAGTTCTAGCCCTGGCAGGTTTCCTCTGCCTCTCTGCAGGAAAACAAAAACAACAACAACAACAAAATGAAACAGTGGGCTTCTTTGATTGGGCGTTCATTTCATGTGGTTGTCATTTACAGTAAATGCGGTTGTCTCGAATTACACAAAATGCCTCACTCACAAAGAGGGCACACAAGGGGTTGGAAGAGAACCTGGGTTTTTCCAGAGAGTACGTAGGGAGTGCCCTTAGAAGGCTGTGGATCTCCCCAGCCAAGGTAGAGGGATGTAAAGTGGGTCCTCTCTTCAAGTCCACTCAAGCAAGCAAGAGGGTCTTCAAGAAGACCACTCCCTAGAGCTCGTGTGTGCTCCTTCTCTACTAGGGACCAACCAAGAAGCACTGTGACGTGGCGCCAGGAGCACGTGGCAGAGCTCATATGCCCCGCCCCCTAGCTAGAGGCTGGCCTGGAGCCCCATTGAGACGTCACCCCTTGCAGCCCGGTTCTTCCGGGTCCTGTTTCCTAGGAGACGCTACAGACCTCTCCCAAGAGCCTCAGTGCCAAGCCAGAGAGTCCTCAGCCCTAACCCAGACCCTCCCAGAGCAAGGCTTCCGCCTCCAGAACCACCCCCACCCCAACCCCGCCCCCCATCCCCACCCCACCTGCCCAACTACCTAGGAGCAGATTTCCCTGGGACTCTAGGAGCAAGAAGAGAAAGGAAGGCCTCATGAGTGAGGCAGGAGAGGCCACCCTCACGGAGATGGCCGCCTCCATCTCCCCCCAAGCCGTCTCCCCCGAAGCTGGGCAGAAAGATCTGTCGTCCTTGGGAGGCGGAGATTCTGTCCAAGCCCTAGTCACCAGCCACTTCAGCGGAGACTCCGTCCCCGAGGCCACCGTGGCAGCTGGCACCAAGGAAAAGGCGCCCAAGAAAGTCATCGCCAAGAGGGTGAGTGGATCCGTCAAGTGGTTCAATGTAAAGAACGGGTACGGTTTCATCAGCAGGCATGACACCCAGGAAGATGTCTTCGTTCACCAGACGGCCATCACCCGGAACAACCCCCACAAGTACCAACGCAGCGTGGGCGAAGGCGAGACCGTCGAGTTCGATGTGGTGCAGGGCAAGCAGGGCATCGAGGCTGCGAACGTGACCGGGCCAGGCGGCGCCCCAGTAGAGGGCAGCCGCTTTGCTGCAAACCGCCCCCGCTTCCGCCGTGGCTTCTACACCCGCCATCGCGCGCCACAGCATCACAGTGCCAGGGGCCCTGAGGGGGACGTCTATGACTACGACTATGACTACCACTACAACTACGACTACTACTACGACTACTACGACTACTACGACTACTACCACTACTACGGCTACTACGGCTACTATGACTACCACTACCAGGGCAGCAGAGAAGACTTCGCCTTAGCCCAGGGCCAGAGGCGCCGCCTGCCCCGCCGCCCCCAAGACCAAAGGCTGAGGCGCTTTCCGCCCTTCCGCAGGGCGGGGGCTGTGACCCGCCGCCCTTCCACCTTCGCTCCCGCCAGTGGCCCACGGGCCGCCCAGCTGCCTGGGTCTGCACCAGCCGCCAGGCCCGAGAGCTCACCACCACGCCGCGGTCCTGGCCCTAGCTACCGCTTGAGTCGCCCTAGGGGCCGAGGCATTGCCCCTGGTCCGAAGTCGTCTGAGCAGATGGAAGCAGAAAACAAGGAGAGTGGGAGCGATGCAGGCTCTGCAGCCCGCAGCTCCAACAACCCCCTCCACCGCCCACAGCAGCCGCCTGGTGCCCAGGACCAGAGCCCTGAAGGAGGAGAGGAGGAGACCGGGAAGGGGAAGGGCCCTGCTGGAAAACCCGCTTGCCTTGCCAATCAGAGCAGCGCCTCAGAGGAGGATGCCACAGTTGCAGATGCCACCTCTGCTGCACAGGCCCAGTGACACTCCTGCCCCCTCCCAGGGACTCCCTGGCCTGGGCTGCAGGTGATGTCCTCTTGAGGTGCCCTTTGGCGCTACACAGTCCAAACATCCATATTGACTGTCAGGTTTATGCCCTGAGAAAAAGACACAGCCCTTCCCCAAGGTTTCAAGATAAACGACAAGATCTGTATATTTCTGAACTCCCTCTTACCATCTGCCTTGGCAGTTTCTGTACACACATGCACTCCCCCACCCCCCCACACACACACCTGTATCCATTCTTTTAAAATATCTGACCAGGATCACAACTGAATTAGATGGAGCACTTAAAAATGTTCTTTCTAATGCAAAAACAAAGATGATCTGATATTGAAGATTACCTGACATTGTGTGATATTACTTAACTGGATGATCATTTCCTCAATAAATCATTTCATGTTCATTTTATCTGTTATCGCCGTTGTCTGATTTTTTTTTTAAAGCCTGCCAGCACATACTTATACTGAAACAGTCCTTTCAGTCCTTTTATCAGAACCAATTTTAGCAAACATCATACCTGTCACTCTTTTTACAAGTCACAAACTTAAGGCTAATTCTGGGCTTATGGATTGAACTTCTCGGGATATTCTAAAGGATTAGAAATGGCCCCATCACTTTCTTTTTCACCACCCCTTCCCACCCTGCATTTGAGCAGTAAGTCTGGAGGGCCACCTACCCACACTTAATGCTTAGGTACTCTCTGAGGCAAAACATGGAAAAACTGAGCAAAACATCATGACGAGCAAAACAATTTGGCTCTCTCGAAACAGAATTTGCTTCCTCTGTATTTTTTTTCTTTCCATGGATTTGACCTAATACCATTTAAGTATTTGAAAGAAAATGGGCCATGAAGGGCTAGAGGGTGGGAGAAATGGGGAGATGTTGGTCAAAAGGTACCTAATCTACAGCATGGTGACTTAAAGATATTCCTTGGTATACTGGAAAGTTGCACTGAGAGTACAGCTTTAGTGTTCTCAACATGACAACAACAACAAAATGGTAATTGTGTGAGGTGTCAGATGTGTTAATTATCCTTATCTTGGTAAACATTTCAGAATAAATACATGCATCAAATCATCACATGATACATCTTAAATTTACATTATATTAAATGTCAATTATATCCTAACTAGAGGCCCAGTGCATGAAATTAGTGCACAAGTAGGGTCCCTAGGCCTAGCCTGTGATCAGGGCCGATCGGGGCCTTCCAGCTGCTGGCCAGGGCCTTCCTTCCCCAGCTGCCAGCCGGGGCCTTCCTTCATTCTGCACCGCCCCCTGGTGGTCAGCACACATCATAGCAAGCGGTCGAACTCCTGGTCAGTCAAACTCTGGAGGGGACAATTTGCATATTAGCCTTTTATTATATAAGGATAAAGATGTGGGGGTGGGGGGGACTAAAGAACAAAGTGGGCATGGATGCAGGTATAATTATTATTGTGCGTACCCATAGAACTGAAGAGAAACATCTAGTCCAGCCGTGGGCAAACTACGGCCCGCGGGCCGGATCCGGCCCATTCGGCTGTTCTATCCGGCCCACGGAGCCGAAAGAGTGGAGGGTTCTCTTGCTCTCCCCTCCGCTCCTTCACCAGCAGCAGTGTTAACATGGCAACGTCGGGAAACACGACCGCAGCTCCTTCTTCTGAGTGGGCGGATTTATATCCGCCCATTCAGTAGAAGGAACAACCTCTCAATCTTCCAGAGGCTCCTTGTAATGCCCGCGGACGTGTCCCCCGACATCACCCTGGGAATGTGTAGACACGTTATGGTGGTGATGTAGAGAGACAGGCCCCTGGAGAGCACAGTGTCAGAGCATTAGACCAACAACACTGTTCCCACTGAAGTTGATGTTTTAAAGACCAAAAACCTTTCAACCCAGTCTACATTGCCATCTACATCTACGTCCCGGGCATAATTTGGAAGTTGCACTAAAGAAAATGTTTAATTTACTGTTTACACATTTTGTTCTTTTCTATTTGTTTTAGTTTTAAATTATTTTATTATATTTAAGTTTAATTTGAAAGGCTTTTGTACCTTTCCTTTGTTAGGCAATTTTATTTTGCCTTTGCCATCTTCAATATAAGGTATGTTATTGTGCTATGATTCCTCCATTTTATGAAGTTTCAAATTATAATAATTAGTGTTTACATTCTTCTTGTTAAAATGTTTGAAATGAATAAAACTATTGAAATAATAATAAAAAAAAAGACCGTACCCTTTTATGTAATGATGTTTACTTTGAATTTATGTTAGTTCACACAAACACTCCATCCATGCTTTTGTTCCGGCCCTCTGGTCCAGTTTAAGAACCCATTGTGGCCCTCGAGTCAAAAAGTTTGCCCACCCCTGATCTAGTCCATAGTTTCCATCTGTGCTTCCTGGTTAAGTCCCTCTAGGGTAGGGGTGGGGGCGGCGGCTGTGGAGGATTCATGGAAGGCTGAGCAAGTGAGGTTTAGCCCACCTCTGGCCCTTTCCCCTCAAAGAGAGAAGTTCTGTCTTCCCTATCCTGGTTTTCATTTGGACATATAGTGGGGTTGGTGGGTAGGAGGCAGGGGTTGGGTTTGCCGGGAGTGGGTGATCAATACATTTGAAACCAACAGGAGTCTTTAAAACCTCATTTTACAAATTAAGGAAATTGGATATCCAATAGCAAAATCAAAGTACTCACTTTACTTTTTAAGTATTTATTTATTTATTTTTATTTATTTTTTTAATCCTCACCCGAGGATATTTTTCCACTGAGTTTTTGAGAGAGTGGAAGAGAGAGGAAAAGACAGAGAAATATCGATGTGAAAGAAACACATCGATTGGTTGTGAGGCGCCTGCAACCTAGGTATGTGCCCTTGACCGGCATCAAATCAGGTACCCACCCTTAGGTCTGCAAACCGACACTCTATCCACTGAGCCAAACCGGCTGGGGTGTACTTTTCTTGTTTTAATGTTGAGACATTTTACACCGCATTATAGACTAGCATAAGAGGTTAGGAGAGGGAGTATTTGATCATTCAGTATGGCTGAATAGCCTCAATCAATTTGAGTAAAAGCAGTAGAGATTACTCATTTAGCAAATATTTGGGTGCCAACCTGTGCCAGACACTTTGCCAGATACTAGGAGTTGCATCATGGCAAAGAAGATGGTTCCTACTCTTGAGGAGCCCAAGGTCTAGTGGAAAGTGAGACGGAACTGGCAATGACTACGGGATGGAGTGAGTGCTCTGCTGAGAGGAAACACAGGTGATCCAGATGATGACAGGGTTGGCACCAGGGATACTTGAATTGAAATTGTAATGTGGACTAAGTAAGTGTTGGGTCCAAGATGGTAGGGTAGGATACAGGGAATATACACCTATATACAGAGCAATTCCTCCTGAACAACAAACGAGAGAAAGACCACATAGAGAAGGGTAGGAGAGACTGAGATGAGGTAATCACGGGAACCTCACCCCAATGGGGAGACCTGTGGTGGAAAGGGATATCACTGAGGGGCTGGTGAGGGCAGACTTGCCTGCTATGAGGCACAGTGATAAAACAGCGATTAAAAGGGCAACTAAACTACACATGAAAATAATCCATTTACTAAACCCCAGGCACCTGCCAAATGAATGTGGGGGGAACTTGCAGGAACTCACTTGGATCTGAGGAGCTGGCACTTGCCATTGTTGATATTCCTCCTCCAGCTAGATAGCACTCCAGCCACCCTGCAAGGCCTCCACAGCAGGACCTCCCCATCCTAGACCACCTTGTTCTGCAAGGGCGGCAGCCAAGGCCAGCTGGCCCACCAGGGCACCCCAGGCTCCCTGCACCCCAGGCCAACTCAACCAGTGACCACTGCAGCCCCAGTCAGCTGAAGCCCAAGCCTGCCAGCCCCCCCCAGAGCCTTGCACCCCAAGGCCAACTCAGGTAGTACCTGCTGCTGTCCCCTTCACCCGGGCCCCCAGTAAGCCCCCTGGAGACTAATACCCCTACCACCTTACCCTGCAAGCCCAGCAGCTGGGCCCCTGGGGAGCCCCAGGAGCCCAGGGACTTTGGATCACCATGCCCCATGTTCCCTGCAGGCCCAGAAACCCAGTCCACCTGGGCACCCCAGGTGCCCCATGCCCCTGGCAACCTCAACCAGAACTTGTTGAAGGCTCCCCAAGGCCTAGCTACATGCCCAGAGTGGGCTGCAGTCCCTGCTAGCCAGACCCCCCCCCCCCAGGGTAGAGAGCATAAACATTGTGAAGAGGGGACTTGAGGAAGGCAGTATTCAGGTAAGTGATGGGGAGCATATCTTTAACTTATCACACTGCTCCATGAATTTAGATTTGAGTTTAATGGATACAAGCCTCACATGAGCTTCCTACTATAAAAAAGTAATGTAAACAGAGCCACTTTAATATGGAGCAGGGACTGCCATCCCAGAGGAACTGCCTTGCATGTCTTATGCCTTGAACCTTTGAAATGTTAAAACAGGGCAAAAAAACAACAACACACCAAAAACAAACAAACAACATCAACAACAACATTGGGACTGGGCCTAAGCCAACAGTATGTCTCAAAGAACTGTTTGCAAAGATAAGAAAGCAAATGTTATGACTACGGGACTGATGGCTACTGGACTGAAAATAAAAATGTTTAGAATCAGCACCACTTATGTTAGCTTATCTGCACCAATAGAAAAAATGTTTTCCTTCTATGTGTGGATGAAAGGGGACACATGCTATCCTGACAAGCTCAGAGAAGGCCTGCAAGGCGGTCTTGCAAACTCGGAGACCTAAAGTAACCACAAAGGATGGTCTGAAATTAAACTTTAACTAAAAGCAGTTATGGTGGGTAGTTACATACTAGACCCGTGTCTTCACTGACAAGGTCAACCTTTACCTTAACTGAACCTGTCTGTCTTTTTGCATCTATGATAACATACCCTTGAAATGTCTGGGTAACTTGTAACTTCCCTTTTTCAGAACCCCTTGGGGCACAACCTAATGTGCCTGGGCATCAGGACAGATACCACAAATCCCTTCATTGTTATCATGTTAATTGTTCCTGCACCCACCTAAATATGGGTCTATCATTTTACTTTTTATCCAGTCCCAGTGGTTTCCCCGCTTTGCTTTCTCCAGCCTCTCTAGTCTATCACCAATGGATTTCATGTAACCCACCTATGTCCCTTCCTTTGATTGCAATGTATAAATATAGACGTAACCCACCATTCTCTGGAGCATTATCTCAATCTGTTGAAGTTCTGCTTCTAGGCAATTGTCAACAGTTTGGCTCAAATAAACTCACAAAAATTCTTTATAGGTCTGAATGTTTTGTGTTTTTTTTTTGTTTGTTTGTTTGTTTTTACCTTAACATATTGATGTAATTGTTCCCCCTTTGTCTCGTATCGGGAACACTATTTGGGTCTGCCTAAGTCAGTGTTTCCTGAATCACTATTCTTTTCTTTCTTTCTTTTTATTTTGATCTCATGTAAATACTTGTTGCCTCTGACTTTGAAAGGGCTTTTATTTTTAGGTTAACATTGTTGCCAAAGGAGGAACGCACGAGGCCAAAAGGGGTAAAGGATTATGAATTTATTAGGTCATCTGGATACCAGATGGGCTGAGCCCCCAAATGGCGCCAGCACCCAAAGATGGGGGTCAGAGGTTTTTAAAGGACTCTAGGCGGGCTTTTTCTGGGTGGAGAATTCTCTGTGCAGGTCTGGATTCTGGGAAACTCCAGAGGGGAGAGGTAATGGTCTTAGCAAGTGGAATGTGGACTAAGTAAGCGGTATGTCCAATGTGAAGTGGCCTAAAGGTCAGCTCCCAGGGGAAGGGGTATCGATTCAATTCTTTGATCAGACCTAACATTCTAGCCTTTTTGTTTTATGGAATAGGGATGAAGGTCATATCTTCTGTATTTACCTCCTGCTGAGGGGGGACATGGAAATCACGGGGGAATGGACTTTGATAGTAGTAGGCTGGACAATGGGTTGCAGCAGCATGATTTCCCCAAGAGACTGGTTGGTGAAGGCTCAAAAACGGTCCTGTTGTGTGACTTGGGAGGTAAAAGCTGGTCCTGAGGCTGCCACAGCATCACTTGTTTGGTTTTGCTGCTTTTCTGGGCCTGGAGCTGAAACAAAACTGTGGCCTAGCTGTTATCTTTAGGGAGGAAAAAATCAGGGGTGTAAGTTGCCTGACTAGTGATATGAAAGGGGAGCATAGGTTACCCTGGGGGTGAGGTTCTTGTTTTCCCAGTTTTGCCCCTTGCTACGCATCCAGAGCTTTCTTGTGGGTCCTGAGGCAGGATTTCAAAATAGGATGAGCAGTGGTTAGCCCCCCCCATGCCAGTTCCAACCTTTTCTGTGATGCCAAGGGTTATTAGGAGAGGGATTATCTGAACTGCCTTTTTGTCGAATATGGTGGGTTATGGGGACCAGTAGAGACTGATTATTGGGGGCTACATCTACATTGGGTGAGAGATAGATGAGAGTACAGGTTCCTGTCCAGCTGGTGGGGAGACAGATGTATGTGTTCTCCCAACAGAGGAAGAAGGATCCCTGATCATGGAGACAAGCTGAAAGGTATAGAGAGAAGAGGTGAACTAAAGGGTATGAGATTCCCTTTCCCAGTTCCACGCTCCACGCTGAGAGGGTAGTCGCCATGGCACTATCAATAAGGGGTGACAGATGAGTGGTTGAGATTTTATTGCAGTGAAAGTGGGAGGGAATGCTAGAATGGGCTGTTATCCAAGGGAAAAGAGAAAGGGAAGGAAAGGAGCAGTTGAAGCCGTGGGCCTGGATGGTTGGATAAGAAGTAAAATGGACTGGCTGTAGGAAATAACCATTGGCTTACGGGAAGACCAGGTAGTCAACCCGTTGGAACCAATGGCTCTTTGGCAGTTCTGGGTTAACTGTGGTGGTGCAAGCTGATGATGGGAGATGGCCTTTTGTTATATTGCCCTGTGAACTTGTAAAGCATAAAGGGGCTTGGGCGATTAGTGGGGTGTGTACTCTGATAGGACCTGTGACCGGGAGGGAGGAAGGAGCTACCTTAGTAAGAAATAGAATATAAGTACAGAAAAGAAGGGAAGCTCAATTTGCCTGGGCTGTAGGATAATTACATAGAAGGGTGTCTACCTTTTTGATAAATATAGTTCCCTTTCCTTTTTATAAGCTAGAGTGATTTTTGCCTGATTCCATCTCTTGATTGATATAGGGGTGGTGGTATACACTGAAGAGGAGAGGGAAAGGCAGAGCCAGCAATTCCTGGCTAAGGAGGGAATGGGTAAGGTTAAGTGTTCGTTCGAGATGACTGGAGGTGACAAAGTTCCTTATGGGTGTAGGAGAGGAGGGTTGAAATAGGATGAGAAGGAGAGCTAATTCCCACTTCCAGGGTCGGGATTGTCCAAAGGGGGGCGGGGGAGGGTATGTTTAGGATCTAGAAAGAAGGAAATCTTGTCCCATGGGTAATCGACGTCCCTTTGTAGAAGGCAGTCCCATGGAAAGGTGAGAATCCTGATGCAAAGGGGGAGGGGGCAGTAGCTAGGACCTGGAGGATTTGTATTGGGAGAGGAGGTGGGCTTTCAGGGAAGTCAGGGTCATTAGGGTACATAGGGAGCACCTGAAGGAGTGCTCACTCATTCGTCCTCTTCTTCTGGGATGTGGGTAAGGTGGAGTCTGGTGGGCCCAATCTGGTGGCTGTAATACTTAGGGGACTCCATCTCATGTGATGGAGGTGTTCCAAGAATGGGTTTTAACCTGGAAAGGTGGAACCATGGGGTATGCCCTGATAGTTTAGCTGCAATTGGGGCAGTTAATAGTACCTGATAAGGGCTGTAAATTATTGATAGATTTCCTTTAGGAGGAGTAGGGGGGATGTTTCCTGTAAAAGTTGAGGGAAGACCTGATCAGCATGTTCTTCAGTAATTGTCAGATGAGATTTAAAATGGGGACATAGACTCCAAGAGGGGTCTCTGTGGAAGGGAAGTTTCCTAATAAGAAGGGTCTTCCATACATGAGTTCAAAGGGACTAAGGAAGGAGAGTGCATGGGGGAAGGGCCCTGATGTGCATAAAGGCTAGAGGTATGAGAGTAGTTTAAGTTTCTTTAGTTTCGAAAGTCAATTTAGTTAGGTGAAACTTAATTAAGAATTTGCCTTTTTTACTTTGCCTGAAGTTTGGGTCTGGTAGGAGGACGTAAGTTCCAGTGGATGTTAAGAGTGCAGGAGATCTGTTGAGTTATTTGAGATCTGAAAGCAGGTTCATTTTATGATTGTAATGAGGTAGGTCAGAAGTAGTAGGGAATGGCTTCTACCCACCCAGAGACAGTATCTATGAGGGTTCAAAGATATTTGGTTTTTTAAATAGAGGGCATGTGAGTGAAGTCAATCTGCCAGTCTTGTCCAGGGATTTGGCCCCTTAACTGATGAGTGGGGAAAGAAGGAGGTCTGACCTAACCTGTCCTTGGGGAGATACGGAGTAATAAGTAGAACAGGTTTTGGTGATATGTTGCAGTAGGAAGGCTAGGATAGAACATGTGATGAGGGGTTTTAAGAGTTGTAAATGTATCCTATATGTAGGGAATTGTGACTATCCCATAAGATATCATAGGCCTGACCCTGGGGAAGGTTATGTTTTCCCTGAAATTTTAACCATGGATCTTCTGAGTGGTCCCAAGAGCCAATAGGGGCTGAAGTTCCTCTGGAGTGTATTAGGGTGTTATATGGGTTATAGCTAAGAGCTGGGAAGACGGAGGCTTCCTCTGAGCTGCTGTCTTGGCCTCTTGGTTTGCTTTGTTATCTCCCTGTATTACAGGATCATTCCTGACTCTGTGTCTTTTGCAGTGTATGACTTTTAAGAAGGCTAGAAGAGGGGAGAGAGGTTCCTAAATACCAAGCAGGAAGACCTGTTGAGGCTTTCAATGATAGTGCCAAGAACTGTGAATGAGCGGTGGAAATAAAGAAAGTCTAGGCTCAGATATAAGGACTTAAAGCATCAGGAGAGAGCCTGGGCAGGGCCGCTTTAGCTTACTAGGAGAGAAGGGGTCCCTTCAGACGTCAGGGGTGATCAGGTCCTGACTCACTGGACAACACAAACCTTCTACCCATTCACAAATAAGCAGCTTTGGTCAAAAAGTAAACAACCGGCATTTACATTTATGAACACACTTTAAACACACTCTTACTTTCAAGAAAATATACATTCAACAAAGTACAAGAGATCTTCTGTAATAAAAACTAAGAGCAGGTGAATTAAAACGTATCTAGCCATCAATGTTTCAGTATTGTATGCTATTTTAAAATATTTAGATGTTTATCACTTAACCCAGAAATGCTCCAAAGTCTTTAAAGTTAATAAAGACTTTGAAAAATTATGTATAGGCATGTGAGACTGGAGAAAAAGTGGGGGGCGGGGGGAGGGGAGGAAGAAGCAGGCCCAGCAGACTATTCCCAGGCCTCTAGCCGCTTGGATTTAAAACTGCCACATTTTTCCTTAGAGATAACATGCTAAGGTTTGGGTGATAATGAGTTCAGCTTCTGATAGCAGCCATACCGTTAAGTAATATGTGCAGTAAAGAAAGTTGTTCTTTGGGAAGGTGCTGAGGTGAGAGCAGTTTTCAGAGCATTAAAGGGGTGAGAATGCTGGCCTTGGGATCTAAAGGCTCAGTGAGTGATTCCTTTGCTCAGTGGGAGAAGACTAAAGTTGGGAACCCTGAGGTGAAAGTATCCAGCGAGCCCAAGAAAGGAGACCATTCCTTGTTCAGAGGAGGGTATAGTCATGGAGGAGATGAAGAGATAAGGCATTTACAGTCCAAGGAATGGCTCAGTCTTGTGAGGTGAGATAGTGAAACTGAGGTAGGTGACTGTGGTTTGGGACAACTGGGCTTTATGAGGGGATGCATGGTAGTTCTGGCCAGGCACCAAGGCAGAATGAGAAAAGAGTGAATGGGGGCATTTAGTAAGATGCAGTGTAGAGGTGAGGTGGCTAATGGCTGTGAGACTAATCCATCAACCCCCATAGTAGAGTCTTAGGAGTGGACAAGGGTCCCAGCGAATTCAGAGAGGGCAGAATAAGTGGCCCCAGTGTGCATTAAAAAGAAGATTGGTTTACCTGCCACCTCAGTTGTTACCTGAGGCTCTGTCCTGGTGATGTAAGTCTGTGGGGCCCTGTCAGGGCCCGGGAAGCTTCAGTCTTTGGTGGCCAGTCCCAGGAGGTCTGGGAGCTCCAAACTGGATCCAGAGGGCGGCTTTGCTGGACTGGCTGAGGTCCAACCTGGAGGAGCCAGACTACAGTCTGATTTCCAGTGGCCTTCCCTTCCACACCTTGGGCAGGGGCCAGGCAGGGGTCTCGAGTTTGAGCAGGACTTGGCTCAGTGTCTTCCTTGTTGCATTTGAAGCATGGGCCCGGAGGAGGCTTAGCCCCTGACTTACCCTCGGTAGGAGGACTGGCACTTCGTTTGGGGTTCATGAGAGTGCTGGCTAGGAGCTGGAAGGCTTCCTTCTGGGCCTCAGCCTTGGCTTGATCTCGCCTTTGTTTTGGGATTTGGGTATCCTTGTCTCTATTATTAAAGACTTTAAAAGTTAGGTTAATGAGTTCTTGTTGAGGGGTTTGTGGACCTGTGTCTATTTGTCAAAGTTTACAGCATATGTTGGGGGCTGATTGGGATTGTAAGATGGGTGTTCAGAAGAAGGGCTCCTTTGGGGAGCTGGAGTCTAAGGAGGTAAATTTCTGTAAGGCCTCTGGGAGGAGGAAGAGAAAGAGAGCTAGGTTTTCGTCAGGGTCTTGAGTGATTTCAGTAAGTTTGTCATAATTGACCATAATACCCTCAGTTCCTGCAACCTCCCTCAGGGGTAGAATGGGGGCGGGAATAGAAGAGGCTGCTGAGGAGGGTGGTCTTTGGGGGGCCCGAGAGCAAGTGTTAGGTGGGAAAAGGCTGTTTTGGAGCATGTGTTCTTGGGATTTGGGCTCTCAGGGGCCAGGGAGAAGATGGTTGCAGGTTAGGAGGGTCTGGGTTTTAAGAATCTACTGCAGGTGAGGGAGGGGATGTGTAAGGGGGTGGAGGTCGGTGGTCTGCTGTTTGAAAAGTAGATTCAGAATCAGAAGTGTTAGGGATATGATGTTGTTGTGGCAGACTGCATGGGAGAAAGATCAGCCAGCACTCCGAGTGAGGAAAGTTTAACTTTTATTTCGCAGATCTGCTAGTCCAGGGGAATTCCAGATCCAAAGCCGTAACTGAACTAGTGGGGAGGCTCTGACCTATATATCTCCTCCTGTGAGGGGTCCCTGAGGGTCCCCACAGCTCCTTCCAAGTCAATCTTGGCGGCTCTTGGGGCCATGCTCCACAGCTCCGCCCAAGTCAGCTGTGGTGGGGCCCTGGGGTTGGGCTCTGCAGCTCCACCCAAGTCAGTCAGAGTGGGTAAGACTACAGTTTTAACCAGATACTGAACGAGGTTGCAAGCTCCCCCTCCCCTGCATTTTCCTTTTCATTCTCCCCTCTTGTTCCACAAGTTATTCTTAGCCTTGGGGATTACAAAAGACTTAGGAGTTGGGAATAAGGCCAAGGACCACTCTAGCTACTTCCTGCTGAGGGACGTGACGAAAAAGTGGGTTCAGTATCCCGAGTCTTTACCATCTTCCCCTGCCAGAAACCAATCATTGTCTCACTAATAGAAAGAGGCTGGTCAACCTTGAAGCTCTGAAAGGTCAGAGCCAACCACTCCTTATCTAACTGAGACAATGGTAACTGAGGCAACTTCCCCATCTTGTAATCATGTAAATCCTTACTGATATGATGATCCGCTTATTACCTGCTTAAGGGCTATGGGTGTTTCCCAAAGCTGCTTAAGGGTAATAGGTGTATCCCATAGCCTCAATAAAAGGAATAGCAAGGCCACTAGAGGTTGACTCCCGCCTGGCCCCCCATTTTCCCAAATTAACTCTTTTCTAGTCTCTCTCTCTTCATTTTAGTGTGCGGCCTCCTCCAGAAACCGGACCCTCAGTGGGCCCTGAACCACGCGGGTCGTGTTAAGGGATCCCACATTCCTCAAGTGGATTGTCAGAGTAGCAAGGGCAAAGAAGTTTCATCAGGCCTCTGGAAAACCTCAGAGGTCTTGGCCATATTAGTGGGCTTCTTGGCCCCAGCACGGAGCCCCTGGAGAAAGGCCAGCCGATATCTCTCTAATCTGGCCCTCCTGTCCTCCAAATTTTGGTCCCATCTGGGTTCCACATCTGAGAGAGCCTCCCTGGCCCATCTGTCTGGGTCTAATGTCCCTGGCGGGGCCTGGGTCTGGAGCCATTTCTGAGCTTCTGTTATTATTCTCATGCGCTCCTCAGTGTTAAAAAGCGTGAGAAGGAGTTGCTTGCAATCGACCCAGGTGGGCTTATGGGTCTGAAAAATTGACTCCAGAAGGTCAACCATGGCTTGAGGTTTTTCAGAATAAGCGGGAGTGTGATGCTTCTAATTTAAGAGATCGGTCATAGTAAAAGGCTGGTAGTAAAAGACCGATCCCCCCTCTTGTGGGGGTCCCATTTTCTTCAATTATATGAGGACCCCACATTTCTTGGAGAGGCATCTGGAAAGCCAGGAGCGGTTTGGGTCCCCGATCAGCTGAGTGCAAACCTCCATACTGCATCCAACTGGCTCTGGAGAGTCTGGTTGGGGGGAGATGGAAGGAGGTGATGTATCTAAGCTTCCCTGGCTAGGCAAAGGGGCACTGGGTACCGCTTGATGAGGCACATATGGAGGTGGTAGAACTGGCAGGGCTTCCTCAAGCGGTTCCTGCAGAATAGGAGGCTTATTCTCCTTCTGAGGGGGCCTGCCCTTTTCCCTTATATACACAAAACTGGATCCAAAGCGACTTAAGCTCTGCTATTTCTAGCTACTAGTCAATATAAGGGAACTGGTTGGGATGACCTGGGTCTCCTGTGATAATTCAGTGAACATTCCTAATCGTAGGTACATCCAATATACCCTCCAATGGCCATCCTACTCCAAAAGATGGCCAGTCTATTTTACACATCCTTTTTAACTCCCAGGAGACTAGTTGTACCCTGTAATCCCCAATAAACCCCCCTTTTTAAAAATCTTTATTGTTCAGATTATTACAGATGTTCCTCTTTTTCCCCCCATAGCTCCCCTCCACCCCGTTCCCACCCCACCTCAGGCATTCACACCCCCCACACTGTCCTCATCCATAGGTGTAAGCTCTTTGTCCAATCTCTTCCCGCACCCCCCACACCCCCTTCCCCCTGAGAAATGTCAGTCCGATCCCTTTCCATGCCCCTGATTCTATTACATTCCCCACTTTGTTCTGTTCCTCAGATTTTTTATTCCTTTGATTTTTAGAATCACTTGTTGATAGATATGTATTTGTTGTCACTTTGTTGTTCATAATTTTTTATCTTTACCTTTTTCTTTTTCCTCCCTTCTTCTTCTTCTTCTTCTTCTTCTTCTTCTTCTTCTTCTTCTTCTTCTTCTTCTTCTTCTTCTTCTTCTTCTTCTTCTAAGAATACCCTTCAGCATTTCATATAATACTGGTTTGGTGGTGATGAACTCCTTTAGCTTTTTCTTGTCTGTGAAGCTCTTTATTTGACCTTCAATTCTGAGTGATAGCTTTGCTGGGTAGAGTAATCTTGGTTGTAGGTTCTTGCTATTCATCACTTTATATATTTCTTGCCACTCCCTTCTGGCCTGAATACTAGTAGTTTCTGTTGAGAAATCAGCTGACAGTCGTATGAGTACTCCCTTGTAGTTAACTAACTGTTTTTCTCTTGCTGCTTTTAGTATTCTCTCTTTGTCTTTTGCCCTTGGCATTTTAATTATGATGTGTCTTGGTGTGGTCCTCTTTGGATTCCTCTTGTTTAGGGTTCTCTGAGCTTCCTGGACTTGTAAGTCTATTTCTTTCACCAGGTAGGGGAAGTTTTCTGTCATTATTTCTTCAAATAGGTTTCCAATATCTTGCTCTCTCTCTTCTTCTGGCACTCCCATAATCTGGATGTTGGTATGCTTGAAGTTGTACCAGAGGCTCCTTCCACTCTCTTAATATTTTTGGATTCTTTTTTCTTTTTGCTTTTCCGGTTGGGTGTTTTTTGCTTCCTCGTATTTCAAATCTTTGACTTGATTCTTGGGATCCTCTAGTCTGCTGTTGGATCTCTGTATATTATCTTTTATTTCAGTCAGTGTATGCTTAATTTCTGATTGGTCCTTTTTCATATCCTTGAGGGTCTCACTAAATTTCTCCGAGGGTTCTAGAAGATTCTTGAGTAACCTTATAACTGTGGTTTTGAACTCTATATCCAGTATTTTGCTTTCATCCATTTCTTTCATTTGTGACTTGTTTCTTTGTCTCTGCATTTTGGCTGCTTCCCTCTGTTTGTTTCTATATACCAGGTAGCTTCTAACTCTCCTTGAGTTGATATAGTGGCCTTGTGTGGTTGGTGTCCTATAGGGCCCAGTGGCTCAGCCTCCCGAGTCACCTGAGGTGGACGTTCTTGGTGCACCCCTTTGTGGGCTGTTTGCACAGTCTTGTTGTAGTTAAGCCTTGATTGCTGTTGGTATCACTGGGAGGAATTGACCTCCAGGCCAATTGGCTGTGATGACCAGCTTTGTCTACACTGGAAGATCTGTTGTGCAGGAGGCAGCCTTATGGGGCAGGACTTGCTTCAGTAGGGCTCTGGTGCTCAATGAGTCTGCCCCTTGATTGTGTC
Source organism: Plecotus auritus (assembly GCF_963455305.1). Taxonomy (NCBI): domain Eukaryota; kingdom Metazoa; phylum Chordata; class Mammalia; order Chiroptera; family Vespertilionidae; genus Plecotus; species Plecotus auritus. The sequence continues at coordinate 42,592,407 of NC_137784.1, read as the reverse complement.
TCTTATGGATGTGAAGAGTTGTAATCCGGTATGGTCTCACACTGACCACTGGGTACACTGGCTCTTGGATCTCCAAGGTGGTGCAAGGTCAGCCACCCTCTGGGGCCACCCAGCAGGAGCTACAGAGACATCTGCAGATTCCTCCTCTTTGTATGGGGTTTGGAAGTGCTCAGACAAGGCCCAGCTGTGAAGCAAGGCCGCTGCTGCTGCCAGGCAGTGGGCCTTCTTTTGGAATCTCTGGGGCTCTCTGACCCAGCTGCAGTTTGTTTAAGGCGAAAGGACAGGCCATTAATGTGCAAAAGCCGATGTGCACAGCTTGGGTGGTGTTGTAAACTGGGTGGGGCAGGGTCTCTGGGAATCACCAGGGCGGAGCAACCAGCAATGGCTGCCCTGAACCAGATAAATCCCTGGTTCTCCACATCCCATGCCCCCATGCAAGAACAACGATGGCTGTGAGCACCTCTAAGAGTAAGCTGCCCTCACGTTCCTATCCCGATGCCAGACAGTCGAGTTTCTCTCCATATGTGCCTGGGTCCCCCAGAGTCTCGCCTGGAACTGGAGTTCAGAGCAAGCGGGAGCTTGTATCTCCCTCCCAGTTTAAAGAGCAGCACATCCAGGTGCCAGCACTTTCTGTGCCTCCGCACCTCTTACCAGTCTCAATGCAGTTTCTTCGCCTCTCTAGTTGTGGAACTTCTACTCAGCCAGCTTTCTCACAATTCTGGGTGGTGGTTGTTCTGCTGTTTAGCTGTGGTTTTGATGTGGTTGTGAGAGGCAGCAAGTATAGGTGATTACCTATGCCGCCATCTTGGTTTCTCCTGCTTAGACATTCTAAAACTCTCCTGCTCTGGATCAAGGCAATCACGAATTACAGACAATAGTGTGAGTGTGGGAATAGGAATTTTCTCTGGATCTTCTGCTTTGTATCAGTCACGCAACTGCTTTCCAACCTTTTCTCAGGTTTGAAAGTTGACGGTTCCCCACTTCAGGAAACCAAGAGCAAGTTTCATTAATAAAACTTAAGAAACCAAGAATTTGACTACGCTTAACAGAGCATCCTCTACCTTTAAGCATAGTTTTAAGCATTTGAGAGTAGAGATCTCTTTCCTGAGACCCTGAATATCCCATGTTTTACACCCAGTTCTTACCTTATGCTCCTTACCTTACTTCTTGAGTTTGTTGTGCGCGCACTCCTGGAGCATGCCCCTTGCCTGGCTGAGAGTTCCCCAGAATTCAGTCCCTATTCTGTGGCACCAGATATTAAGTATTTCTCTCTTTTCCATGACCAGCACGGCTAGAGAGCGGACAGGAGTCCTGAGTAGGGGTGACGGGGGATTGAGAAAATGAAAGAGACAGATGCAGAAACAGTAGGGAAAGCTGGGACCAGGTGGGACAGCTGTCCTCTGATGGAGAGACAGTGACCCAGAGCTGGTGCAGCCCATTTATTATATACAGTATAATTCCAGGAAGTTTTACTAGAGTTTAAAACAAAGGAAATTATGTGAAATCATGGTTAAAGATCAAGCTATAGTCATGGTTAAAGATCAAGCTGTAATTTTTCATTCTTGTGGCTTCTTTGTAATAGTCACTCCTGGCTAAGCCTGGATAATTGCGTCTGTTCCTTGCACCTGGCTGAACTTAAACAATGAAACCCACCCCCTGGCACCTGAGCTAAGGGTTAGGCTGGCAATGTACCTGCCTCTAGCATGGTGCGTTTCCAGGACCTGGCTCTGCTAACGCCACTGGACTCAGCTGACAATAATTAAAGAAATGCCCAATGTGCCTTGCCAGGTGCTCTCTTCAGGTAAGTAGAGGGCAGGGATCCAATGAAGCATTACGTTTTTTAAAAAAACATGTTTTTATTGACTTCAGAGTGCACAAGGGAGAGGGAGAGAGGGATAAAACATCAATGATGAGAGAGAACCATTGTTCGGCTGCCTCTTACACACCCCCTACTGGGGATTGAGCCCACAACCTGGACATGTGCCCTGACTTGGAATTGAACTGTGACCTCCTGGTTCCTGAGTCAATGCTCAACCACTGAGCCACACCGGCCAGGCTGAAGCATTAATTTTGATGAAGACCAATTTCTCTTATTTTATTTTTCTCTTTTGGTATTGGCGTCATATCTGAAAATCTGGCAAATGCAACGTCATGAAGATTTATACCTATGTTTTCATCTAAGTGTTCTATATGTTTACCTCTTACATTTAGCTCCCATATGCCTTTTATGCCTTTGCTCAGTTACAACCATTTCTACTTAAAACACCTGCTGAATGAGACTCTGGACATGAACACCAGGGTTTTTGTGAATAAGAAATGCTTACTCTTACAAAATCAGGTTCATTGCACATTTAAAGCTAATTATATGATTAAAAAACCCTCTTTAACTGTTAGTTCTAACTCTGAACATTTCACTCTACTAAAATTATTAATATTTTTAGTCAGAATTATAAGCCTTGATTCTCTTCTTTAATTTCAAATGCATTTATAAAATTAGGAAAAGATTATTTCTTCTATCAGTCTTCTTTCCCATAGGTTCTTGGGCATTTGTGCACATTAATACATCACTGCATATGTACCCTGTTTCCCCGAAAATAAGAGTGTCTTATATTAATTTTTGCCCCCAAAGACACGCTAGGTCTTATTTTCAGGGAATGTCTTATTTTTCCATGAAGAAGAATACCGTACACATTTATTGTTAAGTGAAAATAAAGGAAATTTATTACCTGTATACGGTATGGTAGTATGGTAGTTGTCAACACAAACCAGACAAACTGTGAATCCTACAGTATCAAGAATTTACTCATTTATTCAATGACAATCATGTCATCATCTTCTGGAACATCATCATAACAATCCAATTCCTGAATTTCCTGGTGAATTTCTTGTGACTCCATTTCTTTCAGAATCAGTGGACCAAATGTCTCATGTTTAGCAATAGCATTGTCTTTAAATGAGTACTTCTTGTCAAGGTAGCCTGCTTGCAGTGCATGTGCAATGCAACTGTCAGTGATTTTCTCCCATGAATTCTTCACCCAAGTCACAACGTCTTACAGTTTAGGTTTCACAAAGTTTCCACGCTGATTTCTCTCCATTCTATTTTCAATGTAGTCATTAATTTCCATGCGCAAATTGTCTTTGAATGGCTTGTTTATTGCAATATCAAGAGTCTGGAGATAGGCCATCATTCCTGCGGGAATCATTATCTGATCTATTTTTCTTTCGTGAAGAAATGTCTTCATGTCTTTAGCGCGGTGAGTGCTGGCTGCATCCCAGACCAGCAGACCTCTTTGGCTCCCTCGCATAATAAGCGGCAGCATTAAATCGACCCACTTCCTTATAACTGCTTGTGTGGCCCAGGCTTTTTCAGTTTCAAGAATAAAAACGCCCAAAACAAGTTCAATCTTTTCCTTCTTGCCCTTAGAAATGATTAAAGGTGGGATTTTAGTGCCATCCAGACGAATTGCCAAAATACAGGAAACACATGCACTTTCGTAAGCAGTGGAGGGAATGTACGCTAAGGAGGCACCCCGCTGTTCAATTGTTGTTTGAGATGATTGGCCCATAAACACTGCAGTTTCATCCATAGCAATCATGTTGGAAAGATTGTATTTAGAGAAGTCAGCATCATCAATAAAGGACTTGAATGCAAGTGCCCGTTTAATAACTTGAGTATCTTCCAACCTAAACAATGTTGTAGATCTTCTTAAAGACAGTTCACTTCACTGAAGGAAATTATCCAGCCAGTGTTGTGATGCTTTGAAGTCTTCAGGGGCTATGTCAAACTGTGGTGCCATTGCAAGGGCAAATTCTTGAATCTGAGCCCTATTCACAACCAAAGCCTTTGCTCTCCTGTCAACAACCCATTCACAGATCAAGTCTTCCAGCTCGGAAAATAATGGTTGCCGAGCTGATCCACACTTGCGCTTTTTAGCATTTCCCTTGTCCACTTGTTCAATGAGGTTACCATCCTCTGCTCGCCATTTTCGGACCAATCGGATACTCAACATCTTCTCTTTGCAGAAAGCAGTAAGATTTTGGCCCCAAGAGTCTTCCACGATTCCTTTCTTGTACTCCACGGAGTAGCTTTTTCTTTTTGCGCTCATTTCTAGGGGTGAAAAAAAAGGAATTGGGGTATCAAGGTGGGGGGAGGGGGATCACTCAAAATGACACAGGGGGGATCAGAGGGGGGAATCAAAATGGCACAGGAGAATCAGAGGGGGGATTCCCATTTTAGTAACCCCTTTTGATCCTCCTGTGTCATTTTGATTGTCCCCTCTGATCCTCCTGTGTCATTTTAAGTGATCCCCCTCCCCCACCCCTGTGCCACTGAACACCTTCACCAGACAGTCCCCCTCCCCCTTTATCAGACATTTACCCCCTGGGGCCTGCCTGGGGACTGTCACTGGGATTGCTGGGGCCTGGATCTGGGCTGGAGCAGGGTCTGCCACTGACTGAGAACCTTCAGTCATCATGAAGGCGGCCGCGAGCATCAGGTATTGTCACCAGAGACAGACCAGCACTCACCACCTTCGCCGCATCCCGTCCGCTCTAATCCTCCTGTTCTTCTACACGCATCTGCGAAAGTCTCCTCCTCTCTCCCGCCCCGCGCTCACCGCTCACTCCGACCTCCGCTCCGCCTCCACACAGCAGTGACGTCAGGACTCCGCGTAACGTCACTGGTTGCTAGACGCCAGTCGGGGCGGCCCTAGCGACCAGTTTACGGTAAATTAACTTTCATTCTGAGACAGAGCCTGGGGGCCTTATTTTCGGGGGATGCCTTATATTTCACTCAGAAGGAAACCTGTAAGTAGGTCTTATTTTCGGGGATGTCTTATTTTCGGGAAAACGCGGTAGTCTCTTTAATCCTGGTTTACATAGAGCTACAGATGGGGCCCCTAAGCAATCTTACAGACCGAATTTTTCTGATTGTACAGAGCCTACCCCCCATCTCTAACCCAGGCCTGAGGAGACACTCATTCACAGGATGATCACCTCCAAGGAACCTCTTCCTGAGTTGCATGTCACTGTGGCATCTGGAGACATCTGGTAAGGATGTTTATTTTCTTAAGTGAACAATAAAAGCAAACAGTAGCACTAGATTTCAAATGTTCAATAGCATCATTTATACCCTTATTAATTTTAACTTGAAATATGCAAGTTAATACCTACTTTTCAGTTTTCTGTGGAAAATTTTAAGAGGGTCCTGGCAGATGTTGGATCAACCAGATAATTAATGTATATGTCACAGAAATTTCTAAAAGGTTATTTCCAATAAAGAGCAGCTTTCTGTTTGGCTTAGAAATAATACATGATTTGAAACATTTAAAGTATTTTTTACATTAATATAGTAGTGAGGCTTTATTATTTCATGTTTAAATGCTTAGACTCACACTGATTGAAATGTTCTAAGATGAAATGCTCTTGGGCAAAACAACAACAACAACAAAAAAAAAACACAAAACAGAAACAACCATTCCCCTGTCCCTCTCTTCAGGCTCCCAGGACTAAGCTCTAATCACTGCACACACACTGTCTTGTTGAGGTTAGAGAAGGACATAAAATCATAGAATTGTTTGTTAATTTAGTTTCTTTTCTTTAGGGTTTATATCACAGAGAATATACCTTCCTAATAAATGTTTCAGAGTAAAAGATAGACTCTGTAACTTAAAATGGGTAGGAACATCAATTGTACATAGATGCAAAAGATGCAGGAGCATCTTTATTTTCTTTTTTAAATTACTGTTTACATTCAAAATTATTTAGTGTTAGTTACAGGTGTAGAGCAGAGTGGTAAGACAATCATATACATTACATACTTTAAAAAGTGTTTCCATTGATAATTCTCCTATGTACCATGCAACACAACAATGTAAAACACAACAATCTAAAATCTGTGGGACATAATGAAAGCAGTCTTGAGAGGGAAGTTTATAGCTCTAGAGGCCTACCTCAAAAAATAAGAAAAAATGGCGGTAAATCATGGAACTCTATAACTCAAAGAATTAGAAAGAGAGCGACTAGAAAAGCCCAGAGTGAGCAGAAGGAAGGAGGTAATAAAGGTCAGAGAAGAATAAATGACATAGAGACCAAAAAAACAATACAAAAGATCAATGAAACCAAGAGGTGGTTCTTTGAAAAGATAAACAAGATTGATGAACCTCTAGCCAGGCTCACCAAGAGGCAAAGAGCGAGGACCCAAATAAACAAAATCAGAAATGAGAGAGGAGAGATAACAACAGACACCACAGAAATACAATAGATTGTTAAAAAATACTATAAACAACTGTACTCCAACAAACTAGACAACCTGAAAGAAATGGACATGTTCCTAGAAAAATACAACCTTCCAAAACTCAATCAGGAAGATTCTAAACTTCTCAATAGGACAATAACTATGGAAGAAATTGAAGCAGTCATCAAAAAACTTCCAGCAAACAAAAGCCCAGGGCCACAAGGCTTCACAGGGGAGTTATACCAAACATTCAAGGAAGAACTAAAACTTATCCTCCTTAGACTATTCCAAAAAAATCAAGAAGAAGGAACACTTCCAAGCTCATTCTATGAAGCCAACATTACCCTAATACCAAAACCAGATAAAGGCAACACAATGAAAGAGAATTATAGGCCAATATCCCACATGAACATAGATGCCAAAATCCTCAACAAAATTCTAGCAAATGGGATCCAGCAGAACATCAGAAAGATCATACACCATGACCAAGTAGAATTTAACCCAGGGATGCAAGGATAGTACAATATCAGCAAATCAATAAATGTGATACATCACATAAACAAATTGAGAGATAAAAATCACATCGTCATATCAATTGATGCAGAAAAAGCATTTGACAAATTCCAACACCCTTTCTTGGTAAAAACTCTCAGCAAGGCGGGAATAGAAGGATCATACCTCAACATAATAAAAGCCATATATGACAAATCCACAGCCAACATCATACTCAATGGGCAAAAACTAAAACCGTTTCTCCTTAAGAACAGGAACAAGACAGGGATGCCCACTCTCACCACTCCTGGTTGACATAGTACTGGAAGTATTAACCATTGCGATTAGACAAGAAGAAGAAATAAAAGGCATACAAATTGGAAAAGAAGAAGTAAAACTGTCCTTACTCACAGATGACATGATATTGTACATAAAAACCCCGAAAGATTCCATCAAAAAACTATTAGACTTAATAAATAAATTTGGCAATGTACCAGGATACAAAATTAACGCCAAGAAATCTATGGCATTTCTATAAACTAATAGTGATCTTACGGAAAGAGAGACTAGAAAAGCAATCCCATTTACCATCGTACCTAAAAAATTAAGATTTCTAGGAATAAACTTAACTAAGGAGGTAAAAGAGCTATATGCAAAAAACTACAGGACAATGAAAAAAGAGATAGAGGAAGACATAAACAGATGGAAGAACATACCATGTTCATGGATTGATAGAATCAACATCATCAAAATGTCCATACTAGCCCTAACCGGTTTGGCTCAGTGGATAGAGCGTCGGCCTGCGGACTGAAGGGTCCCGGGTTTGATTCCGGTCAAGGGCATGTACCTGGGTTGCGGGCACATCCCCAGTAGAGGACGTGCAGGAGGCAGCTGATCGATGTCTCTCTCTCATCGATGTTTCTAACTCTCTATCCCTCTCTCTTCCTCTCTGTAAAAAATCAATAAAATATATTTTAAAAAAAATGTCCATACTACCCAAAGCAATCTATATTCAATGCAATCCCCATCAAAATACCTATGGCATATTTCACAGACCTGGAACAAACTTTCCAAAAATTCATCTGGAATGAAAAAAGACCCCGAATAGCTGCAGCAATCCTGAGAAAGAAGAACAAAGGAGGTGGGATCTCAATACCAGATATCAAGCTGTATTACAAAGCTACCATTCTGAAAACAGCCTGGTACTGGCACAAGAACAGACATATAGATCAATGGAATGGAATAGAGAACCCAGAAATCAACCCAAACCACTATGCCCAATTAATATTCGACAAAGGAGGCATGAACATACAATGGAATCAAGACAGTGTCTTCAATAAATGGTGTTGGTTAAATTGGACAGATACATGCAAAAAAATGAAACTAGACCACCAACTTACACCATACACAAAAATAAACTCAAAATGGATAAAGGACTTACACATAAGACAGGAAACCATAAAATTACTAGAGGAATCCACAGGCAGCGCAATCTCAGACATATGCCTAAGCAATTTCTTCACTGATATTGCTCCTAGGGCAATGGAAGCTAAAGAGAAAATAAACAAATGGGACTACATCAAAATAAAAAGCTTTTGCACAGCAAAGGAAACCATTAACAAAACAAGAAAGCACACTGCACAGGAGAACATATTTGCCAATGTTATCACTGATAAGGGTTTAATCTCTAACATTTATGGGGAACTTATACAACTTAACAAAAGGAAGATAAACAATCCAATCAAAAAATGGGCAAAGGAACCAAATAGATACTTTTCGAAAGAAGACAGAAGGAAGGCCAAGAGACATATGAAAACATGCTCAAAGTCACTGATTATCCGAGAGATGCAAATCAAAGTGACAATGTGGTACCATCTCACACCTATCAGAATGGCTATCATTAACAAATCAACAAAAGACTAGTGTTGGCAAGGATGGGGAGAAAAAGGAACCCTTCTGCAATGCTGGTGGGAATGCAGACAGGTGCAGCCATTGTGGAGAACAGTAAGGAGTTTCCTCAAAAAACTGAAAATGGAACTCCCATTTGCCCCTGTGATCCCAATTCTGGGAATATATCCCAAGAAGCTAGAAACAGCAATCTGTAAGGATATATGCACCCCTATGTTCATAGCAGCACAATTCACCATAGCTAAAATTTGGGAACAGCCTAAGTGCCTTATCAGCAGATGAGTGGATTAAAAATCTGTGGCACATCTGCCAAAACCGGTTTGGCTCAGTGGATAGAGCATCGGCCTGTGGACTGAAAGGTCCCAGGTTCGATTCTGGTCAAGGGCACGTAACTTGGTTGCGGGCACATCCCCAGTAGGGGGTGTGCAAGAGGCAGCTGATCGATGTTACTCTCTCATCGATGTTTCTAACTCTCTATCCCTCTTCCTTCCTCTCTGTAAAAAATCAATAAAATATATTTTTAAAAAAAATCTGTGGCACATCTACACAATGGAATACTATCCTGTGGTAAAAAAAAGAAGGAATTCTTACTATTTACAACAGCATGGATGGAACTGGAGAGCATTATGCTAAGTGAAATAAGCCAGTCAGAGAAAGTTAAATATCACATGATCTCACTCATTTATGGAATATAATGAACAACATAAACTGATGAACAAAAGCAGATCCAGAGACAGAGACACATCGATTAGGCTGTCAAACCTCAGAGGGAAGGTAGGGGAGGGTGGGGGCAAGGGGGAGAGATCAACCAAAGGACTTGTATGCATGCATATAAGCCTAACCAATGGACACAGACAACAGGGTGGTGAGGGCAAGAGTGGGGGGTTTGGGGGGTAATGGGGGATGAGGACACATATGTAATACCTTAATCAATAATGAAATTTTTAAAAAAGAAAAAAAATGACTAGTACCTATGGATGGTCAATTTAAGACCTCATAAATGAGTGCTTCATATGCCTCATGTATACTGAATGTATCATAAATATTTGTCCTTCCATCACCTTTCTATCCCTTTCTATATTCATCCTTCTTCTCCCATAACATTAATAATAATAACAACAATAATAAGGATAAGCTTTTGTTGAATGCCTTTGTGTTGATGCAAGCAAGAATGCTTCATATAAAACATTTCTGTTAATCTACACAGAAATTCTATAAATAAAGTTTATTTTCCATTAAAAAAAAATAGGTAAGAAAATGCCATTCTCTGGAGCATTATCCCAATCTGTTGAGATACTGCTTCCCAACAATTCTCTAGAGTTTGGTTCAAATTAACTCACAAAAATTCTTTACAGGTTTAAATGTTTTTACATTAACAATTCATCATAGATTTGATTGCTTTTACGTTAACACATTCAAAGTGTAACAAATTTTGTTAGTTTATTTGAACCAAACCATTGACAATTGTCAAGAAATAATATGTCTACACATTGCTATAGAATGGCACTTTTGAATCTTATTTTATACTAGAGGCTCAGTGCACAAAATTCATGCACAGGGGGGTGTTGTCCCTCAGCCCAGACTGCACCCTCTCCAATCTGGGACCCCTCGAGGGATGTCTGACTGCCCGCCCACCGGGATTGGGCCTAAACAGGCAGTTGGACATCCCTATCACAATCCAGGACTGCTGGCTCCCAACTGCTCGCCTGCCTGCCTTCTTGTTGCCCCTAACTGCTTCTGCCTGCCAGCCTGATCACCCCCTAACCACTCCCCTGCCAGCCTGATTGATGCCTAACTGCTCCCCTGCCAGCCTGTTTGCCCCTAACTGCTCTCCCATGCAGGCCTGGTCACCCCTAACTGCCCTCCCCTGCAGGCCTGGTCCCCCCCAACTGCTCTCCCTAGCAGGCCTGGGTCCCCCCCAACTCCCCTCCCCTGCAGGCCTAGTAACCCCTAACTGCCCTCCCCTGCAGGCCTGGTCCCCCCCAACTGCTCTCCCCTGCAGGCCTGGGTCCCTCCCAACTGCCTTTCCCTGCAGGCCTGGTCACCCCCAACTTCCTTCCTCTGCCAGCTTGGTCACCCCTAACTGCCCTCCCCTGCAGATTTGATTGCCCCCAACTTCCCTCCCTTGCAGGCCTGGTCCCTCCCCACTACCCTCCCCTGCTGGCCTGATCGCCCACAACTGCCCTCCCTTGCAGGCCTGGTCCCTCCCAACTGCCCTCCCTTGCTGGCCATCTTGTGGCAGCCATCTTGTGTTCACATGGGGGCAGGATCTTTGACCACATGGGGCAGCCATCTTGTGTGTTGGAGTGATGGTCAGTTTGCATATTACTCTTTTATTAGATAGGATAGAGGCCTAGTGCATGGGTGGGGGCCAGCTGGTTTGCCCTGAAGGGTGTCCCAGATCAGGGTGGGGGTTCCCTTGGGGCATGGGGTGGCCTGGGCGAGGGGCCTGTGGTGGTGTGCAGGCCGGCCACGCCCCCTGGTGACCCAAGCGGAGGCCCTGGTATCTGGGGTTTATTTATCTTCTACAATTGAAACTTTGTAGCCTGGAGCGGAGGCCTAGGCTGGCAACGGCAAGCAGAAAGCTTAGCTTCCTCCATTGCCGGGGAAACCCAAGCCTCCCTCCTGCTCTCTATGGCCGTAGCCATCTTGGTTGGGTTTATTTGCATATTTGCTCCTGATTGGCTTGTGGGGGTGGCTTGTGGGCGTGGCTTGCAGGTGTAGCAGAGGTACAGTCAATTTGCATATTACTCTTTTATTAGATAGGATATTACAATAAAAAGAGAAGACATAAGTGGGTTGCATTGTTATCGGAGCACTGCACAGGTGGAATTTCTCTGTGGCTAGTAGGAATGGAATTCTTATTATATCTTTAGAAAAAGAATTTTCTAAGATTCACATGAGAGAATGAGAATTGGTAGAAAGGGTTATTTGAGTGAAATTATATTCCTCGATTTAAGAAGTCCCATTTCCCTTAACCCAGTCCTAGAAAAAGCGCAACTGGGGATTCAGCAGAGCTAAAAGCAAAGCCAGTGTCCAGCATTTCCACTGGTGAGTGCAGCAGAGCATCAGGCTAGTTGTAATCCATTAGTCTATTGTGTGGGGTCCGCATGACTCTGAGCCACCTGGGTGAAGGAAGGGGAGTGTGCCCCCTGCAACAAGAGAGCCAAGAAAGGGAACTCCCTTTTGTCAACATAAAAACAAAACAAAACATTGAAACCTGTAAAGAATTTTTGTGTTTATTTGAGCCAAACTAACATATGCCGGGAAACAGAACATCAACGAATTGAGATAATGCTCCTGAGAATGACAGGGTACATCTGTATTTATACATTGCAATCAAAGGAAAGGACATAGGTTGGTTACATGAACTCCATTGGTGATAGACTAGAGAGGCTGGAGGAAGCAAAGCGGGGAAACCCCTGGGATTGGATAAAAAGCAAAATGATAGACACATACCTACTTAGGTGGATGCAAGAACAATTAAGGTGATAATAATGAAGGAATTTTTGGTATCTGTCCTGGTGCTCAAACACATTAGGTTGTGCCCCAAGGGGTCCAGAAAAAGGGAAGTTACAAGTTACCCAGACATTTCAAGGGTATGTTATTATAGATGCCAAAAGACAGATAGGCTCAGTTAAGGTAAAGGTTGACCTTGTCAGTGAAGACACGGGCCTAGTAGGTAACTACCCACCATAACTGCTTTTAGTTAAAGTTTAATTTCAGACCATCCTTTGTAGTTACTTTAGGTCTCTGAGTTTGCAAGACCTCCAAGCAGGGCTTCCCTGCGCTTGTCAGGTCAGTATGTGGCCCCTTTCATCCACACATCCCCCTTTTGATCATAAGTCAATCCAAAGGATGCATTGATGACCACCCTTTTGGTTGGATAATGGAGTCCCACAGTGCTCAGAAGGCTTATTCCTAGGATGTCTCAGTGTCAGCATGTCTTGCTGAACAGGTGAACCACTGGGGATGGGGCAAGACCATAACCTTAGATGGCATTTAAGGTCGAATTATTATTATTCAAAAAGGGCAGGTAAATGGCAGGCAGTCAGATCCTATAAGTCCTTGTTAAAAAAAAGTATTCTGGATCATTTCTAATTTTTTAGCCACCATGATCCGAGTCCTTTTTGCTGTTTGTCAAGTTTTGTTTTTCTGCTTTCTCTATAACATTTACATACCAGGAAAAAAAGTAACAATAATAAACCAGTAACATTGATTAGGAACAGAAAATGTCTATTATTAGATAAGGAAGGATCTGAGGGAAAACAAGTATTTGCTATTATCCAGAAGTTCCAATTTTTCTTCTGGGTAGTTAATTTCATCCATTCCTATATTTAGACAATATTCATATAAAATACTCATCTAGATTAGATCTATATATTATTTTACCAGGGGAATTATTAGGGCAATGTTCTTGGAGAGGTTTGTCCAAGGTAGGTCCTTTATAATAGATATAACCTAAAAAAAATGTACCAAAGCTTATATTGATAGAAGACCACCAGTGTGTGGTCCACAAAACATTAACTTCATTATTATAGGTGACAATTGGAATATCACTGTTTGGTAGTTGGGAAAAATTAGCAGGTACCCAAGTTAAATTTTTCATGTCTAATAGGAAAAGGGGTCTAGGGAGACAGATATGCATTCAATCAATAACAATTAGGTGATTTAAGAACAAGGTTTGAGCAGCATCAATTTGTGAGTATACAGGCCTTGGTGATGTCTTGGGATGGCTGTCTACCTCCTCCGTAGTCCGCGGCTTCTCATCCTTGAGATGAAGGGGAGTGTCAGAGACAGGGGCAAATGTCCATTCATGGTTAGGTACCTGATAAGGTAAGGTCTCTTTAACACTGTTGGAGAGATTCTTTCATTAATGTATTTCCCAATGGACAAAAATCTCCGGGTTGTTGGAGTCTTTGAATCTTTGTCTCCTGGGAGTACTGTGAAATGAATGTTAATAATTTGTTAGTTCCTACAATGCAGAATGCCTGCTTTTTAGATTTCCTTATATTTGGGAAACAAAAGATTTAAAAGTCAACAATATTTTAAACAGAGTCATAAGAATAATTATTCTCAATTCATTTAGTCCCATAGTTATTTTCGTTTATCCTAATTTTTTGCCGGTAGTTTGTTGTTTTTTTTAAATTCAGGTATTCCTTGAAGTTCTATAAATCTTCATCCAGTTCAAAGATATGATCTGCTTAAAAGCCTGCAATTTAGAGTAAGTCAGAGTCCTTTTCATGGATTTTTCTAAAGATATAATATACCTACAAATGAATCAGAGTAAAGCAACGGCTGTCCATGAATGACAAAATTTAAAAGTGGCATGGGTCATAGATTTGATAGAAACTTTGCTTTTTTATAAAATAATATAACATTCCAAGATAATAATTTCTTGGTAAATAATAACTATGTAAAATGACATAGAGAATAATATAAAATTTGTATACTTTTAGATTTAATATATAATTTCAGCATATAAAGTAAGATTTTAAAACAGGGCACATGGCTTATTGCAAGCGGTGTGTTGAGCATTGACATTAATTCATAAACTCCCAATATGTGAAACGCAAATACCTAGAGTATCACTGGCAGACACAGAGAATCACCACGCTTGTCTGATGTCCCTGACTGGATACATGTCACCCCTGAGAGTTTCCTGTTTGAAGTTGGCTCTGAATCTTTGCAAGTTCCTTTCTGAAGTAGACTAAAATTTCTATAACATTCATTTTAACAAAATATCTGTATGTAAATAGAACACAGTTATTAATTTTTATTTGACAAAGCTTCCCACATGATTTCAAGTACATTAAATCAGCCTAATTTAGTGCAAAAATATTTCTTTTAAGAAGAGAGAATAAATCCGTTAGTCATTCCAGGGCCCTTGAAATGTCCCAATGCTCTCTCGGTGAAAGTCTTGAAACTTAACTTGGAAAGACTGTCAAATATACACAATCCAAAGATTATATCACACACTCTTTGTAATTATTCTAAAAGACATCAATTAAGCCTAAACCAGTTTTAATATTAAAAATTTGGTTCAGACTAGAGAATTAATCCTTTTTTTAAATCAGGCCAATAAAATATTATATCCTAGGTTGAAATTTTAACACACATAGTACACAGACACACATAAACATAAAGACTATCATATATTTTGAACTACTTATTTTTCCAGAGAAAATTATTTTCCTCAAAAATGAATTTTCATACTTCATGCATTCTATTATCAGAATTATATAATTTCTCCCAACTTAGTTTGAACTTTTAACTCTTAGAAGCCTCAGATTTTCAGGTGGCAAGTTAAATACTTAGCATTTCTCAGATTAGTAATACTTTCATATTTTTAAGGATATAGTTCAAATAAAATACAAAACATTGAATTAATAAATTCAAATCTATCCTCTATATTCTCCATAGGAGGAAAACTCAAATTAATTAATGTTTCAGTATCCTCTCATTTCAAAATACCTAGATATTTAATATTTAATTCAGCAAACTCCAAAGTTTTAAGTTACCATAGACTTTGGAAAACTATGTTTAGGCATATAAATTACCACTGAAAAAGATTTATCATACACCATTCGTTTTAGTTATATATATATTTTGCCTTAACAACTTTGAGATTTTAAAGCCAATTATTATTACCCAAGGCATTTTCCTTGGCAAATTCTGTAACAGAGATAACTCACTGGCTTTCAGTGGCTTTAATGTTAAAGTACTATTTTATTTTATTTTATTTTTTTACAAAAATGGGAGTGGCCCCCCACTGCTATTTCTGCAGCCTACAGGTCTAATCCTCCTAAGAAAAAGACTTGGGGGATTTAAATGATTATTTCCCATGTTTTTCTTTCTGAGTAGACTAACAATATGAAATCTTGCATATAAGAGAGATCTTAAAAAACAGAAAAAAAAAAAACACCCTCTGGTATATAGATGAGTACTCATAAAAGCGTGGATTGGGACATTAGAGCCTTAGAATCTTCAAACTAAGTCTCCTAAAGATAAGAAAGCAAGCAAAGAACATCAATCAGTAACCAAGTTACATTACAGAGATAAGAACTTTCACTAGCTAAGAGTTTCTAGTAGCTGATGACTTGAGAGGGAGAGCATGAAGGATCCCCAAGATTAAGAATACTTGGCAGCTTCTGGGACATCCCTGCAATTCCTTTCACATTTTCTACTTCACCACACATAACTGGGCTTCCCCAAAGTGGGACTTGCCCCCTCTTTAAACAAATTAAACAAACAATAAAGAGACACAAAACATCAACACTCTTATGCAGGTTCGCACAACACACTAAAAGTTTATCACAGAATGTCCAGCATTAAAAAGCACCAAAGCAATGTCTTTTGTCCCTAGTTCAGAAACTGCCCCTCCCTAGGACCTCAGCATTCTCCCAATGAACAATTTAAAAAATGGGCTGGGGCCTTTTCTAGTTGCCTCTACCTCCCTTTGTCTAGGGCCGCGGCCCGCCTGCGCTGGGTCTCCCATCGCCCGACTGACGGACACCCCCACTTCTTCTAATGCCACTTCTTCAAAATAGACTCGCCCAGGCCGAAAACTGACTTCTGTGCATGGGCCACGAAGTTTCAATCACACTGTAAATAGGCGCCTGCACATGGTATTTTGTGGAAGAGCCACACTCAAGGGGCCAAAGAGCCGCATGTGGCTCATGAGCCACGGTTTGCTGACCACTGCTCCAGAGCATGGCGGGTTACATCTGTATTTATACATAACAATTAAAGGAAAGGACTTAGGTGGGTTACATGAAATCCATTGGTGATAGACTAGAGAGGCGGGAGAAAGCAAAGGGGGGAAACCTCTGGGATTGGATAAAAAGTAAAATGATAGACACATATTTAGGTGGGTGCAGGAACAATTAACATGATAACAATGAAGGAATTTGTGGTATCTGTCCTGGCACCCACCACATTTGGTTGTGCCCCAAGGGGTACAGAAAAAGGGAGGTTACAAGTTACCCAGACATTTCAAGGGTATGTTATTATAGATGCAAAAAGACAGATAGGCTCAGTTAAGGTAAAGGTTGACTTTGTCAGTGAAGATACCAGCCTAGGACATAACTACTCAACATAACTGCTTTTAGTTAAAGTTTAATTTCAGACCATCCTTTGTAGTTACTTTAGGTCTCTGAGTTTGCAAGACCGCCATGCAGCGCTTCCCTAAGCTTGTCATGTTAGCATGTGGCCCCTTTCATCCACACTTTGTTCAGGAGCTTATGTATTTCAGATTTTGCATCCTTGCAGTGGCCACCCTTATTCTGGACAATGCCTGGTCCCCTGGTGTGACTGGCAGGTAGTCACCTTTCCTATGTTATTCAGACTTCACTGGGCATGTGCCAATTCTTTCTCTGTCCAGCCAGCCCCTTTCCCCAGGATCTGCGGGGAGCAGACATGGAGAGTGCTAAACTGCCGCTTTCTGGCAAAGCTGTACAAATAGAATGCCTATATGATCTGGCTTTCTTTTGGTGGCTTTCCTGATAATTAATTAATGGGTTAATTACAATGGTATCAATATGATATTCATTGGTAATAAGATTATGGAGGTGGGGAAAAGTTCTGGGACTGGATAAAATGTATAATGATACATCTTTTGCATAGGTCAATATAGGGTAGTTACTAGTCAACAATTAATTTTACATACAGCCCAGAGACCCCAGAAAAAGTGTTATCAGACTGCTCCCTGAGTCACAGAGGGCTGTCCCCTCCCTGGTTCTTATCTTCTCATATAAATGAAAGACCTTGATTGCATTGTGATAAAGCAATTTATTAAAGCAATCAAATCTATTAAAGAAACAAGGCAAGCAAATCTATTTCATCCAGCTTGGAGCCCAGATGGGCATCACTCAGGTAATCTGTGATACAAGTTGTCTGGGGATTCAAGGCTATAGGTTGCAAAATCTTCTGCTGAATATCTTGGTACAGATTGATTCTCAAGGTCCCTATTTATTTTGTTGTGGCCTTGCCAGAATTCATGAGAAGCACTAGGCAATTTTATCTTGCCAAGCCTTGAGACTGTTGGCTTCTCCATTTAGGGAGTAAAAAATAAAACTGTTTTTTTTTTTTTTTTGGCTTTCCCCTTCCCCCAAACATCTGATTTCTTTGTTTAGTGGGTGAGAAAAACTACCCCCTTCTCTCCCGCTTCTCCCCGCCTTTCCCACATTCTTTAATTGGGAAGTCATTAACCATTTGCTTTCAAGCAACCTTGGGAAAACATAAAGGCTTGCAATTTATAAGCTGGCTGCAAATTGTCCACACTGTTTGGCCTTATTTTAACTTTCTTATCTCAGTTTCCCTATTGCTTCCACCTTGGAATTTTTCTAGCTTCTCCCTATCCTGTTGAAGGGGGAAATAAAACATTTGGGGGGCTAGCTCTCTGAATCTGTGCCAGTAACCTGCCTTGTGATGTACACTCTTGCTTGCCTATAAACTCCATTCTTATCAAACTCCATTTTTATCTGTGATGCCTGTCCTGCCTTGTAGAAACTGTTTCCCAGAATACTCCCATTTTACAGAAGCCATAAACCCTGAACCATATACAATCCTGGAGGGGCTGGCGCCAGTGCTGGCAGGCCTCTAGGTGTAGTCTCACGTCCCCCATCCCAACTCACAGGGGCTGCAAAGCCCGGGAAGGATCTGGAAACCTGATCCATATTTGGGGGACAAAGAAACTAAAAGGTATAAAGGGAAAGCTTCATCCATATTCATCACTCAGGATTTGGAGACTGACTCCCCTGAGTCACTGCACTAGTGCAATCTGCAGTAAAGGCTACTTTTCTGAAAATATCCTCTTGAGTGCCCAGCTGATTAATTTTCCCTTGCTACCTGGCAGCTTATCTGCAACACTGTAACAATTAATACTATAAAAATCACAATGAGAGGATTTGTAGTCTCTGCTTTGGTGCATTGGTTGTGCCCTGAGGGGGTCCAGAAAAAGGAACGTTACCCTCACATTCCAAAAGTCTGTTATTATAGATGCAAAAGACAATAGACAGCATTAGTTAAGTTAAAGATTGACTTTTTTCAGGGAAGATTCTAGTTTAGGACATGACTACCTGCCACAAACTGCTTTTAGTTTAAAAGGTTTTTTTTTTATTGTTTAAAGCATTAAATATATCTCCTTTTTTTCCCCTGTTGACCTTCCCTCAGCCTCCACTACTCCCTGTCACATGCCCTCATTCCCTCCCCCAGTGTCTTGTGTCCATTGGTTGTGCTTATATGCATGCATACAAGTCCTTCGGTTAATCTCTTTCCCCCCCTCCCCAACAGTCCCCAGCCTTCCCATTGTAATTTAATAATCTGTTCGATGCTTTACTGCCTCTTTATCTATCTTTTTGTTCATCAGGTATAATGTTCTTTATTTTCCATAAATGAGTGAGATCATGTGGTATTTTTCTTTCATTGCCTGGCTTATTTCACTTAGCATAATGCCTTCCAGTTCCATCCATGCTGCTGCAAATGGTAAGAATTCCTTCTTTTTATAGCAGCATAGTATTCCATTGTGTAGATGTGTCATAGTTTTCAAATCCACTCATCTGCTCTTGGGCATTTAGGTTGTTTCCAAATCTTAGCTATGGTGAATTGTGCTGCTATGAACATAGGGGTGCATATATCCTTTCTGATTGGTGTTTCTAGTTTCTTGGGATATATTCCTAGAAGTGGGATTACTGGGTCAAATGGGAGTTCCATTTTCAGTTTTTTTGAGGAAACTCCATACTGTTCTCCACAGTGGCTGTGAAGTATGGTAGCAATTATCTCAGGTAGAAACTGCAGTTTTTAACCTTAACTTTAACCCTGGTGTTTGGGTCCTGTACTTATTTGCTTGCTAAAACAATAGAAAAGTTATTTTGATTTTCTGAACTTATGTATGCTATCCCAATTGATTGAATACTCCATTGATGGTGGTTTGAATATCCCATTGATTGTGATCTCATTGGTTATCAAAGCACATTCTTCTGGGAACCAGGACAGCTCAATTACCCTAAATTGTCTCAGTAGCTACAGATAATGCGTTCCGGTTGACTCATTGGTCCCAAGAACAGGACAGCACAATTATTCTAAATTGCCTCAGTGGCTCCAGATAATGTGTTTCTGTTGATTCAGTGATCCGTAGACCCAAAACTATACTTAGTCTTTATAGATAACTAACTTGTTCAATTTCGCTTCTGTAACTGCTTTGTGCAAACCAGGTTCCTCATTCCAAACCCAAAGATGCAATCGATACCTTTGTGATATTCTGCCAATATAAGCCAGATGTGGCGAGCTTTTCGAGGCTGTGGGATCTGGAGCACTTTTGCTCCTTGTAAGCCACTGGACTTTAATAAATGACTCCATAATTCGACTTCTTGAGGTGTCCTTTGTGAGATTTGGGGTACAATACAACATTTGGAGGCCCCAGCTATATCCGCCAATAGGGGGTGCTGGTCGGGATGCCAAGGGAGGCCAATCTCCCCTGGGCTAGTCATGGAGACTGAGGGGTCTCTAGGGGGTGTGCACCCTAAGAAGTCCCAGGGCTCCAGAGAACTTCCCTTTGGATCCAGCGAGCAGAGAGGGAACATTGGCACATCCCTAAAAATTTGTCTTGGAGTCATCTGGAAAACCTCCTGGAGGTGAGTCCTGGTTTTCTGGGGGACCGGTCATCTGGGGATGGCGGGAAGGGCTGGATGCAGCCGGAACTTACCCATCCTAGAAGTGCCCTGAGACGTCAGAGGTCACTCCTGGTTTTTGTTTTTTTGTCTTTTTTGTTTGTGGGCCCTATGTGTCTTATTTGTCAGGTTTTGTCCGTTTGTTGAAATCCTCTTGGAGGACATTGAGTGGTTCTTCCTTTCCTGTTTAACTTACGACTGTGTTCTCCTGAAATAACCCTTTGTCTCCTGCCCCTCCCCAACTAAGCACTCTTTTTCCAGGTCACTCTTGTTTCTTGGTTTTTATTCTTTGTTTGTGGGCATGTGTCTATTCTGTCATTTTTAATATTTTACTCAAGTTATCTTGGAAGATATTTCATGGTTCCACCTGGCTTCTTTGACCATTGAAGGATTAGATGAATGGATTACTGACCTAGCTTTTCAAGGAACTCTCAGGGACTTCACCCCCAGTGAAGTGACCTTATACTCTTTCCTCCTGATCTATATTCTGTCACTCCCTCACTGAAGGTTCCATTTCACAGGCAAACACAGGACATCTCCTCATGGCCCCAGCAAGCGCTTTAACTTTTCTTCTCCCCTCTCCCTCTCCTTGCCACACACTAGGTGGCGGCGGCCAGCCGTGGAAAAATTGGAGCTGTGACAAACCCCTCCTCACTCTTACTCTCCAAGTTCCACCTCTCCCTCGAGCATCGTCATTATGGGGAATAGATCCAGTTCTCAAAAGAGCCCTTTGGGTTGCATGCTAAAGCATTTTAAGGAAGGGTTTGTGGAAGGGGCTGACTATGGTGTTAAGCTTTCAGCAGGAAAACTCAGAACATTGTGTGAGTCAGACTGGCCAGCTTTCAGTGTGGGCTGGCCAGAAACAGGCTCTTTTGATCCCCAGATGATTCAGGAAGTCTGGAATGTTGTCACTGGGGATCCGGGGTACCCTGGCCAGTTTCCATACATAGATCAGTGGCTGGCCCTAGTCCAGCGTTCCCCGCCCTGGTTTAAGAATTGTGCCTTGCAGGTAGGGGCCCGAGTCTTAGTAGTAGGACCTAAGGCCATTTCTAAGAAAATCCAGAAACCTGTACCCTGAGCCGCCCCCCACTCCGGAACCCCTGGTGCTCCCTTCGCCTCCTGAAGAGATAGACTTCCCTCCCCCTTACAATCTTGCTCTGAAGCGCGAAGCTCGTACCAGAGCCCCACCAGAGGACACGCCCCTCATCACCCCACATGCCGAGTGGTTCAGAGTATGGAAGTTCTGAAGGGCTCCCGGGACAGGGAACAGCCTTCTCTGGCATCTTGCCCTTGAGAGAAGCGCCACACTCAGGGGATGGGGAGATGGGAGGGCGCCCCTTTATGGTTTATGTCCAGTTCTCCACAAGCGACCTCTATAATTGGAAGGCACACCCCCCCCCCTTCTCGGAAAAGCCTCAGGCTTTAATTGATCTGCTTGAAACTGTTTTCCACACCCACCAACCCACGTGGGATGATTGTCAGCAACTCCTAGCTACCCTTTTTACCTCAGAGGAATGAGACCGGATTCATTTAGAAGCCCGGAAGGCTGTTCTCCGGCCAGGGGGAGGGTTGACTGAGGAAAACCAGGACCAGATTGAGGAAGCATTCCCCTCCCTTTGCCCCCGATGGGACCCCAATACCGATAGGGGCAGTGTCTCTTTGGACAATTTTCGCCATGTTCTCTTAGGGGGCTTAAAAGCAGCAGCTAGGAAGCCCACTAATCTATCTAAAGTCACTGAAGTTGTCCAGGGGCCGCAGGAATCACCCGAGGGTTTCCTGGAGCGTTTATGTTGAAAGGTAAAGAATTTTGTTTACTTTATCTTATCTGGGCAAATCCCGAACTTCTTAACTCCAGAGATTAAAAAGCAACAATAGAAAATGGAGCTTCAGGAAAAAAAGCAAACCCTAACTGAAAGAGTAAAGTTTTTTTTACAGCTGTCCATTTTATCTTAAATCTCCAAGGTCTCCCAGTGATGGGAACGAGACCCTTAAACCTGTCCCAGGAAACAGCACCAAGCTAAGAGCAGAAAGAGCAAATAGTGCTCTGACAGATAAGAAAAGCAGGACATGAGATTACCGGATGGGACTGTTGACTGAAAACTTAGGCCCTGTCATTAAACATGTTATTAACGAGCCCTGTTGGAATTTCCTGGCGACTTTGTCCTCTCTTCCCCCCTCACATGTGTAACCCCCCGATGTATGGTTTTTGCCTATATATACTTGTAAGACTTTCTGCTCGGGGTTCAACCTCTTGCTCCATGTGAGTTACGAGTTGAGCCCCAGCGCGCTGGAATAAAGCCTCTTGCTGTTTGCATCAAGTGACGCCTCCTGCGGATGATTGGGGTTGCCGTCGATCCGTGAGATAGAGTAAGGGTCTCCCTCTGGGGGGTCTTACAATGTGAGGCTTATGGAGTCTATGCTCCTATAGACCCAGATGCTCTGGAGAACCTGAGGGCGATCAATGTGGCCTTTGCAATCTAATCAGCCCCAGATATCAGAAAGAAACTCCAAAAATTAGAAGAATTTGAAGGAATGAATCGGTCACAATTAGTAGAGGTAGCCCAGAAAGTCTGTAACAATAGAGACTCCCCAGAGGAGAAGAAGGAAAAGAGAATGGCAAGGGCGGTAGTGGCCGCACTGCGAGAAACAGGCTACAAGGTGAAGGGGGAAGGGGAATGGAGAAAAGAAAGAAAGGGTAGGAAGCAGTTAGGAAAGAATCAGTGTGCTTACTGTAAAAAGGAGGGGCGTTGGAAGAGAGAATGTCCTGACAAGTTAGCTAGGGAAGCAAAAGGGGAGACTCAGACTCCAAGGTTCTTAAACTTGGAGGAAGAGGACTGACGGGGTCATGGCTCCTTTCTGTTATGCCCCCAGGAGCCCAGGGTAACCTTACAAGTTGGGGGCAAACCTGTTAGTTTCCTGGTGGACACTGGGGCAGCCTATTCAGTCTTGACAGAGCCGATGGGACCAGTTACCTCTAAGAAGACATCAGTCCAGGGAGCCACCGGACAAATTGCCTGTTTTCCTTGGACATCAAAAAGGACTGTGGACCTCGGAAGGAACACGGTAACGCATTAATTTCTGGTCATGCCAGAATGCCCGTACCCCCTACTTGGACGTGACCTCCTACAGAAACTACAAGCCAAATATCCTTTGAGGGGGACGGAGCACACCTCACTGTGGATCCAAGGAGCCCAGGTCCAGTTACATCCTCCCCTGCCTGTATTCTTTTAACCTGTCCTCTCTCAGAGGAATATCTCTTGCAGGAAATGGAAAAAGCGAAGCCAAGCGAAGAGCATAAGCCCTCCACCTACTTGGAGGAATTACAGAGTCTTTATCCCATGGTCTGGGCAGAAAACAACCCTCGGGGTTGGCAAGTCATCAAGCTCCTGTAGTAGCCCAATTGCAAGCCACCACCACTCCAGCTCAGGTAAGGCAATACCCCCTGAGTTTAGAAGCAAAGAAGGGAATTGCTAAACACATTTGCTGGCTTCGGGAAGCAGGAATTCTAATTCCCTGCCAGTCCCCCTGGAATAATCGGAAACTTGGTTCAAAAGTATGCTTCCAGTTTTAAAGCCTGGGACTAAAGACTACAGGCCAGTACAAGACCTAAGGGAGGTGAACAAGAGAGTTGAGACTATACATCCCACGGTCCCGAACCCTTACACTCTACTAAGTCTTCTACCTCCAGAGAGACAATTCTACACGGTCTTGGATCTAAAGGATGCCTTCTTCACCATACCCCTGGCCCCAGTTAACCAGCCTATCTTTGCATTCGAGTGGAATGACCCAGAGGGTGGATTCTCAGGACAATTAACCTGGACTAGACTGCCTCAAGGTTTCAAAAACTCTCCCACCCTTTTTGATGAAGCCTTGAGCTCAGACCTACTTGCCTTTAGGCAGGAGCATATGGAATGCACCCTACTCCATTATGTAGATGATCTTCTGCTGGCAGCAGATACTGAGGAAAATTGCCAACAAGCCACTGAGGGCCTGTTAGGCACCTTACAAGCATTAGGCTACCGGGAGTCAGCCAAGAAGGCACAGTTATGCTCCTCTGATGTCACATACCTGGGGTACAACATTAGCAAAGGCAGACAAACCCTCTCCCTCAGTCGAATAGAGGCAATCTTACGAATCCCTGTGCCTACAACCAAGAAGCAGGTTTGGGAATTCCTAGAGGCAGTTGGATACTGCCGCCTGTGGATACCGGGGTTCTCGAGATTGCTAAACCTCTATACTCAAGTACTGGGGGAATGCAGCCGCTGAACTGGACCGAAGTGGAACAACGGGCTTTTGAGGAGCTAAAGAAGGCTCTCGTCTCAGCACCTGCCCTGGCCTTGCCAGATGTCACAAAGCCCTTCCACCTCTACGTGAGTGAGGTAAGGGGCATTGCCAAAGGGGTTCTCACTCAGACTCTAGGTCCCCGGAAGAGACCTGTAGCCTATCTGTCTAAGAGACTAGACCCCGTGGCAGCAGGGTGGCCAGCGTGCCTCCGGGCAGTGGCCGCCACAGCATTGCTGGTAAAGGAGGCAGATAAGCTGACTCTGGGCCAGGAACTAGCCCTGACTACACCCCATGCCACTGAAGCTCTCCTCCGAGGTGCTCCAGAGCGATGGATGTCAAACACCAGGGTCACCCAGTGCCAAGCTCTTCTCCTAGACCAGCCCCACGTCCAGTTCCATAAGGCACTGGCCATCAACCCTGCCAGCCTGCTCCCAGATGATCATCCAGAGGAACCCATTCATGACTGCATAGAGGTAACAGACGCAGTGCAAACAGCTTGCCCAGACCTGACATGTCCCGCTATCATCACCAGATGAGGTACTGTTCACGGATGGGAGCAGTTATGTTTAGGATGGATCCGATATGCAGGGGCAGCTGTCGTCACCCTGGATCGCACCATTTGGGCGCAGTCCCTGAATAGGGGAACCTCAGCACAAAAAGCTGAACTTTTGGCTTTAATCCAGGCCCTTTGATGGGGAAAGGGAAAAGCGGTCACTATTTTCAGTGATAGCTGATATGCCTTTGCCACAGCGCACATACACAGTGCCATCTACCGGGAAAGAGGGTTACTAACTTCAGCGGGAAAGGACATTAAAAATAAGGAAGAAATTTTAGCCTTGTTAGAGGCCATCTGGCTCCCAAAGGCAGTTGCAATAGTGCACTGCACAGGACATCAGAAAGGGGAGACAATTGAAGCCAGAGGAAATAGACCCTCAGACCAAGCTGCCAAGGAAGCCACCCTAAAACCAGTGGGGCCTTTACACGTCTTAGTAACCTTACCTGATCCGGACCTACCACAGACCCCCTCCTACACCAAACAAGAGGAGGAATTGGCAGAAAAGAAGCAAGCCATCAAGGGACCAGATGGTTGGTGGACCCTACCTGATGACAGACTGTTGGTCCCAGAGGCTCTAGGTCGGACGTGAGTTGCCCAGTTACACCAGGCTACCCAGCTAGGCATCATCAAGACTTCTGAACTTCTGCGAGGCAGGTACTACATACCAAGCTTAGATAAGATAATTAAAAGCATAGCCACTAGATGTACTATCTGTGCACAGGTAAATGCTAAGCAAGGTAAGAGGAGGCCCTGGGAATCCGGGCCCAGGGAAATTCCCAAGGAGAGCATTGGGAGGTGGATTTCACAGAAATTAAGCCACCAACATCAGGGTACAAGTACCTGATAGTTCTCATAGACACCTTCTCGGGTTGGGTTGAAGCATACCCCACTAGGACAGAAACTGCCTCTATCGTAGTCAAGAAACTGCTCCAGGAGATTGTACCTAGATTTGGGCTACCAGTGACCATAGGGTCAGATAACAGTCCTGCTTTTATAGCAAAAATATCTCAGAGTATAGCCCAAATCTTAGGTATAAACTGGAAACTCCATTGTGCATACCGGCCACAAAGTTCAGGACAGGTAGAACGTATGAACAAAACTCTAAAGAGGACTCTAACTAAATTTGTCCTGGAAACCGGCACAAATTGGACCAACCTCCTGCCCTTCGCCTCTTATGGGCCAAGTGTACCCCCTACCAGGAGGGGTTCTCCCCTTTCGAAATCATGTTTGGTAGACCTCCCCCTATCCTACCCAAGGTTAGGGAGGAATTAAAGGCTGCAATTCATAACCACTCCTTACTCAAGTCCTTATAGGCTCTGCAACATACTCAGAAGGCTACCCACAAACTTGTCCGAGACATGCTGCCGGTGCCCACCACAGACCCTGTACATCCCTTCCAACTGGGGGACTCGGTTTGGGTAAAGAAGTTCACTGCCCAGGACTCACCCCAACCTGGAAGGGACCCTACACTGTCATCCTGACTACGCCCATGGCTGTCAAGGTTGACAGCGTCCAGACCTGGCTACACCACTCTCAGCTGAAGGCAGCAGGAGCAGAACGGACCACCGACACCACCTCGAAGCCTTTAAAGATAAGCCTCTTGGGGGTATCAAAGTCCTAATCTTTTTCTCTGTTCTGTACAAGTGGAAATCCCCATAAACCAATACCATGGGACTGGGAACTGTGAGATGGGGTCACGGGGAAGTAATTGTTCATACTACTGTAGAAGAAAGACAACAAGTAGCCTTTGTCTTTGATCTGTGTTCCTTGATAGCAGAAAGGGGGGGCCCATCTAAACCCTCCGCTTTTCAACTAGGCCCCCGGAGGTCAGGGAGACTTCAAGGAGGTTGTGGCACAGTAGGCCATGAGAAGGAATTACAGACAATGGGAATCTACAATTGCCATGGCTCTGGGAAGGTTGAGGCTAAGTGCCTGGATCAAATAAGATTTTACTGCCCTTCCTGGGGTTGTGAGGCTATCTCTACCATCTCAGGGGATAGGAAAAATAATGATCCTCATATAAGTTTCCAGAGACTCCTCACTGGCCCCTCTTTCCCGTGTAAAAAGAAAGCATGTAACCTAGTAGAAATTAAAGTCATCAGCAAAGGGGATTTCTATTGGTCAACAGGAAGGACCTGGGGAATAAGAATTGATTCCTTTGGTGTAGACCCAGGAGCTCTCTTCACAATCCAGAGGAGAGCCAAACCAGAGCCTGAGAAGTCTATATGTCGCTATTGGGCCTGGCCCTGCCCATACCTGTTAAATCACCCCAGACCTTACCCAATCTGCCTGAACCCACTAGAGAAACTAGGGCGAGGACCTCACCTTTACTGCTCAGCCCTTCCCAGGAATCTTCACTTCTCACGATGTTGGGGATTGCATATCAGTTACATCAGTTCATTAATACTTCACAGCCTACGATCAGGAAGGACTATTGGTTATGTTTAGACCCCAGACCACCTTATTATGTAGGTGTGGGAATTTCCCAGGACATCCCCCAGTTCCGGGGGATGAATAATTGTTCCTGGGATCAGCCCAGACTAACCTTGGGGGATCTTCAAGGACAAGGAACCTGTCTGCTCTCGCCAAACTTTCCCCTCCAATGGTCTCCCTATGCAAACTCATGTAATCAAACCCATTGGGAAAATAGTAGCTTCACTATCTATTACCAAGCACCTGAGCAGACCTGGTTAGCTTGCACAAATGGCTTAACCAAGTGTGCCTCCTCAGACCTATTCAAGGAAGGTGAGGAGCCCCTACTCTGTGTCCTAGTCCAGTGGTTGGCAAACTGTGGCTCGTGAGCCGCGGTTTGCTGCTCTGTTGACTAATGAGTTTGCCGACCACTGGGATAGGGGCTTAATCACAAGGAACAACAGCCTGTAATTATTGGAATCGAGAGTCTATGTCAGTGGTCAGCAAACTCATTAGTCAACAGAGTGGCAAACCGTGGCTCGCAAGCTACAAGTGGCTCATGAGTCAGTTTGCCGACCACCGTCCTAGTCTATATCCTCCCACAGATCTTCATATACAATGGAGACGAAGGAAGAGCCCACATGTACTCAGGCCTTTTACCAAACTGATACAAAAGGGCTCCTGTCCTGGTACCCCTCCTAATAGGCCTGGGTATTGCAGGATCAACTGCTATTGGGACCTTGGCTCTAATAAAAGGGGATATGAATCTAAGGGAACTAAGTAAACAGGTAGATATGGACATAAGACACCTTGAAAGTTCCATCTTCTGTCTAGAGAAGCAAGTAGACTCATTAGCTGAAGTAGTATTACAGAATAAATGAGGATTAGACCTTCTCTTCATGAAACAAGGGGGGTTATGCATGGCTCTTGGAGAAACTTGCTGTTTTTATGCCAACAATTCAGGAGTAATCCGAGAAAGCTTGGCCTTAGTGAGGAAAAACTTAGAAGAGAGAGAAAGAAGAAGAGAACAATCAGAAACTTGGTTCAAAAGTATGTTTAATTGATCTCCCTGGTTGACCACTCTCTTGTCCACAGGAGCAGGACCCATTGCTCTATTGTTCCTAACTTTAACCATTGGACCTTGCCTACTAAACTACCTCATGAAAACTATACAGAAAAGAATCAATCCTGTAAAGTTATTAGTAATTAGAGGGCAGTACGAACATCACTCTAATGAAGATGAGTCCATGATTTGACTCATACACATAAAACCAATGGTAGCAATCATCTCAGGTAGAAACTGCAGTTTTTAACCTTAACTTTAACCCTGGTGTTTGGCTCCTGTACTTATTTGCTTGCTAAAACAATAGAAAAGTTATTTTGATTTTCTGAACTTATGTATGCTATCCCAATTGATTGAATACTCCATTGATGGTGGTTTGAATATCCCATTGATTGTGATCTCACTGGTTATCAAAGCACATTCTTCTGGGAACCAAGACAGCTCAATTACCCTAAATTGTCTCAGTAGCTACAGATAATGCGTTCCGGTTGACTCATTGGTCCCAAGAACAGGACAGCACAATTATTCTAAATTGCCTCAGTGGCTCCAGATAATGTGTTTCTGTTGATTCAGTGATCCGTAGACCCAAAACTATACTTAGTCTTTATAGATAACTAACTTGTTCAATTTCGCTTCTGTAACTGCTTTGTGCAAACCAGGTTCCTCATTCCAAACCCAAAGATGTAATCGATACCTTTGTGATAATCTGCCAATATAAGCCAGATGTGGCGAACTTTTCGAGGCTGCGAGATCTGGAGCACTTTTGCCCCTTGTAAGCCACTGGACTTTAATAAATGACTCCATAATTCGACTTCTTGAGGTGTCCTTTGTGAGACTTGGGGTACAATACAACAGCTGCACCAGTCTGCATTCCCACCAGCAGTGCACGAGGGTTCCTTTTTCTCTGCATCCTCCCCAGCACTTGTCGTTGGTTGATTTGTTGATGATAACCATTCTGACAGGTGTGAGATGATACCGCATTGTCGTTTTGATTTGCATCTCTCAGATAATTAGTGACTTTGAGCATGTTTTCATATGTCTCTTGGCCTTCCTTCTGTCTTCTTTCGAAAACTATCTATTTAGGTCTGCTGCCCATATTTTGATTGGATCATTTATCTTCTTTTTATTAAGTTATATGAGTTCCCTGTAAATGTTGGAGATTAAACCTTTATCAGTGATAACATTTGCAAGTTCTCCCATACAGTGGGTTTTCTTGTTGTTTTGTTGATGGTTTCTTTTGCTGTGCAAAAGCTTTTTATTTTGATGTAGTCCTATTTGCTTATTTTCTCTTTAGTTTCCATTGCCCTAGGAGCGGTATCGGTGAAGAAATTGCTTCAGCATATGTCTGAGATTTCTCTGCCTGTGGATTCCTCTAGTATTTTTATGGTTTCCCTTCTTATGTTTAAGTCCTATATCCATTTTGAGTTTATTTTAGTCTATGGTGTAAATTGGTGGTCTAGTTTCATATTTTTTACATGTATCTGT
The DNA here is from genome assembly GCF_963455305.1 of Plecotus auritus. Taxonomy (NCBI): domain Eukaryota; kingdom Metazoa; phylum Chordata; class Mammalia; order Chiroptera; family Vespertilionidae; genus Plecotus; species Plecotus auritus. Next base: position 42,562,303 of record NC_137784.1, on the reverse strand, counting down.
CCAATTTTACCAACACCATTTATTGAAGAGACTGTCTTGACTCCATTGTATGTTCATGCCTCCTTTGTCAAGTATTAATTGTGCATAGTGGTTTGGGTCGATATCTGGGTTTTCTATTCTATTCCATTGTTCTGTATGTCTGTTCTTGTGCCAGTACCAGGCTGTTGTAAGAACAGTGGCTTTGTAATACAGCTTGAAATCTGGTATTGAGATCCCACCTAATTTGTTCTCCTTTCTCAGGATTGCTGCAGCTATTCAGGGTCTTTTTTTATTCCAGATGAATTTTTGGAGTGTTCTTTCTAGGTCTGTGAAATATGCCCTTGGTAATGGGGAGTGCATTGAATCTATAGATTGCTTGGGTAGTATGGACATTTTAATGATGTTGATTCTACCAATCCATGAACATGGTATGTTCTTCCATCTGTTTATGTCTTCCTCTATCTCCTTTTTCAGTGTCCTGTAGTTTTCCGCTTATAGGTCTTTTACCTCCTTAGTTAAGTTTATTCCTAGGTATATTAATTTTTTTGGTGCAATGGTAAATGAGATTACTATTTTAGTCTCTCTTTCTGTAAGTTCACTATTGGTGTATAGAAATGCCATAGATTTCTTGGCATTAATTTTGTACCCTGCTACATTGCTGAATTCATTTATTAAGTGTAATAGTTTTTTGATGGAGTCTTTAGGACTTTTTATGTACAATATCATGTCATCTGTGAGTAAGGACAGTTTTACTTCTTCTTTTCCAATTTGGATGCCTTTTATTTCTTCTTCTTGTCTAATCGCAATGGCTAATACTTCCAGTACTATGTTGATCAGGAGTGGTGAGAGTGGGCATCCCTGTCTTGTTCCTGTTCTTAAGGGGAAATGGTTTTAGTTTTTGCGCATTGAGAATGATGTTGGCTGTGGGTTTGTCATATATGGCTTATATTATGTTGAGGTATGATTCTTCTATTCCCGCCTTGCTGAGAGTTTTTTTTTTAAATATATTTTATTGATATTTTACAGAGAGGAAGGGAGAGGGATAGAGAGCTAGAAACATCGATGAGAGAGAAACATCGATCAGCTGCCTCCTGCACACCCCCCACTGGGGATGTGCCCGCAACTAAGGTGCATGCCCCTGACCAGAATCGAACTTGGGACCCTTCAGTCCACAGGCCGACGCTCTATCCACTGAGCCAAACCGGTTTCAGCGAGAGTTTTTTTTTTTTTTTAATCAAAAATGGGTGTTGGATTTTGTCAAATGATTTTTCTGCATCTATTGATATGACTATGTGGTTTTTATCTCTCAATTTGTTTATGTGATGTATCACGTTTATTGATTTGCGAATATTGTACCATCCTTGCATCCCCGGGATAAATCCTACTTGGTCATGGTGTATGATCTTTCTGATGTTCTGCTTGATCCCATTTGCTAGAATTTTGTTGAGGATTTTGGCATCTATGTTCATGAGGGATATTGGCCTGTAATTCCCTTTCGTTGTGTTGTCTTCACCTGGTTTTGGTATTAGGGTGATGCTGGCTTCCTAGAATGAGCTAGGAAGTGTTCCTTCCTCTTGAATTTTTTGGAATAGTCTGAGGAGTATAGGTTTTAGTTCTTCCTTGAATGTTTGGTAAAACTCCACTGTGAAGCCTTCTTGCCCTGGGCTTTTGTTTGCTGGAAGCTCTTTGATGACTGCTTCAATTTCTTCCATAGTTATTGGCCTATTGAGATGTTTAGATTCTTCCTGATTGAGTTTTGGAAGGTTGTATTTTTCTAAGAATATGTCCATTTCCTTCAGTTTGTCCAGTTTTTTTTTGGAGTAGAGTTGTTCATAGTATTTTTTAACAATCTTTTGTATTTCTTTGGGGTCTGTTGTTATTTCTCCTCATTCATTTCTGGTTTTGTTTATTTGGGACCTCTCTCTTTGCTTCTTGGTGAGTCTGGCTAGAGGTTCATCAATCTTGTTTATCCTTTCAAAGAACCAGCTCTTGGTTTTGCAGAGCTTTTGTATTGATTTTTGGTCTCTATGTCGTTTGTCTCCACTCTGATCTTTAATATTTCCTTCCTTTCTGCTTACACTGGGCTTTTCTTGTTGCTCTCTTTCTAACTCTTTGAGTTGTATGGTTAGGTAATTTATTACCATTGTTTCTGTTTTTTTTTTTGCAGTAGGCTTGTAGAGCTATGAACTTCCCTCTCAAGAGTGCTTTCACTGTGTCCCATAGATTTTGGATTGTTGTGTTTTCATTGTCGTTTGTTGCCATGATGTTTTTTATTTCTTTTTTTTATCTCTCTGGTAACCCAGTCATTGTTTAATAGCATGCTATTTAGTCTCCAATTGTTTGATTTTTTGGATTGTTTTTATTGTAGTTGATTTCCAGTTTTATGCCATTGTGATCTGAGAAGATGCTTGATATGATTTCTATCTTCTTGAATTTGAAGAAACTTTGCCTGTGACCCAGTATATGGTCTATCTTTGAAAATGACCCATGTGCACTTGAGGAGAATTTATATTCTGTGGGTTTGGCATGAAATGGTCTGAAGATGTCAATTAATTCCATCTGGTCTAGAGAGTCATTTAGGATTGATGTTTCTTTGCTGATTTTTTGTTTAGAGGATTTGTCCAATGGTGATAGTGGGGTATTAAAGTCCCCTACTATGACTGTATTGCTGTCAATCTCTCCCTTGATTTACTCCTGGAGTTTTTTTTTTATGTATTTGGGTGCTCCTGTATTGGTTGTGTATATGTTTACCAGAGTTATTTCTTCTTGTTGGATTGCTCCCCTTAGTATTATGAAGTGGCCTTCCCTATCTCTTTTTATGTCCTTCACTTTGAGGTCTAGTTTGTCAGATATAAGTGTTGTTACCCCAGCATTTTTTTTTTTTCATTTCCATTCGCCTGAAAAAACCTTTCTCCATCCCTTCACCCTCAGTCTGTGTGCCTCTTTTTTTTCTGAGATGGGTTTCCTGTAGACAGCAGATATATGTGTCATGTTTTTCTTATCCACTCAGTTACCCTATATCTTTTGATTGGGGAATTCAATCCATTTACATTTAAAGTTATTATTGATAGGTACTTGTTTGTTGCCATTTTTATTCTTTACCTCTGTGTTCCTTCTTCCCTTTCTTTCTTTCTTTTTTTTTTAACAGCAGAACCTTTAGCATATCTTGCACTGCTGGTTTGGTGGTAATAAATTCAATTAGTCCTTTTTTGTCTGTGAAGCTCCTGATTTCACCCTCAGTTTTGATTGATAGCCTTGCTGGGTACAGTATTCTTGGATTCAGACACTTCCTTTGCATGACTTTGTATATTTCATTCCATTCCCTTCTTGCCTGATATGTTTCTGTTGAGAAATCAGTCTCTAGTCTGAGATCCTTTGTAGGTAACTTTCTGTCTCTCTCTGGCTGCTTTTAAGATTCTTACTTTGTTGTTGGTGTTTGCAAATTTAATTATAATGTGCCATGGCATCGGTCTTTTGGGGTTCATTTTCTTTGGGACTCTGTGAGCTTCTTGGATTTGTGTGGTTTTTTTCTTCCCTATATCAGGGAAGTTTTCTGTCATTATTTCTTCAAACAGGTTTTCTATTCCTTGCTCAGTTTCCTCTCCTTCTGACACCCCTATTATGCGGATATTGTTTCTTTTCGTATTGTCCCAAAGTTCCCTTAGGCTCTCCTCCTGCTTTTTATTTTTTTTTCTAGAAGCTGTTCTACTTGGGTATTTTTTTCTACCTTGTATTCTAGCTCACTGATGCGGTCCTCTGCTTCTTCTAGTCTACTCTTGATGTTTTCTATTGAGTTCTTTATAGCAGCAATATCATTTTTCATTTATTCTTGGTTCTTCTTCATTTCCTCTTGTTTCTTACACATATTGTAGAATTTGTCTTCCATTCTTTTCATCTACCTCATGACCATTTCTCTGAATTCTTTCTCTGACAGGTTGCTTGCTTCCATTTCTTTTACTTCCTTTTCTGGTGATGCTTGCTTTTCCTTTATATGCACGCTGTTTCTTTGTCTCCCCATGATCTCTCTTCTCTGGGTTTCTAGTTATGTAGTTCTCTCTCTCCTTTCCATGAGGAGGCGCACAGCTCCTCCGAATCCACCTGCTTGCACCACTTGGGGACCCATGTTCTCAGGTTCGCAGCTGTTCTCACTAGTTAAAAAGTTTTAATTTTAGCCGAAACCGGTTTGGCTCAGTGGATAGAGCGTCGGTATGCGGACTGAAGGGTCCCGGGTTCGATTCCGGTCAAGGGCATGTACCTTGGTTGTGGGCACATCCCCAGTGGGAGGTGTGCAGGAGGCAGCCGATCGATGTTTCTCTCTCATCGATGTTTCTAGCTCTCTATCCCTCTCCCTTCCTCTCTGTAAAATATCAATAAAAAATAAATAAATAAAAGTTTTAATTTTATACCATCCTTTGTGGTTACTTTAGATCTCTCAGTTTGCAGGTCCACGACGCTGGCCTTCCTTGAGCTTATCAGGTTAGCATGGGGCCCCTTTTCATCCACGCCCCTATTTTGGTCATAAATCAATCCAAAGGGTGCAGCATTGATAATTAATTTTTTTGGTTGGATAAGGTGGTCCCATGGTTTTAGGATAGTTTATGTTTAGGAAATTTTAGTGTTAATGTTTGCCTTGTTGAACAGTGAACCATTGGGGATGGGGCAAGATTGTGATTTTGAATGGAGGTTAAGACCAAAAAAAATTTTTTTTAAGTGAAAGGCAGGTGGGAGGCAGTCTGGTGTTGTGGGATTTTATTAAGAAAAATATTTTTGGTTACTTTTAATTGATAAGTTATTATTAACATTTAAATAACCATTCAAGCCTGTAAAATTTTTTTATCAGTTTATTTGAGCCCAACTGTTGACAACTGCCCAGAAGCAGAACCTCAATGAATTGAGATAATGTTCCAGAGCATGGCGGGTTTTCCTCTATTTTTATACATTGCAATCAAAGGAAAGGACATAGGAGGGTTACATGAAGTCCACTGGTGATAGATTAGAGAGGTGGGAGAAAGCAAAGTGGGGAAACCCCTGGGATTGGATAAAGAGTAAAATGACAACACATTCTTAGGTGGGTGCAGGAACAATTAACATGATAACAATGAAAGAATTTGTGGTATCTGTCCTGGTGCCCAGGCACATTATGTTGTGCCCCAAGGGGTCCAGAAAAAGGGAAGTTACAAGTTACCCAGACATTTTAAGGATATGTTATCATAGATGCAAAAAAGACAGATAGGCTCAGTTAAGGTAAAGGTTGACCTTGTCAGTGAAGATACTAGCCTAGGATATAACTACCCACCATAATTGTTTTTAAGTTTAATATCAGACCATCCTTTGTGGTTATTTTAGGTCTCTGAGTTTGCAAGGCTGCCATGCAGGCCTTCCCTGAGCTTTTCAGGTTAGCATGTGGCCCTGTTCACCCACAGTTTTTATGACTTAGGTTCTCTGCCATGTCTTATTTATTTATATTTTGTGTTTAGTATAATATTTATTTACAGGTTCAGGGCATAATATATTATTTTGTTTTTATAATGTGACTATGATATGGATTTTTATTCATTAAGGTTTAGTTATTTTTATTGGAAATATTTAGGTGTTGTTAATAATTTGATTTATGATAGTTGTGTAATCTGAAGATGTAATTTTATATGTTTTTTTTTAATTGGGTCCAAGGTTGTAAGACTATGATGTTGTAAATTATAATAATACTTAAAATTTTAGAAGTCAGGAGGACAGTAAGTGTTTTAGAAAATTAATTTTTTGTATTTTAGTAATAGTTATAGAGGGCCATGTTTTTATATTCATTGTAGTTTTTATTGGAATTAATATAGTTAGTAGTCTGTTGGGTTACAGGGTGAGTATATTTTTATAATTAGGTCTTGGGGTTTCTATATAAAGATATTTGTTATATGTTTATTAATTTTATAATATTTTTAATTTTAACAGAGAAATTACAAAAATTATTATTAATAATATAAAATTATTTTAAATATTTTAGTAATTATTAATAGTTAGGCTACATATATACATATACTAGAGGCCTGGTACATGAAATTTGTACATGGGGGAGCCCACTCAGACCAGCCTGCACCCTCTCCAATCCGGAACCCCTTGGATTGAGCCTAAACCGGCAGTCGAACATCCCTCTCACAATCCTGGACCGCTGGCTCCTAATTGCTCACCTGCCTGCTTGCCTGGTTGCCCCTAACTGTTCCCCCCTGCTGGCCTGGTCACCCCTAACTACCCCCCCTGCTGGCCTGGTTGCTCCTCCAGCTGGCTTAGTTGCCCCTCACTGCCCCGCCTGCCAGCTGGCTTAGTTGCCCTTCACTGGCTTAGTTGCCCCTCACTGCCCCACCTGCCAGCCTAATCACCCCCAACTGCCCCCCTGCTGGCCTGGTCACCCACAAGTGCACCCCCCACCATCCTGTTTGCCCCTAATTGCCCCCCTCCAGGCCTGGTAGCCTCTTACTGCCCCCCCTGCTGGCCTGGTTGCCCCCAACTGCCTCCCCTGCTGGCCTGGTCACCCCCTGCAGCCTGCTGTCAGTTGTTTGGTCATCCTTCACTAACCCCCCTGCTGGCCTGGTTGTAGGCAGCCATCTTGTGAGGGTGTGAGGGTCAATTTGCATATTACCTCTTTATTATATAAGATATATATATATAATTTGAGAAAAGTTTAAAGAACAAGTATAATTATTATTCATATTAGTAGGAATGAAACTGGAAAAGTCAGAATTTGTGCTACCTGTCACTACCAGAACCAATAAGTAGAGACAAGGATTGAATCTTTATGTGTGCTTTATTCAGGTGGCCAGCAATCTGAGAAGACGGCAGGTTATGTATCCTAAAAAGACTGTCTTTCATCTCATCTCAAGCCCACCATTTTTATAAGGAGAAGAAAAGTATAGGTAAAGGGTTTGGAGTTCAGGGAGAAAGGTTTGTCAGATAAATGCTGCAGTCCGGTGAATTTCCAAGCATCCCCTTCATCTGCTGACCAGTGACTCTTTATCTGCATCTGGGTGGGGGGACTTTCTATCCCTGGAGCACAATGGCTCAGATACCATCTTGGTCCCTTACAGTCCCTGGGGTAAAAGGGTCGAATTGCTTGCTGGTCGCCTGAAGATGGGGCAGGTCTAGTCATACTTTTCAGCCCAATAGCTTTCCACTTCCATTTATTACAAAGCCTGTTAACTATATATCTAAAGCTATTTTTTTTTTTTTTTACTTCTTGAGTTCCCAATAATTTCCCACTGTTTATCTTATTTCTATGAGATTAGTTTCATATGGAAGTAATCATTTTGCTGTTGCTCATATATATTAACATTAGAAAGTCTCATAGCGGATTTATGAATACACTTAACTGCAGATCAACATAAGGGGGCACATTGTATGCAACAATAAACTATGATACTGAAAAGATGAAAATAATAAAAAGAACAAATGCTTCTCTAAGACCAGTAATACTGGGCAGCCAGGAGGTTACTTTAGATAAATCAACACTCAATTAAATCCCACTTTGGGGAGCCACCTTTATCCTGAGCAGGGCAATAGGTAAAACTTGATCCCCATGGAGATGAATTTCTTGACACAGTTTGACTACATTTTCCTTCAAGGTGTGATTCATTTTCTCTCCCTTTCTGGAAGCCAGAGGTCTCCATGCCCTGTGGAGTCCCCACTTGATTCCTAAATATTTACTAAACTTCTGTGTAATTTCTGAAACAAAAGCAGGTCCATTATCACTCTGGATGCTGCCAGGTAGGCCAAAGTGTGGAATTATTTCCTTCAGTAAGGCTTCACTACCTCTGAGGATTTCTCAGTGATGGTAGGATAGGTTGCTGCACATCCTGAAAAGGTATCAACAATGACGAACAAATATTTCCACCATTGGACCCTCGGATCTGTTTAAAGCCTATTCGCCTATCCTCAAACGGCATTGTCCTTGGTATTGTTTCTCTTCTTTCTTTTTATGGAGATCTGTCTTGGGGTTGTCCTTGTGGCACATAACACATATCCCTATTACTCTTTGTATGGTTTTAGAAATTCCAGGACCCGTGAGCCACAGTTTAATTTAGGTGGTTAATGAATCCCTGCCATAGTGAGTGGCCTCATGTAAATGCTTCTTGATTGGCTCTGCTAAAGTTCAGGAAGCGGTATAACTCCTTTCTTATCCTTTTTCTATCCACTATCTGGATCTTCCTCATCACAACCCCAGCCTTTAGCTTTCTCTAAGACTGCAGACGAATATTCAGGGTCAAAATGTGACAAGTCTAGAACAGGTAGCAAAGGCATTATAAACGTTCCTTTAGCAGCCTCTTTTGCTGCTACATGTGCCAGATTATTTCCTTTAGTCACTTCAGTGTCCTCTGTCTGATGCCCGGGGCAATGCCTAACTGCCACCTGTAAAGGTACCTGGACAGCTGCTTCTAATAATTTCAACATTTCCGCTGCATGTTTCATTTCCTTTTTATTGGAGGTTAATAGTCCTCTTTCCTTCCAGATCTAACTATGTGCACATAAAATTAGGAAAGAGTACCTCAAGTTGGTATACACATTCACTCTCTTTGCATGTGACAATCCTAATGCCCTCATCAGTGCAATCAGTTCAGCCTTCTGAGTAGAGGTTCCCAGTGGTAAATCTTTGGCTTCTACTATACCTTCAAGAGTCACAACTGCATATCCAGCCTTTCTGTGTCCTTTGTCCATATAACTGCTTCCATCTGCATATAGATTCCAGTCTGCCTCTTCTAGAGGATGTTCCTGTAAATCAATTCTGCTAGAATAAACTTTATGAATTATTTTAGCACAGCTATGCATTAAGCGTGGCAGAGTCAGGCTCTGGGAGAAGGGAGACGGGCTTTAACTTATTTATAGTTTTGTTTTTGTTAATCCTCACCTGATGATGTTTTCCATTGATTTTTAGAGAGAGTGAATGGGATGGAGCGGGAGACAGACAGACAGACAGAGAAACAACGATGTGAGGGAGACACATTAGTTGGTAGCCTCCCACACGCACTCCACTGGGACCTGGGATGGAACCTGCAGCACAGGTACACGGCTTTGACTGGGAATCGAGCCCAGGACTCTTTGGTGCTCAGGCCTATGCTCTAACCACTGAGCAATACCAGTGAGGGCTAACCTACTTAAAGTTTGAGGGAGATGTTTTGGGAAGAATTGCTTGGTACCTGCCCATTCTTCCAGCATTGAGCCACAAATTCCCTTTTTGTTCTAACAGGTTCAACACGTGGTGCGGTGCATAAATGATGATAGACTGCCCCAAGGAAAACTCTTCAGCTTCCTGTGAAAGCTCCTAGGTGACTGCCACAGCTCTCCTGCAGGCTGGCCATCCTTGGACAATGTGACCCAGTTCCTTTGACAAGTATCAGAGGGGTTGCAAAATGTCACTAAGTGTTTGGGTGAGGATTCCTAGGGCAATGCCCTGCCTTTCATGAACATATACTTGACAAGGCTTTAATAAGTTTGGAAGCCCCAGTGCTGGTGCAGAAGCTGAGTGTGCCTTCAGGGACTCAGAAACCTGAGAGTACTCCTTCGTCCATTCTAAAGGGCTATTTTCTGATCCTTTCAGAGCTTCACACAATGGTTTAGCAATGAGCCCAAAGTTTGGAATCCAAATGCAGTAGTAGCTGCCATTTCCAGGAATCCTCTTAACTGTTTCCTGGTATTGGTAACTTCCTTTCGAACTATGATTCCTTTTCTCTTGCCAGTAAGACTCCTTTTACCAGGTTCAAGCAATAACCCAAGAAACCTTACTGCTCATTGGCAAATCTGTGCCTTCTGTGTTGATACTTTATAGCCACAAGATGCCAGATGGTTCAAGGTAGCTATAGTATTAGTTAAACATTGCTGAAATGACATCCCTGTAATTAAGAGGTCATCTACACAGTGTAACAGAGTTCCTCCATCTAATTGTTAGGTCCTTTAAGTCCTGGTTCAGTGTCTCCCCCCAAATTGTGGTGGAGTTCTTGAACCCTTGCGGTAAGATTGTCCAGCAGTACTGAGTCTTGACCCAAAATTCCGTGTCCTGCCATTCAAAAGCAAACAATGGTTGAGAGTCTTGATCATCTGGAATGCAAAAGAAGTCATTTTTTAAATCCAATACCAAATACCAGAGGCTGTCCTTGGGTATATAGTTTACCAAAGTATAAGCATTCGGGACAATGGAGTGAATGTCTGGTTCAATGGCACTTATGGCCATTAAATTTTGTACAAATCCATACTCATTTGAGTGGGTTTTCTTAATGGGCAATATGGGTTTAATGTATGTGGAGCGGCAGGGCTAAGTAAGTCCATATTCCTGGAACTTCTGAATTATTGGGTATATTCCTGCTAGGGTCTCTCTCCACAAGGGATCCTGTCTCTTGTTGGGAACTAGAGGCCTGGTGCACAAAATTCATGCATGGGGGGGGGGGCAGGGGTTGTCCCTCAGCCCAGCCTGCCTGCTCTCCAATCTGGGATCCCTCTCACAATCCAGGAATGCTGGCTCCCAACCGCTCACCTGCCTGCCTGCCTGATTGCCCCTAACCACTTCTGCCTGCCAGCCTGTTCACCCCCTAACCACTCCCCTGCCAGCCTGAACAATGCCTAACTGCTCCCCTACTAGCCCGATTGCCCCCAACTGCCCTCCCCTGCCAGTCTGGTCGACCCTAACTGCCCTCCCCTGCCGGCCATCTTGTGGTGGCCATCTTGTGTCCACATGGGAACGGCCATCTTATGTGTTGGAGTGATGGTCAATTTGCATATTACCTCTTTATTATATAGGATTCCAACCCCTGGTTTGAGTCAACTTTAACAGGGGAGGCTCTGCTTATCCCTTCTTGGCTTTCCAGCAGCCCACACAATAGGGTTTACCCAATTCTCAATTCCTTCTGGCTAAGGTCTTTTTACTTCTCCCTCCCATAGTTTCATAAGGAACTGGCAAGCCTGCTCTGGAAGGATGTGTAGGTGGAGCTGTTCTCTTGCTGGAGAAAAAGTGATGTGAGCCTAGAACTTTGATAGCAAGTTCCTTCCCAGAAGAGGAATTTAACACTCAGGAATATATAAATATTTATGAGTTAAAACCATATTCCCCATAGCACATTCTAATGGCTTTAAGAAAAACTGGCATTCAGGGCTTCTAGAAATTCTAGTTATAGCCTGCCACATGAGGACTAACTTAGAGGTCTAGTGGCCACAGCATATGTTGCTCCTGTATCAATCAAAACACTACACTTAGTCCACCCAGTGTTAGTTTTACCCGAGGTTTGAGGGGGAGGGGGTGGCGGGCTAACTTTAATAGGTTGTTGTAATAATTAAACCTCCAGGCTCTGTCACTCATCATTGGAGCTATTTCCTTTCCCCAGCATATCTCTCCAGTTCTCAGATTCTGACTTCCTTTTCCCTCACTGGGGGCACTCATTTTCCAGTGCCCCTTTCCTTTGCAATATGCGCACTGACCAGTGGCAAGCATTTTAGATGAAGTCGCGTGCCATGTGCCCTCCAATGGAATTGCCCTGAAACCTGTTCCAAGAAAATACTGGCCACTTCAGCCTCTTTCCGTTCTCTGTTATTATAAACTTTGAAGGCAATGTCTGCTACTTGGGAAGGGTTCAAGCCTATTCCTCCCTCTAACTTCTGAAGTTTCTTTCTGATTCCAGGTACACTCTGAGAGAGAAAGGTCATATTCACCATTCTAATATTTTCAGGGGCTTCTGGATCCAAGTCAGCATATTTTCTATAGGCCCGGAAGATTCCTTCAAGAAACTCAGAAGGGTCCTCTGTGGGTTTTGTTGTACTGCCTGTACCACATTCCGACTTTTCTGCGTAGGGGCGCCTTTTTTCAATCCCTCAAGGATGCACCTCTCATAATGCATGAAGAGAGGAAGGCCAATCTCATTAAAGTCCCAATTGGGCTCGGCTAAAGGTATTGCCTTAGTAAGGTCAGGATCCCCATCTGGATTTTCTTGGTGCAGTCTCTGAGCCTCTTCATTTAGCTTATCCAATACCAACCTGCGCTCATCACCCATATGTAAAATATTCAGTAAGGCTTGTATGCTTGCCCAACTGGCATGGTGGGTGGCAAAAAGTAATGTAACTAAGTCAGTCATTTTAGTAGGATAATCGCTATAAGAAGGACTTGAGTATTGTTTTTTAATAATTCTTTATTGGTGAAAGTATTACATTATATATGTCCTCCCTTTCCCCCAAATGATTTCCTCCAGCACACCCCTACCCCCCAGGCCCTCACCACCACATTGTCTGTGTCCATGGGCCATGCATATATGTATACAAGGTAGAAGGACTTGAGTTTTTCCAGTTTAACAGATACTATGTAGAAAAGGGAATGTGTGCCTAATAATATCCAGCAGGCTGGCCCTCTGGCCCTACTCCCACTGGAAGTCTTCACAAAGTGTATTGTCCTGCCCCAGTAGGGGATTGTCCTCTCACTGAATTTGGTTCCCTGGTGGGATTGGGACAGAGAGACCAGTTCAGGATCACCTCCTCCAGCTCCCACAGCTGAAGGGCCCTTGAGTATCCTGACCATGCTCACAGTAGCCATGACACCCATATCTTCCTGGTCCCTCTCTTCTGAGCTTCTGCTATCTATCATAGTCAAATTCCCTTTTCTCTGGAACATTAATCTATTTTCTTTAATCCTGCCTCTTTATTATGTAAACTCATAAAAGGTTATACATAAGGTATTCCGTCCCACTTTCTTGATCTTTGTCAAAACAACTCTAACTGCAGTATAGTATAGTAATTTAAAGACCCCTTTGGATTTGAATTGCGCTTCCACCATCTTTCCAGCTTTCAGTCAGATGGCCCCAGAGATGCTTCTAGAAGTAACATCACCATAGCTGTCCAAGGAGAACCCCTCGTTCAGTTAAAACTTGTATTGGTTGGTGATGGTGGGACTTGGAAAGCTACATTTATGCAACATCATCTGACTGGTGAATTTGAGAAATATGTAGCCACCGTAGGTGTTGAGGTCCATCCCCTTGTGTTCCACACCAACAGAGGGCCTAAGTTCAATGTATGGTGTACAGCAGGCCAGGAGAAGTTTAGAGGACTGGGAGACAGCTATTACATCCAAGCCCAGTGTGCCATTATAATGTTTGATGTAACTTTGACAGTTACTTACAAAAATGGGCTTAACTGGCATATAGATCTGGTACGAGTGTTCGAAAACATCCTCCTCATGTTGTGTGGCAACAAAGTGGATATTAAGGACAGGAAAGTTAAGGCAAAACCAATGGTCTTCCACCGGAAGAATCTTCAGTACTATGACATTTCTGCCCAAAGTAACTACAACTGGCTTGCTAGAAAACTAATTGGAGACCCTAACTTGGAGTTTGTTGCCATGCTTGCTCTTGCCCCGCCAATGTTTGTCATGGACCCAGTGTTGGCAGCACAGTATAAGCACAATCTAGAGGTTGCTCAGACCACCACTCTCCCAGGTGAATATGACAATCTGTGAGAAAGAGAAGCTGGAGCCCAGCATCACAAGTCTAGTTTTATAGACAACTGTCCTGTGATATCAGTGGTGCAGCGTGTTTGCCACTTCATTATACAGCAAAGAAGAAACTGTGCTTGATCCTTGGGATGCTGAAAGAGATGAATGGGCTTTGGAGTGAATGTGGCAGTTAAAAAAATACCTTCATTATTTGGACCTACATATTTAGTTACTTTGGAATGCAGTTGTTTCCTTATGGAGCTTCAATTATAAGAATGCTGTAGTCGCATTACAATATTCAGAGGTGAAACCTGTTTGTTGCTGTCATTCCCATTCCTTTTCATTTAGAATCAGAATAAAGTTGTATTTCAAATAGCTAAGAAAAATAAAAATAAAGACCTGTTTTGCAGCCAGTGTTCTCCTGAGTCCAGATTATACATAAGTTAAGCAATATTACAATAAAAAGTCATTTTCTTTTTAGTCATAGGTTTATAAGCATAGGAGGACCAATCAGCCAAAACTTTCCCCAAAGTGCTGATTCCCAGAACAGAAGTCCCCCGCCCCAACCTAATTCTACCAGACAGAGCTCTGTAATTTCACACAAACCAGACTAGGAGGTACCTTAATTCTGATGACTGATCTAAGTCATAACCCGGGACTGTAATTCTGAACCAGAAAGCACGGTGATTCAACAGAAAATGAAGGTGATGGAGGTAACATGAGTTGGAGAAGGAAAGTTTCCAAGTGAAATCACTTGGCAGCTGCTAGGGAGTCTCCAAATCCACACCCTGGAACCTCCTAGTCCAGGCATCCAACGGGACACCCCGCCAAATACCCAGACTTACTGCAGAGTACCAAAGCTCTCCCAACAGTCACCAGAATATGAAACCTGAAAAGTCAGCATTCATTCTACCTGTCACTGTCAGTACCAATAAGGAGAGATAAGGATTGCATATTTATGGGCACTTTATTCAGATGACAGGTGATCCTGAGAAGGCTAAAAAAAAAAAAAAAAAAGGCTAATTCCAATGTAACCCTGATATTTGCGGGGGAGGGCGGGGGAGGGGGGGCTAGCATTCTGGATCTGTGCCAGCAAGCCCAGTGTACATTCCTGATAACCTATAATTAAGTCACTGCGTCTTTCCCAGAAACTGGCCTTGCAAAACCTGTTACTTAAATACAGAGGCCATAACCACCAGAGGGTGGGGGTTATTAGTGTTGGTGCCAGGCCAGACCATCAGATATGGTCTCAAGACCCCCAACACCTCGGGCCTTTTTGTAAAAGTCCATGAAGGGACCAGAAGCATAATCCATATTTGAGGGACAAAGACCCCAGAAAGATATAAAAGAGAAGCCCCCTGCATGTTACTTTATTCAGATTTGGGAAGTTACTCCGCTGAGTCCGCCAGCATAAATAAACAGTGTAACTCCTTTTCTCTAAAAGTGTTACTTGGTTTTTCTCTGGTCTTCTGCAACAACTGGTTCCCTGGACTGGGAAGCCAACTGCACTTGGCATTTTTGGCCTCTGGTGAGTGTACCGGGCTTGGGTCCTGGGGGCGTGGGATAGGCCTCCAGGAGGTGTGCCTTGCTGATTTTAGCAGAATTGAACCGGGGGACTCCTGGAACTCCCGGACCTCAGCCTAAGACCCGGCCGGAATCTGGAGAAAGTGGACAGACACCTCTGGACCTGTCAACAGAAACGGTAAGGTAGGGGCCCCATGTAGTTAGGCCCAATCTGAGAGAGTGGAAGGGGAGCTTGATCACCTCCCAGGAAGTCATACAACTTTGTCAGGTAAATTAGTCAAGAATAGGGTGGACTGTTTAAACTCTGAGTGAGTGTCTGGTGAAAGTGTGTGAGTGTGGAAGGAGAGGGACTGCTCTCTCCTATCCTTTGTGTGGCTCCACGACTTCGGTTACGGAGACTGAGTGGCCCCAAACTGTGGTTCCGTGATTTGTCATAAAGCATAACGGTGACTCACCTCCACGTGGAGGTGACCAGGCCTGGGGTTTATACGGGTACACATTAGCTAAGACAAAGCTAAGCTCCCAAGGGACGTAGCCAGGTGGACATCTGAGTGGATCTGTGAAAACAGGTCACCCCCTTCCCTTGTCTGTCTCTCTCCACCAATCATCATGGGGTCAGGACAAAGTATACCCACTGTCCTCAATTGCATGTTGAAAAATTTCAAAAAGGGTTTCAATGGGGACTATGGTATTAAAATGAATCCCAAAACACTGAGGAAATTCTGTGAATTAGAATTGCCAGCCTTCGGGGTTGGCTGGCCCTCGGAAGGCTCTTTAGATGAAGGACTGGTCAGGGCA
The DNA here is from genome assembly GCF_963455305.1 of Plecotus auritus. Taxonomy (NCBI): domain Eukaryota; kingdom Metazoa; phylum Chordata; class Mammalia; order Chiroptera; family Vespertilionidae; genus Plecotus; species Plecotus auritus. The sequence continues at coordinate 42,546,561 of NC_137784.1, read as the reverse complement.
GTCTAGAATGTAGTCACGAAGGACCCCAAACACCCAGATCAGTTTCCTTACATAGACAGCTGGTTAGAAATTGCTCAAACCTTGCCATGTTGGGTACGGTTCTGCATGTGTAAGAAGGGACAGAGTAAGGTTTTAATAGCAGGAGAAAAGAAGCAAGCAGGACAGGAAAAAGCAGAAGAGAAGCAGGCAGGAGAAAAGAAACAGGTCCCTCAGAAGGGAACCCAACCCCCTGTTCTGCAAGGACCTCCTGAGGAAGTCCCGCCAGTTTTACCTCCTCCATATGTGCCACAGGTAGCACCAAGTGCTCCCCCAGCTTGTCTGGAAGGTCTGGAAAGTCTGGAAACACCGCCAGAGCCAGTTGGGCAGCGCTTGCATTCAGCCGATCAAGGGCCCAAGCCTCTCAGGGACATTCGGGGTGCCAAAGTACTTGGTGAAGATGGGACCTTGCAGGAGGGAGGGCCAGTCTATTATTATCAGTCCTTTACCACAAGTGACATCCTGAATTGGAAACATCATACCCCAGCTTATTCTGAAAAACCTCAGCCATGGTAGACCTCCTAGAAATGATCTTCCAGACCCAGAAGCCCACCTGGGTGGACTGCAAGCAGTTCCTTTTCATGTTCTTTAACACTGAAGAGCTCATGAGAATAATAACAGAGGCTTAGAAGAGGCTCCAGACCCAGGCCCCGGCAGGGACATTAGACACAGACAGATGGGCCAGGGAGGCCTTCCCAGATGAGGAACCCAATTGGAACCCAAACTCAGAAGACGGAATGGCCGGGCTAGAAAGATATTGGCTGGCCTTTCTCCAGGGGGTCAGGGCCGGAGCCAAGAAGCCCACCAATATGGCTAAAATCTCTGAGGTCTTCCAGGAAACTGATGAAAGTCCAGCAGCTTTCTATGAGAGACTATGTGAGGCATTCTGGATCTACACCCCCTTTAAACCTGAGGCCCCGGAAAATCAAACCATGGTAAATGCCGCTTTTGTAGGCCAAACCCAGCCTGATATCAGGAGAAAATTACAGAAGCTGGAAGGATTTGCAGGAAAAAAATGCTACCGAACTGCTAGAGATAGCAAACAAGGTTTTCATCAACCCAGACAGTGCGGCAAGGAAGGAGGAAGAAAAGAGCATACAAAGAAGGGCCAATATAATAGCAGTGGCTTTTAGAGGCTCAGGCTCCCAGACAGATCATAAAGGGAAGCAAGAAGACAGATCAGGAGGAAAAGGAAAAAGCGAGCCTGAGATGAGACCAGTGTGCCTATTGTAAGGAAACAGGACACTGGAAAAATGAATGTCCCAAACGGCAAAGTAAGAAAATTGGGCCCTTTTTTTGGCCCAGTCTCTATCAACCAGAGCCACCAGAAGCAGATCTCATTGGGCTAGCAATGGCTGATTCCGACTAAGACAGACAGGGCTCTTTTTAGCTGGGCCCCCATGAGCCCATGGTCAGAATGAAAATTGGGGGCCAGACTGTAGACTTTATGGTTGATACGGAAGCTGAGCACTCAGTAGTCACTCGGAAAGTAGCGCCTTTCAGGAAAGAAGGTCACCATTATTGGAGCTACTGGGGACCAGACCCGTAGACCATTCTGCCACGCTCACTGATGCCAACTTGGTGGCCATCAAGCAATTAATGAATTCCTGTACTTGCCAGACTGTCCAGTGCCTCTAATGGGTAGAGACCTTTTAGCCGAAGTGGGGGCAGAAATCACTTTTGCTCCAGATGGCTCAGCACAGCTTCGCCTAAGTGAGGAGAACTCCCCAATGATTCTGTCCCTAAAAGTGCCAAGGGAGGAAGGATGGAGACTTTATACCCCTCAGTCAAAGGCCTCACCATTAGAACTTGAATTAGAGAAAGAATTCCCGCTGGTCTGGGTGGAAGGGAATCCTCCAGGCCTGGCTAAGGACCACGCCCCGGTGCTAATCGAGTTAAAGCCTGGGTCACAGCCTGTTAAAATCCAACAATATCCAATTCCAAGGGAAGCACGCCTATGAATCGAGGTCCACTTAGACAGGCTGCTCCAGTGGGGGCTTCTTAAATGATGCAGGTCTCCATGGAACACGCCTCTCTTGCCTGTCAAAAAGCCTGGGACTAATGACTAGCAGCCAGTGCAGGACCTGCAGGCTGTTAATGAGGCTGTTATAACCCTGAATTCAGCGCTGCCAAACCCCTACACACTTCTAGGACTTATTCCATCAGAAGCGGAATGGTTTACATGCCTAGATCTGAAAGACGCCTTTTTCTGCCTCCGATTAGCCCCCATCAGCCAGCCTCCTTTTGCCTTTGAATGGGAAAACCCAACTACGGGGGGCCAAGGAGCAGTTCACCTGGACCAGACTGCCACAAGGGTTCAAGAACTCTCCTACTCTTTTTAGTGGAGCACCATCATCTGATCTAAGTTCCCAGGACAGGACTTGGGGTGTGTTCTACTCCAATATGTAGATGACCTCCTACTGACTAGCTCCACAGGAGCTCAGTGCTGGGAGGGAACACGAGCCCTTCTGAGACTATTAACTGAAACAGGTTATTGAGTGTCTATGAAAAAGGCACAGATTTGTCAGAAAGAAGTCAAGTATCCAGGCTTCCAAATCAGACAAGGGAAACGAAGGCTAGGGACTGAAAGAAAGCAGGCAGTATGTGCCATCCCAGTTCCTTGCACCCAGCAACAGATTCGGGAATTCCTGGGAGTGGCAGTGTTCTGTCGAATTTGGATCCCAGGGTTTTCAGACCTGGCTAAACCTCTCTATGAAGCTTTAAAAGGAGAAGAGAAGGCACCCATCGACTGGGGTCCCGAACAGGAGAATGCCTTCATCACCATAAAGGCAAAGCTCACTGAGGCCCCTGTACTAGGGCTACCAGATGTGACGCGAGACTTTAATATTTTGTTCACGAGAACAGTGGGGTAGCCCTAGGAGTTCTAAACCAGGAGTCTGGACCCTGGCAAAGACCAGTAGCCTATCTCTCCAAGCAGATTGACCAAGTTGCCTCTGGGTGGCCCCCGTGTCTCAGGGCCCTTGCAGCCATGGCATTATTAGTCAAGGAAGTGGATAAGCTTACCTTAGGACAAAATTTAAATGTAAAAGTACCTCATGCTGTTGTCACCCTGATGGAAGCAAGGGGTCAGCACTGGCAGACTCATGCTCCATGCTCGAATGACTCAGTTTCAAGGGCTGTTATGTGAAAATCCATGGATACAATTAGAAGCAGTGAGAACTCTTAATCCTGCCACCTTTTTACCCATCACTGAGGGGCCCCCTGAACATAATTGCCTGGAAGTCCTAAAGGAGGTTTACTCCAGCCAGCCAGATCTAAGACAAACGCATGCAAAACCCGGACTTAGTATTGTTCACCGGATGGCAGTAGCTTCTTAGATGAAGGAAAAAGACAAGCCGGATATGCAGTGGTATCAAACTTTGAGACAATTGAGGCACAGGCCCTGCCTGAAGAATTGTCAACCCAGAGGGCAGAACTTTGGGCCCCAGTAAGAGCCCTAGAACTCAGTAAGAATAAGTTTGCCAACGTCTACACTGACTCGTGCTATGCCTTTGCTACCCTGCATATCCATGGGGCCATATATAAGGAAAGGGGGCTCCTGACAGCCAGAGGAAAAGGAATCAAAAATCAGGATGAGATTTTAAAGTTACTAGAAGCAGTCTTGGAGGCCAAGGAAATAGCCATCATCCATTGCAAAGGTCACCAGAAAGGGAAAGACTCAGTATCAGAAGGAAACCAGCATGCTGATGCCGCAAGCAAGCTGGCTGCTAAAGAACAAGCAGCACCATCAGGGATCATGTTGGACCCTGAATTACCTGAACCTCCAAAATACACTCCTCAGGAAGAGGAATAGGTCCAGCAAGATGGGGGCAATCGTCAGTAATTGTGGATATTCCCAGATCATAGGGTCTATGTTCCAGGACAGTTAGCCCATAAGGTAGTCCTCCAGCAGTATGAACTTACTCATTTAGGGAAGACTGCCCTAGAAGCTTTGTTAGGTAGATACTACCTTATTGCCTGTCTTCCCTTCTTGTGTGCCTCATTCTCTCAGCATTGCCTCCTCTGTGCCCAGAACAAGGCCTAACAGGGTCCTGTGGGACTGATAGGAGTTCAGCGCTGTGGGCAAGCTCCTTTTGAGGACTTAGAAGTAGATTTTACAGAAATAGGGCCTAGCAGAGGAAATAAATACCTGCTAGTCTTTGTTTGCACCTTTCCAGGCTGGTTTGAGGGATATCTCACTCACACCGAAAAGGCAAGAGAAGTCACTAAGGCATTGCTGAAGGATATGATTCCACGGTATGGAATGCCTCTGACCATAGGGTCTGATAATGGCCCAGCCTTTGTAGCAGAAATAGTACCACAGGTATCCAAGGCTTTAGGAATTAAATGGAATCTACATACAGCTTACAGGCCTCAGAGTTCATGGAAAGTAGAGCTCATGAACTGGACTCCAAAGCAGGCTATGGCTAAGCTATGCCAAGAGACAACCTTACCCTGGACAGATATCTTGCCTCTTGTACTCCTGCAGGTACGCTGTGCCCCAAGGGCCAGGGTAGGTTTCTCTCCCTTTGAAATTCTATATGGTAGACCCCCCTCCCTTAATTTGGCCAAAGGGATATTTGGGGGAAATAGGGAACTTAGAAATCCAGAAGCAATTATAAGGATTTGGAAAAACTGTCTTTGAAGTCCACAGATGGGTTACTGACTGGCTACCCATCTCTCCAGGAGCAGCTGTACACCCTTATAAACCTGGAGACCAGGTTTGGGTAAAGGATTGGAAAAAATAGCCCCTTAAGCCAATTTGGAAGAGACCCTATCCAGTCATACTAACCACCCCCACAGCTCTCAAGGTTGCAGGACTGAACACCTGGATCCACCACTCCCGGGTAAAAGCAGCCCACCAGCTGAGTGCTGCCCAGCCTGAATAGAAGGTGACCTCTGACCAGAAACACCCGCTGCAGATCACCCTCAATAGGACGGCGGACCTGGCTGATCAACCTGCTCCAAGGAATTAAGAAACACCCTGTTGAATTCTTCCTTACACTAATCTTTCTTATCTCCTCCTAAAGGCAATATTCTCTGGTATTTCTGGATAATCATTGTTTTTATCTTTCTAATCCTTCTCATTTTGTCTTTATATGAGTGCCGCCTGAACCCAGGCTAGTCCCAGGAGGAGAACTCTTCTGCCCTTGCTGGGACACAGAAGCACCATAAAATTACTGCTTCCTACACAGCAAAGGAACAAGATGAAGCTAAGGCTAATTCTTTTACTGTTACTGAACTCTCTTAATCTCGACCACTTTCAGATCTACACCCTGCCTCTTAACGATCTCCTAAGCCTTACTACCTCTCTCAAAACCTCAACATAATTCATCGCCTCCTTAACCGGACCAACCCTGGGCTGGCTAGGGACTGCTGGCTCTGCCTTCCCCTCTCATCTACAAGCTACACGGTAGCCCCCACCTCCATGCATGCATGGTCTGATTCTAGTCTGTCCTTCCATTATAAAATACATGGAGGACCTCCATTCCAACTTATGCACCTCAATGAACTTTATAACTTCAAAATCACGGAGATGACAAAAGGGACACTTACAGGCAGGGCCGTCCAGCTACTCCAAACTTATCTAAATGATATAGCACCACACCGATCCAACAAAGTTCCTACCTTTGGACTGGTAACAACTAACACTGCCTTAATGTTTCAGTCACCCCTCTGCATCAAAAGGGAACTCCCTGGAGGAGATGCTTTGGGACATCTTGATCAACACCTCTGCAATTTTACTCTCAACCTAAAACCTGCCTCTAATTGGGTTAACTATATTGTCACCCAAACAGCTCCTTTTCGGAACCCTGTTCGATTTTCAGCAGGGCCCACCATTTCAGCGGCCTTCCCAACCACTGACACCTCTCAGTTCTGCTCAGGCCGACCCCGCACCTGCTCAAGGTTTCACCCATGGCAGGATTGCACATTGAACCGACAGGCCTCATGCCGTCGCCTCCCTTCCCATGGGCTCACACACTCTAAATTCTGGGTAGATACTGACAGGAAATTTATTTTCTTTGAAAACACCACCTCTGGGGCCACACAAAATAATCCTTGAGGCCCCTTTCAGCCTCTAACAGGGGAAACCTTGGCAGGAACTCTCTCTGTCTGGGAACAGGAGAATAGCAAGCTCACGCACCTCTTTACCATTGAGAATATCTTCTGTTTGGAGACCCAGGGAATTTTCTTCCTCTGTGGCACCAATACCTATCTCTGTCTACCTGCCAAATGGACTGGGACCTGCACTCTGGTTTACCTAGCCCCCGAAATAGACATTGCCCCCAACAATCAGTCCTTGCCTGTCCCGGTAACACACCATATCCAATACAAAAGAGCGGTCCAGCTAATCCCTCTCCTTATAACACTTGGCATTTCAGCAGGGGTTAGCACTAGAATAGGGGGACTGGCAACTTCCCTCTCCTACTATCAGAGTCTATCCAAAGACCTTGCTGATAGTTTAGAGGAAATAGCTCAAAGTATTGTTACAGTACATGATCAGATTGACTCACTGGCAGCTGTTACTCTCCAGAATCGAAGAGGACTAGACCTTCTCACAGCGAAGAAAGGGGGGCTGTGCCTGTTCCTTGAGGAAGAATGCTGTTTTTATGCTAACCAGTCTGGTATTGTAAGGGACGGGGCTAAGAAACTAGCTGATCAAGCTTCAAAAATAAGACAGGAGTTATGTGTGTGTGTGTGGGGGGGGGGGGGGGCGGGGAGTCTGGAAATGGCTCCTTCCATTGACAGGACCACTGTTAATGCTACTCATAGCCATAACCCTTAGGACCATGTCTCCTAAATCTGTTAGCTCGCTTTATCTCATCCCGTCTAGATGCCTTTAAACTTCAAATGGCCCTACAAGCCAGAAGAATTCCCTACAAACCCCTCCCAGAGGAAGAAACGGGATGCTAACCCCTTGGTCATTGCCCCTTTTCAGCAGGAAGCAGCTAAGAGAGGTTGTCATCCCTGTTTACCATAACATACCATAGTCGTTATACCTCAAGGTTAAGAGAAGCTTGTGGGACAAGGGGCGGGAGGCGGGAATGAGAAGGCTAAAAAAAGGCTAATTCCAATGTAACCCTGATATTTAGGGGGGCTAGCATTCTGGATCTGTGCCAGCAAGCCCAGTGTACATTCCTGATAACCTATAATTAAGTCACTGCGTCTTTCCCAGAAACTGGCCTTGCAAAACCTGTTACTTAAATACAGAGGCCATAAACTCTGAACAATGCACAGCCCCGAAAGGCGGGGGTTATTAGTGTTGGTGGCAGGCCAGACCATCAGATA